>NC_140705.1:36940500-37566500 GCF_050655825.1 Lonchura striata
CAGTGTCTCACAGCAGTGGTGGAATGCTGCTGGCAATATTACTCTCAGAGAATCAATTAGACAAGAAATATTGGCAATTAGTAACATAAACCCTGTGATATTGCTATAATTGGTTTGGCAAGATATTAACATTGGTTCATTCATAGTTCCTTCATTAAAAATGGCTGTGAAGTGCATCTCCCTTTCATCAGAACTGTAGTGGTGTCATCTGCATCCATCATCTGCATGGGGGAAATGTTTTCACCCATCTCAAACTCTCTGGGCCAAGAAAGACATCCCTCAAATCTTTTTAATTTTAACTCTTCGCAGTACTTGCATTGTACTGGGATAATGTAGCTTTTTAGTTTCTCAAGAGCTAGCAGGTATTCCTTTAGGCTCATATTTGATTACTGGGCCTGTGAACACTTCAGGGCATGCAATATCAATTGCTATAGCACAATGGTTTTCTCACTTGTGCTGAGGCTGCTGGATGTGTCTACAATAGGGAAAAGATTATAATATTTTCCAGTTTTACCATCATCTGATATTGTATTCTGGTATCAAAAGTCCCCTAAAGTAATTGTTCATCCTTCTGATCCCTAATTGCATTTATCAACTCAGTATGGATTCTATTGCTACCTGGAGCTTTGTCTTCCTTTATCCAAATATTTCCTCACAACTATTTTCATAATCTGCAAAAGAACCTACAAAATATATCCTCACAGGAGGCATTGTTAGTATTCTTCTTAACAAATAAAGAGAAAAAAGTCATTGAGTTTTAATGTTACATTCAAAATTACTGTTAATATGAAGGAATGGGGGTTTTTTTAGCATACAAATACCATGCAACAATATAGGCTGTGAGATAGAAATTGTTTGTGTATTATTAGGTTCATGCTGTTTTGAACTACAGAATCACTTCAGTAATACTTTTCTTGCAAAATCAATTATATATGAAACTGTGTAGCAATTTAGTAACATAAACCCAGGTAATAATATAATTAAAAAATATTTACTTGCTGCACGAGGTATTTTGGATGCATCTTAATTATGTACCTTTGCTTGCTGACTTGTGTTATTTTTATAACCTTTATTTTCCTATCAGGTGGATAGGAAAATAATAAAAATTGATACCATCATTAGGCTTTAGGTGTAATTTGAAAAATTGGTATCTGGATATTTGTTGCCAGTGGCAATGTGAATTAGGAAAAGACATAGAAAAAATATTCCTCAGGATGTACATATTACATTATAATGTGAGGCATCAGACTGTAAGCATCCAACTAACTATGTTCTAAGTATTTTAGGCCAGATTGGTCTAAGTGGTGTAAATAGTTTGACTCTGGCAGAGTCTAATTTTTGATTATATTTCTCTGCTATGAGTCAGCTCTGAATTAGATCATTTGTTTTATTGTTCATTTTAATGAAAAGATTTTTGGGAAATATTCTTCCCAGATATCTAGTAACAGTGGGCATGTACTGTGAGTGACTCCATTTTTCCTCATTTATCAAAAGTAATTTCTTTAGTTGTTGTATCAGGAAGAGCCTCTTCATACATATTGGAGTAGCTCTTTTATTAGGAATTTCAGATTATGAGATCACCACAGTCATTTGCAGCATGACTGAAGTAAATGAGGCAGGATTTAGCCAACTAGCCAAGTGAGCATTGCAGGCTTATATATCAATATTTGCCAAAGACTTTTGGAGTCTTTAATTAGCTATTGTATGTTGAGGATTCAGTTCAGTGAAGACAAACAGACTGTGTTCCCTTCAAAAGCTGGATGAGGTTTGCTGCAGTTTTAACTTGAGGATTTGATCTGTGTTGCAGAACAAATCAAGCCCCTCATTAATCACTTTCTGCATTTTTTCCTTACCAGCCCTAACAAGTTTTTTTCTCTAGGACTCCTAAATTAAGTCTAAAATTCCTAAAGAGGACAAGTCTCCACTACTTAGTGAGCTTCGGCACTTTCTTTCAGAGGACTGCTTGACATATTTGTCTGTTTTTGGGTGGGAATGTCCAACACTGAGTAGGTGTCAAGTTTTCTGCTGTGGTCACTGATGATCTAACCAAGATCATCAGTGGAGTTCATTCATTTGACCAAAAGCAGGACAAACAAGTTTCTTTCTGAACTCCTCTGATAAACTCAGATGTATTCATGTCTACTGAGTATGAGACAAATGCCACTTTGGTGAGGGAAATATAGGTGAAAGTCAGATACACAAGTTAGGTAGAATTGATCTTTAAACTTCACCATTATAAGAGAAGTCTGTTGTCCAGGGATATGTGTGATTGCCTCTTGTGGCAAAGATGTCTCAAGTATTGGTAGAGTTTGCTGTTGTCACCTATCCTTTTACTCATTTTGAGCCTGCTACTTCTTTTAGTTCTGTGAAGTTGATTCTTTACAGTTTCCTTCCACCCCTTGGGCTGACAACCCCTGCTGGTATCTTCACATTTGTGTTATCTTCACTACATTTCTCCAGTCTACCATGTTTACATACACTCCAAGACAGGAAAAAACCGTGGGTTTGCTTGATGGTCCCATCCTTTGGGAAAAGAGGAAGAAGAATTTTTTGTGCAACACAGTCTCCCTTAAACCTGTTTTTTGTATAACTAAATACAACTCAGAGTCTCCTTGCTGTGAAAGGCCAATGTCCTTTATACACTATTCTATATTTATACTCAGCTGAAGTCAGTGTAAAATGCCATACTGGGCTAGCAAGTCCTTGGTTTCTGTGGAGACTGCCATGCATGGTTGACATTTATCAGTATCACAAAAGGTCTCCTTTGCAAGTAATAATGGGTTTCATAGATTCTCAGAAGGACAGCTTCTCCTGTGATAATCAGTAACCTGATTCAGGTTCATGCAGAACATCTCACTAACTGTTCTCTGGCAGTCAACATGCTCTGTAACATAATTACTGCTACATCTGGCAATATAAAATTCAAGAAATAAAGTTAATGCTTAGTTTTAAAATAAATAGGGCTTTGAAGACTTTTTGAGGATCCTCACCCCAGTCCCATTTTTTGCTGGGAAATGTCTTCTTGTTTTTTTACAAAAGCCTGGGCCACACCCACATAGCAAAGAACTATGGCAGGAGTGAATAGATCAGAAAAGTGGGAGATCATCTAGTCTAGATCCCATCATAATCTCTACTCAGGGGATTGCTTTACCATACAGTTTGAGGTCTTTGGGGGTATCTTGCTAGCTTTGTGTCTGTGGAATGAAGATCCATGGTGTGGTCCTGTCTAAAATCTGCCCTGAATGCATCCCTTTTTTGCCTACTGCTGGTTTTCAGGCTCTGCGTTTTTCACCAGTAATCTTTCTTTTATCTATGTTTACTACAATCACTGTGCTCTGAGATGTTTCATTGTAATCTTACCTGAGAAATTTCTGCTAGTTTGTTCAAATTCTTTCCACCAGTATCTTCCTAAAAGCTTTTATTTTGAGCAATGGTCTCTGTTTTTATTTAGGCTTTAATACTTGAAATGACTAAATAAAGCCCAGATGTCCTAGATACTTTTTCTGATGTAGGTGTTGCAAGACAGTTTCTTCTTTCCATACTCATCTCAGTCTTTTATTTGGCATATTTTTCTTTACTAAGTATAGTGTATCAACAATAATAGCCACCTCCAGCAGTATTATTTTGCTTTGTTTCAAGTGGATATTATTGAATTTCCTTCCTTTTCTTCCTTTTCTTCAGTACATACTTGTGTACTTTCTCCTAGGCATCTTTCTCCTTTTTAAAGTCCCTTGGGCCTTTTGAGTCAGCATTTAGATGCTCTCTTAGATCCATAATGGATCTTAAAATGAGTCAGAAGGGAAAAAATGACTGGGACAAAAAGAACTCACTGTGGCAACATTTTGGATGGGTCAGCTTTCTTCCTGATGACTACCTACAGTACAGCATCTCTGTACTTTTGTAACCCTTTCTAGTACATGATAAAAATAGTTCAGGATTGATTAAAAAATTGCACTTGCTTGATGAAAAAATGAATTACTATCATTATGTAAAAAGCAAGGGTACTAAATTTGGAAAAAAAAGTATTTCTCCTTCTTTAAAGCTCTGCTTGGTTACACAGCCTATAAGAAAATGCATCTAGAAACTGACTTTTGGTTAAGATAACCAAGTACATTTAAGTATTCTTCATCTCTTTGTATCCACAATCAAAAATTTACGTTTTCAGATAATAGAAAAGCTCCACACAACAACCTGAAACAACAGAAATTTGCTTTTTGGCCAATAGAAAAGTAATTTATTTTTCTGATCCAGAGGAAAGAATTAGTGCAATCAAGGCAGATATCAGGACAGAATCTAAAGTTCCAGGACATCATTTTAGACCCTAGTAAATTGTAGGTCAGATGCCACTGCATAAGACGAGTATGATGCTACTAACCTCTTTCTCTGACCTAAACTAGAATGGCAAGAATGGTAAATGCACCCGTGATCCCAATTTTCTGTCTGCAGCAGTGAATAGGCATTGAATAGGTTTCAAATGGTTCTCCAGTGTCAGGCAGTTAGGCAGCTCAGTGAGAAATCACAAAATTAGGCAAACGCGATAGATTGATGCTGAGGACATTTCAGGAGAATGAGATCTAGTTTATATACAAGGCACTGAGGTAAATGAATAAGGGAAATTGATAATCATTTTTACATGCCAGCAACAGGAGGCATCTCAGTAAAGCTGCTGGCAAGAGGTCACAGCTCATCTGCCTCTGGGACAGTCAGCAGCCAAAGTAAAAATTATTCATTTTCAGACACTATTTAGATATTTTGTTCATCATGGAGATGAAAGGCCTTCTTCTTTTTTTCCTTCTGCTTATTTTAAATTTTATTTTTTTTAGCAGGCAGAAACAATAAATCACCTAGTTTAAGAAGACCCAGCTAACCCAACACAGATCGATTTCACAGGGCAGTCAATGGGCTGCTAATAGAATTACAACTACACGTCAAAATAGGGAAAACATATCTGTGAGAGTGACAAAGGGCAAATCAATTGAAGGAGTGTTGTGGGCTCTTTTTAGTTTTTTGGTTTTTGGGGCTTTTTTGAGACATGAGATGAGGAGTACAAGTGAGTCTTTAAGAGCCTGCAACTGTGACAAACAGCAATGTTTATCTCTTTACAGGTGCCATTAATCCTACAATACTGAATTCTATGGTCACTTTATTTCTATTGCAATTACTAGTCTCCCATAAAACAAAACTAAAGAGCCATATCCAGAGCTATTTGAGAAGTTTCTCATGTATTAGGAAGGCTATTTAAATAGGTTTTATTAACACCTGTAATAATTTGCTGCAGGTGAAAAACCTCGGCACATTTTGTTTATCAGAAACTGGTTTTTTTATTCAATTACACACAGGAGCTTGCCAGATTCAGGTGTTTTTTAGTGTTTGTACAGCTCAAGCAGAAAATCAGTTACAACAATATTGTTGGCTCAGAAATTGCGTTTTAATTTGCAATAATTAGATAAAAATTGAGTTATTGAACAGCAAAAAGTTGCCCTTGTGCTTTAAAACTACTCTGCATCCTGTATATTATATATATAATCTGTTCCCTTAGTACTTTACATATCTATGTCAGAGATTTTAAAAATTGTATGTAATTGAAAATGTATGTCCTCATACATGTTGATGCAACAGTTTGTGATGGCTCTGCAGATTCCATGGTTCAGTACTGAAGTTGTGAGATATTTACCAAGTCATGCCAGCACAGGCTTCTGCTCTGCTGGTACAGCTCCTAAGCAATGAAGAAATACTAAAGGAAAGTAAGTAGGGTGGTAGTCCTTATTCTTCTCTCACTGCAGTCATTCCTAGGTCTAAAGATATCTCAGACTTTCTATAGAGGAGACCATGTATTTTTTATGCATGCATAAATAACAATTTGAAATAATGCTGTAATCAAAATTAATTATCAGGGAATCTTTCTACTATATTGTTGCTTGGGTATATAAACCAAAAAGTCTAAATTGTGTAATTTCTTAGTGCATACCATTCTTTGGACAAAGAGGACAAAGATTGGGTGCAGGCAAACTGTACTACCAAAATCAAAAAAGCAAACAGTTCTATTTTCCAAAATTTACTCATGTTGCTTGTTTAAAATAGGTGCATATATATCTATCTATATCTATATCTATCTATATCTATATCTATATCTATATCTATATCTATATCTATATCTATATCTAATCTATATCTATATCTATATAAATATAAATATAAACATAATGCACAAACTAAACTGGGGAAACCTCTTTTAAGTGAATTGAATTTGCATTTAAGTAGATGATAAAATTTGTATTGACTCCCAATGAAAACAGAATTTCATACACTGCAATTAAACCAGATTATAAGAGGAGTCAGGGTCAAAATTCTCAGATCTGAATATCTTGCTTTTCTTACATTATTTTTCCTTGTTTTGCCTATGTTAAATCAATGCCTAGCCATGCTCTTTGTCATTGGCTGCAACTTCTGTCGACTTTGTTGGGTCCTTCAGGCTTCTGTGAATATGGCAACAATGTCTCCAGTGGCAGAACTGTGTTTTAAATTCTTTGGAGCAAGGAATAAACCATAATGTTAATCTTTATGTAGAGCATTCTATGCATTTTTAACACTGCGATTTTTAATAGATATTAATAATAGCAATTTTGAAGTACCCTGCCGATTCTAGTAAAGGACTTTTCTTCAGAAACACTATTCCCTGCTGCTAGTTTGCAAATCTTCTAATTCATTACCACATGGAGTGTCCTATGTGTACAACATTTTTTTTGCTTCAAAACAGATAAATCTGTATATTTTACCAACAAAGGTTTCCAGACAGCATGTCACCATTTCTCCCGTGTGGGACTACAGCTACTTTAAATCATTTCCAAGTAATGGTAGTGGATAATTTAAAGATCATGAATAAGTCATTTATTTAAATTAAGCATTTAGATTAGCCATCTGTATTTCAAAGCTTATAGATCCATACTAAATTAGTGTATTTTTCTTGAATAGTGTTTTTATGATACAGGTTATTCAGTGAGTCACAGTATTCCTCAGCAAACTGCATCCTTAAGTTATATATATATCTTTGAGAAGTGTGTTTCTGTGCCCAGCACGATGTGACTGTGGATCTTTGTGCTGTACAGAGCTCAGGAGCCCAGCATGGAGTGGCTAGGCTGGAAGTTCACAGCTCCTACAGCAGGGCAAACAACGGGGAAGCTATTGCTGGAGCTCTCAGAACAAAAGGTATGAAGTGAGATCCAAGCACCAAGTGATGACAGAGTAAGTGTCTGTCTGCCATCCACCATGGCTTGTTCTGGAGCCTTACTCACTTCAAAAGTAGTTGGAAGACTCTGGGAAAGAGGGCAGATCCTCTTAGTTTCAAACAGATGTATAAAAAACTGAGTATCCAAAAAGGGCTTTACAACAGCTTGGCATTGAA
This sequence comes from Lonchura striata, assembly GCF_050655825.1. Taxonomy (NCBI): domain Eukaryota; kingdom Metazoa; phylum Chordata; class Aves; order Passeriformes; family Estrildidae; genus Lonchura; species Lonchura striata. Next base: position 36,947,903 of record NC_140705.1, read on the forward strand.
ACTCAGAAAAGAGCAAGTGCCTAGGGCTTTGTCATCATGGCTTCAGTGTGCATCTGGTTTATCCAGCCCAATTTGCATTGCACGTCACTACACCTTTGATCTATGTTTTATAAAATAAGGTTTAAACTCAAAGCTTTATGTGGGAGAGTTGCCATGAACTTCTAGTGTCTCAAAAATAAGAAAGAACGAAGGAGAATTTGTTTCTCCAAAGGGCCAGAAAACTGATATGTCTGAGAACAATGCATATGGAGGGAAATGGGCTATGGAAACACTGACTGATTCCTAGAATATTAGCACAACAAATATCCTGTCAGCACAGGTCCTGGCCTTAAAAACTTGGCATCTTTGTGCCAAATTGTACCTGGGAGAGAAAGCTACTGGAGACAGAATGAATAAGCAGTGCTTTCTGCTCAGTGTTCAATCACTTTTGTTGTTGCATTTGACCCACTTTTATAAACTATGTTTTTTAATAGGCATTGTGAACACTTGACTAACAAAGGTATTCACTTTTATTTAAATAGAATTTCAGTGAAATATGTTTTGAGAGGATATATGACCCTTTTAAGGCAAGAAAAACTATTAGTTACTATAGAAGCCTAGAAAATATTTGTTCAGTGCTCTCTTAAGCATGTAGGCTGAATGCTTCACAAACACAGTGTTCCCATTATAAATTAAGCTGAGACAAAGTGCCTGACTGTCTTCCATTCTGATGTGATACACAAAGTCCTGTGAAAAAGTCCCAGCACTTTTCAGTAGCATCAAGTCAGGGCAACACAGTGGAAAATCAGATTGGAGGGGTATTTTTGGTGGGTTTATTAACACTTTTGAGAAGAGGTTATGCTTCTACCTCTTTTGAGGATTGTGCTTACTAGGTAAAGTTTTAAAAGGGCTAATATTTTAACATTGTGTTTTAGCATGTATAGCAAATACTGAAAATGTTCTAAAATGCCAAGGGTAAAAAAACTGGACCCAGCTTTTAAAAGACATCTTTGGATATCTTTTTATTGCACTATTCAGGCTGTGGAAAGATTAAAGGAGTATCTTACCTTATGAGATACTCAGCACTTGCAGTGTAGTGCTACCAGAACTGCAGATTTACATTTTGTTTTGAAGTAGCTGAAAAGCTCTATGTCTCCTCTGGGTTGGCATTTGACAGGTGATCTAAAATGACCTTAAGCGTTAAATAATGACAAGTATATCTGAAGGGTTTATGCCATCTTATATGCACACTTGATTTTTTTAGTAATTACACTGCAATTTTCAGATGCTACTTAAATTAAAGAAGATGAAAGAAGATGAAAGAAAACGAGGAAAATATTTACTTTTTACTACATTGTTCAGTTTTAGTGCTACTTATTATGAAAAAAGTAAGCTCATTCCACTAAAATAAAATTTAAAAGTGACAAAAAATTATCAAAATTTGAACAAAAATAAAGTCCCTACAAAAAAGCCCAAGTCCCAAACAAGACAAAGTCATTCCAGTTAATGTAGTTTCATGTCTAACCACCGTATGGAGAATTTGTTTTCTACCAAACTTTCACTCTAATTCATTAATTTCTTGATAGAGTTATAAACCGCATTGTCTCTCTTGTGCAGTAATCAACACTGTTAAGGAGCTCATGAGCAGATGTGATACAAGCGAGCCTTTTTATTTTATTTTTTTTTAACTCAAAGAGTAATGACACCACAATATCATGTGGTGAAGAAGCAATAATTTGATAAACATTGTCTTTCCATTAGATTAGAGCAATTAATCTGATTCTAATTTAGCTGAAACATTACCATACTGGAATCCCTAGAGCCCGATGAATAATCTCTAAACACATTGACACACTCAGCAGACAAACATTATCTCCACTCATACTGTTGTTCCATATGGTCTTCTCCCATTCTGATGGAGGGCACCCTGCTGTTTCAATCAAATAAATGTCAATTATCTGAGATAGATTTTTTTAGTTCACAGGCGCAAGCTTACAAGTCGTCTGTGGAACAATTGTCTGCAGTTCTCCCCTGATTGCCTCTGCCTCCTTTTTCAGCTGCCCACCTTGCTGGATTGCTGTCAAGCTTTGCTGCATTACACACAGTTTCCATGTCTCTCTCTTGAAAATTGTAGGCACAGGAAATAATTTGTACCTGGGGAGAAAGCAGCAAAACACAGAAGAAATGGCAGAAGTGTTTGCCGTGTAGGCTTCTTTACCCTATTAGTTGGGATGGTCTTTATTGCCTTTTCTATTTGTTGATCTAGCAGGGTGCCAGATCTCTATGTAACTAAAGGTTACTTAGATGATTTGCTAGAGTCTTACTCCTCCAAGGCAATGCCCCACAACCCTTTTGCTTCAGTGGGTTATGGGCACACTCACGACATCCCACAGACTGGCTGACACTTCTATTTGAAAAAACTATAAAAGATGACAAGTTGAAAACTTCAAGCCCTTGCAAGCCACAGTTTTGACCACTGCTACAAGGTTCATAATAATGATAATTCAAATAATAATAATAATAATAATAATTCAAATTATCCCTTTGGAGTGATAGAGAAAATGTAGATTAGATATTAGAAAGAGATTCTTTATTGTAAGGGTAGGGAGACACTGGAACAAGTTGCCCAGATTTGTGGATGCCCCATTCCTGAAGTATTCAAGACCATATTGGACGGGGCTTTGAGCAACCTGGTCAACTGGAAAGTGTGCCATGGCAAGGAGATTGGACATAGATGAAGTTCAAAATTGCCTTCCAACCCAAGCCCAATACTATAATTCTGTGGTAATCAGACTGCTTGGTGTATTTGCCTCTTATACAACCTGGACTATGATGTCTATTGAGGGAGTGTTGTGCAATTCAGGTTTCTATCAGTAGTGATAAACTACTATTGGCAGAGAAAAACAATCACAGCATGTGAGGTAGAGCCCTCTGAGTGCTGGTTGGACATAGCACTTTGCAGGGAGTATTCATTATTTTATTACATCATACGTGACCTCAGTTTTCTTCCCTGGATGTGTCATGGTAGGCAAATACACCCTATGCTAAGGGCAGATGGAGATGAAAAATTTTATTGAACTATACTGTCTTCTGCTTTCCGTTGTTTGGGTGCTTAAAATACTGTAGCAGAGACACTCTCTCTTCATCAGTACACCTTTAACTGTGCCAGACAACCCTATTGCACCTGCTGCAAATTGTATGGCATTAGTTGATTGATCATAGCTGTTTATAATGACATGCAGCTTCACAAAGGCTGTCTGTATATATGAGCTGGAAACACAGGTTGGATCACTTGGCAATCTGACATGGAGAAAATTTTAAAATTGAAAGTTCTGCAATGTTTCAATGATACTTGGCATTCAACTTGACCTAAATGATATGGCCATTGTGAGAAGAAAAGTTTGGTTTTGAATTTGGGCTGTGGCCTGTGTGAGAAACTGATTGTTTGATATGCATAAGGGCCATATGCATGAGGGCCAGTGCAGCATTCCTCTAGCTCGGAAAACCTTTGTCTTGAATAAGTCCTTTTAGGTCCAGAGGCTGAAATAAGAAGTAAGGTGTGAGTTGCTTTTCAACAGCTCTAAATTATGACTGTGAAACAGGCCTATTTTGACTCTCTCAAGTAGTGTATACCTGCTCTTCTCAGCTCCCTTACCTCTTGCCTTCCTCACCAAGTTTTCTTCTACACTCATCACATAGACTTTAAATGCTCTAATATCACTGCTTTGAAAAAGTCTTATTTTTCAAGATGCTAGCTACCTTCCCCTCTTCTTAATATCAAATGGGATCTCAGATATTCAGTAATTCAGAAGCAAATTAATTCATCCATTTCCAACAGATATTCCTCTTCTCTAGCATGGACAGCTGGAAACAGAGAATCTGTCAGTACAATGGGGTGATTTGCATGCAGCAGTTATCCATACATTCCCAGAGAAGACGGGGCTTTCAAGCGTAGTGGGATAGTTTTTAATGTGGAATTTTAGGCTATCCATAATTGTATTTTATAGAAATAAAATGTGTCTCTTACTATAGATTTGGGCATTTTGTCACCATTAATGTGCCAGTGAAGGCTTTGCTTGAGGACACTGTGGAACAACACACTTCTGTTAATACTGCTCAATAAAACTATTAATACAATCAATTTAATTTGAAATGTCTTTTCTCTTGTAAAGTATCAGATCATTAACTTTAGCAATGACAGAGAGTTGTAACTATCCTATTCAACTAAATTAGTGTCAAAGGATTAAGACCTCATATTGGAAAGTATTAATGTATTACTGGATGTAAATAAACTGAGCAACCTTCAGAAAGGATGTAAGTTTGCACTGCTACATGCTGTGAAAAAGGGGCAATGAAAGATGTGAGACAGAGAAGGAAACAATAGTGGTTCTTCAACTGAAGGCATGAGATAAAGAAAATGGTATTGAACATCTGAAATTTTCTTGTAATCACAGTGATTTTCAGGACCTCAGAGTAAGGCATTTTATATAATTATATTTAACATTCTTATCTGTTTTGTTTCTGTTTGAATGATGCAAAATGAATAATTGAGCACAAACCAAGCTAAAGTCAGGGAAAGTAAAATGAAACGGGCATTGATAGACATGCAATATTATTTTCAGTCAGAATGCCTGTGTTCTACCACTAGTATTTTTCATGCAATATCTGCCTTTCTCCTTTCCCTTAACAGGCTGCCCTGTGGTGGAGTAACCATCCCTGGAATTTAAAAGATGAGCAGATGTGGCACTTCGGGACATGGTTTAGTGGTGGACTTGGTAGTGATAGGGTAAAGGTTGGACTCGATGATTTTAAGATGTTTTCCAATCTAAGTGATTGTATTTTTCTTGCTATTGAGACACAAGGGGTAGGGTCAGGAAGTGCACAAAGAAGAAACTCGTGTATTTCTGCATTAACATTTTAGTTCAAATCAGGAGAGTAGCTCTGGAGCACAAATAATAATATTTACAGTTTACAATATTGGGTTCACATTGTAGAGACACCTTGGAGTATATGAAAGTAGAATGAAAAGTGTGCTCTCACTTTGTACCTAATTCATGTTGTTCATGGCTGATCAAATCCATAGGAATAGACTGGAGCTAATCAGAAATAAAATGCTCTAACATTCTGGTAAAGGATAAGCCAAGTCTTCAGCGCTGTCTCAACTCAAAAAAATCCCTCTTTATTGGGCTGATCTTCTTGCTTGTGTGGACATAGCAGGGAAATACACTGAGGACTCTTTCCTCTGCCCTGCCTACATACACTCTGGCTATATGAGCATGTATAAATAATGATCATGCCAATAGTAGTTGTCCCATTTACATTTGGGAACATCATGATTTTAAGCCTGTTTTTAAAAGCATCTGTGAATGCTTTGGTACTGGCAGTTCCAACAGCTGAATTTAATAATAACATGGGGCAGAGCCTAGTGTGGGCAGTGTGACTACAGAAGGGAGAACAAATGGATAATGGGAATGGAACATGTTATTTTTGAACTCCTATGGATGTGTTTTGCATATTTTTATTCCTGATCTGCTCCTCTTCTTAAAATAAGCTCATCAATAATACTGGGAGCTGGCTGTCCAAGTAGTAACTGCTGAAAAGGACTGGGTGGATACCAAGATGAATAGGAGGTGATAATGCAGCCTCATTGAAAGGGAGGCACATAATGCAGAGTATATTGGGAGGAGTGTGGTGGGTAGACCAAGGGAAATAACTCTTCCCCAGTCCATGCTGGTGATGTTGCACCTAGACCAAGGTAGATTGGTTGGAGGCCAGTCACAAGGATGATACAACTGCAGTGCTTGACAATGGTGGCAGGTCATACAACCAGGGGCAGCAGGGAGAGACTGCATTCAGGTTTGTCATTAGGAAACAACTTGTGCAATAAGTGCCACACTGGAGCAGGTTGTTTAGAAAGATTGTGTGATCTCTGCTGTTGGATATTTGCCCTAGATGGGCAGAGCTGGTCTAGTGCTTTTGGTGGCCCTACTTCAAGTGGTATGTTGGACAAGGTGACCTTGGGAGACCCCTTACAACCTGTACTGTTCTGACTGTGTTGAGGTTAGTGTTTTGACTATAGAAGGCTGTGAACTCCAATGCATATTAGGGGACTGACTCCAGTGCATATTAGGGGACTGGAAAATTAGTAGATTTGTTAACTAGAGCATTTGGCCTGGCCTGGCTTTGCAGAAGGTCACAGGTGGCATAGGCTGTATCACTCACTGGGACATCAAAATCTGTAGTAGTTACCTGGGGAGAGTCTGTGTCTTTGCATCTAAGATTTCTTAGCAAGGAGAGAAGTAAAACTAAAGTGGAGAAAATAGAGGGAGACCCTTGGGGAACATTATTTGTCATTGCTGAGAGAAAGAGGGGAATGGTAGATGTTTCTTGAATAAGTCTCCTCATTCGCCCACCCATAAGTAGCTCCTGCCCTTCATGTTTCCAGCTGTAGTCACAGCAAAGGCTGATTTCCACCTGGCAGCCTGCTGCCTGAGGCAGCTGCCTACATCACCTCACCTTGATGACTAGTTCTACTCAGGACTTGCAAACTTGCTCTGGGGAACAGAGCAGCTGTACTCAAAATACTGAGCAGACGTCTTCATCTCCACCTCAGTACTGAAGGTTTTCCTCTTTCTCCCCATGGGGTGGCTCAGTGGTACAGGTTAGGAGCAGAGACAGGTGTCAACATGGCCTTAGTGAGACATCTAAATTTTCTCAGCTTTACTGAGGTACTGGGAGATGAAGCTGCAATCTGGCCTCAGAAATGTCACACATATGGACTGGCAACTAGATGTGACCCACAGAGGAATAGCTGAGCAGGTGTCTGCTTAAAAACCAGCTGCATTCATGATGGCTTTTCTTCACTGCCTGTTTAATTTTCTCATCCAAAGTTACTGGGATCAGCGGCATTGAAAATACTCAGTGCAATGTTTCATCTCTGATTAAAAAAAATTAAAAAACTTTTCTTTAAAAATATATTTTTTCCCAAAGTTTTACCTTTACTGAGAAAATTGTTCAGGTTAACATCACAATTTACATTATTTTCATATGAAATCAGTGATGTTTTTTGGTTTTGAGTTCCTTTACGAGAATTTTAGTGAGACAAAAGAAACTTTCTGTGGTGGGACTGGAGAAGCAGGCTCCTTTCACAACACAATAGCGTGTTAGCAAATGGTAAATATGACCTATGTCTGTAAGACTCTAATGGATTTTTATCTCTGCTCTATTTTCAAGATGTGACAAAATTACTGGGTAGTCTATGTATCCAAAGTCAGAAATATACTGGGAACTGAATACTGCCAGCAATAGCAGAGGAGCCTGATTTTAACTCCATTGCAACACAGCAGAGTTCTGCTTTCATGGTGCATTAATTCAACACCTGCAGGTGCTCTCTTCCCTTGCTGAAATTACAGGCTGTCTATTGTGTAGTTAAGGTTTGGAACTGAAGTGTAGAGTAAAGTCGTGAGGTCTTTATTGATCAACACAGGGACAGATCCTAATAGCTGGATGTAAGCTACAGATGCTCCCTCATATTTCCTAGAATGGAGACAAAGGATGAAACATAGCTGTTTTACTGCCATGTGCAGTTTTTAGAGTTCTTCACCTTTAAAATATAAGGTTCTTTAAATTCAAAATTATAGTGGTGGAAAAGGATCAGCATTCAAATATGTTAGTTAATGGATCAGTTGAAATTATAATTTCAAAGCCACCTCAACATCTCAAAAAAGATTTTGAAACACAGGACTACATGAATCAGACAAAAGCCAACCCAAAATCTTTGACTTTGTCATGTGCATTTAATTTAATACATTAAATTAGAAACATTAGAGAAGCTTAATTTAATTTGAAAGTAGGCAGTTGACAGCATTGTTTGGCGGTTGAACCACTCAGGTTCCTGTGCTGGTAGGAAGGGCTGGAATTAACAGAGAATCTAGAGAGAAGGCCATAAATAAAAAAGATGTTCATTTTGGTATTTTAGGTGAAAGTTTAACAGTCATAATGAGACTGCTGTGGGGCATGTTACTATGCTCCAATAAACAATATGTTATTGTTGTTTCTTTGGTTTCCCTAACGTGTCAGTTGTGTTGTAAGGTCTCTGTCTGGCAGGGTGGAAAATAGGGATGTTTCTGGACTCAACAGAGAGCAAGAGCTGCTGCCTCATTTCTGAAAATCCCATCTCCGCCCTGTGTGTGGAGCAGTGGTGCTGTGGGGTTCTTGAAGTGTCCTGTACTGCACTGACTTATGTCTCTTGGATGGTTTTCTACCTTCAGGCAGACAATATCTCTCAAGGCTCGGTGCCTCACCAGAGCTTTGACAAGGGACATGCTGCATCACTGGCAGCGCATGTTTGGTGGTACCAGGTCTCTGCGGTAGAAGACATCACTGAATTCCTGCCAGTGTTTGCAGTCGGGTAGTTACCTGAGTCTTGATGCTGTTCAGTGGATCAGTGGAGTTTTGCATGCAGTTGCACACACGGCTCCAATCTGAACGTTGAACAACTTGCGCAGACATAATGAGGACTAATTGTACGCTGTAAATTTAGGGCATAAACCACCAGATTATAAGAGCACTGAATAGGGTTGTACCACATGGATCTCTAACTATTTGCCCAGTCCCTGATGGCCATCAAAAGGAGGTATCTAGGAAAGAGGATAAAAACAGAGTGAACTATATGTGATCCTTCCTTAGGCCCTCTCCCTGCTTCCAATTATTTGCAGCTCAGAGATTTCCTGACCTGGAGATGTTTCTTTGAATTTACAGCCTGAAAAAATTTCTGATCCATGAACTTGCCCTGCCTCTCCTTGGATCCATGTAAGCTTTTAGCTTCTGCAACATTCTGTAGTGTGGAGTCCATCAAATGCATGTGCTTTTCTAAGATCACAGTCTCAAAGGTCAGGCTGACTCCTTGTGTCAACAAGATTCAATCCCCCATTGCCATCACAGCATGATTGTTCTCCAAAACCAGCTTTTCTTCAGTACCCTCTCTCTGTACCTGTTAATACACGTTAATATTGATTAATGCACTCACCACATATGGTGTAGGCACTTATCTTACTCCCCATCCACCTGGGATGCACATTAATCAACAGTACAGCATGGTATAGTATGTCATGTCTCATTGCTTAAAGATTTTCCTACTCCCTTATGTTGTTTGTAAATTGAAGAAAACTAAGTGCTCAGACAGAAGTAATAGATCAGTATAACTAGATTTGTCTTAATACACCCCCGATGGATTTGCCCAGAAAAGTTTAACAGAAAATCTTTTTCAGCATACAAAAAATTTCTGAGGAGTTATATCGCTGAGAATTGCTTTCTGCAGGAAATGCCGAAAAGGCTCTTTGTTCTGTTCCCATGACTCCCACAAGAAAAAGACATTTTTTCTCCCAATCCTCCATTAAAAACAAGATACAAAATTTTCACTGTGAGGTGTGTTTAGACACTGGAACAGGTCTAAACCTGTCTGAACCCAGGGAGGTTGTAGATGTCCCAACCCTAGTCCCAACCACAGCCTTGAGCAAACTGGTCAAGTGGGAAATGTTCCTGCACATGGCAGTGAGGTTGGGACTAGATGATCTTTAAGATCCGTAATAACTCCTAAACTTTCTATGATTAATTTACTAGCTTCAGAAAGATAGCATTTCAGCTTCCCAAACTTTTAGTTTCTGGAACAGTAATAGATTATGGGCTAAGTACTGCTGTAGCTTAGTTCAGCACTCAGTTTCCCTGATGCTGGACACCAGAAGTCAGGTGCCTGGTCTGAGCAGCCAGCTCTGCAGTGGACGCAGATGAATGGGTACCTCCTACAACAGATTTATTTTAGGTGTTTAAAATCAACCCCTAGAGATGCTCTACTGATTAGAGGTTGTTGATTCATTGAAAACTAACTTAGACCGCACATTACCTCTGGGAAAAGTTGGACCCTGGGACCTGGAGCTTAGAGGAAAAAGAAACATGATGGAGAATTATTTCTGTTGTGTTAGGTAAAACAGTCTTCAAATATATAAAAGTTCATATTCAGTAGACATAACGGAACTAAATAAGTCAAATTTTCACAGAACACAAGACAAAAGGGCTCATGGGCCAAACAGGTTCTTCCAGTGTGAGTGGTTTCTGACATTAATTGTTCTGTTACTGGTCATATGTTCTAGGTCTAACTGATCACTAAATCATTATTGTTGGTGGCCTTGGTGTAAAGTGAGGACAGAAGTGGTGGAAACTATCCTGTGATCAATATATTTGCTTGGGGTACTAGTGACAAGAGTGAAAGAGTAAGAGTTGAGGGTGATAACCAGATGCTTTGCATTGTGTTCGGTATTGTCAGACCTGCCACTTGGGTGCATAAAGTTTCTTTTTACATTTGTTTTGGAAATTATGAACACAAATGTGTCTTTCATTACTTAAGATATTTCTAAGTTTATGCACAACATAGTAATAACATGGTATATTTTAATGTGCTTACACAAAATAGGAAAGTTTTTACTGCTCATGTAGTCCTTATCATACCATTTTATCACTTCTGAATGCAAGTTCTATGGCCCATTAATGTATTTTTTGAAACTTTCTTTTTAAAATTCTGTCAAACAAGCCCACAGTTTCCTTGGTTTTTCAAAAGATGTCAATATGCCTAGCAGATTATTGGCACTACATGAATACCAGATAGAAATTATGATTTTCTTACACTGACTGCATATCAGATACTGTGTGATAAAGGATACAGTCAGGTCTTCTGAGCATTGCAAATGTGGCTTGTGATGCAAAGAGTGAATCCAGAATAACTTTAATGCAGGAAGTATTTTGATGCATTATGAAAAGCTTTTTTCATGGAATTGTACTTTCCAGAGTATTTATGCAGTGCCTTCATCTTTAAGCAACTGTATAAACAATAAATAATCCTTCTCATCAGTGTCACTACATCCTATTGAATAAGTCCCCAAGGCACTATAAATAAAAGTTATCTTACAACCATTAATAGTAAACAGAGGAAGTATTTCTTCACTGACTTTTATGAAGTTTTCAGTAGTGTTTAAATTTGATTTGGCATTTTTGATAGTGGCATCATGTTTTCCTGCCTGCCTGAAATGTTCAAAGGCAAGGAAGTTTGTTAGGTCCACACATCCCACAGGTTTCTATATGATTTCAGAGCTCGGTGGGCTGTTTGTTAATATCACTCCAATCTTGTGCTCTCTAGGGTATATTTGAAACTGCAATTGCATTGAAATCTGTCAGAACTGTCCCTAGATATGCTTACAGGATGTAAATAGGGCAACCTGCTCTTGCTCTAACTGTGCTTATTCAGGTTTGGGACATCTTGGGTGGCTTTTAGCTAGCTCAGAGTAATATAAAATCATAGAATAATTTGGCTTGAAAGGGATCTTAAAGATCATCTTGTTCCAATCCCCCTACCATGGGCAGGGAGACCTTCCACTAGACCCAGCTGCTCAGGACCCCATCCTTGTTTCCTCACTTATTCCTCTCTGTGTTTCACTCACTCACTGTTGATAAAGGCTCTTGTTTCTTTGGATGTAAAATCTGTTTTGTTGTTTTAGGATCATGCCTGCTGGTAGCCTATGTGGAAGGCTTTCCCCAGTCCAACCTGAGCAGTGACTTTGAGGCACCATGGTTGAATCTCCAGCCCCTGCTCAGCATCATCCTTTCAGCAAACCTTTGCCACTGCTGTCACTGGGACATCATGCTTGTTATATTTCCTAGTTGCATGTTTCTCATGATAGAATATTTTGCTTCCCAGCAGTGGTACATGCAAGAGAAACTAAGCTCAAACAAAGGAGGAAACTGAAAAAAACCCAAAAGGATATTAATCAGACAAGACATGAGTAACCTGAAGAAGAGGTGAGTTATAAATTTCCATGTTCAGAGGACACTGCTTGCCTTGTACCTTTCAAACTTGATAGTGCCACTGCTGATCCAAGCAGTATTTCTGGCAATTCTCATTAAGATTCTCCTGCCCAAAGTCAATGGACTGCCTGTATCATAGAGCACAAGGACTAAACTTAGCTTTGCACTGCATATACTAAAAATGTGTCTAAAATGCTATCCATTCATAAGAGCAAAGGAATCAACAAAATAGCCTTTGCAGGACTTATTCTGATATGAACTCTTCCCATGACCTTTATATCATGAAAATCTGATACCTCTGGGAGAAATAACCTGAAATGCTTCATAAATATTTTTAGGCATTAATATAAAGCATAAATTTCAGGGGCTCCAAACATCAGTCAGTCCTGTTGTTTTTTATTAGCTTTGGAGGAGAATTTTATAGTAGTATTTTACTTCTAAATTGAGAATATTTTTTAAGAGAAAACAAAGCAAAACATGGACAGACTAAGTCTAGAAATATTCTGATTTGGTGCAGCAGCAAAAATTTGTGTGTTGTCAGAGGCCCATGTTGGGTTGTTATGCCCTATGCTTTTGTCATGCTTTGTCTCCCTCTGTTTAAACTAAATCCCAAAGCTACACTTGGGTCGATTTTGGGTAGAGAAGTGGCATAAAGCCAGTTTTTCTCAGTTGAGAAAATACATTCCCTGTGTGATAATGTCTTTTTAAAAAAGACACTATCAATAAAGGAATCAGTAAAGTAAGAAACATCAAGGTAGATTCAATAGTCACACCAGAGAGTTTACTAATGTATAGCAAACTTGCCTGCTCCTCGTAAGATCACCACAATAGACCTGATGTTTTTTGGTTTTAATTTTATGTCAGCATGAGCTCTGTTCTCTCTGTTCAATACAGCACTCTTCATACTGACAAAATGGAAATGGCATCTATCCAAACACACTGGCTCAATGAGCCTTGGTTTTGATGACCTTATTGCCTTGTTGGCCTTCTGATTTAACTGTGGTAAGTTTATTGTTGGCTTCAAAGCAGTTAAATGTAGTCTGAAAGCCTTTTCTTGTTTACTGCTTCTTTTTTTTTTCCTTCCTCTTTTTTTCCATCTCATTGTAGAAAAAAAAATGTACTGTGTCAAGGACAAACGCTTAGGTTATAGATTTTTTTTCTTTTTTATTACTGTTTTTGTTACAAGGTAACCCTGAAGGCCTCTTAATTTTCTTGATTGTTTAAAGAGGTTTCATGAAAACATGACATTTCAGATGTAGCGATAGGTATAATTGAGTGAAAGGTTCCATTTGCCAGGAGTCTACTACAGTAAGATCCTAAGGAATTCAAAAAATTGGAAAGAGTAAGTAAGGTTTTAGTGGAATTTGATAGGAGGCCCCACACAAATATCCAGATGAAACTCTAGCCAATTATTCTGTGCTGAATATTATGCCCTGATGAAAATAAAATACCTGAGTTTAATCTTTCATTCAGGGTAAAGATTTGTAGTATAATGACCTGATTTAGCTGAAAAAAGGAAAAAATAAGTAAGTCTGACAGCTGAGAACAGAAGAGGGATTAATTTCAAAAGCTGTTAGTCTTTGTTTCCCATCTTTTCATTATTATTCAATCAGAGCAAAGAAAGGACTAGCTGCCCTGACACAGCTCCAATTGCATTGCTCAGAGAAAGGGAGAGGCATGGTGGAGAGAGAGATTTCATTACAGACCGAGGAACTGAGAAGAAAGTAGAGAAAAGGAGCCATTTGGTCCACCTCTAGGCCTGCCTGGGGCTTTGGGCAAAGGCAGGCTGACAGTCATCAGCAGGTGCAGCAAGGGCAGCTGCAGATAGCTATGACAGGGTGGGATGTCTCACAAGGTGCAGTAAGCCACTGAATTATCATTACCCCACTTTTCAGCCTACATTTGACTCCAGTGTGCACATGAAGAGAAGAAGGGAGATGATGTTGTGGCATATATTAGAGTACTGTCTGCTTTTCTGATGTCTTTGATGGTGGCTCTTCTTGGCATGTGACATGATCCCAGCTCTCATTCCACTTGTGAACATTTACAACTGCAAGCACCATGAGCTCCACTACAACCCCTAAATGCCAGTGGCTGCTGCAAGTCAGGCTGCTGTGCACCTACTCACTCCAGCTGACCAGAATTGCACTTGAAAGTACCATGATGTACCTTGTACTTCTTACACCAGCTGTTTGAATTAATGCTTTAGTGTGCTAGGCTTCAGTTTCTGCAGTAATACTGGAACAAATATTCAAAGTATCTTTAAAGATCTAGAGGATGATGAGGAGATAAATTAACAGGCATTATAGATTTTCCAAAATCAGGTTATGTCAGTCTAATTTCCTTCTGGAACTAAATAATAAGTACCCTTATAGACAGGAAAGAAACAGGCTATGTCATGCTGCTTTCTCCTGACAAATTCTGATTTTATCTCTCATGACATTTCCTAAACTAGCTAAGAAAGTACTCTATAGATTTAATTATAATAAGACTGTATTTAAAAAGTTTTTAAAAGCTCACTATCACTTTTCAGTATTTTTTGTGAACTTTCATACGATATCAAGATTTAAGGAGCATACTGTAGGACAGGATTAGTCTTGAGAAAGTTTGACACATTAAAGATGCAGTCTAAGGCTGCAGTTCAACAAGAAGAAATTAATGATATTATGCTTGGACAGGAATAATCTTCTTACACCCACAGAGAGAGAGAATAAGAGGCTGGATAATTGAGTGTCCTTCTTACTGGAGAATAAGAGGTTAGGCTGAATCTCCCATCACAATGAATCACCTACTGAACAAGATAAGAAAAAAAGTAATTTTGTTGTGAGTTAACAGGTTAGTTACACAAGACTATTACCTGTAGGGTATTTGAAATAATCTTCTGGTCTATTAAGTTTAGGTAAAGGTTCGTTTGGAATATTATGCCCAGTTTTGAGTACTAACTTTAAAAAATACCTTGCTCAACTGGAGAGATTGCTGAAAAAAACAATTGTAGGAGCAGAAAATGTGATTTATGAAGAAAGGCTTAAGAAATTGGGATGGTTAAGTAGAGAAAGAAGAACATTAGCAGGAAACATAACAGTCTTTGCAAAACTTAAAGGAGGGCGGAAAACTGTTCCTTTCACATTCTACTGATAGAATAAGAAATAACAGGTTTTAACTGGTGCAATGAGAATTCCCACTGAAAGTTAGGAATTATATGATGAGAACAAAGACAGGAAAGCTTTAGCACAATCTGTGAAAGATTGTGAAATCTCTATGTGTAGAACTTGTCTGTCAGGCATGGCTTTGTTATAGTTCAGTGAGGAGAAGGTTAGATATACTCCTGAGGTAATTTCAGTAGGGTTTTCTATAACTTTTTTGCTGAGTCTGTTCTTGTTTTCCTTTCAAGATGAGATTCTTTCTTAAGAGCAACTATGAGGTGAAATAAGTTATTTAGCAAAATAAAAGAGATTCATTTGACTTCATTTCCACTTATGTGCTCAGAATCACCTCTCACATGTTCAAAATGGATTTTTTGCATCCTGTGTGAACCTGTGGTGTTGGCTGAGCCTAGTAGGTAGATTTCAAAATACCCCTGCCCTACTTGCAAATGCTTAAGAAATTTGATGAGTTTTATTGTATGCATGGCACAGTTTCCAATGAGATAGGAGTCAACATGATACTTTCAAAAAATGTCACTGCTTTGGAAAACCTCAGGCTTTGGTTCATCTTGAGAAACTTATTTGCCTTAAACTATGCTCTACAGCAAAACAGTGCATGAAATTGTTTGCACTTTGGTGAGTGTTGCCTTTGCTGACTGTAATTTAACTTCCAAAAGAAAGTTTCAACTTTCCTCACTGTAGTCGTCTTACTCTCATGGTTCTAGGCTATGAATATATTGGCATACAACTTGTGATCAAAAAGGTTTTCTTTTTAATAGGTTTTCCTGTTAAATTGGAGGTTTGTAAGGTCTAGGTGCAAACATTTAGGAGTTTAACCATTTCATCAGAAAACTCTGAGAGGATTGTTGATTTTGGCTGGTAATTGCAATCAAAGTGGAATAATTTAAAAAAGCAGCAGTGGTTCAAAATTATTGCCAGTTGTAATTACAAACCGAAATCAACAATCCTACAGCCTACTGGCACCATCTGTTTTTTTCTGCTCACTATGACTACAGTTCCCCCATTTCCTCTTCTCACTCAGCACTGGTTACCTTTTATTTCCTCTTGACCCCTTTGCAGGTCATCAGAGCTGGGATCTTCCAGAGGCTGCTGCTAGCAGAATGTCTCCTGTTAACATTATACTCATGTATATATATGGGGTTTGTCATGCCCCCTCCCAATAACCTGTCATGGGAAGAATGCCTCTTGTTGAAGGAAACATCAGGTAGCCAAGTGAATTGATTAAAAACTTTCACTGTTGTTGTTTAAACTGACGGCTGGAAAATTGATTCTCAGTTAACAGTTCTAATTTCTGTTACTAGGTATCTAACTCCTATTTGAAGAGAATTCAGGTTTTGAATTTAATAACTTGAATATATTTTTTTTTGCTTATGTGTCACATACTAGATTTGCATAATGAGATTTGAAAGCATGTCCAGAGGTAAAGAACCCCTAAAATAGCCTAGATTGTGTTGAAGGAGACAAGGAGACATTTACATATAGGAGCCAGAAGAGGGTGAAGAAAATCTTCTTCATGGCTGTTAAATATTCTGCCAGTTTTCAGTATCATCTAATTTGACATTTCATCATGGGCTATGGAGGCAAAACAATTGTAACATAGAACATTGCAAATAAATGAGCCCAAAGTATAACTACAGAAAAAGCCAAAGTAAAATATTTTTGAATATAATTAGTCACTCTGATCAGGTGCTGTAGTGTAACCTCCTTCAGCTGCCTAAGTATTCCATTCCTGGGCTTGTACCTAGTTTTAAATTCAATCTTATGCTGTCTGGAAAAGTAAACAGCTGTGTTGGTGAACTAGTTTTGGGCAGGACAGGGTTAATATTTTTGTAGTAGCCAGGAGGGGCATCATATTATTCAATACTATCTTGCACTCTTAAGGGGCAGAAGTAAGGGACTGGCATATTGGGAGGAAGGTTGGTTTTGTTGTGATTTTTCTGTGTAAATTGTTTCTTTGTCTTATAGCTTTTGTTATTAATGTTGTTGGTGTTACTGTTCATTTTCTTATCTCATTGCTTTTTCCTGTAAATTGTTTCCTATCTCAGCCTGTAAATTTCATCTTTTTGTGCCTCCAATTCTGAACTTCATCCCCTGAATGGGAAGTGGGAGGGCATGGGGTAGCAAGCAAGCAGGTGGTGCCTGCATTCAGTAAGTTTTGTCTGGGGGATGGAGAAGGTACTAAATTGGGGAGTGCCATTCCTAAGACACAAAAATTGCTTTCTAGTGATTTTTCACTAACTCTGGTGATGTAATAGAAAGTATATACTTCTTATCATGTTTAAATTCTTCCCAAAATTTTCAGAAGAATGAAGCAACTGGAAAATCACTTAGATTTTCTGACTGCTTATGACTCACTACTGCTTATGATGAAGGTGCTCACTAGTCAAGACGTCCTCTCAGATAAAAGGTTTGTTGATCAATATAATCTGCAGAGATATAAGGACTTACCTGTAACCTCTTCAGTTTGAAAGTGAAGAAGTAGATTACCACACCCAAGCTGCACGTTTGCAGATGGCACTGAAAATCACATTTTTCAAGATGGAAATGAACTATAGAACTGGGATATTGTTTGAGGAAAAAGAATATAATCTCCTGTGGTATAAAGAATTTGGGTGGCATATTTTGTAATCTTTTGTGGAATATCTAACATTGCAATACAATGTCAAGAAGTGGCTGAACAGCTGTCAGGGCAAGAATAGAAGGTCTGTAAACAAACCAGACAAATTGGTGGATATCTAGTGAACAGAGTTATGTGTATTACAGCTGTGCCAACTTCCTGTTATTAAAAATAATCTCAACAAACAGAATTTTATTAGAATTAAACATTCTTATTTTCCTTCCCTACTATTTTATGTTAGGAATTGAAACTTTATTTTTAAAATACCAATATAGGGAAGAAGTAACAGTAATGAGGTTAGATTTGATAATTTCTTATAAATGATGAACAGGATCCCACATGCATTTGAAATAGAACTGATTGAAATTCATTCTAGTTGTCTCCCATTAATCTTAATTGTAAGTCTGTATTTCACTTTAATAGGTTGCTAGACTTTAGGAAGCTGTGTTATTGTTCTTATGTACTTGATTAGTTTTTAATTGATGAAGTTTTACTGAGTTCTGCATGTGGAAAGGAATGTGAATACTGCCATTTTCTATATGCGTGTTTATAGGCCAAGCAGTATTGCCGTGATTCAAAGCAAGTAGGGAAAATGCAGAAAGTTCTGCTAAAGAGAAGACTTCTGTACCTGGGATAAATGTGATGGAAGGCTTTTGTTTGTAGTAAAACTTTTAAAACAAAAGTAGATTTTCTGTCCATAATGAACAGGGTACTTGTAAAACTGATCAAATGGCACATGCACTGCTTCAGAAAACTGTGCTCACATTTTTAATGTCCAGAAGGAAGACTTGGCATTTGTAATGCAGAACCTGGAAGGACAAAAATGTCACCCTTTCTGCTTTCACTGACTTCAAGGAGAATTGAGTGTTCTCCACACCTTGCAGGATTGAATCCTTTGTAAACTTGCTCATGATTAATATATGTTATGAATATCTATTAAATGTTACAGTAGGTTGATAACACCCAGCCATATCACTCATTTATTAAAAGAAACTGTTCAGTCAAAGTCTGAATAGGGAGGTGAGAGAGCAACTCAGCTGTACTTAGATTGATGATGCTTCTAAAAATTGTCCAAGCATGTGTGCAAGAACCTGTCAAAGTAAGAGTTTAATAAATGAGAAAGTGAAGGACAGGTAACTTTCCCAATATACAAAAGTTGTGCACATGCACGTGCATGCTTCATTTATTCCCTGCTTCCTAGCAGGTAAACAACACAGAAAGAGAGTCTGTTTGCCATTTTTGAGCTAGATTGTCTGGAAAAGAATTTTGCCAAGTCAGTTATTGCTGGGGCTACAGCAGCATGCTGTATGGCATCACTGAAGGCTGTTTTTGCATCAGCAAATTTCCACCAAACTCAGTGTAGTGGATCTTGCCTGTCACTCCAAGAACCTGCTCTGGTCTTCTGGGCAGCATCAGCCACAGCAGGATTTGCCCCTGGGAAGGCAGGTGGCTTCTAAAGAGAGAGAGAAGATGGGGAAGTGAAGGTGAGGAAGCAGGAGGAGATGCAGACCAGAGCCTGGGAAGCAGTTGAGACTGTGGAGTTGCCTGCTCCAGGCAGTCTCACCCTTCCTCCATAGTGACAGCAGTAGTCCTAATTTTATAGGAAATTTGCACTTTTCAGGGTTTGTTGCCCAAGTTAATTGCTGATTTTGCCTTTTTTTTTTATTATTTTTTTTATTTATTTTTATTTTTTAAATTTTTTTTTATTGCCTGTGTTCACACCAGAATTGGTAAGGTCCCATAGCACTATAAAATTCTCAAAGGCAACAGGATATGTTTGGTATCAAAAATTTTCCTCCCTACTGATAGTTTGAGGTTGTTTGTGGTGAATATTTGGTAAACTAAATGCTTAGTACATTTTGAAAAAGAATGTGCCTAATACAGGGATTGAAAAGTGCTTTTAGCTACTTGCCTGATGTGGAACCATCATCTTAACTCCAGGTTTTTCTGAGAACAAAATATAAAGCACTTGGAAATAGCACTCAAGCAGAAAAGGACTGTTGGCTGACAAGTTCTTAGTGCCTGAGCGCTCCATAAAGAGTCTTTTCTGTGCAGTCATCTACTTTCATTTCTCCCTCATAGCTATAGAAGCCATTCCGCTTGTACTTACAATAAGGGGCCTAACACAGCTCACATTTCTAATAAACCGCTACAATGCTTCTTTATCAGCTAGTTTGTTTCACTGCCAACCTCTTGTTTCACAACATAATTCATATGTAACACTCCTGGTAGATTACTGAGTAAATGTCTGGGAGTACTACCCACTCTGTGTTCCCCATTGCCATTTTGACATTATCAGTACTTACATGGCTGCAGCTCAGGCATCTTTGCTTAGTAAGTGGGCTATGGATTTTCTATGGTAAAATGTTGTATTGCTAGATGTTGGGGATCTAGGATTTTTTGAGAATAAAATTTCCAAGGCTGAGTGCCTTCTTTGCTTTAATGTCTGTTTTTGACACTGTGGTTGATATCTGGTATGTGACTTAGTATGATGTGTTAGGTGGCTGACTGGAGCTGCTACCCTCTGGAGGTTTCTGATTATCTGTGTTCTGGTGTGTGTACAATAAGGAAGCATTGTGGAGGCTGGCTGGTTAACCTTGGTGTTTACTTCCCTTTACAAGGGGAAAGATGCTGTCAGGGCCATAAGAGCATCCAAATGCCTTTGTTGCCATTATCACCCATACATGCCCTGCCGATGGGTAAGGAGTTCCATTTCAGTATAGGTCTCCATTTCTGACTGGGAAATGTTGAGGGTTGCTCAGTGTCTTTCTGTCTTGACTTCCTGATGGGATTTTCTGGAGGGATCTCAGACCTGTGCTCCAGTCAGATTCCCATCTCTGCCTCCCCCTGCTCCCAAAAAGGTCTTCCTGCCTTGACTCCAGGTCTGACTCATTCACTTTGCCTGATGGTCCCTGGCTGGTTGACGGCTGCCACAGTCACTGGGCTCCCTCCTCTCAGATGTGGTGGGTCAGCACCCTGGTAGAAGAGGACACTGGCTGTTCTGTGTCCCCTTGGCACCTGGGGGCTCCTCTTCCCTCAGGAAGAGCCCCAATCCCATGTCTGCCTCAAGCAGCTGGTCATTATATAATGACCTCTTTGAATTGCCTGTCCCAAGTCTTATTGGCAGGAGCAGGAGCCTTTGATGATTTGATAAATCCAAAATAGATGAGGGTCACTTCATGGTCATGGTCAGGTTGCCTAGAAACATCTGCTTCATCTAATGGCATTTGGTGCCTTCTATGGGAAGGTGGATTTGTCGGGGCATGTGACGTATTTAAAGAGTGTGAGTCATCAACATCTGAAAGGACTTCAGTGCCCTCATGTTGTTTGCTTGGCACTGGCAGTAAATGTAAGTGAAGACAGTATGCTGAGCCAGACTGGAAACATTCACACTATTGTGCCTGCAAAAGCACTGGAATATCTCAGCAATCACTTCTCATGGCTCAGTTTGTCCCTTTGAGGGTGAGGAATAATAACTTATTATCAAGTCCTGAGATATGAATAATGTGCAATTCTTGCCTGTTGACTCCTCCTGAAATTGCACTGTGATTTCTGCTGCACACTGCTGCAAGGTAACTTAAATGTGTTTCTGGGAAAGGGAAAACAACCCCAAACCAAACCAACAGCCCTCAAGAAAATGAAATAAATTGTTTAATAATTTACCATGATGGAAGAGGAGCATGGATGGGAAAAGTTAACCAGTCAGGGAAAACATCAGCAGTAAAGAAGAGTAATCAGTGTGAAATAATCACCACAGTATCTGAGTGCTTGTTTCAAGTCCAAAAATCTGCATCAAATCTCAGCCTCCTCTAGGCAGAATAGAGGTCACAGTGTGCTACTTTCTGTCATCTTGGCATTAACTACTTGAGTAAAAAAAATGTAATGAGAAAAAAAAATCAAAATCTGAGGTATTTGCCATGTGTAAAGGAAGTATCCTATTCAGAAAAATTACTCCTATTCATGAGAGATGTAAGCCAGTGTTAGAAAAATTTAGTGTAGGTTGCATAGAAGGCTGCATAATGTAGTTTACTCTAATAAGCCATAAAAATTTTGCATTCATCAATATGGGTTTCTTGGCATGCAAGTGGTATTCAGGAGCACACAAGGGAGGGGAAAAGCAGGCCAGAACACAGGTGAAGAATGAGAGGAAGTTGGCACTGACTCAAGTGATACAAAAAAAATGCTGATTTAGTAAGGAAAAATGTAAATAATTTTTAGTGTCTTTTGAAGAAATATTCCCAAGTTGCCTTGAAGGCATATGACCCAGGCTGAAATTGCTTTGGCAGCAGAATGTGAAGGGTGTGGATGCAGACATGAAATGTCCTTTGGTGAAGTATGCTCACCAACAATCTTTCTGACAGTGATAGCAACACCAGTACTTTTGAAGACATATTTATTTTTTCTGTCTCTGGACAAAGACAATCAGGTATAATTTGTTAACTCTGAAGAAAAATGGATGTAATTTTCCATATATAGGGGGTATTTATCCCCTCATTTCTTCACAATCAGCTAAACTTAGCACTAATTCTAAGTATATTACTGGTTCAAATCTTGGTATTTTTTACCTGAGACAGACACAACACTTTAACTTTGAAATCGTTATAGTCAGTTTGGGACTGAACCAGTAAACAGTTACCACTTCAAAATGCTGAGTTGACCGTAAAGTGACATCCCTGCTGGGGTGCTATGGAGCAAAGGAGCTGTCTAAACTTTCTAGGGTATACAAGGCTGCATCAGGTAGAAACTCTCCTGCTCCTAACCCTCCTCTGCCTCTCCCCAGCCCTGGTGTGGGCAGGAAAAGCCCTCATTTCTGCACCATGATCCAAGGCCATTATGCTTGGTAGTTGGTATTTATCAAATCACATACTTCTTGTGCTCACTTGGCTCTATTCTTTTGGTCTTCTTTGTTTTACTACACGGAACAATGCATTTTTAAACAGCAGAGCTCTTTGCATATCTTTTGAACCTTGGCAATCCTGTGGAGTGCATCACTGTAGAAATATGTATGAGCTTTTGTACATCTGGGATGTGTGTAGGTAGCAGAGAGATTATTTTTATTCTCATGCTTCTGCTTGATTTCTACAGCACACCAACCCACACAGTCCTGCAGCACCTTTCCATTCTCTCAAGTCAAATGTGAGTAGTAAGAGGACTCTGTGGCATTGGGCTGCAAATGTGAAGAGTGTCTGTGCTGCTGAGGGATCAGGGGTTATCCCTCTGGCTGAGCTGGGCCTGGATTCTTTACCTTTGCCACATGCCTTTGTCACATTCCTATTTTTAAATACAGCATTTTTCATTGTTAAATGCTCCGAGGGATTGTTGGGCCCAATCAAGTTAATTGTAGGCCTGAACTTGGGTCCAAGATGGAAGGATTTTAGTCACAGTTTAAACTGAACTAAGACTGGATTGAAAATGTGCTGGTTCAGCTTGTACCTACTGCTTCAGTTTCTGAAATCCCTGTCCTAGTACATATGCTCAGACCTCCAAAGGCTGGAAAGCAGCAGCCAGTGTTGGATGGGTCAGTAATGTTCTTCAACAGCAGTTCCAGCCTGAGGAGCTCTAATTCCTCCTGGCACTCTTTTGTGCAGCTTGAATGCTTTATGGACTATCATCACTATCCACAGCCATGGGAACAGGAGAATTAGAAATGGACTCTTTACAGAGGCTACCTGTGTCCTTCTGGGAGAATAGCTAAATTTCAAGGTGCCAAGTTTACTTGTGAGCAAAGAGCTCCCAAGAGAGACTTAAGCTTGCTACTTGCTGATGTAATGTTTTGCCTTTTTGGATCTACCCTTTGCAGTTTCTTAATGTGCCCCAATTGGAGTAAAACTGACCCTTAAAGAGGGAGCCTGAAGTCCACACATAACTTGCCTTTTTATTTAACCTTGTGCTGACCAGTTACAGGAATAAATTGAATCCCTTCTGAATTCTACTTTCCAACATGTATAATTAAAAAACCCAAATGAACTGAGACCCTCTCTGTTTTGCAGAAACCTTAATAACTTTTCATAAACTCTAAATTATTGGCTCAGAAATCTATTTTGTTTCTGAAGACTTCTGACTTTTAATAATGAAGGAGCTGCCTGCCCCAAGCAGAGAAATACAAGAGCACTTTCTTTTTTGCTTATTCTTCTAAAAAGAGTATCTTTAAAAAAAGGTTAATAACTTGTAACCTGGGTATATCAACAAGGAAGCTTAGTAGTATCATTTGTTTAGTTCTAGGTGGAAACAATTTCTTTATTTATCTTTATCCTTCAAAAGGGAAATTTGTAGAACCTGCTTGGAGATTTAGGGAGATGTGCATTGCTTCATTGCCAATTTAACATTACCATCTAATGTACACAGTATGTGGGCTTCTCTTCCATGTTTTGCAATAGATGTAGAGTAAGAGTCAAATACATCACTTTCACAAGCAATTTAGCACAGCATAAGGGAGGAAATGTAACTGTACTGTCTTGCTACTTATTTTCTAATAAAATTCTAATAGATTTTAGGTTAATGACACAGATGACATTTATATCCTTTTTTTTTTTTTTTTTTTTAATCTGCAGCACAATGAAGCAGGAAGTTATAAAACCAGATGATAAGATAATGCACTCCTTGCTTGTGCACAATAAAGTACCCTTATAAAGTGCTGGTTTGCCTTTGACACTTCACTGAAGTCTCTCTGTAAGACAGTACCTGGCAGGCCAGAGACAGTAAGGCTGGTTAGGCTTTCCTTCACTGAGATTGATTTGGTCCTTACTTGAAAGATGATCTACTTTATCTCTCCCCTGCCATACCAAGAATTATCTGATTTTTTTTTTAATGAGGGCAGGAAAACCAGCAATATTTTTTTTCCCTATAGTTAATAAAGGAAGACTAAAAAGACTCCCCTGTTGATAAGATCTAACCATTTATGTTCCAGTATGATGAAAGGTGAATATTTATTTAAGATTTATTTAGTATTTTGTCATCTATAATGAATCTAAAGGGCACAACAATTTGTCTTAACATTCTATAATGCAATGAAGCTCATTTTAACAAATAACTATATAAATACCACATTTACCAAGCCCTTTGTTTGACTATCTTGTGTTTGAGCTGTAAAACATTTTTTTAATTGATAACAGACTGAATCTGAAATAGCAGAATAGATTCTGTATAGAAAAAGAGTGTAAGGCACTTGTGTCTGTGTGCATGTTTCTGTAAATCTTGTGCATCTGTGTAGGGTCTCATTTCATGCTTTTCAAAGTAACTATGAATATTATGTCTGATTACTTTGAACATGGCACTGGACAATACCCACTTTCAAGTTCTTCAGAATTTAAATGAAGCAAACTTCCCAATATGTTTTGAAATGTCACAATGTTCTTTGATTTCCAGAAGCAGAAAAAAGAGTCCATGTTTTCTGATCTTTTTTTTTACTATTAGCCAATCCTACTAGCCAATACTTGATAGAAAAGATTGTAATTTCTGTACAAGAGAAGCAAAAGAATATTGTGGCTGGATTTGATGTTTACAGAATCATGCAACCTGTAAAAAAAATTGTGAGACCTTAGTGCTATCACCCATGACTTTATTTTTAGTGAATGTGTTCACATCTCAATGGATGTTTTTCTTTCAATGTATTTGATCTTGAAGCAGGCTTTTGCCAGGTATTGTGAGCTGGCTCATTTTCTAACAAGAAGCAGCAAATTAATAAGAAAATAAGAACACAGCATAGGAATATGCCCAGTGGAAGGACTACTCAAGTTTCCCATATAATTGTTTCAAATAATCTCTGTTCTATGCTGTGCCTACCTATGAATAGAAGTAAGTAGAAGATCTAAGATTTAGTTTCTGTTGTGGAGGATATGCTTTCTCCAGCAGCTCAGCTGGACTGCACTAGAGTCTAGAAGGACAAAGCACAAGTGCCAGGTTATCATTTGTACCTTTTCCTTTCCAAGGCAAGCCCTGAACAACTGAAAAAGGCACTTTTCATATGCCAGTGAGTTTACTCAAGTAAAACAAATCAATGTAATTGTTGTGGGCAAAGTGGGAGCTTCAGACAGAATTTGATAGAGAAGTTCCTCCCATTGAGTCACAAGGTGCAGAAAGGACTTCCTTGCTTTTGTAACTCTTCTCAGAGAGGAACGTTGGTGGGCCTGGATCTTCCCAGGCTCAGTCAACAGTTCATGTCTAAGTGCTTATACAGGTGTAATTGAACTTTTATAAAACTTTTTCCTGCAGGATTAAAGATGGCCACTCAGATATATTCATAAAGATAAAATGAATTATTTGAGTTCATAAAAAAATTTAAATGATCAGACAAAAAAAGAGCTTAATTATTTACTATGCAGTATGGTATAACTACTAGTATAGTGCTATTTTTGAAGCAATATTGAAGCAATTATATTAATTCAATTATATTGAAGCAATTATATTAAAACTAGAAAAACCAATTATTAATGACTGTGGGAAAATCTTTTTCTCTCAGCCTCAAGGAGTAACCTGGAGGGGCATCCCCACTCAAGGGAAGGACCATCACACACCTTAGGGATGTATGCTCAAGGGCCTCACCATGTAAAGTGGTACTGGCCTTTTATAGCATCAAGTGATGGACTGACAACCATACATATTTTTAAGATTATGTTTTGTCAGATTTACTCAGCAAAAAAATACTTTGTGCTGAAAGAAGGTATTAGCAGCTCTGTGGTTTTTACTGCCGAACACTTCTGACTCACTTTTGTATCAGTGTTTGTATTTCTGCACTGGTCCCAGACTCAGGGAGCATGTATTGCACATGCTTGTGGTGGGGTCTGATGGTTTGGTCAAACTGATCTCAGCATTCACCACCACTAAAATCAGCAGACCCTCCTTGCTCCAACAAAGGGCAAACTCTCCTTGCTCAAGTGATCAACCTGTAAAAAGATACAATTTTTGAGTTGCTGTATCCCTGCTTAGGCAGAGCATCCTGCTACAATGTTCTTACTTAGCCTGAGGTATCTGAATAAAATCTAGTACTTTTATTTAACTATGTCTGGCTTTGGGCAAGACTTGAGTATTTTTTAAGAGTGTAATACTGAAATAATTCAACAACATTCATGCTGGCCCCCAAGGATAGTACTTTTGCAGTATTATCTGATATCTTTCATGACCTCTTTCTGAAGATGAAAGGAGTTATTTCCATACCTATTGCTCTCAACAGTCTGCAAGAGTCCAGGCAAGTAACTCTCAACTTCTAGTGGCTCAGACTTAATATTATGTGTCTATATTACAGATACTACCTAGCAAGTCTATTTTGCTGTGACTCACTCTGAAGTTGAACTCATTTATCATTTCATTTTCAATGAAGCATTCTCAGGAGTAAAATACATGAGGAGGAGCTGGAGCTACAGTGCTGGAGCAGAGGGACTGAATCTTCTTCTATGGTGGGGCTCCAGGGAGTCCTCTAGGAGTCTTCTGCTCTGCTTCTCTATGTGGTCTCTTAGATGTACATACAATTGTTAGAAACAACAGATTGAATGCATTAACAGGACCTTTAACTCACCTTGTCTAAAATTCTTTGTTCTATATGCTCACAGTTCTTTGTCTGCATCTGAGCAGCATTTTTTAAAAGAGCAGTCAATGTTCAGCAGAATAAGTACTACAATCTTGTCATATGTTGAAAGCTCTTCAGATGTTTTAAGAAAATAATCAGAATTCAGAGTGTATATTAAATTATCAACTATCTAATAAGCATGCTACTTCCCAGCTGGGATCCTTCTGGTGCATTCATTCATCTTCAACCGGTGTAATTAAAGATGAAAGGTGTAACACTGATAATCCTTCTCTAGAGATCTCATCAGTTTAATTCTAGAACATCAACGGAAAGGGAATATCATATAAATTTTTTAGACTTAATTGGACACCTGCTGGAGGTCAAGCAAAACAACCAAGGTCTACTGAAACAGGGATTGCCTTCAGTAATTCAGTAATTTGGTAGGAGGGAATTTGGCAAGGCAATGCAATCTTTGTTTCGTATTTGCTAAAACCATGTTAGATTTGTCTGGCAAAGTAGACACTAGTAAAGAAGTGGAATACGAGAAGAGCATACAGGAATGTGCTTAAAATCTCATAATACAAACTGGTAACTTCATGCATGGAGCAACTGAAGCAAAGAATGCTGTGTCAGGGTTGCATTTAATAGCTTTAATAGGGTGTGCAGAACTATATCTGGTGTAACACAACTTCTTTATAAACTTCTATTCAGAAAGTTTACTCTAGATGAGTGAAAGAACAGCCATTTTCCCCTCATGAGTGATTTTAAATCACATCAATGTGTTGTGATGTAGTGAAAAAAAACCCCAAAAACTCAGTTTTAAAATAATTTTCCATATGGTGGTGTCAAGAACACTTTTTCATTGTGATGATGTCATCAGATCCACTCAATCCATTTATAGCTGCTATTTAAATTGCTGTTTCCATAAATGTATATGACTGCCTTGAGGGTGTCTATATTTGTTACAGAAGTTGTCTCAGGAATCTTGAAGCAATGTCCCAGTCTAATTAAGAGTGCTGTAATTACAGCATAAAGGGCTGTGGTGCTAATACTAAAGTTTCAAAAATCATGAGTCAGGCCCCATAATTTGAGACTGGTCCCCAAATATGAATATCTGCTTTTTAAAGTAGTATATTATGTTTTGGATTAGTTGTTAATTTTTGAACTCCCTCTGCCCCTGCCATGGTTTGTGTGTGTGTGTGCATGTATGTGCATGCATGTGTGCTGTAATTCTGCAAATAATATTATTTCTTCACCATAGGTTTAGGAAAATGCAGTTCTGGTCCCTACTCTCATTTCTTTCTTTCTGCCTACCTTTAAGCACCCAAGAATTGTTACTCCACAGGTCCTCCTGCGGTACCTTACATTACCCACTCCTTGAGAAGAGGACAAATTATAGTGTCTTGTGGTCTTCTTCTCCAGCCTGGAAGGGAAAGAGATGGGAAAAAAAGAACTTAAGGAGCTTTCCCACATGGGAGGAAGAGACAGGTATCTTCAGTTTCCAGTAGCTTTGCTGCTCAGATGAGGAGTTTATCTCCTTGTCTTTCATTTTCCTCAGAGCCGGGGAACTACATGATGAATGGGCCAAGTTCTGATGCAGGACCAAAGTATTTGGATTTATCTAAAGGCTAAACCGGGAGCTTCCTTGTCCTGGTTACAGGACAAAGCTGAGATTTGGTGATAATTGCTTTGAGTCCTGTGCTGCAGGAAACAGGACTTGTTATGTAGTGTTTTTCTTGTGCCAACACTGTATTCAAGTTTTCTATGGTAAAAGATTCTCAGCTACTACATTGATCGGTACAATAGATATCAGTCTTCCATACAAAAGAGAAAGAAGGAGGTACAATAGATATCAGTCTTCCATACAAAAGAGAAAGGAGGAATCTCTCGTTGGATAGACTAATACAAGACTTAATCTTTGCCTTTTTTTTATCAGTTTTCTATAATTTAACTAATCCCTGGAATAATTTATTTCAGTTATTCTTAGAGTTTCAATTAGTGAATTACCATAAGGCATCACCATGTCTTACAAGACAATTTGAATGTTTTGCCTTGGAAATGGCTGTGTTGCACCCTAATATAGGATGTGTTGCCAGTGAATCAAAATATTTTTGATCTTCCTCCTCATGGCCATAACATAAATAAAGAAATCATTCAACAGTCCCCCCCCGCCGGACAGCAGCAGCAATCTGCCTCGTCAAAAAACATTTTTTACTGTGGCACTTCAAAGAGGTATTATACTAATTGAGATGGATTTTAAAAAAAAGGATAAGAAGCTTTCAAACTTTATTTCAGATTACTGTAAATGTTTTCTCATGCTTCAGTCTTTGCCTCATCCTCTGAATTTCTTGGCATCACTGCATATGCTTTTCTACTTGCAGCCCTCCTTCAATAATTTACTCTTTTCATATCATCTGACTCAAGGTCCCTGGGTACTTTTCTCCCTTCATGATATTTGTTACTTTTGAACATTATCTAAGAATGAGTAATGAGATGTGCCAAGTTTGACCAGACATTCTAATAAGCACATCTGTCACTTCATTTTCATTCCTCAGTTTTGACTCCACTGTTTCTAAATTATACATCCTTGTTGACTGGGCCAACAACAAAGACCACGTATCCCCATTCTTTGTTCTTGTTTGCACATCATCTACATTGCACTTGAGCAGTGACGTTCTC
The DNA here is from genome assembly GCF_050655825.1 of Lonchura striata. Taxonomy (NCBI): domain Eukaryota; kingdom Metazoa; phylum Chordata; class Aves; order Passeriformes; family Estrildidae; genus Lonchura; species Lonchura striata. The sequence goes on from NC_140705.1 coordinate 36,977,697, forward strand.
AAGCACTCTTCTCTGATTATTAAGAACTGTATTTTTAAGGTGGAGAGATTGGGCGTTGCTCCAGTGAATCTTGCATAGCCTTTCGGAAAAATGAAAAACAGTTCAGAGTGAGGTCTCCTTCAGTATTTTCTAAATGCAGGCAAAGCACCTTTTGTCATCATCTAGGCTTTACCTGTAGTCAACAGACAGAGAAACAAGCACCATAGAGAGAAGCATATTTTTTTTTGTAAAAGAGAATATTAAGCAGGAGAAATTGTCCTGTGCAGATATCCATAGTCTTTCTCTTGCTTCTAGGTGAGCCGTGATGTTCTGGTTTGCACACTCTAACTTCAGAGACAGGCTTTCAGTGTCTCCTTCTCTTGCACTGAACAAGAGGAGAATTCCCATGGGATGAACTGAAGCATCCATAAGGGATCTCCAGGGCCAGCTCCTCCTGTCTCACCAGTGGCATGCACCAGGTACCAGGTTTCTGAAAGATGTTTAGGGTGCTTTATTGCCTGTCTACACAGTTCTCTGGAGTCTGGAACTTCAGCTCAATAAAAGAACAATATCTTTTACCTGGAAATACTGCTACTTATGTTTTGTTGTTTGTTTAGGATGCAGGTGTCAATTGTTAGCAGTATGACTGTTGTATTGACCAAACACTTTTCCTGTTTCTTAAACCTCCTTTGGAATGGCATAGGGATACTGCTCAGTTCCCCCACGTTCAGCTAACCCCAGTGCCTCAAAACACATACCATGTTCTGCTACAATTGTTTTCTTCTTAATACAAACACCCAGACCCTGAGAACTAATATATTAGCACAAGCAGGACAATTGTATTTCTATGCCTTCACAGTGCATGATGTATAATTAAACTTTTTTTGTAAAAATGTCTCAGTTCCAGAAATTTCCTTTTTACTGACAGCTTAAGAAGGTGAATTTGTCTTTGGCAGGTTGCAATTCTTCCCCTTGGAGCTCATGCTTTTTTTCTAACCCTCCCCTACATTATGCATGGGTGCTACAGTGTTGTAATATATGGCACCAGCTCAGTTCAGCAAAACTATTGAGTTATTGTACTGGTTAATATAGTGAAATTTATACAAGTTTAATCACATTTATTATCCCTGACAACAATGCAGGTGTTCTGAATGCTAAGTGAATTTTTTAGAAAGAATATAATTAATTTTTCTTGCCCTGTCCAAAAATGCTTAGTGGTCAGTTCTGCCATGGAAATGTATTTGATAACATGTAAATCTGGCATTTTGGAAAGTAATTAAAAATAAAGTTGCTGTAATTTTAAATTCGGCTAATATCTGTCTTGCTACATTCTAAAGTGGTACTAGGCTAAGTGCTTGAACTAATCGATTTTTAAAAGGGTTTGGTTAGTAATCTCAGGGGAAATAAGGTATGTTGTACGAAAACATATTAATTATAAAGTCTTCTTTTTTAATGATGCATGCCCTTTTTAGAGTACAAAATATTGATGTAGTAACACCTTCAACTTAAATCATCCAACAAACCTTTCTAGTTTTGTCTCATCTTTCTTGATCGTTAGCTATATTTATTACAGGATGAAAATAAGATTTTAGATTTTTAATTATTAGCTATAAAGGATTCCAGAGAAGCACAGTGATTTAATTTCTTTGTGAAAAGTATACAACTTCAGCAAATTTTTGCTGACTAGGAAATTTGTCTTTCTCAAAGATTTATATTACTTTTGGGTTCAGTGTGTAATATTTTGCTCTCAAGTGTTCAGAAAGCTTATTCATGGAAAAAATTTTAGTCTTTGAATAATATTTTATATTAGACTTAGAATGTCTGTTGCAGTTTTGCTTGATGTGAATCAATATTTTAGTTTTTAATTTAAAATGAATAAAGGCATCTTTAATGCAGAGACAAAGGTGCCTAGCCCGTGGGTTGGAGTGAAATATCAGATTGTCTGGCTCAGAGGGGCTGGGGTTTGAACTGCAGCGCACGGGGCGAGGCTGGAGCTGTTTCTAGGGAGTGTGGTGGGGCTGGAGGAAGCTGAGTGCTCGCAGTCACGGAGAGACAGGGCAGGAGCTGCTCTGCAGAGGGAAGGCTGGCCGGTCGGGATTCAGTGTGGAGATGGCAGGGGGGGTCAGCAGTGGGCACAGCCTGCTGATCAAAGTGAGACAGAATGCACAGTAAGCCAAAGCACTAAGGAGGAGCTGCCTGCACCTTTCACTTCCAGTGGGTGTGAAAGGGCATCGAGTATCAAAAACCTTATTTACTGGACCAGCTAGGTTTGAAACTGAGATAATTGAAGTCTGCTAGAGAAGAACAAAAATGAAAAGCTTTGAAAATAACTATTTCTCTTAACCATTGCTCCTTGAAGGACAGATCCTTTCCTCCAGCTCTGCTTTCAGTTTTAGTGTCTTCCCAGGTTACAGCAGACGCTGTATAAAAATCTGGTCTTTGATCTTAACCCCAGTTGTTTGTCCTAATCCCCAGAGTCTGCTTTTTTCCACCCTGGAATCTAAAGGGTAAGAGTGCTTAGGGGCAGAGAGTTTTCTTTGACCCAAGGAGAACCTCCTCTCACAAATCTAATGGACAGCTTTTCCCCTCCAGCTTCTTAATAAAAAAAGCACGAGATACAACAGTCAGTGAACTGTGGATCAACAGATAAAATAGAATCATAGGATCATCTAGGTTGGAAAAGACCTCTCAGATCATTGTGTCCATCTATTAACCCAGCACTGTCAAATCCACAACGAAATCATGCCCTTAAGTGCAACATCCATACCTTTTAAAATACTTCCAGGGATAATGATCATTATCCAGGGATAATGATCCAGCACTCCCCTGGACAGCCTGTTCCCATGTTTAACAGCACCTTGCATTGGGAAATATTTGTTCCTATCCAAGCTAAACTTCCCTGGGGTAACTTAAGGCTGTTTCCTCTTGTCCTGTCCTGGGCTGCCTGGGGGAAGAGGCCAGCTCCTCTACAGCACTCCCTTCTCTCAGGGAGTTGTAGAGAAAATTAAGGTCCCCTCTGGGCCTCCTTTTCTCCAGGCTAAACAACGCCAACTCCCTCAGCCTCTCCTAACAGGACTTGTGCTCCAGACGCTTCACCAGCTTTGTTGCCCTTTTTGGGCATGCCCCAGCACCTCAACGCCCTTCTTGTAGTGAGGGTCTCAAAAATGAACACACAACTCACAGCCTCATGTATAGGGACCTCATGTATAATTTTTATGCTTTGTGTAATAGATGCAATAAGGAAAAAAGGGTGTATTTTCTTATTACTCTTTCATTAACTCACTAAAGTAGGATTCCTTGACTTTTTAGGTTTTGGTGGATTTTGTTTTGCTTTTTTTTTTTTTATTTTTGTGGGGGGGAGGGGGGCACACATTTCAAAAAGGATGTTTATTTATGAATACTCCACTGCTAGGCTGCTAGGTGTGATCCTGTGCTGTCTTTGTGACAAACAAAATCACTACCACCAGAGCTAACACTACTTACAATGCCTAATATTAGGCAGATATTTCAAGAACTTTTAATGCAATTTGCAGCTAAGAAACAGGAACCTATGTCACGGGATGGGTTTAATTCTTCACATACCATCAGAGAATGTAGCTTCCAGCTAGAAGAAAATTATTAAGTGATTATTTATATCTGATTATCTTGTTGGAAAGAAAGATGTGAACATTGTGAGTGTTTCAGCCACTGATTAGGCAATAGAGTTTTGTTTATGTTCAGATAAACTCTGGAGGTTTCTGCCCGAGTTTAACAAGGTGGTGTATGGAGAGTAGAGTACCTGGAATAAATCTGACAATACACATGCTATCAGTCCCATTTTCAGTGCTGAGGTGTGGATGACAAGAAATATGTATTTCAGAAGATGGTTGTGCTAATTTAACAGCACAGGAGAGCCTGTGCCTTCCTTTCCCATCGCACTTTGGCTGTGTGATCCTGTACATTTTCTTTTGCTGTCTCTGAAGCCAGTCTGACCCCTTGATGAGACATGTCAGCTTATTCAACAGGCAGAAAATTATCTCCCTTTTTTTGCTTGCTGAGTGAGCTGAATTGAATCATCAAACTGTTGGAGCTAGCACAAAGGAAGTGGTAAGTACACACAGCTGAGATTGAGAAAAAGGGGAAAGCTGAACCATATTTTTAGTGGTAGGAAGCTGTTAGACCAGCTCAGCACTCTTATGAAAACTCATTCTCAGTGAAGAACTCCTGTGTCACATTCACTCTGTCTCTGGACTGGTAAAACCTGGATATGTTGGCTGCTGAGGCTGATGGTTCTGCAGAAATATTTGCCAGAAGAAAGGTTGTTTGATTGACGTGGGTCCCTTGATGGAGATGTCATTGGCAATGGATATTGATGGATTGAGGCTAATTACTAAGACTTAGTGCACAACCTTTTAGTTCTTTTATGTATTTTGTAAATGTAAATTTACACACGAGCTATATTTTGTTGACTCTTGCAAAAGATTTTGCCATTTGCACTTCAAAAATATTCATGGAATCCCAGAAGTTTTTGTTAAAACTACAGATGTATCCACTTACTATATGTGTTAGTTACATGAATAGGGTGGGAATGCCTCAGAATCTGCAATGCTAAATAACATGAGACTTACTGAAGAGAAAGCTTGCTGGAAAAATATGAAGCTACACAAAAGTGAGAATATTGGAGAGGTTTATTTTTGTCATTATAGACAAATGCCAGTGATTATGTCAGTATTTTAAATTTTTGTGGTGTTCAGCAACCACCATAAATAAACCCCCACAAACAATAAAAAACCCAACAAAAAAACCCAAAAAACCCCCAAAAAACCAAACCAAAACAAACCCAAAAACCCCAGCACCTGTCTAGGCATTAAAGAAAGAGACAAATTTTTCAAACTGTATTTAATATCTTCACACATTGGTCTTCTGTGCACTATTCCAACATGGTTAATGCTAAGATTTTAAGCTCTTAAGAAAGCTGGCTTAAGCTCTCCATACAACACTGAACAGTCTTGACACAGTAGGGCAAAAATTACTGCCTGTTTTCCACTACAGAACAAATTATATGTCCAGATTTGGCTGGACATATCCAGGAATGGATTAAAACAATCAAAATCAGAATACTTGAATGATCTTCAATGAAATGTTGTGCCAAACAGCAGGAAAAGAAACATAGGGCAGGAGATAACGCACTGCAAGTTCCACCTGAATATGAGGAAGAACTTCTTTACTGTGTGTGTGACCCGTATTTCCTGGAGATGTTGTGGTGTTTCTCTCATAATCCCTGGAACTGTGCTCCAGGATGATCCTGCTTGAGTAGGGAGGTTAAGCCAAATGACCCAGTGTGGTCCCTTACAACTTTACTCATTCGTGATTGTGTCTGTTCAAATATCCCTAACAGATGCTCAAAGAATGACAATGTAACAGAGATCAAATAATGGATCGAAGAAAGGCAGGCATTTTCAGAGCACATTCATAGAAAAATCTTTTCTTTGCAGATGGATTTCATTTGAACAACTAGGATACTTGTATTCTGATTTGCAAACATTAAAAAAAGGTTTTTTAAACAGTTAAATGAAAGGAGATGATAACCCTGAGATGCCTGTAAAATCTTTATATGAGAATTATTTTTGCTACACTAATTACAAGTTTATTACATGAATATCAGGAAGTGGGAAAAACAGCTAAAAAAAGTTACTCTGAGTGAGTAGGTACCGGGTTGAGGCTGGCCACAAGGGAATACATGAAATATGAATGCAAGGAGTGTGGGCCAAAAAATGGAAGCATTAGAACTGTTAATGTACAGAATGAACTTGAATATCACAGATGAGAGGTGACCATGGCCAGGATATATTCAGAGTCTAAATGATCAGAATCAATGAGATTACCTTCACTCAGTACTTGTGATAAACACAACACTCCCTCAACTAAACCAAACAACAAATACAGTGGATAAAACTATCTTGAAGTCAAAATTACTTTTAGAAAGATGATAAAAGCTGTAATATTGGCAATGGACCACCTATACCTGTGGATCTGGTATTGATTTCAGAATGATAAATAGCACCAGAAATATATTAATTTCACTAAATCCTAAATTATCCAGGATAAATTAGAAAAAAAAATGCTGTGATGAAGTCCATCACCACCTTATTTATAAAAGCACTCTATCAATCTTTTTTCCCCAGTAGTCACTGAACTAGCAATTGCTGATGCTATTTTAAGCTTGATTTTGCATGAAGATGGTTGACAAAAGACTATAATACAAAATTTGAATTGAATGATCCTGCTGCCTTTCAGTCTGAGTGAAAGAACAGACAAAGGAGAGCCCTCAGAGTTCTCAGTCTGAATGGGAGAGAAGTGCTTCCAAAGAAGGGGATTTAGCCAAGGAGAGCAGCAGAATGAGATATTTGTAGACTTGTCTGTGAAAGAAACTCGTAAATAAGTCAAACATGGAAAAGGAGTTTAGAATTTCAGACCCAGGAAAGGGAGGGAAATATGTTGGAAATGCAGCTGTGTCAGTGTTCACTTTAATGGGTACTCTAGGAATGTCCAAAGTGAAAGAAAATTATAATTTCAAGGCAACACATAACTGTTATTGAAGAATTGTGAAAAACGAACCCACAGACCCACAGATCCAGTATCAATTTTTCAGTGGTTTTCTTGGTTTCAAAGTGGTTCTATATTGGGTATAGAATATGTTTGTAGGGAAAAGTAATCAAAGAAACCTATATAATTTAGCTGAGCACTATAAAGTTAAAAGCTTATTTTGAGAAAAATAATAATTAGGATTTCAAAACAATTGAAAGACTGGATAAGATGTAAAAATGTTTTACCAGAGTAGAAATCTCCAATCCTATCCTCTCACCTTCTTTAGTATAATAAATTATTTTCAAGGCAAATGCAGCACACAACTAATTAGAGCTGCAATAAATAGTATATTAATTTCCTATTATTTAAAGTTGATAATGATAAAAAAACCTCTCAACCCATCAAGAGAGCAACCACCTAAAAAAAGAAGATAGCCATATTTGTGATCTAGCCTATTTGTGATAGGGTAGTGGGAGTTTATTGTTAGACTTCCTCTGGAGAAACTATTAGAATATATCTCCTATAATATTTTAATTTATGTCTGTGTAAAGGCTCAGTGTTTAGAGCCCAGCAGAATTTTGCTGATGGTTTAAATTGAGGAGGCATCATTATTGCAGAAGAGGATCATAATATGACAATGGCAAAATTGGATGAACTTGAGAACTGTGATCACAGAAAGAGGATGGAATGTAAAATCTGAAATACAAGCGTCATATAAAAATTTTATGCTATGATTTGTGATCTTACCATTAGAAAAGAGAGAAGAGAAAGCTTGATCAAAGAATGACACAAGGAATAGAAACGATGCAATGCTATGGAAAGAAAATTCAATTCTAGGATGTGTCTGCTAACAGAGGGAGGGAAAAATGGATGTGACTGTATGTGATCTTCACTGTTACGGTACAACCCCAGTGACCTGTGTTTGTAAAAGATAGTTGAAGCCAGAAAATCTGCAGAGAAAGTCTACAAAGTATGTGAGGGGAGTGGAGAGAAAACAAATTTCAGATCAGGAAGCATTTAGCATAAGCCAGTATTTCTTGAATATATTCTTGTCTAAGACTTCTGGGAATGAAACTCTTCCAGTCAGATATTCCTGCATCTGCTGATTTCAGTTCCTTTACTACTCACTATGGAATTTCTCTTAAAACACAGAAGCTCTTCAGAGATATCGCATGGGGAATTAAAAGAATTTAAGTAAAGTAGCATATGTGTAGATGCTTTCATCCTGTCTTGAACTGCCATTAGATGCATCTAAGGGGAAAAAACTGTGGAAAATGTGCAGAGTGAAATCCTGGCTCCAGCAAAGACAATGGTGAAAAGGAATGGTTATGGTGTCCCCCAGCAGTATAGTTAGTTTGAAATAAAGTAGCTTGAAGTAGTTAATTTTTATGGTCATCTGATCTTTCCACTGTTCACATTCTTTGTTCAAAATTAAAAGTGTTAACATATCTGTTTTTAAAGAATAAAACCCTGAGATTTTAAAATACAAACATTCCTAGAATGAAGAAAACAAGTCCTGTTTTTAAATCTGAACAAATAATTACGAGGAATTAAAAAAACTCTTACAAATCCTTAAGCACACTTTTTTGGAAAGAAACATTCTTAGATTATGGGAGAGAGGAGAGTTGTAATTTTACTATGTCTTTCACTGTCACTCAATAAGTTTCAAAGATTTTTGGAAGCAGGTCCACACAAGACTGTTATTTGTCTTTCGAAATATGCACGAACTCTTAGGACAGTTCATCTAAATCACATTGAAACACCCAGCAGCCTGGTACTGTAATGCAAACAGAACTATTATATAAATCAGTAAGGAGAACTCATTCTTTAAAAGATATGCTACATTACTGGAGGCAAAAAGCTCTCTGTTTCATTATATAACAATGACAATAACTCAATTTAAGTGTATAATGACCCAAGTCAGCAGTCCACAGCAACAAAAATTTAATAGGAACCTTATCTAGTTTGCTGACATGTTCTTCTCTAGAAGCCATTATAGGCTCTTCAGTATACAAAACAATTGGCTCTAATCTTTAATATTGCTAAGCAGCAGGGGGCAAATAGGCATTTTAGCACAGCTTTGCTTCTTATAAACAGCATTTAAAATATTCACGTGCTCCTAGGCACAGAGCTGTGTGTCAAATGTTTCTGAAGTTTGGTCATTAGAACAGGCTCTCTCGAAGTAGAGAAGTGTTTCTGCACTCCCGTGATGCCCTTTAGAACGGATCGAATGTCACCTTGTTGCGAAGGCAAAAGATTCCAGTGAGGGCTTCCTTCAGGAACAGCGTGATTTCCGACTGTCTCCTGATGTAAATTAAACCCATGATAAAATGAATGGGCTCCAGAGAACCATTGTAAAGAAAATCACTCTATTAAATGCAAAACCAAATGAAATTTCCTCCCTATTTCTTTCACTAGTTTTCTATACACTGCAGGAAAAGAGCACCTACTAATACCTATATTGAGTAGGTTGTAATGGCCACTTAGCTTATGATATGGAATATTTATTGGGGTAGTAGTGCTGAGACTAGGACAACAACAGAGTAAGAAGCTGTCAGAAAACAACATCTGTATTTACATCTCAATCATGTCTGTTCAAAATTAGTTTATTGTGCTCATTTTAATTCCATTTTGTTACTTTTACAGTTACAAGGCAATCAGAGGGCATTAGATATAAATATATTTTTTATGGTTTTGGTAATACTGCAATGCTTTAGCAGTGCATACTGACTCTCCATAACAGAAGAGTGAAAACTAGCATGGAAAAAATCTGCTCTCTGCCTGAAACAAAATATTTTATACAGAAGGCACTGCCTGAGTCACTGAGTCTAGTCACCTGTCATCACAGATTAGGGCTTTTTAGTTTAGAAGGCTTTGCAGCAGATATGTCTCATATCTTCTTGCACACAAGCTGACAAAAACAGCCCAAATACACTTTAATACAGAGAAAGCCAATGGTAAAGGGGGAGGCATCCTTAGAAGAGAAACAGGAAAGAAGTGTATGGGGTAAAAGGAGCTGTGGTGAAGGACACATCAAAGGGATGTGAATGAGAAAGGGAAACCTAGAGCTAAGGAAGTGAAGGTATTTGGGTATGCTTATGGAGCTCCAACCTAGATTAAGTCACACTGTGTTTGCCTTAGGATAATATCACAGACTTTGACAATTGTTGCACCTTGCCTGTCATGTGTTTGGGATAAAAACCACTACACCTAAGCTAGCCAGGATAATTTCTCTTTATCTTAATGGAGAAAATCAGGCAATTTTAGGACAAGAACAGTTTCTTACATGTACTTTAGATGGGATGCATTGGGTCATAAAAGTGCCTAATTATCTCCATTAAGCTCTGTGGTTTCTTTGGTTTAGTTTTGGTTTTCATTCTGTGCATGAGAAACATATCCTGCTTGTATGGGCACTTTCTGCCAGATTAAAGGACACATCTTCTGTGTCCAACTCGTGGAGGCATGGAGTTATCCTCCCATGTATATTGATATGGTTATATTTGATAAGTGTTGTGAGGGCTCTGATCACCCCCTCCCTTTCTTTTTATTGCTCAGCTATGAGAATGAGTTCAAAAGGTTAGTGTTTTTTCAGCCAGTGCTACAGGAAACAGAAAACCAGGAACTTTGTGAAAAACCATCCTGTGAAAGGAGAATTTTTGGAGTTTGGATCCAAAATGTTATGTTATACTTTTCAGTGGCTGCTGACAACTTCCTATTTAGTATTTAGTCAATCTTTTCTAGTGTTTCTTGTCTACAGAGCTTGTGGGGCCTTCTTTTTATTTTAATTTCTAACTACCAAATAGTTATCTGACACCTTGTGAATGGAACCTGAGGCAGAATGAAGTTGAAAGCATGTGTCATACAAGGATGTTATTTGACAAGATAACTGTGCTGTTCTAACAGCTTCCAGATGCCAGAAGGAGTAGTTTTGCTCTTGCATTCCCTGTTCTACCACTACTATCAGTTTTCTCCTGCTTCAGCACAATGAATGGCAAAGCTTAAAAAAAAAAAAAAAAAAAAAAAGGATAGGGGAAAGAGTTCATAGTGCACCAGGACTGCTGAAATTGAGAAGACAGGACTGTGTTGCTAAGTGAATGTGCCTGCAGAAAGGAGGAAGGAGAAACTCTCCTTTTGGCAACAGCAGGTTGGCAGGTTGCTCCCTGTCTTACCTGAGGAAAAATGTGATAAGTATAGCCAAGCACCAGAGGAAATTAAAAAGAAGCTGCAATGACCTAGGAATGATGACATTTGCTCAGCAGCTGGGTCAGGAAGGTGATTTTCACTGCACAGAGTCCTGAGTTTGCACCACTCTGCTGATGCTGGGAGCTTACAGGGCATGAAGGGCTGCTCCAGAGGCTTTGCAGTTTTAATTGTGTGAGCACAATGAGGCTTAGAGGCTCAACCAAATGTTTTCCATCAGATTTAACAAAAAGAGGTAAATGTGAGAAAGAAAGACAAGAGTTTGGAGGGTATGTTCATGCTTTTATTAAAGCAGTCCTGCTGAGTTTCCTTTGGCTATTTTTCTGATTCCTCAAGTGGGGGACCCTTAGGTAGACACCATGGTAAAGCATTTCCACTTTTAAAATATAGTGCTGGGCTGTCATTAGACCTTTGAGTTGGCCTTAGGTCTTACTGCCTGTGGTTAGGAAGGAAACTTGTTTTAAATGCACTAAAATGCCTCAAGAAAAGGCACCCTACCCTGAAGCTGGTTTTATTCCAATTAAAATGTCTTTGGGTTTTTGGAAACATTTAACACTTTTTACTTGCTTTTCCTTTTCCTTATGAAAAGTAGGAGAGTCCAACACCCTGAAGAGAAGGTGAGCCTGTGTTTCATGGAGAGCTATTTGTTATCAGGTGGTGAAGTGTGAACTGGCCTTGTCTCACTAAGGGAGTTGACAGGGGCAACATCTCATTTTCCCCCCTGTGGTAATTGCTGTAAGGCAAAATAATTTTCAAAGTCTTGGGAAAGAAAAATTCCTGTTAGAGTAAGTCTTATTGATTTTATCGTTACTGACCTTGTAAGTGTCTGCTGACTGGCTTTTTACCAGCCAATAAGAACATTCTGGGTTCCTTTAAGAGGAAGTGAGCTTAAGACAATGTCTGTCATGAAGGAAAACCAAAGGCTCAGAGGATTTGACATTGTTTATTTCTCTAATAACTCATTCATTATGTTTCCCATTCTTTTTGGATTTCAGAGGCTTATTTCAGAAAATGAGCAGTTCAATACTGATCTGTGCTAAAGCAAACACATGGTCCATCTGGTGAATTGCACATCTGTCTTCAGACAATAGAGGGCGATTGGACATTCTCCAAGATGGTATTATGCCCTAGGCCGTGCTTTGTCTTATGCCTTACTAGTGATTTCAGACTCTCACATTTTTGTAGCAGTGTCTTATAAAGACATTTCAGTTTTGAACTTTTCTCTTAGAATCCTTCAGTGAGTTTTATCTGTGTTATCGTGTGAACACAGAGTGTAAAATGAAAATATGGCATAAAATAAGAATCGTGTAGTTGATTCAAATAGCTGATCATGGGGTTCCTCCTGCATAGAACCATTTGAAGCATCAGGGCCCAAGTTACAATATCTATAAAGGCAGAGATTGGAGAAGATGAAATGATTATGTAATGATGATTAAATACCAAAGTCTTTCTCTAATAAAGAAATGAGGTATGACCTAATTACTACTGTTTGCTAGTAAAGATTGATCCATTTATCATTTTACTTTCTGTAATGGTTAAAGTATATTCTCTCAATTTTCAATAAAGTGGAACTTTTGAAGTGTTTTCAAACTTTTGAGTTATCACTTCTTGTGACTCAAGTAGTCTCACAATTAAATTATGATGACCTGAGAAGTTATTCTGCTACAACTACCTTTGTGCTTTTTGCCCACCTCAGTTTAATGTAAAATGCTAAAAGTTTAATGCCAAATTTTAAGCTTGTCAAACTTCAATCTATTTTTTGCTGAGAAGTAAGTCAGCAGTTGTGACTGAAATGCACCAAAAGCATTCACATTATGGACTAGCTTGGCTCAGTTGACAGAATAACCTATGAAGCCATAGAAACTTGGTCATGCTTCATCAAGAACCAAAGTTCCAGCATTTTTCTCTGGTGTCCTGGTGTAAGGCCCCAGGAAACTCACTCAAAGAGCCTCTGACAGGGGCTTAAGGTATTTTATGTACTGTGAGTTACAGGAGAAATACAGACAAGATATTTTCAAGAAGACAAAACAACAAAAAGGAACTTTAGAACAACTTCAGAAAATCAGAAGGCTTTGCCAGAAGTTTAGAGCAGCATTCAATCAACATAAAGCCCTTCACAAGGCATTAACTTAGCCCATTCATCTTAACAAACTCCAAGCCCATCTGATTTTACCTTACTCAAAGCCTCAAGAAGAAGGACTTAGAAGAAAGAGAAAAAGAAATAGACAGAAAAAGTATAGAAAAGAACAAGTATCAGTATCACTCGTGGTTCCAACAGTGTTCAGCTGATAGAAATTCCAAGAGGTGGTAGGGCATATGCTTGCTACGCTGGGTTAAATACCCTTTGGCTTTGTGGAGCCTTCCCCCTTCCTCCATTTGGGACTTCCAGTCATTTGACCAACTTGGGGATGGACTGGGGCTCCAGGAGGTGGATGTGGAGCATTGCCTCCAGCATGCCAGGGGTTGGTAGCCACTGTGGGGTGGGATACAGGGCCAGTGGGAGGAATGAGGTACGTGCATCACCTCAGCAAAAGCAAAGCCCAACCTGCTGCTTTACCCCCACCCTGACATGTTTTGAGCTAGCAATTCTTCCAGCCTTTCACATCTGGGAAGAGTGATGGAAAGCTGTATGGGAGGTCTCATGCAAAATAATTTAAATGTAGATGTACATCTGCCATCCACACCTGACTTTGAAGGTGTTTGTCAGCAGCAGGAGAGCAACGGCATTGTAATGATATGGGTAGAAGTTGATTTAGATAGCACTCTCTCATTTCTGTGTAAGACAGGACACTTGTTTTAAACCATGGTACAGAATAAATAACAAGGCCTTTGACAGTCTTGCCAGAATCCAGAATTTTCTTTTTTGGGCCAAAGGTCTCATGACACTAGTGTTTGAAATTTAGAGAGAATCAAAATTCACACAGAATTTGTTTGTGATTGTGGGGTCAGTTCCACATCTGGGGGGAGAGTCTTTCTCCTGCTACTTTGGGGTTTGTATGGTAGTGTTTTCACCTGTATTAGATGTCTGTGCTCCAGCTTTACTGTTGCCCTGAAGAGGAAAGCGAATATCAGCTGGCTGGCTGACAGTGAGCTTTTTGCCATAAACCTTGGTCAGCTTTAGACTGTTGATGAACAGTGAGGCATCTTTACTCTCAAACCCATTTGAGACCCTAATGGTGGAAAGAAAAAGGCATTAGGTGTTTTAAACTTGTAATGTCCAGTGCTTTCCAGAAGAAAGACAAGTCCTTATAGTTCTTACTTGTAGTACAGACATTTTCAGGAGACCTGTTTTGATTTATCCAGCCAGCTGTGGTGGAAGGGGATTACAAAGGAATAGATCAGATGATTTAGCTGAAGAGTTTGCTTTCAAGATGGCAAGCAGCACATGTGCTTATTATTAAGCACATATGCTTATTGCAATTCTACCAGCATACTCAGAACTTCATCAATGAGACAAACATTGAAGCTAATTTCTACTAATCCCACGGAGCTGTAGTCTAATCATGTCTGTTGAAGTGACCTTTGGAAAAAGGTTAACAGAGTAAATGACAAACTTATTGAAGCTTTATTAGGACACTTTCACCTCATTTCATAGCTTTTGAAACCTTCAATAAAAATGTTTACTGTTGCCGCTGCTGGTGAAGGTATATATGTAAGAACTTGTTTACAATTTTTCCTTAGTACTTCTTTTTTTTATGTTTTGAATTTAATTGAATTCAAATATATTCAAATGCATTAAATGTATGGATTTTTCCATAGGAAAAATATATTGCACTCTGTAGCTACTGTTCCTAGATGATCTGTAATTATAGTGAACATGTTAGCTTCATCTTTCTGAAATGAAAAATGAATTGACTGATAAAGCAAAAAAGCTTAGGTAGTACAGGTACGAAATATATTCAGTTCCTTGTGGAGTTGTTTTTCTTGCTAGGCTTGGTATTTTTAGAGCAGAAAAATGAAGACCATAGGCTAATGGTCTGCTTATCTGCTAGTAGCCTGGTAGGTATGTGTCTTTACTTCACAGGCAAGCCAGGACGTTTCTCTCTCTTGCCCCTATTTCTGTCCTGTATCACTTCTACTCCCTTGACCTTTATCTCTGCTGATGCTGGAGTAGATGGTGCTTTTGACACTTAGAATTATAGAAAAAGTTCAGTTTAACTTTAGGCCTAAATCTTTCAGCTTAAACTTTAAATAAAAGATGCCCTCTGTTAGGTCTTTGGTCCTCTGGAGAGCTGAAATTCATTGTTCCATAAAATTGTACAATTGTAGCCACAATATTGTGCTTCCTACTCCTCTCCTCATGCTATAGATTTTTATGATTTTGCAATGTACTGCAGCTATAGAAAACCCCTTTTATTTTCCTTGATTTTGCCAAGAGAGCTTAGCAACAGATACTTTACACCCTCAGAGAAGAACTGTAGTTATAGTGGTTGTTCTTGTTGGCTCTTACCCTGGGTTCCAGAGTTCCCAGGTCCATTGTGCCCTACATATGCTTCAGGGGATGTCCTGACCCTCCTGTGTCTCTCCATTTAAAGGAAACCCAAGAAGGTGGTTGTGACCTGGTCTGTCTCCTGAGGTGGACAGTCAGAGCACTGGGATTGCAGGGCACATTATGAAGTGCCTTTTACCTTCAGTCTAGAAATATCCTCTGGGTTGAGTCTAAATTTGAGTGTTATTGAAATGGGTGGACTGCTCTTGTGTTCCCCAAAGAAGGAGAAGGAATGAGGAACACAGCAGTGAGTTCCAGCACTGCAACAGATCAGTTGGGCTACTGTCTTTAAAGGTCTGTTTCATTCATCACCTGCAAGATAATTATGTGGAAAACCTCTATTTCTATTAAATTGTACCATCTGTTTGTTAAAGCAATTATTTATAGTGTTTTCCCAATTGTAGCTACAATTCCTCACCTCTGATGTGAGAGCTGACTTTCAGAGGATTCCCACAAACTATTTCCCGTTACAAATATATTCTTCTTACCATTTTTCTTTTAGGCTAAATGCAAGGGAAAAGGCCAAACTTTTGTAAGTCTCTGTGTCTGTCAGACACATACATGCATGAGGAGAGAGTGAGGCTCTATACTTTGGAATATACAAGAGAAAAAAAAAAGACATCTGTTTTCATACATTGATTTTCAAACATTTTAAATGTATAGTATATAAAGAACTGACTTAGCATTTTATAGAATATTAACCATTTCCCCCCAGTTCCATCCTCCATTTCAGATTATATTTTGCACATATAATTGAGTATTCAGTTAGGTGCCAAGCTATGGAAGAAAATTTTCTTGTTTCTAATTGCGCTGCTTGCTACAGTTCCCTTTGTATTTAGAGTCAGATGAACATGCAGTTTATCCTCTATGTACTTAAAGTACCTGAAAATTTAGCTCCATATATGCATATATACACATACTCAAACACACACACACACATACACACTCATGAATATTGCTGAGTTTTCCAGTGAACAGATCTTTAAAATGCTAGCCAGTATAAAAGAAGAAATTATGAAATTTATACTTGCTAGCATCTTTGTATTTATTTTGTTTTGTAAGAAATTCAAGGCAACAAGCAATTCAAGCAAAAAAGCATTGCAATAATAGAGAACAGGAAGTCACTGATGAAACTTTGAAATTCAAAATATAGTAGAGAATAAACCAAATTTCAAATATAGTAGATAGTAAAATATGTTAGGCCACTTTTAAAAGCTTTTCTGAGTGTCAAGTCAAAGAAGCTTGGCATTCAGAAAAAGTCAAAAAGCATTAATGTATTTTAGTACCTCCTGCATAGTCTAGAAGTAGCCATTGCTTACCAAAAACAGATTTCACACTGCATAAAAAACAATCATTCGAGGAGAAAAAAAAAAAAACCAGTGCTATTTAATAGTGCTATTATTTCATTGTTACTACCCTCCGCTTCAGGATAAAATCTGATGGCTACTGTAAAGCTGCCTGAAAGGAAGCAGTACTAACTCCCAGTACATGTGTAAATTTTCTTGTAATTACTGAGGAATGCTGCTTTCTGCACTTTCCTCACGGGCAGGGCTGTGAGGAGGGCAGACACAGCTGCTGGTAGCGACTTGGAGCCTCAGGATGCTGCCACAGCCCTGGCTTCTGGCTCCCTGTTCTCCTCCCTGGGGAGAGGTGGCTGCCACAGCAGAGATGTGAGTTTACAGCTGCTTGTTGTGACCAGGGTGATGTGGGGCAGGCAGAGCATTCCTGTGAATCTGGCCAATGCCCTTTTTATAGGGTGAAATCTTATCCTTGTGAAATCAATGGGATATTTGCTGTCACAGGGCCAGGGTTTCTCCCAGAAGTTCCTCATTGTAATCTGAGATAGACTGGCAGACATCATGGGGAGTGTTGAAAAAAATCCTCAACTTGTTCTAGTTTGCTCCTGCTAGGTCCAGTTTTCCACTGTTTTGTATATGAAGTTAAATTTTCCACTGTGCCCACGGCCTGGCAGCCAGGGAATTAGGACTACCTGATGTCTTTATGCCCCCAGGTACCAGCTAAAATTGCAGGAGGGAGCTTTTAGCTCAGGCTGCTCCAGAAGGCTGTGCGACAGGATGCATGAACTGTAACCCTCATTTCATCTCCTCTTTTTCCTTTCCCAGATCCTTTCTTCCTTGCTTGGCGGGGTGATGGTGATGCAGGAGGTCTTTTCCCTCCCTTCTCTCCTTGGTGCAAGCGAGATGGCCACAGGAGACACTGGCAATGGAAAAGGACAGGATTTTGAAACACAGGGAAGCACATCTGTTGTTTCTCAGATTAGATTTTGAACCTATAACAGTTGTCTGACAATTTGCAAGTTGGATTTATAAATCTGCCATTGTAAGAGGTTGAGTTATAAATGCACTGTGCAGTTTATAGAACCTGCCAGCAAATCTTAACTGCAAACCCTTGATTTATAAACCATCTTTTAAACCAGTAATTTTTAGTCCAGTTTTTACTGAAGCATTTCAGTACATGGTAAGTCAGAGAAAAAATTTCCATATCCTAAACGGGATTAACAAATCTTAAATCAGATCTGTAAGTCCTAGAACAGATTTGCAAATCATACCAATAAATCCAAAATAAAACTACGTCTTCTTTTTCCCCCTTGGCTTACAAATCCTGATTTTGCAGATGCCTGGTAAGGAAGTGATTTATAAAGTAAGAATTCAAAGCTCAACTGTCAGCATGATCAACTCTGAGAGGTCTGGCTCTCACATCTTATCTAAGTGCTTTGATTTACAAGCTGTAGTCAGGCTCTCTCTATCAGAGATTTTCTCCTGAAACTTGGAGCTGTTTATTATGAGATCTACAAAAGGTTAGGCTCTCTCTATACCAGAGTTTGACTGGCTTGGCAGTGTTATGGAAAAGGTGATACCTAATCAGATTGCAGCTGGCAAAAGTGCTCTGCATAACATTTGGTTGTCAGAGAAAACAAACAGCAGCTGAGCAACAAATTCTTGAAATGTTAATAAGATGAGATCCCTGAGTCTTTCTTCTTGCATGCCTGGATAGAGTGCAGTGCACACCTTCAACAACTCCAAGGACAAAGGTGTAGGTTCACGTGCTGTTTTGCACTTGTTTTAGTCCCATTAGGGGCAAGATGAAACACAGGTTACACACTTTATTGAGAATATGTGGGCTTAAGCACATGCTTCAGCTTGTGTTTTACTATACTGCCTAACAGGATTGCAGCTGATTCTTTTTCAGATTTGAGATTGGATTTTCTTTCTAACTCATGTCAATACCTTTGAAATTCATACAAATAAAAATGCCAGACAATTAAAATTACGTAATTAGAGAATGCATTCTGGAGGCAGAAATCAATGCAGTAATCTGTCACCTTCTGATGAAAAAAAATCTCCACCAACAATTGAAAGCAGCTTCAATGACAAGAGAATATTTAATTTATGAAGTATTTATGTGAATTTGTTTCTACTTGACAGATTAGCTCCCACTAATCAGATAAGTAATTTAAAAATCACTTTCTGTGCTCTAGAGTGATCATTTTAAGTGCCCATTTTTTCTTTATTGATAGTCAGGATTTTCTTTATTTCATCTAACATATTTTCCTTCTACCTACTTTTCACCTCCTCTTTATAGATTAAATACTAAGAATCCTTTCACATTAAAGAACTTGGTGAATAGCCTGTGTCCATCTCCTGTTTGGACTTACTCATTGACCTGGCATACACCTTGTAGTTCAGAGGTCCCTTTCATTGTTTGAGAGCTTGTGGGCATCTTTGTATCAAATAAGCATGTACCTGCCAAACCCAAAAGATATTCACTGTAGCTGCTGGAGAGGTGTTTAATTTGGGCTGAATTTTATTGAACTATTACTTGATTATTCTAATATTCCCTCCTAGGCAGAAAACAGACTGGGGGATAGCCAGTCAGTACTGCTCAGTACTCTGGTCTTGTTACTCCTTGTGCTGCTTAGGACTTTCATGGTAAGTTCAAGACTGTTACTTTGCAGCAGAATCCATGCAAACCCAGGAAGCCCCATTACTCTTTCCTAGTAAATTCACTGAAACTCCTTAGGAAGTAAGTAGAATGTTTCTGATGCAGCTAAGCATCTAACTTTTAGTCTGGTAAATGTGATTTGACAGACAGCTACCTGGATTTGAAGAGATGAGATCCGTTGTGCTGGTGCCTACTGATTACACAGTGATTATTTAAATCCTTGTTTGTTGTTGGGAGCTGTTTACTGAACACAGCAGCTCATCAAGAAGAGACTTCCCAATCTGAACAAATAAATCACGTAATCCTAATAGCAAACAAAGTGTTACAGAAATAATGAAAGAATTCAAGGAGGGTGTGTGGGGGATGGAGTATGGATTAGTAACTTTGTCAGTGCATACATCCTTCACTAGTGCCTATCACTAAATTTTCAAGGACCAACCGACTTAATGGCAGGGCAGCAGTTGTACTGATAACAAGATATTACATAAAGATAAACATAATTACAACCATAGGTCTGTGTGGTGTTTTTTTTTAACCTAATTATTGTAGTAGTATGGTTTTAATAATGTATGGAGTTGTTCCAGAATAAGCAAGTATCCATTATGCTCAGGAAAACTGTGTTTTACTTTACTTGTGCTTGGTTTTATCCAAGCATACCAAAACTGCCTTGCAAAGAGCTATGGGATTTGAAAAGACATTTGACCCATGATGAAAAGGAGAACAGGAATCCAAAAATTTGCTTTGTGGCTTCTGTGGCTTTAACAAATCAGAGGAAAACTCACATATAAAATAGCATAAATATATTTACTCTACTACCTTGGAGGAATGGGTATATAAAAGTATGCAGATGAAGCTTATGCAGATCTGGGAAAATGTGAAGTAGAATCATCCTTATTTTAATTACTATAGTTGGCATACATACATACATACATACCTAAAGAGGTGTTTGGGTTTTCTCAACTGCATATCAAAATTTCTTCCTTGAAAATCCTTTCCCAGATAAACTGGAAACCCTGCAAATTTTGCATGAGCAAGGGCAAAGTAAAGAGTTTGAAGGTCTTTTCTGCATTGCCTTGCACTGAGCTGAAGGAGGGGTAGGGTATCCCAGGGACCTTATGTGACATGCCAGTGTATAACGTCCTGCAGTGGCAGTTCAGGCCACAGTACTAAACTTGAGAATGGAGTTTTATGATCTGAGTATACAGTGTCACTTCAACGGCCCACAATTTGATTTCACTATTGCTTGCCAGGTTTAAACCCCATTTGTACCAGAATAAACTGGTTCAAATTAAAAATCCTTGATTGAAAATAAAATACAAAATATTTATTTCAAGTTGTTCCAATATGATTTACAATGTTTTGGTCTATTTAACCAAACCAAGAGGTATCATCTTGGGACAACTCAATGTAAAAAACCCATAGTTTTAAATTTTTTACTTTTTTTCCAAACAATATTTTTCTAAGGCACAACTGTGATTTTCCCACCATTTGAAGTGCAAATAGCTCATACTTCGTTCACCTCAATGGGTCAGCATTCCCTGTCTGTACTGCGGCACAGATTACTTCAGGGACTTCTTGCAATACAAAATAGGAACTGTGGTTGGAAAGCAGTTCAGAGGAAGTGTGTTGCTTTGTGAAAATGGGGGTGTTTGGCTCCTAAAATACAGTCCTTATGAAGTGTTGTGGCAGCTTACAAGTATCATATTGAACAGTGAAGCAAAGTGAAGCATTTTCTTATGGGACTGCTGAGATATTTTACCTCAGTTAAAAGATGTATGCTCATATTTTCATATTTCCCTGCAAAAAATATTCAGCTGTTGGCTAAAATAGTTTTGTGTGCATTTTTTTTTCAAACTCCCTTTGCTTTCACGTGTTTGTGACTCCCCCCGCCCCCCCCCCAAAAGAAAGTAAAAATTATACTTAAGACATTACTATTGGAAAACTATATTTTGAGAGCCTTTCCACACATACAACTATATTTGATGAAAAAAATTGTTTGGGTCTGCTCTTTCCACCATTCTAATGGACAGTTTTGCACTGGTATTCACACACAAGCATGTGCAAACACAGACAGCCCTAGGCTGATATACTCATAGGGAGTCCAAGCATTAAAGATAAGCCATTATATTTTACTCTGTGTTGTAAAAGGCTACAACCATTTCTCAGCACAATAAAAAGAGAGATGGATAAATGTGTTTTCCATTTAACATTTGAGGTTTTTAGCTTGTTGGGATAAAAAATACTGAACAATAAGCTGTTACTGTTCTCAGTTCTACCAAAACCTACCTCCAGCTCCCAAAAGTGAGGGGAAAAGAAGAAAGCTATTTCTGGGTAGCTGGAAGATGGAAAGACTCCTTAGTGACAAAAGAGAATAGCAGCCCTCCGTACTATCTTTTCTGTGTGAGAGAACAAAGACTGTTTTCCTGGCCCTTTGCCTTGCCTCCCCCTCTTCTCCCTTGGTGGTGGAAATCATCCAGCTCTCACGTCCCAGCAGCCTCTGGCAGTGGGGAGGAAGTGCTCTGGCTTCTCTCTGTGTTCAGTCCCTTGTGAATTAGTCTCATATTTGATAGGGATTCTCTGTATTTCCGTAAAAAAATGCATGTTATTTTAGCAAGTTTGCAAATGTGCTGGTTTACAAAGTTTAAAATTATTGTTAACCTTTCATGGAGTATCACAAAGAAGAAAAGAAGCCAACCTTTTACGAACTGATACAGTTCTTAACAGCTCTGTCAATGAGTCCTTGTATCAGAGGAGATTTAAAGTAAAGAAGAGAGAGACTCCTGATGGGATAAACTTTTTCTTATGTCTTTGAATTACAGGTCAGGCTTTGCTTTATAACAATGAAAAAAGAAGTCGGAGCAGGTATTGACTTCACAATGATGTAGATCAGGTTTGTGTACTCATGCAGACATAAATGAGAATTCAAAGCCAGACACCATCTCACAGAGGGAAGAAATGGAAAATTAAACCTCTCATTATTGCATTGGAAATTATAGGATTACATCTATCACCCATAGCATATAACAAATGTTGTAGCCAGCTTTGCTGAGTGGATTTGCAAGGCTCTGGAAACATGACATTTAGAAATAGTAGTTAAATAAGGAAAAAGTGCAAGCTGTTTTTTATCTGTGACTGCAAGCTGTTTTTTGTCTTTGTGACATATACATAACTTACATCTTGCTTAAAAGGAGATGAATTATCTCGTCAGCCTCATCTGTGTTATAAGTTAGATTTCATTGCAGACTAAAGAAGCAGCTTAATAAAGACCATATCCTGAAACATCTGCATCCATTTGATCAGTAAATCAAGTCATTGCTTCCCTTAGGTGTATTTGACCTAACCCTATTCTTACTGGCTTCACTTGCAGCAGGGATTTAATTAATAATGTTTAATTTTCAATTATTAATATTCATCTATACTGTCAGTTTATTTAATAAACATATAATATTAACCTAATTCAACAGGGTGCTGTTTAAAACTGAAGAAGTTCTGCTTTTTTTTTTTACTGCTATCATCAGTTACCCTGAACAAAGCAGACACATAGGAAATAAAAAAATCCAATAGTGACATTTAGAGTTCAACAGTGAGCAGCACACAAGCTGTCAAGTGTTTTCCTTTGACTTCTTGACACAATAAAAAAGACTAATTTTTTTTTTTTCCCATTGTCACGTACAAATATTCTGGAGTTAATATGTGCATCTGAGCAGGAGAAGAATTTGACCCAAGTGTTTACTTTTACCATTTTGGATTCTTATCTGTTACAAATGTGCTTCCAAACATGATAGGCTATGGAGTATAGCCATGCCCAGACATAGAGGGTGTTACAGGTTTCTCAGGCATACATGTTCAGTGAATGGAAGGAATTGTTAAACTACTAAACAAGAACAAAAGCCTCAGTGAAGTATTCACTTCCTTAGAAACAGCTTTCTGTTTCAATGTTGTTATTCAGTTACAGCATGGGATACTATGCGGGAGATATTGAGCCAGAAATGCTTTAATCAAATAAAGAAACTGAAGAGAACTCTCAGTATTATTTTATTGAGACTAATATTGTTGTCTACAGTGTCCATATCAAAGAATCTGTATTGATTTAATCATTTCAGGCAAGGTAACAGAGAGAATCCTCAATACACATCCATCAGCATATGTTTATGGAGATCAGTGCCCTCATACCAATGTACAACAGCCCAGGGTTTACCTGGTGACTTCAGCCCCCAGCCCTCTTGGTAAGTTTCTGGATGAACTCTGGCTGGTTCACTAGGTAATAATTATGAAAGGGAGCACCTCCTTCTGAGAAGATGTGGTGTATATACTCTTCCAATGTGAGAGCTGGCTGCTTTTAATGCTGGAAAGGTGGCAAGAGACTCTGTCATTGCCCTTGCCCTCCACAGTGGTGTTGCTGCCTCTACTGCCAGCACAAGACTTGCGTCAGACCACGATCTGGACTGAGTACAATGTTTGAATTAAGCCAGATGCAATAACCCTTAAGCCTGAGAGAGAGAAAGAAGGATATGATTGCCCCAGTTTGGCAGTGCTGGCTTGGTGTTTCCACAAAAGGTGCTGCATTTTTAAAAAACATGAATGGACCGGTTTAAGCCATTGCTGTAATTAGGCCTTTGGTGATCCTAATTAGGGGTTTGTCAGCTAGGGCATAATGGTGTTTGAGAACATGTGTAGGTTCTGAATGCCAAAATGTAGGGGCTTGGTTTGCATATCTGTTAACAAGTTGCCCAAGGGGATTTTCATCTTCAACATTCCTTCTAGGTAAGCTGTGTGCTCAGTGACAATGATAAGGAAGGTGACACAAGCAGGGGTGTCTCACTCTCAGTTCTCAGTCTTCCTTTGTTCAAAGGATTTCTGCTGCCACACCAGGGAAGAAATGATAACACACACTTATCAAACCACTGTGACATATCAACAGCAAAGGTACGATTGAATCTGGGCATTATCTGACCAGAACATCATCAGAAGAGAGAGCCAACAGCCTCCCTGTGCCAATTGTCTTTCAAAGTGTCTGGCTGATGCTGTAAGTGGCAAATACAGCTTCTGAAATACACATCAGTTCTGGAACAATTTGCTAAGGGGAACAGGTCATGAATGACTTAACTATCAGTAATAGTAATCTGTAATTATTACCTCGTTAGGCTGTATTCTGTTGAAGCCACCTCCTGGGAGAAGGGACGAAGTCAAGGGCACACCTTGGACAGATCTCCCCCTACAGATCTCTCTGTGGGACTACCCTTGTGTTTAGCCTTGCTGTTGAAATAATCAATTACGTTCATCTTCTAATTAATGAACTAGTATCCGTTTCACAGGACATGCTCGTGCCGTAATTACCGCAGTGTAGCACTCGGGAGGGAACGTGTGTGCAGCGCTGCTGAGCTGGAATTGAATGCTGTGGGGAGGCAAGGGGGGTGTTCCCACTGCTCTGGAGTGGACACTTTTTAAAAGTGAGAAAATACAAAAGAATCTGATCAAAGTGCCACTAATGAGACAACGTATTTTTCTCTGGTTTGTCGTATATTAACCACACCTTTATCTTTTGTGATCAGAATTAAGGTTTTAGTTTAAGCATTTGTTTTATCTGAACTGCAGGAGAAAGCCTATTCTGCACAGTAGGAAAAGTCTGCGACTCAACATATGTGGAGAAAAAAAAAAGCATTTTGCATCCTTCTATTTTTTATGTTATTCTGTCAAATATTTTTGTGTATAAGATTTCAAAATTCCATGGTATCTTGAAAATCTTTAATAAAAAGTGTAACATCAATATTAAATGTCTGAATAGAGGCTTTATAGGGAGTCAACCAGATGGACAATCTAATCACTTGGAAAGTGGTACTTCCATTTGAAATGAGTTTACATAGTAATATTTTATTTCTCCTATCAATTAAATTCTATACTGAAAATCAGAAGAAAAAAACATAGGTAAAATTTCATTAAAGCCAACTGGAAATGTCACAGCAAGTTACTGGGGTAGTTCTTTGAATGGTGTAAATTAACCTGGCTTCATTGAATTACAAAAGACCTTGGTCTTTAAGTTCTAGTTATAAAAATAACTTTTCTATATTCTGGCTGGAGTCTGAGCATAATGTACAGCTTTATTTCCATGAATCAGGACTTATAGCAATGAAAAGTAGCTGAGATGATCAGCAAGGAGCTCTTTGTACATTTAATCAACTCACTAGATTTTTACTACATATTTGCAGACTGGAATTTAAAAAAAAACAAAGGATTTGTTTTGTGGGAGTTTCTTTTTGTTTATTTTGCTTTGTCACTTTCTCCCATTTGTTTCCTTGTTATCTATTGAAAACCTTAGTTTAAAATTTGCATTTAATTTGGTTATACAACTAATATATTTTTATATAGTACCTCTTTGCTACTGATTGTTTGGTGGAGTAATGCTTAACAAATTACTATTCTGTTATGGAGATGATGACAAAATATCTGCTTTATATAATTACAGTTTTAGACCAAACAAGAAGAAAATTCTGTTAATAATTTGTGCATATGGTACTCAAAGCAACTTCTCATATTTTATAAGAAATTAAGGTAACTATTTCTTACTTTAGCTTCTTTATGCATTTGAGTGCCAAGTAGTAGTAAAATCTGCCTGAAGCAGATTTTAATGGTTGCATATGGAACTTTCAAAGTGGCTGCGAAGAAGACACTGACAAACTGAACAATGCTGAAGTTATATAAATCATTATGCAGTGGATGTATGCCAGCTGCCAAATGATGGGATTTTAAAGAAAATTCTGCGTGTGCAGCTTATTTCAGACATTTCTTCTTCAATATTTCTTTTACCTGTCAGTAAAACCTCTCACTTGTCTTGTTGTGAATATATGAATACTGAATTAATGGACCTCTGTCCCATTCTAGGCAGAAGTTTTCTGACAGAAAGTCCTGTGTTTTGGAGTGGCCAACTCTATCAGTACTTTGTGCTGGGTGTAAATGTGGGTGTGTGTTTGCATTAGCATCAGCATGAACAGAAATGGCACTATAGAAACCTGTGCTGGCTTGAGCTCTCTCTCTTCCCCCTGGATCTAGCAGGAGAAATCTTTTTCGAAGAGCCATGTGAACACTCTGTACAGAGTTGTGATAAATTACAGCTGTGTAGTAAATTAAATTTATGATAGCTACCTTGACCTCCTCCTATATGCTTTACTTATTAATCACAGTTCTTCTCGGTTCACTTCTGCTGAACATCTTCCAAGATTTCCACATTTCTGAACTGGTCTGCTACAACTGTGTATAAATATAGGATGCTACTGAAAGAGGAAGGAGGTGTGAGAGATCTCATCAAGGAGAAATATTTCACTGCTTTGGAAAACTATTTGAATAGAGAAAGAGCAGGAAAGTTACAGCAGTGAGCAGCGCAGGATTAATGTCATCCCACTTAATTGCCATTTCTTCTAATTTACTGTATTGTGATAGCCGTATGCCCATACTTAGACAAATATCTTATCAAAATAAGGATACAATAGCTAAATCTCTTCTCCATTTTGATCTAATTCTCGGTTCAGATCTTAGATGACAAATTAGTGAAGTTAACCTCTGTGCTACCCTCTCTCCTGTGTCCCCATACAACACTTTCACCCTCAACACAGTTGTGAAAAGGTGGCCATATAAACTTGCTCAAAGTGTCAGCTCCAGGAAATTGTGCTCCTTCCTTTCATGAGTCTGAAGATAAAAATACTATCCCACCACCATCCATTAAATGCATTCTCTATATATAGAGAATATATTAGAATGATACTACGGATATTGAATTTATCTTCATGAGTTTGGGATGGTCTCATCAGTCATGAGTGTCACAACTAAGCAAAGACACAAGTGAATAATGAAGCCACCCTTATTGAGTACAGATGAATTCAATTTCCTCTGCACTAGAATGTCATATTTGATTCAGTGAACTATAACATCTACTTTTTATTTTTTAAGTTGCCCATGGGTTCTATCTTTTTCTCATTCTCCCTCTCTAAAGCTGTTTTTGGGACACATTTTTCTGCTTTTATGCATCCTGCATGTCTTTTTCCTCTGTCTGACATAATAACTAAGTTGAGTTCATAAATGGCATACATGAAATGAGAACACTTACCATGTCAGGTGCCTAAATTCCCTGCCCCGACTAAATTTTCTGAAGGACCAGTCCCTAGGAGTTATGCTGACAGAACTTTGTGCAAAGGAGTACAGACCAATGGTAAATGAGCTTGTTCTGGGACATCACTAAGGCTATATTCTCTTATGATTTTTTAAAAAGTGTGTGTGAGTCTGTCCAGTTGACAGACAGAGTAGCAGGAAGGAACGAATCATAGGAGTAGACTTGGAGTTAAGCAACCCTGTTGCAAGCCCAGGCTGAGAAGAATCAACCAAATGTGTACAATATTATGCAGAAGTGGGTCGTACACAAAAGAGTACAAGGAACAAAATTTGCTATGGTCTTCTTCTCACCAGGATAGTTTTTAATATGAGAAGAGCTAATCAGAAAGCTTGCTCCTCTCTATGCCACAAGCCCCTTGAAATTTTTTCCAGAAAATGTTTTCTCTGTGAATTGCATATCAACCTGCCAGTGAGCTGCTGTTTCAGAATGTTTTGGATGAACTGGGAACAAATGCATAGCACAGCACTGCTACAGCCAAACACTAGACACTGCAAGAAGTGCAGAGGGACAGAGCATCTTTGAAGCCTCTCCCACTGTTGAAGCTGTGCCAACATGCTGGCTGCAAAAAATACCAGATTTGTTTTCAGGCAGCTTAACAATTCTTAACGGTTTCAATGCCATGAAACTATCTCCTTAGACAGGAGAATGTGCCACCTAAGCTACCAAGGGCAGAGCAGCTCACTCTAATTTTTCTTCTTTGCAATAAAGAGAATAAACACAAACCTGTTGCATGAGCAATGCAGCTGCTGCATTGGCTCTGGGCTTGGTGTCATTATGTACCTAGGCTGTATATTGTATATTGCTTAATACAGAAAAGGGCACAATAGCTCAATTTCAAGCTAATTATAGCAGTAGAAGATTCTATGGGAATGCCTCTCCAGGTTTTACCAATAAACTCCTTAGAGAAACAAGGAAACGTATTCACATTATATTTACCTAATAGATGAGATTCAGTCTATTAGATGAGATATGAAGTAAATTAAATTCCATGGCAGGTGAACACCCTGAGGGTACTGTAGTTTATAGCACTACATTAATATTCCGTAAGACCACTGCATGAGCTTAGTACAGCTAACTTCAAAATTAGCTTTACAGGCCACCTGCAGAATTTTTTTCTGGTTGCTTTCATAGTCAGTGCTGCAATCATAGATAATTTAACATAAATATTAAGTAAATAATTGGTTCAGAATATTTCAAGGTTAGGGACATAAATCTCATTCCCATTACATGCATGCAAATTATAAAAATACAAGGTGGTGCTTAACCTGGCAATTTTAGTTTCCAATGAGCCATATTCAATTTTTTGAAATAGAAAAAACCTAAACAAATTCCACAGAATGCAGTTATTGAAGGTACAGAAGAATTATTATGGAAAGCAGATATTAATTCAGAACTCCACATAAAAAAATGCTCAGGCTGGTAAAATGATTGTAATGAGTGCTACTAACGTTTTAGAGTGCATTTCTATAGATTTAGTGATATGAATATAGACTGAAATGGTCTTGCTATCCTTTTATGAAAGAATGATTTCTGAAGCTGAGTACTATTTGAGGTAATGAGAAAGAGGTAGTAGGTGTGCCTCATTATGACAGCTGTGGTTATGACATGCCCTCTTAGCCTCCAGAAGCTTGCTACTTGCAGGTTAGCAAGAAGTAGTCATCACAATAACTAGGTGGTCTCAGTCAGAAAAGCACATTTACATTTTGAAGGAGGCAAACATTTTTCCTAATGCAGTTCTCTAGTACCAAAGCTTGGGAATGAGATCAAGAACTACTCTTAGATGTCAGACTTTTGGCTGTTTCCAAAAAAATCTTAGCACTTCATCACAGTGATACTTGGGAATAAGTCAGTAAAGTAAATACTGCCTGTTATGTGCATTTTCCCAACATCAGCAGGGCTTTAATTTAATATCTTTTTATATATATCACTTGCATTTTTATCAGACTATAGTATGTCTGTTTAGATTCTGTTTTGATATCCTTTTCCCTAATCTGTCCATAAGTATTTTATGACCATAAGTATTTTAATCTTTACTTTAGACTATAAATTAGTTTAATTAGCCTTCTGTTCTTTTCCAGATCCTTTTCAAAACATTTATTCTTTGATATTACTGTCAGATTGTAAGAGATGGCTAAGGAAAGAGAGTTGCAGGTGTTTCTCATGGACTAGACAAAGCCTGTAAATGCAAAATTGATCTGAAATAATTTTAACATCACATGTCACAGAAAAAAATTACAATCAGAGAACCTTCTGTCAGCATTTGGATTTGTTGATTTTAACCATTTGTTTCCTTATTACGTATAGCAATTTTTTGAGGTATATTAAGATTTTTATGCGTTCTTTTTATTTCATACCATTCAATGTTGAATCTGGGCAAGCTAATTCTCCTTTAAGTAATTTCTTTACAAAACATTTGCAGAGGCTACCTGCTGGCTATCCCCCTACTGCAGCAGGGGAATTTTATACAGATATAAATTTCAGATAGCAGGTCTTAAAGGCATGTATGCAGAGGTTTTGGCTTTGGAGGGGAAGGCCATGCTTCGAATTTTCTAGTCATGACAGCAAAATCCACCAGAGATGGTTGTTAAGACAACACCTGAATATTTAGAAACTTAAGCAACTCTAGGGAATGTTACTTGAGAATAATAGAAATGGATTTACAAGGAGTCAAAATCCACTGAAATTCTGACAAGAATTTTGAGAATTTTTAGGAAGGAAAGACAGTGAAACTTTTCTCATACATGCAATAGATGTTTTTCTTTTATACTCACAAGTGAGTGCATGTCAGTGTGAACTCATAATTATTAAAAGATGTATTGATTTGTATATAATTTCTTTCTCAAAATTAAGGTATACCTGTGTGAGGATAGTGCTAAAAAAAGCACTCGCAGATGAAGGTGTGAAAATAAAAGAAATGCAGAGGAAAACAGAGGATGGAATTTGAAGGCAGAAGGATATAAAAAGAAGGCAGGAATTGTCTTGCTTATTTTGGTATTTTTTTTCTCTTCTTTATTGAGGTACTAAGATGTGTCTTGATTACATTTGTCTGTATCTGCTAATATTCCTGATTGTGCACTTTGATGCTATGTGGACTCACACCAACTATTAAAGTTTAATACTTGAATTATTTCAGTAGGGAAAGGTCTGCTCTATTAATGGGCACAGAAGTTCAATAGCTAAAGTCTAAGGCAGCCATATGAGGTAATATATAGTGTAACTCTTTATGTATTTGATTATTCTCGCAACACCCTAGAGCTACCAGGAAACAATGGAGACAACATGTAATGAATGACACAAAATGTTTGTAAAAGTTCTATGGTGAATAAATTAATGCCTTTAGTCATATGGCTTATTAGGAGAAGTGAGAAATTAAGGAGTATAAGCAAGGCGGACAAAACATATAGCAGAACAAATAGATGCAATAATTTTCAAACATGTCAGCTAGAATCAACTAAGGTAAACATTTGGAGCCTCAGTGCATGCCTAGACTAGGCAGGCTTTGCCACTGAGTACTATAAAATGGAAAGGAGCCATAAACTGTTTGAGAATAGAACAGGAGTGTGTGTCTGACCATTTATAATCTTTTAATCAAACATGGAGCTCATGTCTTGAAGTCTGGTAGCTTTGGAGAGTACTTTGTCTGTGTATTCATAGACCATTCATAATGCAGTGAGCCATAAAATGCTCTCTCACTTTCTTGCTTCAGCAGTTTCAACACCTTCCTCTGGGACAAATTTCTCTAATAACAGGAAGTAATTCAATTTTGCTCTTGCTCTGTTCTAAACAAACAGTTCTGACTGTTGTGACTTACCAGATTTGTGGAGGTTGCACAGGGAAGACAGCAAAGCAATTCAGAGTTTACCAGGTACCCTGTCAGATTGTAAATTGAGTGTTGTAGGGACTGGCATGGATATCGATGCTTTAAAGACCTAAAGGTATTGCTGTGCTTTGTGGCGTGCTGCAAGAGGTGCATGTTTTTGTTGTGCATCTCAGTGACAGTGCAAGGACAGGGCTCTGAGGGGCAATACCACTTCCCTGCCTTCTTCTCCTGCCTGCCACCCTGATACTAATGGTCCTATGATTAAATGTGTGCTTTGCTGATTTTAGAATCTAACAAACACATGAGTAAAACTCTCTCTTCATCCCAACAGCTGCATTTCTGCCACAGGTATAAGGCTTCAGCCAGTAGTAGTGCAATTCAGGGGACAATTTGGCTGGCTGAGGGTTCACACATTGTCCTAGTTTAGATTTTGTACATCTCTTAAAATTTGCAAAGTGGGAAGTTAATTTGTGAAGCTGTTGAGTTTGTGATAAATGCCTTGAAAGGTTTTCCTTATCAATTTCTTTAACATTTTTTTCTTATAGCTGTTTCAGAGTAAAATTATATTAATCTTTGTTTTAATTAATAATAAGCACTTACAAGCTTGAATTTATGTTGCTGTGGAGAAAATGCAAATATATCAAGGGCATGAAAATTGATGTAGAAATTTTATTATATTCTGTAAAACCCAGACTGATTTATTTGGGTTAGTTTAAAAAACAAGCAACAAAGTGGATGGGTCTTCTTTGCAAAGCTTCTTAGGAAGTACCTTGTACTTTTAGAAAGGTCACTAGTGAGACTTGTCTGGTTAAATTAAGCATTTTATTCCCATAGCTCTTTTTCTCTCTGACCTAATAATTTGATGCTCATCTGCCAATCTTGTAGTGATTGGCAGTTCCCCTTCATGTGAGGTTTTGGAAAAAAGCATCCTTACTGCTTCTGAAGATTTCCTGGTTGAAGAAGCTCTGAACAGTTCCCTGTTTTACTGGATTTTTTAACATTCCAAAGTAGCTGTGTTCTTATATCTTCCTTTTTTCTGCTCTAGATGGCAATATAGCACTTTTTCTTCCACTGGGAGCCTCCTGTTTCTGTAATATTTGTATAAATCCAGCAAGCTGGCAATAGGTATATCTTATTATGTGTATACGGTATTAGCTCTTATGGTTCCCCTGCCACTCAGCTGTGACTCTTGCCCCATTGCTTGTATCCACCCTCCTTCCTTGTCTTTCTTCTGTCCTCACCTCACAGGCTCCATCTCCTGCTCCTGCCACTCTAACTCCACCACCTTAATTTTTTGCCTGCATCAGATGAGGATAACTGTGCAGGAGACAGCCTTGACTTCCGTCTTTTTCACCCTTGTGATGCCACTTGCCCAAATCTTTGCTTTTGCAGTCTTGCATATCACTGGTTCCTTCATATCCCATCCCCTCTTTGTGTCTTCGTGTCTTCTTTTTCTTCTTCTCTTCTTATGTGTATATATATATATATATATATATATATATATATATATATTTTTTTTTTTTTTTTTTCCTGGAAGAATAACTTAATTTCTATGAAAACTCATTCATGGTGCACCAACAAACAAAAACTCTTCCAGCTGACTAGAGCCTCCTCTTTTGTTTGTGAAGTAGAATGTGCTATACTGCCAATATACAGTACAGAAATTAGGAACAGGTTAAGAGCATATAGTTCCAGTTATTTAGAGGCAGTGGCACTGCATCAGATAACATCTATTATTCTGCCTTTATAGTGTGAATGGTGAGGGAAAGCATGTTAGACAAATGATGTATAAATTCCTTTCAGGTGGCACTTTAGGATTTAAAGGTTCCTTGAGTCAAAGGTGGCTTTGTATTGTTGGAATCATCTTGATGGAGACTTCTGTGAATGGTGTAGTTTGTTCCATAACAAACCTCCAATTCCATTATTGAACCTATGCAGACAGTTCTTAATTTTCAGATGCTCCAAACCTTCTTTTTGGTATTAAGGTGTTCCTAGTTACTGGGTTATATGACATTGTGAACAGTTGTTGTCCTTAATTTAGGGGGGTGAGGTACAGTAGAGTGTACACCTTATAAGAAAGTTATGTAATTATGCTGCCAGTTTTGTTCATTTTTTATTTTTCCTCTCCTGTTGAAGCCCAGCGGTCCTTTTTATTTTTAAGTCTGCTGCTGAACATGAAGTTTTTTTGAGGTGGGTGCAAGATGTCTTTGTAAGTGATAATAGTTAATTTGGAATGCACTGCTGTGTCTACATTTTGTGGTTATTTCCTTGTCTTGTTCTTTGCTTTGTATTTACTGACAGGGGATTTAATTTGGTGTGTTATTACTTCTTCACTTTGAAACAGGTATCTCTCCTGCAGTTCTTCACAGTCAGTTCACAAGTGAGTGATTTTGAATAATCAGAAAACTTAAGTAACCTGTTCATGAATGTGTTGAAGAGCATTATCTTTAACAAAGTAAACCATTGTTGGCTACCTTCCTGAAATATGAAAATTGAAAATTTATTAATACTATTAATTTTATAGCCCTTAACTAGTAATTAATTCTTGATACCATGAGGGGGCCTTTCTTTGTATCCCCAGAGAGGTGCATGTGGTGAATTGTGTAAAGGGGCAGGGGAGAAGGTGATTTCTGGAATATACTTTTTCATATGCTTTTTAACAGTTTAGGAGCATTCCAATAGATTTCTAGGCCATGACCTCCCTGGAAATTGTGCTTACCATCCCATTAAATTTGCCCATGTGTCTGAGTTGACTCCTACTGCAATTTCAAGCAATGACTGATCAAAAGTTTGTTACACATGGAAGTGGAAAGCTTATGATTTAGAAAAATGGTAAAAGCAATGGGAAAAGTGATAACAGATACAAAACTACTGTCTGAGACATGAGAAACTGGAGAGTGACTTAAACCACCGCAAAAATTGTAGCATTAATATAGAAAGGGAAGGAAGGAGATGAACAAGAAAACAGATATTTTTAAGAAAAAAACCCTTAAATGCAGAGAAATATGTTTGAAGAGATAAGAACGTGGACAGAAAAAACAGCCATGACCCAGCACAACAGAAGTGTTTCAGAAGCCAACTCTGTTAGATGGTGAGGCCACTGTTAACCTCTAACATTGCACACACACACACACAAAACTTCTAAGTCAGGTTCAGCATAGAAGGATGACTGTAACAGAGTATAATGAGACAAAAAATGGGCCATGTCTCAATATATAGGAAAAGGATAGGATACACCTGGCAGAAGACATTAGGAGTAATAGGAAATAATTCCATGTATATGTAATTAGTAAGGGAAATATCAATGCAATAAGTTTCTTTTTCTCCTATGCAGTAAAACTGCTACAAGAAGAGGCAAGGGGTTTGTGATGTCCTTTTTGCATCAGACTTTCTAAACTGCTTGAAGGAAATTATAGCATAACTAATACCAATTGAAAAAGAGGTATAATTCAAGTCTAAAATGGGAAAGAAATTTAAGTCTTGGAAATGTTAGGTGTCTTCAGGTGAATGGAGCTGACCAACATCACCAAGGGATATTTAAAGAACTTGAAAATACCAGTGTTTATATTTATTACATGGTTGATAACCATAGCACTGAAAAGAACCACAAAAAAGAATCACTGAAAAACTAGACAATGTTTCTGTTTATAAAAGGGAAAAATAGGCCTTCATTTAAGTTCAGAAAAATTCTGGTACAACTACTGAACAAACTTGTACTGCATTCACCTTGAAGATAAAAAGATGCTTAACAACAAGAAAGACTTGGGAGGAAAAAAAGTAAGCAAAGAAATTCAGTATCTTTATGTGATAACAATCCACATGGATAGGATAGAAGCAGGAAATGCTTTTTTAGATAAACATGGTCTTCACAACAGTTCAGAAGGAAGGTAATGAAATTGGTTGATAGCCACATCTATACACTAACTCTTTGTGGTTATTGTCTAAATAGAAACGGAGTTCTAGCCAGAAATCTTTGGCCCCTTTCTGGTCAGTGTTCATTCTGAACTTTACCAATGCTCTGAACTTGGAATTATCACAAAGCTGGGAGGCATGGCAAATCCTCTGGAGGACAAAGTTGGAATTCAAGATTATCTCAGTGAAATGATGAAATAGTTTCTAATAAAAACCTGTAAATCAATAGGGATATTCAGTTAGACAGTGATAATCGCCTACACAAATATGGAATGGGAAACAACTGATTAAGCAACAGTCCTTCAGGAAAGAGTCTGTGAATATAGTGATAACATCCTGAACAAGAGTCAACAATGTCTTGCTGTTACACAAGGACAAACTTTAGAGAACTATAAGCTAAAGGAAGTTTGCAAGTCATGTGGCATAATATTTTTGCTCTGCTTGGACACAGTGGACAACTATGAGTATGAACTGGTCTAGAGTACCTCATTGCAATGTGAGATTGTGACAATAAACTTGTAACATGTGAAAGCCTTGTGTGAGTAACTGTTCTCTGCATTCATGGTGTGGTTCAATAGGTATGAGCTGCAGCAAGAAAGGTTTATGTTAGGTTAAAGTTCCTTACAGAAGGGAGTCTGAATCAGCTGAACTGTGTGTTTTTTTAATGCTGTAGAAACTATGTCTTTGGAGGCTTTCCCACCACATCTCTCAAGGATGAGCTAACATTTTAGAAACAGCCCAAACAACAGTGGATGGACTGGTAACACTTCCAGTCCTGTTCATTCTTTTCTCTTTCTTTGCTTTTCTCCACTAACTCCTCTGTTTTCATCACTTGCCATCTGTTTCAAGACCCTCTACTTCCTGTCCCAGGTTTATTTATTCTTGAATTTTCCATTGACAGCCAAGAAGGCCAATGTCAGAGTTGGTCAGACCTCCCTATTCTTTTACTTTCATTCATTAGTTTATTGAACCATATTGGTGCCAGCATTGATTTTTGAGGTACTTGTGCTGGCAAATTCCCCACCTTCTGAGAAGGAATAATTTGTTCCAACCTGTTGTTTCCTGTCTTCCAAAGTATTATTAATCCCTGAAAGATCTTCTCTCTTACATTGTGCCACATTAATTTATCTTTGTAACTGTTGCTGAAGGACCTCATTTAAAGTCTGTGTTTGGGGTTTCTTCTATTTTGAATGCATGCTGCATTATACCTACTGAAACACTGCTTTCTCACTATGTCCTTTAAATCTCTTTCTCTTGAATTATATAAATGATGTTGATTCTGCCCCAGCATGTTGCAGTTATTCATATGCTCACCTGTTCTAGCTTCTATTATATTTTATGCTAATTAGGAGGCAAATGAATTTTCTGGTGTGTTAATCAGACTCATTAGTCTGTAATTTCCAAAATTGCCTCTGTGGCCCCTTACAAAGCTTGGTCTGATATTTGTCTTTTGTCACTCTGCTGGAAAGTAATAAAACTTTCAGTAAGCAGAAGGGGACATACTTCTATACTTTATTCTCCAGTTTCACAACTGAAATTCATTAAAACATTGTGTTAGTATGACCTGGCCCTGGATGATATATTGTTAATTTCTTGAGGAATATGATTTAAAATTTCCATTGTTGATTATCCTTCGTCTTAATCCAGTTCAAAGCCACCAAAAAATTGCTCCTTAAAGCCTCTCAGATTTTGACTTATCTTGCTGCTCATGAAAATAATTAATTTCTCATAACTGTGTTACTTTTCTTAAGTATACTTCTTGCACTTTGCGTGTCATTTTACCCAACTGCATAGTTAATTTTTAAAAGAAAGGTGTATGTCATACCCTTATGGTTTGTTGTCTCTCCTGTTTGACCCCTGATGGCAGCCTTTGGGGAATAATTTCCAAAAATTAAAAAATAACCTACCTAGAGAGAAGAATATGGATGCCTTTAATGGCATCCTCTGTTTACCTATGGTATGAACTATTTTCTCTTTAAATATATTCTTTGCTAAAAATGCAAAATCAATTAATATTAATCAGAACAAGGTATTGTACTAACACTTGTTGGAGCACTATTTATTTGTATATTGCTACTCTAAAGTAGGATCCTAGGGCTTTAATCCACTCTAATACTGTTATTCTTACTGCTTTTAATAATTCCATCAAGAAAGGCATGAGATTTTTTTCCTCCCAAAATCAGGTCATTGTTTTAAAATATCTAAAAAAATCATAATTAAGGAAAAGCATCAACCTATTAAAGCAGACCCAGATGAGGGCTATGAAAATGATCAGAGGGTTGGAACCTCTGGTCTAATGACACACTGAGTCATTTGGGGTTGTCCAGCATGGAGAAGAGAAGGCTCTGGAAAGACCCTGCTGGGTAGACCTTTCAAGACTTAATGGGACTTTCTTTCTTATGAGAAAGAAAGAGAGAAATTTTTTATAAGGGCCTGTAGTGACGTGACAAGGGATAAGGGATTGAAACTGAAAGAGGGTAGATTTAAACTGGACATAAGGAAGAAAATTTAAGTGTTTTACTGAAACTGATTTCTCAGAGTAGTTGTGGATGTCCCCTCCCTGAAAGTGTTCAAGGTGAGGTTGGACAAGGCTTTGAGCAACCTGAACTACTAAAGGTGCCCTTACCCAGTTTGGAGTGGATGATCTTTAAAGGTCTCTTCTAATCCAAATCATTCTGTAATTCTGTGACATCAGCTGGAGCTTTTTCACCTCATTAAAATTGTTCACTTGAAAATGCACATTCATAAAATGACCAAATACGATTACCTAAGTCATGACCTAGGAAAATAGGGACATGTATAATTCCAAATATCAATTTCCTCTAATGAGTTTGGATCTCTTGATCAGAGTCTCACAAATACAATGAATCCATCAGAAACTGATGCTATAATATAAGAGGTTCTTCAGTGAAAGATCTTGGTGATAGAGCTTAACATTCTAAAGTTGTCAGTAATTTGATGACTTTGCTTTTCTGTTTCTGTTCCCCCTATATGACAGATGCCAGAAGGAAAAATAGCCATAATATATAAAAACATTTCACCTGATTTTTTTTCTTTCTAATTAAGGATAATCCTAAGTGGTGCAATGCAAATCTAAAAATTTTGGAGAGCAGTAGGAGTACCTTAGCTTATAGTATATGAACAAAGGAAATTCAGGAAGATGCATAGCTCCATATATATGGAGTGGTTTTCAGTCACTGCTCAGTTACTATACAGTGAAAACACCAGAAGGTGGAAATTCTACATGTTAGATCTTCTCCAAAAATAAAGAGAAGCACAAAAAGTATTTGGGAAATAATTCAGCAGTTCCATATCTAATTAATTAATTCCAAAATACTACAGAGCAATTGAAAAGATGACTGTCCTGTGACTGCTGAC
Source organism: Lonchura striata (assembly GCF_050655825.1). Classification (NCBI taxonomy): domain Eukaryota; kingdom Metazoa; phylum Chordata; class Aves; order Passeriformes; family Estrildidae; genus Lonchura; species Lonchura striata. Next base: position 37,016,166 of record NC_140705.1, read on the forward strand.
CTAGCTACAGCAGAGGGCATGATGGATTTAACATGAAAGAACTAATGTAAAATTTCTATACTTTACTGGGGACAGGTTGTGACTCTGATGATTGTCTTGAATTGCAAATACTGATATCATCCCACTGAGTTTTATTGCTTCATCAAAGCATAGCAAAAGTAAATTCATAATAACTACCCAAGTGAGCTAGTTGTCTGACCATTTCATGTCAAGGGAGTGGAAAAGCAGATAGATCGTGCTATTTTATTTGTCCTACCCATGGAGATTGGTTGGTCAAAAGGAGGACCAGCTTTTTAGAGTTAGAAAAATCTGAGGGATTTCTTTCATTGCTTTGCTCAAAAGGGAATGTTGTGATGCTTCACTGCTCTACTGTACAAGTAGACAGTAGAGGATGAGCAACTTTTAAGTTGTAACAGCAACTTTTTTCAAAAATGTGAACCTATGAATGTTCTGTATCAAGTCTCATCTTGAAGAATTTCTTCTAAACTAGTTCTTTCCCTTTTCTTTAGCCTTTTTTCCAATTTCTCCATTGCTAGATATTATATCAAAGTATTTCTTCAGCAGATTTATGCTGATACATTATTAAAGATAAATATTTCAAGTGATGCAAGGGTCCCTCAACTTCTTTTGAACTATATTTTTAATACCTAGGAAAGTTGGTGTTTCAAATCATCCCTGATCTTAGTACCCTAGGGCTTGAAAAACATCCCCAGTATTAATGAATGTGATCTGAGTACAATATTTGTCAGAGAGAGCTGGGAAAGAGACCATGAAAAACGTATTACGTAGAGTGGAGCAAAATGGTTAGCCTTCTGATTATAAATCTAAAATATTAAAATAATGAATTCACAGAACCCTATTAGACATCAAAGCTTGTGTCTTATTGGGGTATGCTTTTAATTTATATGCCCTCTTTCAGGCCAAAAGCAAACCTGGTAAATTGAACAGTGAATTCCTAACCTGATTGAAAAAACCTGACTCTGGATCATTGCTGTCAATAGAAGGGAGAGTGTGCAAACTGAACTCTACCCAAGTAGATGCCTGTGGTATATTTTAATGGCACATTTTCAAACCTTACAACCTTTAAATACAGAGCAAAACTTTAAAGCAGCAACTTGGTAGCCGTTATGCTCTTTGCTGTTTTATTTCAGTTTTCTTTGTTTCAGAAGTCTGCAGCAGGGGCAGCTGTAGGAAGGGAATTTAAGTGCTTTCAGTTGGCAAGAGCAACAGTGTTAGAGCTAGTAAACATTATGTCTTTTTTCTCCTTTTTCCAAAGTAGTGAGGAATGCAGTGAAATGAATATGCAGGCAGTTCATAATCTCTACATTCCTCTAACCCAGATCTTGGTTTAGGAATATTTAAGCACTCTTCATTACATAGCCTTTTGATTTTAAAAGTGTGAAACTTTTGTTATATTCTGCCTAGAAACACATAAGGATTTCAGAGATGACAGATAAATACAATGGGTAAAAATGTTAAATGTCAGTAACGGGCACACAGGATGAGAGAAGGGTGAGTGATTATGGTGCTAATGTGAGATATGGGAGACCTGCTTTCAATTCCCTTATCCAGCACAGGCTGCCTCTCTGACCTCGAGCAAATTTGTCTCAGGTTTAAATTTACCAATGTCTTTAGGCACGTAACTCTCTCTGTTTAAACAAGTACACTGCTGATGAAATGAGTGGTAAGTTATTGATCGGTACATTTGGTTCACCAGGCTTCCATTTCTGTCAGCAGAATTGGGGGTCATGTTGCTCCATTATCTTGGAGTTGTGTTGGGAACATAAATAGCTTACTAGGCTCTCAGGATGCTGATTTTCCAACTCTAGGAAGCTTCAGATATCTCATATGATTATGCCCTGTGTGAATTCATGTTGAGTTCCTTTCTGCTATTGTATTTAGTTCTGATCAACCCATCTCAAAAAGCCTGTAGCAAACCCAAAGAAGGGCTGTGGAAATGATCAAAGGTATGTAATACTTTCTGTACATAGAGAGGTTGAATAGACTAACACTCTTCATCCTGAACCAGAGGTGTCTGAATGGGGATGTGATGGCAAGTTGTGAATAGGGAGCAATTACTGAGTTTCTCACTATATAATTGCCGTAGACTTAGTTTTTTTACCTAACATACAATTAAACTGCAGGACCCTTTTCCAAGGGGATTATGGGTGAGAAAAGTTAGATGGTTGTAAAATACATAATAGAAAAATTTCTGGATGAAACATCCATTCTGGATTATGGAACACAAAGAAACAACCTTGAATTTAAGAAATTCCGTAGGCTCAGGCTGCAGAAAGCTCTGGGGAACTGCTGCCTCCTGTTTATCCTAATATATTTTGGACACTTTTGGTACTGGCCACATCAGAGAGCATTGCAAGATGGATGGACCTTTCATCTTTCCTGACACAGATATTCTTATGTCCTTACTTTCCAAAGGGATACAGATACAAACAAACATATTCTTCGCTCTTAGTTGTGTTTCATTGATTCAATGACAGATGCTATGTGTGCCCTTTGCTGAAACAGCTGAAGGGATAGTGATGAAAATATATTTTTGCATTTATATTTAATCTTCTTTCCCTGGAATGAGGCAGAAGGAGTCCCTTTGAAGAGTAAGTTCTCCTTCAGTGACTGAATGTTTAGTATTAAGAGAAGGTCAAACATCCTGACAACCACCTTAGCAATGGACTTGAGAATCAGCTATGACAACCTTCCACCACACACTGTCTTTGCTTTAGTGAGAGACTGAACTACTACCTTCACATGATGACCTTCATCCTTCTCTTACCCTTGCCCAGTTATTTCTAGTTGATAAGAGAAAGCAAACCCTATTTATCTGTGGCTCTTGATGTGGGTAAAACCTGAGAAGTCACCAAAACATCCCTAATTTTCCTATGCAAAGCAGCTGGTATCACAACCACAGCAGAGAAGAAGGGAAGTTACTAATTTTGGAGACACTCAGTAGTAAAGGGAGGGAAGATTTAATCTAGCCTTGAGTGTTTTGAGTGTTTTGCTCCTGAGGAAGACTGTGGACTTCTGGGGAAAGGTGGGACACAATTTGAATGTATACATCTCCACAGCATTGAACAGCAACACCTGGTAGCTACCAGGCATCTATGTCCTTCCAAGAGAGTAAAGTGGTTTCTGGTTTCCCCCCACCCCCAGGACTCTTCGTAGCAAGGCATCCTTCTAGATGCACCTATAGACATGAATCTCTGCCTCTGAGGTTTATGAACACTACTTACTAAGTGGTAATAGGGCATACCCAGCAGCAAAGCCTGTCACTTTGCCCCAGTATGACTGGAATACAGCTTCCAGGCTTGCCACAGCCCCAACAATTCTGAGAGTGAGGAACTGAGATGAGACAGTTTATTTGCAAAACAGAAAGCTGTATCGCTCGCAATGAACTGAAGAATAAACAGAAGACTTTACACAAATGTGGCACTTGCTCTTTTCAAATTACAGCTGTTGTATTTTTACTACAGATGAAAAACAAACAATCTGCTCTGTCTCATCTCTCTCAGCTTGCTTAGAGACTCAGCTTAGCTTGCCTCCATGTAGATAATTTTTTTTCAAGAGATCAGCATTTCCTTTTTAACCTTTTGAACTGTAAGTCTCCATAGGATCCTGATGTTTTCATCAATTATATATTTTCACTTTGTACTGGTAATCAATAGCACTTTAGAACATTAATGTCATACTTTAGCTTTGTCTTAGGCTAGTAAATGAATAGTAACTAAATAATGCATTTTGAACAAAAGAGAAATGAATATTCTCCCTCCAGTGCACAAAGAAACATGCAAAAAGAAATCTCTGAACAATAGGACATTGATTTTTGTGTCTCCAAACTTTCCAGCTGCAGAAAAGACCAGAATAGAATTTTAGTATTATACCTTACTCCTGAAGTTTTTTTTGAGCATGAAACTTCAAGATGTATCTAATTTTCTGAGCATTACAACTGGGTAAAGGTTTGATGCAGACCATGATAATACTTATAATTCACTGAGTAATAGGAACTTTTGGAAAGCAAAAGGAAATGCTTGCAGTCCAGATTTGTTGACAGGGACCTTAAAACTCTATGCGTTCTCAACAGACAAAGCCTCTAACGATTGATATCTGGAAAACAAGACTACATCTGTATGAGCAGGCCAGAGACGGTCAGGGTCAGGGAATAGCCTCAGACTCTGCTTTGGAATCATATATGCTGTTACATTGTTAGCACAGGTTTTTGTCACAATTTTGGCTGGTGCTAAGGAACGTTCTCCCTAACAACACTGGAGCGTGCGTAGATTGGGAGTTAGTGCTCCTGGCAAAGAGCTTGTACATGAATTACCTGTTTTGGGTACAAGAAGTTGGCTCTGCAGATCGGAACTCTGCTGTGTCAGCTGGCCTCGAAGCTAAGGAGCAGTCTATCTCTCATTTCATTTGCTAATGGAGACATGGCCAGTGGGTATTAGCTGTGTTTGGTAACCCTGCTACCAGCTGAAGAAAGAGCATCTCATGTCTAAAGGGTTTGACTGTGACTGGAGAGATTCAGTTCCTACACATGGCACAGATTTTCAGCCTAACTTGAGGTCACTTAGACGCTCTGTGTTTCTTGTTTCATCTAGAAAATGGAGGTAACAGAACTCTTTAAGTACTGTGACAATGTTATGTGGAAAGATAGATGAATTTTAACATATTTAATAGAGCAACCATCTCTTATTAGAAGTGTCTAGGATAATGGGGAATTCATTTGACTGAGAAAAGTTTCCAGTTCTCTCTCTTTCGCCCACTGTTTATTTCTCCATATCAAACTGTTTAGCTCAAGAATTGAAGACGCTGGAGGCTCTGGGATCTGGCTGGGTTATTTTTGTCTTCTGTGAATTCAGCCCACCAATGTACTAGTTAGGGCTGAACCCCTGCTTGGAGTTTGTCAGAATATATTTTGAGCCTGAACTCTTTTGAAGGCAACAGGCATATGCCATTTTCTGAGTAAAGTTTGTGTCACTGGAACACAGCTGTTAGTGATATTAGGTGATCCAGTGCTACACCATTATAATGAAAATAATAACAACAGAGAATAGTGAAAAACTGTTAAAGATGCACGAAAGATTATACAGGTTATTTTTCAGGACAGTGCTTAAACTTACCTTAGTGTTAAGCACACCTAAGCACCTTTCTCAAATAAATGCTTTTATGGTCTGATTTTGGCAAGAGTAGTGCTTGGTGCTAGACAGCTCTTATGTCCAGAATGAGATCTAAACCAAATTTATTCCCTCAAACAAGTTTCTCTCATGAAATTGTCTACCTGATGATAGCACTGCTGGAGTTTCCCTTCCTTGAATTAAATATACTGCTCTCTATTGGTCCTGTGGTTCCTTTTCTCCTGTTTGTCTTCTCAAGAGGCAAGCCCCAAGGTTTCTATTGAGTGTTTCCTAATATATACGACTGTATTTATGTATGTACTGATAAATTATCTTGGTAAATCAGTGTAAGCTTGCAGGTGCAAGTTTAGGCATGTTGCATTTCTCATCGAGGCAGTGGTGCATTTGAATAAAATGCCTCTGTCTTATTCTAAACAGACTCTTACACCATGACGGACTACGTTTGTTAGCATGATGACTGAGTCATATGTGCTGAACATGGACACTTTCTTACACGACAATGTTTTAACTTTTTGTAGTGGCCTGTCATGTGTTCCTGCTCTCAGCTAAGTTATGCTTTCATGTAATAATGGAATGAACAAAGAACCTGCACTTGGGATACACTTACAAACATTAATATATGTCTGAAATCTTTTGGCTTGATTCCTTAACATAGGACAAGTGGTCTCCATGTTATTCTTGCTTTACCTGGATATCCTTTTTCTGATGACTTTGTGGCATTTTATTATTTTTTTATATTTCACATTCTTTTTTATGTTTGCAAAATGATCTAATTCTGAAAATGCAAATGAAGAAACATCTGTCTGTGTCAAGGTATGTTTAAAGTGAAGAGTTAAAATTATTTTCTAAAATCGTTTTTTTTTTTTTTTTAATCCAGAAGGTTAAATGTAATTTTAACCACTGGCCAGCAACAAATGCCTGAAGCTTTAGGAATGGAGAGAATGCCTTCTCTGTTTATGTGCTCTAGAATTTCTAAGATCTAGACAAACCCTTCTTCTTATTTTAAAGCTCAAACAATTGGGACATAGAGTAGCACATTTAATTTGGCTAAAAATCTTTTCTTTTCCAGCTTATACATATCTCAAGTCTGTCAGTGTAAAGGACATAATTCTGTAACGAGTCTTTCTCAAGACTGCCCTTTAGCTTAAGACAATCCTCAACTGCTGGAGAGCTTTCTGCCTCAAAAGATTTATCTGTTCCTTCTATCACTTCAGACCTGCATGTCAGCACAGGTGTGAATTGAAGAAGTTTTTAGACTTTCCTGTTAAACTTTCTGTACAAAACCCACTAAGATTTCTGTGCAGATGAGGGTAGAGAGGGGACTTATTGAAGTGGGTATGCTTCTTTTAATCTTGTCTGCAATACAATCAGACTTTTCTATTGATCTTTGATCTGAAGTACAAAATGTCCCTTAAGCCACAGGAATTCAATGTATCTATTGAATTATCTATCTAGCAACAGTAGAGTCAATTTTTAGAAATACATATTCGCTTACTGTATCATTTTAATTATATGAGTATCTGACATATATATTTGGTTTTCAAAAGTTTGCAGAAAATTTTGTCTTCACAGGTGTATGCACAGTACAGTTACTTTTTTACTCTGGATTTAAATTTTATCCTCAACACTTATATCATCTCAGTTCTTCCTACTGATGTTACTGAGAGTCTTTAATTTCAGTGGGGGTTTGATCAGGCCCTAAAGAAAGTTGGCATCAGCCACAAAAACCAACAAAGGACCATGTCTAAGGAGAAATTCAATCAGAATATCCCTCTTCATGAATCAGAAAAGGCACACTAGAAATACTTGAAGAAACTAGCTAAGATTATGTAACTAAATATAAAATATCTTAAGCAACAGAACTTTATACACTTCTAGATTATTTTATTTCTTTTATTTATTCTTTGTACAATGGAACTTAGCAACCATGTAGTTATAAGTGAATAACATTTTTATTGTAGGTTATAACAGAAATTTTTTCAGTAGTGATACTCTTGTGAGTCACAAAGCCAGAAAAAGTAGGACCTTCTGAAATTTCTTCTCCCCCAGTTGATTTCAAAGTTCCCATAAGACTAAACAGTAACTCCCCAGTATGTTCCAAGGCCCAGCTTTCCTGGTTCTTCGCAGATATTTCCACCCAGGGTATTCTCTGAGGAGTGTTCAAACAATTGTTTGTGGCCATATTCACCTGGATGTTTAAGAATATTTTGCCTTGTCAGCAACATGGGTACAACTAAAGAGACTTTGGATTTCACCACTCTGTATACTTCCAGCACCATCCCAGAAGGTCTGTTGTGCTCAGACCTCTTTGTTCTCCATCATGACACACTCTGACATGTGTAGCATACTCACCACGCTATGAAACCTCTCTTGTGGCAAACCATAATGTATCCATCCTATAATTCCAGACATTTTGACCTGAAGAAATTAATCCCAAAACTATAGTATATTATTGGCATGCACCCTCTGGGACTCACAGGAGGGCTGTGAGGAGACCAAGGAAAAGTACTTATTTTGTGTGTTAAAAATGCAGTCAACATGGTCCAGCAGCATCCAGGTATGGAAAGCATAAATGATAACTAATAGGCTGCACTTCACCTAGAGGCCAGAGGTCATTGTTTGGACTGAACTTCAAGATTTCCAGATGTTGATCAACAGGCCCAACTGGCTGATTGCATGAATTCTTGATTTATTTATTGTTATAATAAGGCAGTTGAACTTTTGGAGCTTGCTGAAGTACATACTTCCTTAGCAAATTGATGGTTGATATAAATTATGACTAAGAAGCAGTTTTTATTCCTGGTGATTTTTTCCTATATTCATGAGCAGAAAGTAACAGTGAAGTCATTGTTTAAGAGGTGCAAATGTACAGCAACTACAGTGGAAATGCTGTATGACATTCTGGATACTGAAATGCAGAGGTCTCTTTTGAGAACCAAGTTGTCTCCCATTGGTGCTTGGTTTGTGATTTGCATCCATTTGGGGAATGAGCCTCTAGGATGTTGACATATAATTGTCAAGGTACTTGTTCATAGTGGCGGGGACTGGGGTGGGGGTGGGGGGGGTGGTGGGAAGAAAATGCAAAAAACTCCCACAGGGAACAGTAAAATATTTTAATCAAATAATTTGAAAAAAATTTCTTATTTTTCAGTCAACACTGACATTCATGGAATCACTCAGTAAAGGCATATGAACTGTTTAAGAAGAAAATATAGATAAATAGCTGACTTGGTATTTCAGTGTGTGTCCTTGCCTGTTGTTGGTTTTGAGTAGAAGATAATTAAATGGAGAAACAGAATATTGTTCTGGGAGGGGCAGGGAGCAAAAAATGGTAGAACATTGTAATGTCTCAGCAGTAATTGCTTGAGATCAGTTATATCAGCAGTAATGTGAAATAGTTTGCATCCTGTTATTGCTAATGTAAGAAAGAAGAGCTGTTCTTCAAAGATATGAGAGCACCATCTGTGGCAATAATGTGGGAACAAAATTTGTGAGAAGACATCATGTTTCCATCTGTTTTCAGAGAGCCTTAAACAATGGCCAAATACACCAGATAGCTTCTGCTGAGTGAACTTGCAAAGCGCTTGAGAAAGTTTTATGGCTTCTGCCTCTGAACTTATGCATGCAAGTCCAGAATGACTGTCTGTCAGGAGCAGCTGCCTCTGCACACGGATGTGTCTGCACTGGAGGGCACTGGCAGCATCAAAGGTCTGCTGTGGCAGCTGGCTTTCATGTTGGTCATGTACAAGATCCTATATGTGCTGAAGCAGGGAACAAACTCAATTCTTTGTCAAACTCTTCCATTTCCCAATGTTGGCTTCAGGGTGTTTTAGATATTTTAGGGTGTTCAGAGATTGCAAAGAATAAAATGTGATAGTACCAAGTTATCTTCTTGTGGTACCTTTATCTATTTTTGTGTCAGTAAGTTGTCTTGCGGCACTTGTGAATTTTTTTCCAAAAAGTCATACTTTCTCTGGTCTGTCTAACTGGGCAATTTAACACCAACCTATGCAGTTATTTTTTACACTCACTTTGCTGTCTCCTTCACACTGTGCTGTTGTCTTTCAGGGAATCTCAGGAAGGCATATCTTTTTTAGGGACCAAGTTTGGCAAAGAGCAGCAGAGACTAACTGTTGAATGGCAAGGCCATTTATCCCTGATGTTCATTAGTCTGGCAATTATACATTCTTTTTGTATTATGGTGGCAAGTCATTGCTTGATAAATGAATGAAAATGAATTTTTTTTTTCCTCATGGAAATTAACTCAGAATTTCAACAGACCCTGAAGTCCAATGCTTTTGGCCAACTCTGGGATTTATCTGCAGCCTGGCTGAACATCTGTCAAGTATAACAGGACTTTGGAGCAGATTGTAGATAATTTCTAGAATATGTCTTTTTTTAAAACTCCATTATTTTTTCAGTAGTCTTTGCTGATACATCATACTGTAGCTAGGCACTCCTTTGAATTAGTGCCTGTGAGACAGTGAGTGAAATCCTCCTTGGAGACATCAGTTTATCATCTTGGAGAGCATCCCCCCCAGCCCAGTATCCAGGAGAGGTACAGTGTGAGTTCCAGTACAGTAGTTCTGTACCAGCAGGAGATTTCTCTCACGAAAGAGAAATCCCCAGGAGAAAGATGGAGAAAAGGATTTCAATCCTAAATCACCTGTGTATCCTTGGGAGACTGGTGTGAGAAGCTTGCTGCATTCTCCTGTGTGGCAGACTAAGAGAAGCTATCCCAGCCATTGCTCGTAGCACATTTTCAGCAGCATGCTTTGACCAGGCATCAGAACAGGGCTTCTCTGGTTTGCTGAACTGGGGGTGTGAAATAAAATATAATTTTTGTTTTATTAAAAGCTGTATCTGTAGTTTTCACCTATAAAACTCACTGACAATAAACAGTTCTGACTGGAATGTATGCATGTTTTATCTAGTAAATCCAAAAGAGAAGTTTAAAAAAATGTGGTTTCAAGTGAATGAGAAGAAGAATTAATGGTAATTTTGTGGTCTTGTAAAGGTAAGAGTGAAAAAGAAAGACTTGGTGAAACGTTATCCAGTGTTCATGCCATTTTCTCCTCCTTTTTCAGGATATATGAGGGGGAAAAAAACCTCGGCAAAAGAATACTTAGAAACAAAGAAAAACTTACATGAAATAACCTTCCAGACTAATGGGAATGGATCTCTTGTGATTTTAAATGTATTCCAATACCATGCTAACACATGCAAAGGGTGAAGGAAACAACTTACAAATGGAGAGAGTGTCAAATTCGCAAATCAAGACAGAATAATACATCCTAAGAGATAATTTATACCGACTAAGCTGTCTGAGGCTTTGGAGATCAGCTTTTGGCATGTGTTTCTCTATAGCTTGCACGGTGGACCACAACATGCTATATAGATGATTCATGGGCTGGGGACTTTCTGCACATGCAGGGTCCAAGGTGGGTTGGCTCGGCTACAGAACAATTTTTAAAATTCCTTTGCACCTTATGTCTTTGGCTTCTTTTCTGTGGTTTCTAACTCCTACTTCTCAATAGATGAACACGATATTAACAGGATAAATTACTCACTCACGGCATGTAAGCAAATTGCAGGAGAGATGTGGCTTATGAAAACAGTTGTGTCTCTTAGATGCTTAGGCTCAGCTATAATGCTGGTAAAGATAGTAACAATATTAATAATGAGAATATGTTGCCATCAAATAGACTGCAAACATGTCTTTATTTACTTTCAAAGCTGTGTTTTGCCAGTACTCTCTGTTCCCTCTCTTCACTGTAAAATATTTGGAGGAGGGAAGAGGGGAGAGGGGAGAAGAAAAAAGTGAAAGCCAGAAAATGCAGAGAGGATTCTGGCTAAGATGAACACAGAGAGGCAAGTAGTGTTGTGACTCTTTCCTGTTGTCAAGGGTACAAGGGAACAGTAGGAAACTTTTAAAAAGAATATTTTCAATTTAAGAAATATTTTAAATTAATGAAAAATAATTTAAATAGTTCATATAATTTTGCAGAAAGACTTTGATAATTCTTTGGATTAGTGGTATTAAAAATCAGATGGAAAAAATAACAGTATCCCTTTATACCACTAAAAGCAGTGGCTGAACTTTTAAAAGCTTGCTGCCATTAAAGTCTGCAGTGTTTGAAATATATAATAAGCTTATGATGATAATTCTCCATCCACCGCAGCTCTTTCTTTTTTTAATCCTTTTTTGCTTTCCTTGACTGTTTGACCTTCTGAATGATGCTAAAATTTATGGGAAGGTCGAAAAGTCACAGGGGCCCATATGAAACAAAGCAAGATGAATATAAGATATCTAGGCAAAATCAATGATTTCTAGATGCTGCTTCATACTGAGCAAAACACACCAGGGCTGTTTATGAGAAGGGTAGATGGAAGTTTGTTTTATATATATTAAAGGTGCTTTTAATACTCTTACAGGGAAAAACTTTGTTTGCAAGCTTTGCATTCCAGGATGTGTAACCAAATGCCAAGACTTTTCAGATCTGCCAAGTTTAAAATCTAAGATTTCAGGTCTACTTGCCAGATCACATTTTCCATTTGGCAGCAGCATTCTCTCCAGCCCTGCCAGTAGCTGGCCCCTGAGATGCCTCCTTATGAGGTGTGGGATTTAATTTAAATTTTTGTTTTTTTCAAACATTATTGTTCTGTGAACATGAAAGTCCAGAATTTCAAGATAAACCCAGGCTGAGCAGAACCCATTCTTTCCTGCTGAAATATCTCCAAGAGAGTGCCTGCTTTGAGAAAACCTTGGAAATGATATCTAACTTAGCCAAGGGAGTTTGTTACCTGCAGTGATATTTCTTAGTGAATACACATTTGTCAGGGGAATCCTGTTTCTTTACTTAGTGCAGAATTTTTTTATTAGTTTTCTAACTGTGCATGCTTAATTCCCCTTTCTGTTAATGAGAGTTTAATGTGCTCTTTGAAATGAAGAAAAAAATCTATGCAACTGATAAAACAGAGCTTAAAGAGGTAGGGTGACAGCACTTGAGAAGGGGGAAAACAGCTTTCTGGCTGTGAGTTTAATGCTTTTCTGCAACAGGAGTCAAACTGTATAAAATTGGTGATGGTGTGGGTTGATTTTTGGTTTTTTCTTTTTGGTTTTTATTTTCTATGAAAACAGTACTTGAAAGGGAGAGAAAATAGGAGTGGAGTGGTAAAAGAACCATGAATTTTAACTACTTGCAGTGTGTGAGCCATGGAGTAATTCCCTAAAATAAATACAGTTAAACTATTCAAAACAGCACAATGGAAAAAGTGGGCTGCATAAATTGTACAGACATTTTGTCACAGCTCATCCCATTTCTGTGTTATGTTTTCATTTTGATGAAAAATCAAATCTGACCTTTCAGACCAGACCTGGATAATTTAAATCAAAAGAATGTTTTCCCTTGTTGTGACGCCCTCTAGACGTCCATTCTTTCAAACTTAAGGAAATTTTGTGGCAACAAATCACGGTGACATACTTATTCTTGCAATTCTCCTTGTCCACCCTTAGAGAAGATCCATGACTTAGCATATGAAGTGGATTACCTTTCACCCCAATTAATGTTTTTATAATGAGTACCAAAGGAAGTAATAATGTTTTGCCACTTATTATCAAGTGTTACTGGGGCAATCTCTGAAACTCAAGACTCAGGTCATTGACAGCACTGACATGATGGCAATCACACTGCTGAGGTTTAAGCCCTGCTACAGTGATGAATAAATTGGTCAATTTAATTTCCAGTACTATCAGTTTGAAGCTTTGAGTAAAAGAATGAGATAGATACAAATGTTCAAGGGTTTTGAAGATTTGGCAGGGTTAAACTTGAAATTTCATCCACTTCTGAACCTATTCAAATGTTAATTAAAAGAGAAACAATGAAGTAATAAAAGAAGGAATTATAGTTATGTTTTGTCTGGGAACTAGGACTACATAATTTTTAACTACAGTGATAAATATTTTCATGCTATATGTGATAAGACATTATATTGTACAATAAATTATATTTTGCAACTTGTCAGTAAGTTGCTTGTATTGCACATTTTTTAAACTGGCAAAATTCAGTTGCATTGGTTTTAAAGAATGAGAACCACCTGAGACGTTATTCAACAGCCTGATCCTACCCCACTTTCACTTTTAAAACAGTGTAGTAATGCTTAAACATACTTTAGAATGCCAGACAAAAAAGGAAAGGCAGTTGATAGCTGCCTGACGGAAATAATATTTCTAGGTTGTTCCTTGGATTTCTCATAGGGAAAATTAGGCTGTTTCTATGTTTTAACCAAAAGAAGAAATGCCTTGCATAGAACTTTATCAAGGGGCCACACTAGCTTACCAATAAACCTTTTTCACTTGAGTTATAGTGACTGATAGCACTGGATGACCATGCACTTGCCATTTATATGAAGAATTCTCTTCTTACAATGCACTTGTCTTTCTATTTTCTTATTGAAATTATAAAAAGTTATTAATACCAACAGCCAGTTTCACTCTACCTCAGGATAGCTATCTACAAGACCTAAATAAAGGCAAAGAGCAGATGGACAACTGTGTATATATGTGTGTGTGTTTTATGATTTTTCTCCCATTATCTTAGGTAATAAGGCCATTTAATACTGTTCATTCATTTCTCAACCCCGTCTTTACATTAGAGAAATAATTTGCCCTTTCTCCATTGAAAAAGCTTAATTAATCTCTTTTACTCAAGATGGTTGAGCAAATATCTCTTAAATGTCCTCTCATAGGTTTTCCCTATGGGAGCATTGGATAAAGCAGAAAAACCTGTGGAGGGGTGGATATTGTATCACATTAATTGACAGAAAGGTGTCTCTGGGAGAGGAAAGACTTCCCACCAGTTCCTGTGCTACAGACTGTTCTTAATTGTTAGCTGGGAAGTGCTTGCCTGGCATTTGGGATCCTGGTGAGTACTGCAGCTGCCTTTGTCTGCCCTGTGGTATGGGTGAGACCCAGGCTGCAGCAAAAGGCTTCCCTGCAGCGCAGAGATTCCCTGGCACATGGACGAGGCTGGAGCTGCAATGTTCCTCAAATAGTTGGTAGACCTATAATATGCCAAGACTGACAATGTGAGTCCTTATTTGCCTCATCCAGCTGGGTAAGATTGGATACAGATTTTAGTCCCCATGTTTCAATTTCCTTCCCTATAAAAAGTAACATTTACTTTGCCTCTCAATATTTTCATGCACTTTTAATTATTTGACTTCAGAAATATTTTTCCATTGATAACATTAGACAGAAAGATTGTATAAACGCAAAACACTGTTGTTACAAAACATCTCATTATTTCAAGGATGACAGTTGTAAAATGTCAATATTTTTAAAAATTTCTTTACACTAATGTGTTGTCCTAATGCATAAACAATCACAGGGAGACAAGTGGTTTTCTCCATGGCTGCATGTGAAGATTGTGACACACCCCCTCTTTAGTGTGTGTCTTTGTGTGTGTCGTTTTTTGTCAGAGCCAGGCTTTGAGGTGTTTGCCACCTTTGTGCCCATACATCTTGAAACTAATACACATTGATCTTTCCAGAGTAGAGAGGGTGGCATGGCTGCACGTTCCTGTGAGCAAAACCAGAGGAAACTGAGTCAGGATGATTATAGGAAACACTGGTTTTGACACTGGCATTTTAAAGCCTCAGCTTTCACAGATACACAGGGCAGCTGAAGCCCTTTGGGCAAATTTCTGTTTCTTTCTGTCCTGTATAATGAACTACTTAAGCTCAGTTCTTTGTTTCACTAACAGTTTTGCAGGTCTCTGAAATCCATTCTGCTTCACAGACCTGCTTCCTACCTGTGCTCATAGCAGAAAAGTTGCCGAAACAGCTGGGGGATGAATTATCTATTTATTTATTCATTACAAATGCTTTTTTGACCTGGTGAAATCTGGTGAGCTGGAAAAGCCTTTCTTGTCACTCATGTTACCTCTTATCCTCCGAAGGAGTCACAGCGGATTTAAAGGTCATTTGAAATGCAGCCTTTTGCTCTTTGACAGCCCTTTCAATATTAGCCTCCAGTTCTGTTTTACAAAGTCATCATTATTAACTGCATTTGTGGCTACTGCTACTTTCCTGGGATTGCAGAGAAACCTGAGATACTAATTGCAATGAGCTAATTTGGCAATACCATGCAAACTTCCTTAAGGCATTAGTTAAGAATATACTTTCCTTTACACAAAGAGAATTTGAAAGTGGGAACAGACTGCAAATGCAGCAGAAGGTTTGCTTTTGTACTCCTATACTTAAGAGTAGATGGTATAATTAGCTTACAATGGTAGTTGAATGTATGTCTCAGAATGAGAACTTACAGAATTAAACAGTAGCTTTAGTCTAATGATAATCAGTGATAATGATGATAATAATAACAGTACTTAGAACTTTAATGCAGAGATTTGCATCTTGAAAGTGCTATGCTAAACATTGACTTAATTACTGTCACCTCTTCAGGGAAGGTAGGTGTTATTGCCCTGACTTAATAGACAGGGAAATAGAGATATAAGAGAATGAAATGACTTGCCAAGGGCTCTGCAAGAGCCTGTAAAGGGATTCAAACTTTACAGGTCCCTTTACTGTATGCTCCCTTATACCAGGATAATTATGCATGTTGTAGGGTTGCTCTGTGCTTTTGAAACTTGAGCCAAAGCCTTTTGAAATTAGAACTGTGTGTAGCATGTTTTGAAAGTTGTACTTTTCAGTCATACTTTAATATGATTTTCCTTTTTAGGTCAACCTGAAACATACAGTTGGATGCAAAAATTTTAGTTTTGGTTTCAAATATATATATTTATTAATCCTTTTAGTAAACATCTTGTAAAAGAAAGATCAAAATCTTATACAGGAAACAAAATATATTTTCAGGAAACAAAATATATTTTTCTGTAATTACTTCATTATTAATTTCAGAGTGGTATGTTTGTGTGACCTAAATATTTTTTGCCAAATTCCAAATTTACTAAAGCTATCTCTGACATGTAAATTGCATATTTTTTAAAGTTTGTATTTTGTAGACATATTTTGCCTGGTTCTTATTAAAATCACTCTGAATCTTACTGCCTCAATTATTTCTCCTCACAGAAAGACTGGAGATCAGCCCTGTGATTTGATTACTTGCAGAAAATATGGTGAGTAAAATGGTATGATGTTAACATAAACAGTTTTCTGACCACAGTCACAAGTTAAGGTGATGATGAGATTCTGTAAGAGGAATTATACTCCTTAAGAATGGTGTGAAAACATCAGCTTTTAGCTATAATGATTTCCCTGTGTAAAAGGCAGTAACACCAGACTACAGGAATGAATTTTGCTTTACACTCACTATGATTTTGGCATAGATCTTATAGGCACCACAGTTCTGGTTAATTAAGTCTGAGTTGTAGTTCACTTTGATAAGAAATGTAGTTCTATATCTGTAAAGCATAAGGCAATAGAAGATGTCAACATCTGCATTTGTAGGATTTAGAAGGAGCTTTTGATAATTGTTTTCTCTGCCTCCTACCTTCTGTCACCTTTGCTGAACAGCGGATCAGCACACACAGGCTCACAGGAATTTAAAAACTGGATGTAGTGAGTGCATTTCTGTGAACAGGGTGAAGTGTCCCTCTTCACTGGCAGCTGGTGTCACATTTATGTATTTCAGTAGCTACGATCCACATGGGCACTTGCTGGTGCTCCAAAGAGAGATGACATCCGTAGGTAACAGCTTCATGTAGCATTATTGATTTTTGCATTGTACCAGCTGCTGTTCCTGGGTGAATCCCTTGTGGAGCCTCTCTTGGTAATCTTAACTAAAGCTTCAGACAGTTTTTGTAGGCGAACTTGAGGAATGCTTTGCCTGTTTCCAGAACAAGATATTATTTTAATTCATTCAGCTAATCAAAACAAAGACTTTTATCCTATCAGCTTTAACTGGGGTATTCATTGAAGGCTTTTGCTGTTTTTTAAAAAACCTTTTTTCTTTGTAATGTCATGAATGAAAGCAGCAGCAAAAAATTAGAAACATTGAGAAAACAGTGGGCACACTTTCTGAAAGACTACTTCTGTATTTGGTTTCAAGAGACATTTTACACTGAAAGCCAAATGTTTTTCTAAGTCACAGTTTTCCAGTCAAGTTAAATGTAAAGAAACTATTCCTATAAAGGTGAAATAATAGGCCATAAGAGAAGGAGTGGCTAGTCACACAGCTCAAGTTTTGTTTATTTTTTTTTGAAAAGCTGAAGTTTTGTTTTCAACAAATTACTTTGAATGGATAATACCAGCTAAAAATATTCATAGGCATTATTTAGCAAATAATTTCAATGAAGTTCAAGAGAACCACAGTCTAACAATAAGCCAATGTGCATGCTTTCATATAATAAGAATTATTCACTGCTCTAATAAAACTAAATGGCTTTTAGGGAGATGGAGTATGAATGAAACATTAAATTTGCTTCATCCTGATGGTCTGTATTAGAATATCAGAGATGAGTGGTTATCTGCACATAGTTTAACAGACTCTCAGCTTTGAGGAGTACTAAATAAGTGGTGAGACCTAATGGAGTGGAATAAGAAATATGGACCTGAAAATGAGACTGTGCTGTATTATATGTTGATCACACAAGGTGGCAGAATGAGCTTAGGGCTATCCCAGAAATAAGAGGCAGTGAAGCACCACTGCTTTCAGTCAAGAGTGTATCCTTGCTTGCCCTAGGGATATGCCTAGTTGCTTCTGCACATGGAGAGGGATGGAGGAGAGTATTTTAATACAGTATTTTTTGATGATTGTCCAAGTGCTTCAATTTCATTTAGAGATTTAGTGGAAACTGTTAAAAGCTTGTGTCTAACTTTGGAAATTAATAATCATACAATGCTGAATTGGCACACATCTTTAGTTTTATTGAAAACATAGTTTACTCTCTATTGATACATTGATTTTCTAAGTGGGGCTGAACTCTTCAGATGAAGGACAGTGGCAAGAACAGGCACGTAGAACATTTTGCTTTTCTTTATTGATTTATGGCTAAATTCACTTCTATTGTGAGTGAAACTCTATTGACTTTCCTTGTGTTGCATTTACTTATATGCTCTGCCTGAGCACGGCAGGCAGGTGTATGTGGCTGAACTGAGGGCAGCCCAAAGAGGAGAAGTTGAAGTGCAAGTCAAAGGGAAGAATACACTCTTCAGCAGCCTCCATGCTCCAAGTAGGGGAATAGTAGCAACATTTCTTTCTACACCTGTACAGCTACTTCGACTTCTGAGCTTGTTGTTCTAATGCTCACTTCCAGGGGCAGCACTGACCTGCATCACCA
The DNA here is from genome assembly GCF_050655825.1 of Lonchura striata. Taxonomy (NCBI): domain Eukaryota; kingdom Metazoa; phylum Chordata; class Aves; order Passeriformes; family Estrildidae; genus Lonchura; species Lonchura striata. The sequence continues at coordinate 37,034,614 of NC_140705.1, forward strand.
AAGGAACCTTTGGATGCGGGTTGCAGGTGGGCTCCTATGTGTGCTCACTCAGTTTGCCTCTGTGGAGCTCCAAGGCAGACAAGTGGTGCACCAAAGTGATTGAGAGCTTCAGCTCTGATAAGGGACTCCTCCTTGTCTTCCCGATCTGAGTTGTACCAGTAAAGCATAAAAGCAGGGGTGGTATTGAGCACAGTTAATGATTGCTTGAAGAAAGAGATATGTCCTTCTAGGGAGCATTTTAAACATATCTGGCAACATATTCTGCATCTGTATTTGCTCCTACACATAAGCAAGTGAAGTAACTGAGCAGGATATTCTTACAAATAAGGGTTTAAGAACTCGTATCTGTGCATTGCTCCTTATGCAGTATATTTCTGGAAGCTCATTAGAAGCTATTAAAGATTATTCACCCGTCCAACCTTTTCAGCAGATGTTCAGCTGTTTGTTTTTTCCTTCACTGCCTTAAGATATTTGGCTAAGCATTAGTACAAGACTGGAACAGGTCAGGAAAGTATTTATTTCCCAGAAAAATAAATTAACTAGTAAAATAGATGGCAATTAATAAAATAAGTAATCTGTAACATATTAATGAGAACTGGAAAATGAAAATTGAAAGTTTGAAATTTAAAGCTAAAGCAGACACAGGAATGACATTTCTTTTTGCACAGAGAGGGTAACAAAATGATAAAGAAGGAAAGGAAGAACCAAGGAAAAAAGGCAAAGAAAAAAATTAATTCTGAGTTCTGGAAAACTCCTTTTGCCACTGCTGCATTTGTCTTTGACCTGTTGATCATCAAGGGAGCTGCAGTCTGTGAGGCTCATGAAACTTCTTGAATGACTTATGGTCATGTCTAAGAAAGTTTTACTTTGGCCCACACCTTAATGCTGAGCTTCAGGCCTGAGAACTCCCTGATCCCTTTTTATTGCCCATTCAGCTCATTCCATAGCCATAGCCAGACTTTCAGTTTTAGGTTCTGGTTCTCAGCTGAGCTTCATCGTTCGTGTGACATTTTTTGCACTACCCAGTGAAAAACTAGGGAGGCTATATTTAATTGTCAGTAGTTTTAACTAACCTACTTGAATGTACACTGCACAGGCTTGAGTCACTCACAGACTTCTCAGCCTAGATGACTGAGTGGAGACAGCTTCTCAAAATGCCTCTCTGCCGTGACTGCCTGCGACTTCTCCCTCTTTTCACTACAGTCTGGCTTTAACAACCTAAACCACTGCAGGGGATGCTTTGAGTTAAACTGCTAGCCTTGCACAGAAATGGTCAAAAATCCCTTATACCAGCTCTTTACCACCTCAGTCACTAATTACAGCCTTTCAGTCTGATCTGCCTTGTGGCAGCCTGCTGCCATTGATGGAGTGTGTCTAAGAGAGCCAGAGTTCCTCAGAGCACGCAAGCCCGGCACTGTGGGGTGGCAAAGGGTACTGGTGGGGATGACCTTTGAGCTGGGGCACAAGGCTGGGCTCACACAGGCATTTTGGGTGCCACCTCTCACAGCATTCCAGTCACACGGTCCAAAGCTGCAGTACAGTGTGAGGGATATGACAGCAAGACTGTATTCACTGAATATACACAAGTAATAGGCAGCAGCCTATATATATATATATATAACAAGTAATTAAAACAAGTCTGAAAAGGCATAGGAAGCTGTCTGCACTCTGAGAGTTGCTTGGCAGTGAGACAGCCATAACTGAATCAGAGTAGAAATGCAGAGCACTTCTCCTAAGAGCCAGTGATGGGGGGCAGCTCTCTGTCACTTTCTAAAATAATTTTATAGAGTAATGTCTGAATATTGGTTAAATGAGTAGCAACTGGTTGAGTTTCAATCAATGTCTAACAGCCTCAGCTGCCTTAGCCAGTGCCCCTGGAAAGCAGAAAGCAAGCGGAGGCTGAGAGAAAAATACCGGGAGAGCTGGCACTGACAGCAGTGTGGTGTGTCAGAGTACTAATGGCAGTGACAGAGATGCTCACATAGATGCCATCCTGTTAAATGCAGGTGTCAGTCACACCTGCACAGCACACATGGAAGCAGAACAGACTCTCTGGACATGTATGCACATATGTATCTACAGGTACATATATATGCTTCACAGTGTAGTGGTGAGTGGTTAAACAAAGCAGATGGAGGGAGAACATGCTGCAGGGTTGATGTGGTCACTGAAAATGTTCTCATTTGAGTGTGCTGCTTAAAAGCTTTCAGGCCAAATGCATATGGATGACTTCAGTGTCTGGGAAAACAGGCTGTGGAACTGCTGTATTGTACTTGAAGCTACAGACGGTCCCTGACAGCCTTTGTGAAGTGATATGAAGCTAAATGCCTGTGAGAATGAGGAGATAATTCTGTTGATTAATGCCAGTCTTGTTGGTATTGATGATTTAGCTGCCTGTATGAAACAAATGTGGGCAATCAGTTCATCTTGAAAAAACTTGTACAACTGAATAAAGGAAGTTGTTGCCTAATCTATTTTATACTAATTGCTTCATGCCACAAATTCAAGGCCTGATCCAATATGAATTGACATGGAGGAGAGATAGTCCATTCACTGCAGTAGTCTTTGGATCAAGGCTTCATTTTAAAGTGAGCAAATACTGTGTGCTAAATTAGCATTCATCTGAGTTGTCACTATCTGTTTCTTGAGAAGCAGGCAGGCTTGATGTTCTCTGTGTAGCCAAATGAGTCTTAGCACTTACATACTGGATTGCAAGGCAGCAGAGCCAACCTGATCACAACAAATTTTTGGTAAGAGCTGGGGCACCATGGGCTGCTGCCTGCAACAGACTGCCTCGGCTGGGTGTCTGACATGGGGCTCTTGGTGCTGTGCTGCCTTACAGAGTCATTTACCACCAACAAACACTTAGTGCTTATGAGGCATTTTTCAAAAATCTCACTGCGGCCATATCTGGGGCCTTAGCTATTTAAACATCTTAAAAAATCTGTCCCTTGAGAGGATTTAACTCGGCAGGATTTAGGCTGCTAAGGCTCGCATCATCAAAGGGACCAAAGCGTCAATCCATCTCTTTTTGCGCCTAAGGACATAATAGTATCATGCCCCCTCCCATGAGGGGGTACTGCAGAGAAATTTCCAAGCTCTCAGCACCCAAACTAGCTAGCTCTGGAAGCAGATGGAGTATAATTATAGCAGTGTTGAGCTGCACCTGAACTAATTAGCTCTGCTGAGAAACAGGGATTGAATTTAATAATGCATGTTCTGCCACACCAAAAAGGGTAGGCTGCCTTTGAGACCTGTGTGACTGTCTCTGCATGGTGCTGTGCTGAACTCTGTGGATGTACTCTGAAAGTCAGCTCAGAGCTTTTCTGTCACCATAATCTGCTGCAGAATGTAGGCATCATCATGTCCCAGCATTCATTTACCATTGGAATAATTACTCCTCAGCTGTCACTTACCTCCTGACTATTAGTTTAGCGTGTTATGTTTTGCATATGCTCAAGATTTTGCTGTCCAAACTCACCTAAATATTGAGATCTACTTCACGGACTGCTGTGGCTAAAACCTTGAAGCCAGCAAAATGGGACTCTCTTTGCTATGGACCTGATGTTACCAGCATGGTCTCAACATGCTCAAAGTAAATGCAGATGTGAGAGAAAGGTAGAAGAGCCAGGTTCAGATTCCTGCTCTGGAGCACTGATACCTATCAGATGTGGAGTTGAGCACCCATCTTTGATACATTTCCTAGTTGCTGGGGTTAAAGACACTCTTACCTCAGTCCTTTGCATGTCAGATTGTTTCTATGAAGAGGAAAAACTCTTGTGTTGGTGTCTGAGAGAATTTTCCTACCCCAGAGAAATCTGACTGTTGGGATTCTGTCGTGGGGTGCTGGTTTGAACTTAAGCTCAGGCTGTGGTTTGGTCAAAAGGAACGGTTGGACCCTGCTCTCCACACTCTCACAAGGTTATCTAACCCCTAAGCCCTCTGTTCTCCTGGGCTGCCATTACATCTTTAAAAATGTAAGTCTTGTGTTTTGTATCATAAAAAGATTATGAGATTTATGAGATTACTTAGTAGCTTAATAGCTCTAAACAGAGACTTTGTCTCTCTGGACATGTATGAGCACTGTTCCTTTTAACTGAAGTGTATCTGTTACTAGTTACTAGACTTTGTCTCTCTGGACATGTATGAGCACTGTTCCTTTTAACTGAAGTGTATCTGTTACTAGTTTGATCCATACACTGCTCAGCAGGTTTCATTGCCTCCATACTTACGTGCCTACCCGTGGAAAAATTATTTGAGTATTGTAAGAGATAGGATCAGGACTATGAGGAAGATGTTGTTTAATTCAGTTAAGTCTCTTTACTTCCTACGGAATTGAAATGGAAAGTGGACCCTTGAATTACTTGAAGTCTTTTGAAAATTTAAGCCATGTTTATAATGTTTGATGATTTTTCAATATAGTAAGTACCTTTAGACAAAGTTAATGACTGTGTGGTGCAGACAACATATTACAACTATGGGATCACACATGTGCACAAATACAGATCTAAATCTTTCAATTGCTTCTTCAATTTTGAAAAATGCAGGATTCAATATTTTGATCCAAAGGAGATACTTGGTAGCTACTGATGCAGGTTACCAGGTCTGCTGTTGCAGAGGTAAGTACTTTTCTTATCAGAAACCCAAAATACTTTTGACTTTGTAACAAAACAATTCTTTTCCTGCCATTTTGCTGATAGGGTCTGAAATAAAATCCCTTAACTAGTAAATGATCATATTCAGGAGATTTATAATACTTGTGTTGAAACTAGATACCTGTGCAGGAAACAAATTTCTTTTCCTCTTCCTCTATTTGCTCTTCAACATATTTGGCTCCAAAAACTTGTTTCTGAAAATATCAGTGGCAAGTGGATGAGCAGAGGCAATAGAAGCAATACTGCATCCTTAATAAGGGGAAAGGGAGAGATGCAGGAAGGAGAGAGACAGGAAGGAAGACTCAAAATCTGAGCTCCTCTTTACCCTTTTCCTGGCATGGTACTACGGCAGTCTGCCTCTTTTACGTGGAGAGGAGTAGAAGTGCAACCTCTCCCTAAGTAATTAAATGAATACTTAACCTGCAGGTTCAAAACTTACAGCATATTATAAAACAATTATGTTTCCTTTGCATGAAAAAGCTGAATTGCCGTTCAGCTTCTTTTGTCATCTGTATGCATGAGTTTGGAGCAATTAACATGAATATATTACAGGTGCAGTGTCTCAGGAAATTGTAAGAAGCTGTGCTCTATTTTTGTACTATAGAGAAATGACAGAGCTATAACTCTTAGAAGAGTTGAAAACTAGGGAAATGTGAGCATCTGAAGTGTGACTTTATGATCATAACAAGCACCGATAGCCATCAATTTAATAGTAATGAAATGAAATTATGTATTTTTTTACATTGTTCCCCTACTCATTTAATTTAACTGGACACTGCAAACTATTTAATTTTAGATTTTGGATTACCTTTTTACATGCCCAGTTTGTCCTTTTAACTGCAGATAAAGTTTTTTTTGAAGGATAACAGCAGTGGTATTATGTTAGCTTTGATGTTATCTCCAGACAACTTCTTATACCAGTGAAACACCTTTTTGTCTGTTTAAGATAAATTACCTAGCAATTCAAGAGCCCTGAATTTTGTTTGGTACATTTTTGTCACATTTAATTGTTCATGTAAAGCTGATTATTTTTCCTGACTCTCAGATACTATTTAATTTTTAAGTGCAGGTTCCTCATAAATTCAGATGAGCACAGTAAGATAAATGCTTCCTAAATCCAAATCTCAAAGTGGCATTAATGATGACCTTTTTTTTTTAATCAGAGTGATGGTGATTCACATCTGCTGAGGATCTCACCCTTAGAGTTACCTGACCTGATAATAATTTTTGCTGATCCTCCATTTATATGAGTAGAACAGAGGGACCTCAAAGACCACAGCAATTATTCATATATGGTTTGATGCCTGTTTTTTCCACCACAGAGGCTCAAGGGAACAACAGTGGTAATAAGATTCATATCCACCATTTTACCATCATAAAATCCTGGATTTGATGAATGATACTGATCTGGAACTTTGCCTTCTTTGCAGGTATGAAAGGAAAAATTAATCCTGGGGTCTTCAAAACAAAACCCATGACCTCAGTCAAAACTCTTTGCACATAGGAAAAAATCTTGAAAACAAGTATTACACATAGAGAATTACACATGGACATGTGCACTTTGAATTTTGGGATGTGGCAAAGGAGGAGGAAATGAGAGTACCAGGTCAAAAAGGCAGTCTTCAGGTTGTCAGCATGGTGGATCATCTGCTCAGTGTTTCTACAACGGTGATAACATTAGTCACTACCTCTGACTTTCAGCTGCATTTTAGTGGAGTGGGAGGAGGTAAAAAGCTTACTCTGAAATACAAATGGCAGGAGAAGGATATTACATGAAACAAACTCTGAGAGCAAGGAAGACTTGTGACAGGTTAAAGATTATGTGTTCTGTAGATAGCAATCCTAGAAACACAATGGCTTGGTGGCTTTTTATACAAGAAAAAGATCTGTACTAAAGCTCAGTGTTGTCCTGTGTGATGCCCCAATGTTTTAGTGCTAGTTTGGATGCTGGAGAATAGGAAACTTTCAGCTCCCCTCTAAAGTAACAATGCCAATAGAAAACTTACTTTTTTCATATCATCTTCACCTGAGAGCCCCCTAGCCCCCTCCCCCTCCCCCCCAACTTTTATTTTTTTTTGTATGGTTTATGAAGTGAGAGTATTTGTGGACCCCAAGGCACCACCTCACTCCTGTCTCTGGGCTCTCTGTGTGGGTCTATAGCTAAAATGGTAACACCTGTCCTATATTTCAAGTGTAACAGGATGCCTTTTGAGCAAACTATCATTTACAAAAGAGCTAGAGATTGCACAGCCCCTGTGGCTCTGGGAAATTTTAATGGAGTTGTAGACTAATCCCCTCACCATTGCTCCACAGAGCATGGAGAGCAAATTCCTGCACTTCAGACGAAGAAGTAGATGTTCTCAGAGGGAAACCTCAGGCAATTTTTCTCTTTTCCTCCCTGTTGGGTAGAGTTTTCTATGGGAATGACTGAGGATTGACCCTATGGAACCAAGAATTTGAGAAGACTTATATAAAATTGATTTTATTTCCTTATCATTGTGAAGTTGTTCCCTATAGCATGTTCTCTAATGATTTATCCAGAAGTTTCAAGAGTTGTAAGTACCAGTGGTTCTGTATTTCCCTGGCCTGTCTCACTGACAGATGGCACAGAGATGAGGATCGCAAGGCACAACAGGGATGAGAAGAGAGATAGCCAAATAAAATAAAGATTTTTTTTTTTTTTTTTACTGTAGGAGTAAACTGCTTGGGAGGATCAGGAGTGAGACTAGCAGCATTTGCTGTGTATATTCTGAGTGAAATAGTAGTTGAGATCGAGGCTACATTTAAAGAGAATGAAATTTGCCTCAGACACAAGTCCCAACACTTTTGAAATTATCTCCCTTTAAATCTATTTCACTCTTTTCTTGTAGTATATTTGTACAAATGAAAGAAGAACCTCTTGTTCCTCCTCTTTTCCTCCTGTTCTCTTGTTAATGCCTCACTCCATGCAACCCTCCGCACACTTCCTGGGAGGTGGATGTGAAGTGCTGAAGCAACACAACGTGTGATGTTCTTAAGGAGTCTCTGATCTGCTGAGCAACTTCTTGTGAGATTTACAACTCCAGAGGATTGACCATAAATAAACAAAACCTTTCAACACCTTCTAGCTCCTGGGAAACAAAATCCAAAAGATACTGAGTTGTGCTTACCACTTCCTTCTTGCCAGCATTGCCAGAGGGTTTGCTATTCAGAGGGTTGTCTATTCAGTCCTGTCATGCCACCTGCTTCTTGCATTCTGTCTCTGGCAACCACTGCAATATCCTGTCTCTTCTGCTACTCATCCATCCAATATAGCAGTGCATGGTAATGTAATGCTCAAGGATAATACCCTGGTATATCTTCTGACTTTTACATATGAGATTTTGTGTTTGCTACTTCTTTTTCTATTTGGTATTGACTCTAGAAATTCTTATACAGACAGCAAATGCAGTTGTGAATTCAATCTCCAGATTTCTTATTTTCTTAGGGCGCCTCTTTTCCTTAATTGCTTTTGTTTTGTTTGTTCAAATTAAATATTTATTGCATTTTAAAGAAGAATGAACTTTTGGTACAAGATAATAAAGGAATTATCTGATGATAAAACATGTAAATCTTTCCAGAAACTTCAGGAGGATTTTAATATTAATGCAGATCAAATATGGAAATATATACAACTTGTGAATAGTTTTATAGAAATAGGAAGAGCTGTGGTGTCAGTGTAGGAGTAATCCTTATTAGGATGAGTTTCTGATACTGATAAGACAGGAATACAGGATCTAATTTTTTTCCTCTTGCTTGAATCTCATCATCCTTTTATGAAAGCTCAGGAAAGAATGACAGGTCCTTTTCTTTTTTTATGTTTTAATAAACTGCTGAATAAGTCATTAGAGAACAAACTATAGGGAACAAATTTGTAGTGACAAGGAAAGAAAATTGGTTGTCTAACAAGTTCTCTCAGTTTCTAATATCCAGAGGGTCAATCAAGAGTCTCACCCTACAGAAAAAAATTATAAACTATAGATAATTAGTATTTTGATGTTTTATTATTTTGATAAGCATAACTGTTCCCCATGATAAAGTGCCCTTAGGGTAACTCTTCCCTTCTCTTTGTAAGAAGTATGAGGGACTAGTACTCTGTATTCCTAACTAAATAAAAGATAGCTATGAAATTAATGTTTAAATTTATCATTTACTCTTTCCAAATCATTGAAACCACAGAATGTACTTAACAGTAAAAAACACCAGAATTTTTAAGTTTGAAGAAAAGTGAGAGGAGGAAATCAAGAGGTAAGATATGGGTGAATTTTCTACACAGCAACATTCTCAGTATCCTTTAAAATCTTTAGAATTCTTTTCAAGAGTGAGTCATGATAGAAGAAGTGAAATCTCATAACCATTGAGCACCAAGGAGCTGGGGGATATTGATGTTCCTGCTTCATGCCTAAATTGATTATTTATTTGGCATTTTCTGATCACCATGTTTATAATATTGAAATCCCAGTTTGATTTGGCTTTCACATTTGCTCATAGTTTGTACCAATCAATTTGAGTGGTCATGATTGGAGAAGTTTGTGATTGTAAAACAAAGAAGATCAAGGACTTTATAAAATAAGGTAGGATTTTCAGAAGGTCCTTAAAGGCCTAAGTCCTTTGCTGTGTGAAGTTCAGGGTTCCAATAACAAGAATTATGCTGAGTACAGAGAACTGCAGGGGAGTCACAGAATACTCTGAGTTGTAAGGAACCTTAAAGATCATTTACTTCCAACTCCTGTGCCATGAGTATAGACACCTTCCACTAGATCATTTCCCCCAAAGCCCCATCCAATCTGGCCTTGAACACTTCCAGGGATGGAGCATCCATAACTCCTCTGGGGCAACTAGTTCCAGTTCCTCACCACCCTCACAGTAAAGAATTTCTTCCTAATATCTAATCTAAACCTGCCCCCTTTTAGTGTAAAGCCATTTTTTCCTCGTCCTATCACTTCATGTCCTTGTGATTATTCCCTCTGCTGCTTTTTTGTAGTCCCCTTTATGGACTGGAAGGCTGTTACAAGGTCTTCTTAGAGCCTTCTTTTTTCCAGGCTGAACAACCCTAACTCTTTCAGTCTGACTTCATAGGAGGGGTGTTGCAGCTCTCTGATCATCATAGTAGCCCTCCTCTGAAGCTGTCAGACAGGTTGGTGTCCTCCTTAATTTGGATACTCCAGAGCTGGATGCAGTAATCCAGGTGGAATCTCAGGAGAGGAATGAATGAAGGAAAGGGTCACTCTACAGAGACTCTACTTTTCAGTGTTATGTCTCTTTGTAGATTGTATCTCCCAGCACAAAATCTTCCAAAATTAATTGTTGTGTTTAGAAGCATGGAATAGGTGGTGCATAGCCCAGAGACCACCTTATTCTTCTAACACCCTCAGTAATGCTATCTGTTCTCAGGCTTAACATTGCCATTTTCAATAAGTTTTCAAATTTGCCCAACATGATGCTTTTGAAGGCTGCATATGAAACTCATTTGTGCTGCCCTCTGAAGTAATTCTGAAAACACCCTGCTACCATTTATCATTCAACATGCAGGTTTCTTTCACTTACTGTCTTCTAGGATGTGCTCTCAACTAAATAGTGAAAAACCTCTGTAGGATGTTTTGTTCATTAGAGAAGTGTTTTAATGTTAAAGAAATATTTTGCTTTCTATTTTAAAATGTCTTTTTGAATAAATAGTGTATAGATTTTACTGAGATGTGCCTTAAGCTGCTTGGAAAATGAAGAACAGAGCCTTTCACTGAAATTAATGGGCAAATTCAGTGAAATTTGGATTAGACTACAACGATAAAGCAATCTGAAACAGAAACATCATTAAAAGATACTGGTAATGGAACTGTGAGTTTATTTGTCTGAAAAACAGCTTGTGAGGTAATAAGTAATGAATTACTGCTAAGAAGTACATCTGTCTCTAAAGAGAAAAATGTCTTGTGGAATGCATTGTACATCTGTACTGATGGAATTATTAAAATGAGTACCTTTGAGATAGGAGTATATGTTGTAAAGATTACCAAGCAAACATTGGATTAGGGGGCTTTTATGCTAATTAAATGATGGACACATGGTAAAGAGACAAATTGTTAATATATGCTAAACACAGAAAATCTGGAAGATCATCTGATTCATTCTATCAGAGATAAAACTTATCTGCTTAATTAAGAGCTGTAATATTGTATGCAAGCTTGCAGGCAGTGATAAGGTAGCTAATCTAGTTTTTCCTGAGGTGCACTCAGTCTTTTTAGTGCTTAAATTTTAGCCTTAAGATTCCCGTAATATTGCTGTTTGTATGGGATTGTTTCTCTGTTGCTGGCACGTAACTGATTCCCTGGGAGATAGATGCACCTCCAAATAGCAACTGCTTGTCAGGGAGACAGTTTTTCATACCTGGCTTTAATGCAGACCTTTATTTTACAGACAGGTTTCTCAGAGGCTAGCGTTGTCTTATTTTTAATGAATAAAAAAAACCTGGGTGAGTGGGAAATGCTGTCATGCAGGCGTTCCAGATGAGACTGGGACAACATCGCATTTGAATAACCACCCGACGGATCCGTCAAGCTGAGCTGAGACATGCCTCAGCAGCCTCGACTCCAAATGGAGCCTCGGATTGAGGGCGAGATGCAGGAATGCCCGCAGCCTGTGTGTGCCTTGGCTCCCCTCTCTGCAGTGCTCAGCCTGGGAGAGCGCCGGCATTGGCAGGGCGCCGTCCTACAGAGGAGCTTAATTGCGCCTTTGCCGTACTGCGCAGAAACATATGGCTCAACGCCTACAGGAAAGTATTAGGAAGGGAATTTTGCAGCAGAAACATAAACATTATTTTGCATGAAGTAAAATCAATATTTGTTGTCTGAGTGTCTTCCCAGGGTTTCAAAGCCAAGTGTTGTTAGATTTCACTGAGTTTGGGGTATTTGTTTCCATTTGCTTCCCAGTCAACAGTTGTTTTTCCAAGGAAGATGCAATTTTCAGGGTTATGTTTGTGCACTGCCCCTGGATGTATGTACAGACTAAGGAATTCCATCCCATGAGAGGGACCTGGGGGTCCTGGCAAGTTGAACATGAGCCAGCAGTGCCCTGGAGTCAGAAGGGCAAGGATATCCTGGGGAGCATCAGGCACAGCACTGCCAGCTGGGCAAGCAAGGGAATTGTCCCAGTCTGCTCTGCACTGGGGTGGCCTCACCTTGAGTGCTGGGGGAAGTTTTGGGTGCCACAACACATAAAAGACATTAAGCTACTGGGAGCATCCAAAGGAGGGCCATGACAATGGTGAAAGGTTTGAGGTGAAGCCATATGACGAGGTGCTTATTGGGCTGTTTAGCCTGGAGGACACTGAGGGGAGACCTCCTTGCTGTTACAACTTCCTTGTGACGGGAAGAGGGGGGACAGGCACTGGTCTCTTCTCTGCGATCACCAGTGACAGGACCCGAGGGAATAGCCAGAAATTGTGTCAGGGGAGATGTAGGCTGTGTGGGAACTCCAGCCTTGTTTTGGGGCCACATGTGGTGGTGAAATTCTTCTTCTAACCCGTGTTTCCAAAGAAAAACTCTGCAGGTTTAGCTGTTCGGTCTCAAGGCAGTTTATTGCTAGTTATCTAACAGATTATGTTCTTGGACTGCAGCTATTTGATCAGTGGCCTGGGTAGAGGCACACACACACCCTGATATCCTCTCTATCTGCTGTCTTCTTCGTCTCTCCCTCCGCCCAGGGTTGCTGCTATCTTTTATAAGATATATTACGTATAACATGTTTACAATTATTCCCCAATACCTACTACCTACGTTGCCAAGTGTTTTTCTACTCTAAACCAATCTATGAGTGCCAACATCACCAAGAACATGGAGGTAAGGAAGAAGAAGGAAGAAGGATGGGATCAGCCCACTTTCCTCCATCTTAGAACTTCTGACCCTCATGTACAAAGTGAAAACCCCCCTGTACAATACTAAAAAATATTTCCCTCTACTTTGTAACTACTTTTACTATACTATCTAACCTTTTGTGATTGCTTGTTCCACCTCCAAAGTTGGTAATTCATTCCATGGCTCAAACTCAAAATCACAGTTGTTTTTCAGCTGTCTGCCAGGGTCTAGAATGCTTCTGACCAAGGCCTGGAACCTCTAAAAATGTCTGAGAGACATTTTGAGTTCCCACAGGCTGGATATTAGAAAAAGAAATATTCTTCACCCAGAAAAATGGTTGGGCCTGGAACAGGCTCATCAGGGAAGTGGTCACTGCACCAAACCTGACAGAGCTCAAGAAGTTTTGGATGATGCTCTTTGGCACATGGTGTGACTTGTGGGGATGGTGCTGTGCAGGGCCATGAGTAGGACTTGATGATCCTTGTGCGTTCCTTTCAACTCAGCATATTCTGTGATTCTGTGATATGAATTTTGCTCTTCATTGCCCATATAAAATGTCAGGCTAATGGATATCTGTCCCATAGAAATTCAAGTACAAAAATGCGAAGCAAAGCTGGCATGATGTGTACCTTCCTTACAAAGCTCTCTCTCTTTTTTTTTTTTTTTTTTGAATATGTCTCAGTAGGATCAAGCCAGGCTTCCACAAGCTTTGCAGCAGTAAACTTGTATTAGTAGTGACTACTGATCTCAGAGATGTGAATAATGAAATTGGTGCACATTGCACCAGAATTCATTGTTACTTTCATTTTAAATGTTCAGGTCTCAAAAAGACAAACTTCTTAGTGTGGAGCAACTTGCATGAGTAAGTGAACATCACCGTGGGTCCCATGGAAGAGGTCAGAGAGCTGCTCTTGGTGGTGAACTGTCACCAACAATGCAGCCAAACTGATCTGATTCTCTGTGCTTGAGCCATACATGTTTTCCCAAACAGATTAGCGCTGATTAGCAATGAATTACCAAGCGTGAAATGAGTTTCTTGGCTTCTAGCCACTGGACACATAGAAAGAATGTATCTGCAGGAGGAGGAAAATGAGTATCCATGGATGAATAAAACACTTGGATATATTTGTTGTTGCAGGTTATTGCCAGCTCAGAGTCGTCATTGCCAGTTAAATAAAACACCTCTCTCCTTACAGTAAACATATTGCTTTCTAGAAACAGGACCTCTTAGATAATGTCTTTCTGCTTATCTATGGTCTTTGAATACCTTTTTAGCTGAATAGCAGCATAGTATTTGTGCACTTCTGTCGTGCAGAAGCAGTCTATTCTTTAGACAGTGATGCTTGCTTAAAATGCTGATGTTGACGATACTGAAAATGTGGGGTGAGGGAAAACTCAGGTTCCATTTTGAAGAGGCTTGCTTCTTTAAGAGAAAGTAAAGGATGTATTAAGCCCTTAGCAGCAATTTAGAGCACAAGTATGCAGTTGGAGAACTTTTAAGAGAGATAGAAATAAAACCCCACTTGTTTCTGGCAGGTAAAAAAGAGGGAAATTGGTCCACCTGATTATGAAGAAGAAAATGATCAGTAAGATTGTTTGTCTGTGAGGCTGTGGCCTCTGCTCTGAAATAAAAGGACTCTTGCCTTATTTCACTGATAACAGGACGAGGGTGTGAGGCTTCTCTTAGCCAGCAGGAACGTGCAGACTGCATCCTCAACTGTTCAGCCAGTTTGTGTTAGTAATTCTAGGCAGTCTAATGCTAGGCACAATATCGCCACAGTTAACAGGTGTATTATTACTTTAATTATCTTTAACTACTAGGCATGCTGTGATACTAGGCATTGAGAGATTCAAATATACAGTAGGTCTAATAAAAACTGTTTGTCTTGAATAGATTCAAATGCTTGTTTTTTTGTTTTTTTTTTTTTTTTGCATAGAAGAGCTAATGTTTGTTACTAGTTTGCTACTCATAATCTTGGCTATATAGGCTAATTAATTTTCCATCAGTCTTATGGTTGACATTCAAAAAAAAAAAGTAAAAATATAGATGATGTCCTACATATGCTTACCAAAAGGAGACTGATATTTTTAAAAGACAAAAAACCCCAGTATTTTTGACTATGTATGAAACTATATAAAAAATGGATAAAGACCCAATAGTGTTTTTCTATGTGATGAATAGAAAGGTGAATATTTGTTTCTAATTTCTGTATCTGTCTCCAAAGAGAGTACTTGCATGCTAATGAGGAAAAGGAGGGGAAAAAGGATGGGAATTTCTCTTTTACTTTTTAAAAAAGACTTGATTTTCCTGTTGTCTTTTAGAAGCAGACATTATATCAAAAATCTCACTGAATAGCCCAAATTTCTATACAACCAGATTTCAACTGAAAATTTTCTAATAAATTAATGACTATAATCTAGCACACATTCACTCATCTCTATTTATTCTCTTTATACATTTATTTTCCATGGCTGCCTCCTTTTCCACTTCCCAAATATTTTCCTTTCTTTTTTTTTTTTTTTTCTACCCTTTGGTTTGAAGCTGCTCAGAAGTGTGTGTCAGTAATATTAACTCACATCTTAAATTCCAGCCTCCTGATGTCCAGTTTTTAAAAGCAATGGACTAATGAGAAAAAGATGCATGGATTCAGCTTTTTATTTATTCCTAAGATGATTGTGAATCCTAAGCCATGTGATGCACCTGTGTATGCTGGCTTTACTGTAAGATTCTCAGACACTTACTGTACTGGTATGATGTTTCCAGACAAATGCATATCTTGCAGGTGTAGCACTGTTTTCTCAGAGGTTTCCTAAAGGGTTATAAAGAGCATCCATGTTGGGCAATGCACCAATGTTCAGATATTTTTGAGACATTCAGACATCAGTGGTTAGCCCTCACTTGCCTTTAAGTGAATACATTCCAAAGAATTTGTCATCTGTCTGTTTTCAGCAATATTATAAACACAGCCTTGCATAGATCTCTTGGCATAGGAGAGTGTACTTGGAGCAGTGTGTTCATTGAAGATTTTTTCTCACTCTTCAGCCTTGTGTGGCTCTTTACCAACCTGCTATATGCTTCCTCTTTCTCTAATCTTCTGAGAGTCAGCAGGCACTGAGAGGCACTGAGGCACTGTACTGAGAAAATTATACTATACCACATTCTGAAACTGTAGGTTTGATTCCAGCCTGTCTGGTGGGACTGCTGCTAAAAGGCAGCATCTAAAGGAGCAGCTCATTTGAATTCTGGATGTACACACAAGTTAATACGAATGTGCTCAGAGACTGAAGGCTGATATATCAAAGCCACCGTTCAACACAACCTCAGGAATGTTCCTAATAGTGCAACCATTTTTTCCTTTCACTTCTGTCAAATTTATCAATGTCTGATGTCACTCTTTCACAAAGAGGCAGCCTATTAATACGTATAAAGTAAAAATAAAAGTTCATCCCTATGCATTAACATGTATTCATCGCAATTATGCCTGAGCCTATTAAATTCATATGTCCCCCCTTTTTTTCTTTCTTTCCATTCCAACCCTACAGAAAGCAGTACTAGATCTATTTTTATTAAGCTCTATGTGTATGTGTACCCCTGTATCTGTATTTTTATGTTCATTATCTATACATCTCTCTATATATATACTTCAGCACTGAGGACTGAATAAATTTACCCACTTTTTGTATCTCACTGCTAGAGCATTTCCCAAGAAAACTAATGACTACTTACCTGGAGCTAGACTGAGTTATTCAGTAGGCACATAACTGCATTGCCCCAGGAACCATACATGAAAGGAATTGGACCCGAGAGCAGCATAGTTTGTCCTGCCTTTCCCTCCTTGTTTGTGAAATGAAAAGGTAATTTGCACTTCTCCTTTTTCATGTGCCTTTTTCTGGTGCAAGTTAATTTTTTTTTTTTTTTTTTTTTTGCATTGGGGCAGCATGTAAGAGATGGAACCAAGCAGCTTTCACCTCTTACCCGCTCTCTTTGGGCCACAGTCCCTCTCTCTCCTGAGTCCAGATCATCCCTGTAGCCTGGGGGTGCCCCTGTGCTGGGCTCTGCCAAAGAAGGGACAAATTGATCTCTGCATAGAGACAGCTGTGAGGTTAAATGCTGCGTACTTCCTTGCATGAAATGTTTGCCTAGATTCTCCCCAAGGGGATCATCTGCTTCTCCCTGACCTTTGCTGCTTTGTGCAGGGTGGGATGGGGCTGCATGCCCTTAGTGCCAGGCATTTGACTGTCTGCTGTGGGTTTAGGAGCAAGGGTGTGTGAAGGGAGAGCGTGCAGGACCTCACAGGATGTGTGTCAGCACTCCCCCCACCTGCAGCTGGAGGATGCTATGCCACAAGTTGGGCTTTGCACTAGTTTTGGTAGAAACCAACAGTTTAAGCCACTGAATGAGGAACTTTGGTGAGGAGGCCATGCATAGAGTGGAATTTTGCTGCAAATTCAGGGAGCACCTCAAAGTAGCTTCCCACAAAGGAATTGTAAATATAATTCACATTCTTGGACTGATGCGCCTGCAAACACCCTCCTTCAGCTCAGCTGGCCACTTTCTGAGGGACTGGAGTAGGTGAAGTGAGAAGGTGGGGGTCAAAAGATAGAGGGGAGATTATATCTTAATGCTATGTAATTTTCCAGATTCCTCCTCTGGCAGGGATATTTATAACACAATTAAATCCCCCTTCAAACCATTTCAGCTCTACACTGGGACCTGAAACCTGCAAATAAATGAGTCTTTGTACGGACTTTAATTTCAGGGATGCAACTGCTTTCCACTCTCTGACAAGGTGAGATGGAAGAGGAAAGACTAAAGAAGCTAGACTCTTATTCCAAGGAGTAAGTTTATAGTTATTGACTCTGCCAGATCCAAAAAGAGCTGCTATTGCAGTAATCACCACAAGTACCTAGAGGCTATAGTCAGGGTTGGAAGGATGCTCCTTTGATGTTTTCTTAAAATAAACACAAACATTTTTCACTCTTTTAAGCTGAGTCAACAAAACAGCAGCTAACTGCTCTGTTATCCAAAAGATCCTGGCACTACTTTGGTCACTTTTTCTTCTGCCATGGCTTAAATTGCAGGTTAAATATTATCTTCATTTGTTCTCTTAGATATTGACTGGAAATTAGAGGCCAGAAGAGAGCAGGGAAGCAGACCCCATGGCATTAAAAAGGACAAGAATTTGGCTCCTGTTATCTTGTCTTCAGTCATCACCTTGCAACATCCTCAATACTTGCATTTTTGGTTGCTCAAAGTGCAGTAAACAGGCAGCACTCCCTGCCAGGAGGCTTCTCAGAGTGCACTGCTATGTTCTAGACATCACCACATCGCCTGGTGACAGCCACGCTTGTCTGACACCTTCGTGCTGCTGACTTCTGTGCTATGTTGCCAAGTCCTGTTGGCTTTCCTAAATTCTGACTGAGCACCCTGAGATGCTTCAATCTAGCAGCCAACTGTCATCAATAATAACTGTATTTGCCATGTCTAAAATTAGCTTGTTTTCTTCAAAGTAACACTTGTTTATGTGTTTCTGTTCACGTGACTAACAGCACAATTAACATTTATTTTGTCCACATCTGTATATTTACATGGCTACTGAAGCCCCTGTGAGCTGGGTGATTTATAAGCCCTTTGTGTCACTTGTCTGTCCCACTCAGTAGGAAACTATAACCTAACCCTTTCCCTAATGGCAATAAAAGGTCCAATTAATCAAAAAAAGGGGTCAGTTAACATTCTCCACACATAAGTGCTGAACATCAGAATAATATGCTCTCTTGTGGTTGG
This sequence comes from Lonchura striata, assembly GCF_050655825.1. NCBI lineage: Eukaryota > Metazoa > Chordata > Aves > Passeriformes > Estrildidae > Lonchura > Lonchura striata. Next base: position 37,052,919 of record NC_140705.1, read on the forward strand.
CATCCCATCATTTTGTGGTTTAGTTAAAAAGGAAATCGGCAGGACAACCATAAGTGTACACCATGGGATTGCTCCACGGATTTGGGGCAGCTGTTATATCTGCTGCGGAGAAATGTTTTCTCTGCTGAAAGAGTTTTTTAAAATAAATAGACAAGTTAGCAGGGAGTAAAATTTTCTTTTTGTGGTTTGAAAAACTTTTTTTCTTTTTACTTCAAAGACTTAAGTGACACAAGGGAATCCCCTAGCAGCCATAGGCCCTGGGAATTAAATTTTCTCCATCTGTTCCCTATTCCCTGAGCAACATAGCACAAATCCTACTACCATATATCTCTTTAAGCAGCCTCCTGTGGAAAGAGGGAAGCTTGATTAGTGCATGTGCATATGATTGCCTGCCCACATTTAGAAAACTGGCCACTAAAAGAAATGTTGGCTTGATATTCATTACTGTCCTGAAGCTCTCTGCACTGTATATATGACAAGCTAACATTTCCACTGCAGGAGGTAATGTGGGAAACAAGGGTTGAGATAGTCTTACCTGAAACCAAATCAATTAATTTTCTCTACAGTTCTCAAAAAGGTCCTTCTCTTAATAAAAGGCTGACCCGGCTTCAGCAAGTTTGTGGCTCTTGTGTTTGACCAGTGCTCTACAGAAGACCTATAATAGTTTACTGGAAGATGCAGTCTTCCTAGGAATACCTTCTGAATACACCATTTATATGCTGCTTATAAAGTAATAACTGTGATTTTTCTAACTGAAGTTGTCTTGAATTTTTTTCTTCAGCTGTTCTTTGAATTGGGACTATTTCCTTTCCTGAAAATGTCATTATAAAGCCAGTTACTTTGTTCTTTCAGCTTTCTGGTGAGTAATTAAAATAGGCTCTTCATTTATTTGTGTGTTTTCTGTCTGAAGCTGCCATGAACTTAAGGCAGGCTGTTTTCTCTATGTCTAAATGCTAATGTTTCATATTGTTTAACAAGCCACTGGTGTTTTTCTGAAACTGAGACCTTTCTGTAAAACTCAGTTTCAAGAGGTCTGGTCTTGCTTATGGTTGAATATGGGTTATTTTGTATCTGACTGAGACCATTTGGTACAGTGGCAGTTTAATTTTAAGATTTTTTGGTACTTGTTTAGAAAAAGTTTTGCAGGAAAAGATTTGCTGCATCCTCTGTTCCTTATTCACTCAGCTGCTCTTTTCCATTCACTTTTGAATTCCCTCTAATGTGATCCATGTGTGTAGACTATGTTTTATGGATGAAACGGATTGGCAAATTAAGCTACCTGGCTATGGAATTCAATTCCTTGAAGTGCAGTTCTGGTCTTTCATTCCAGTGCAGAAAGGGGAAATTTATAACAGACATTAATAGATTTGAGGTATTGCAGGGCAGATATTTTTTTATCAGAGGTGCCTTAATAATGAAGAGTTTAAAAAAGACCATTTTTGCAGAATTTCACAGTTGTCTGGACACAGATCAGCCTAACATTTGTTTAATAGTTTGGGGTTCTTTTAGGGATATGTCAGAAAAATGAAAAATGAACTTCATGAACTTCATAAACAGCCATTATAAATTTGGGATCTGAAGTTTTTTGTACAAAAGTTTTCAAAGGGCCTGGTTTCTGAATTTTTAAATTAGTAAATATCATTACTCTAATTTTGATCAAGAATAGGATTGTCAAATGGTGTAAATTGGTTGTAAATAATTTTCATGTGCAACTGTCTGTACACCAAAAAAAAACCAAAAAAAAAAAAACCAAAAAAAAAACTTCTTATATTTTATTACAGCAATTTATTCTAAGCAACTGTCCTGTATGGTTATTTTCAGGTAAATCCTGTACTTAAAAATAACCAAAATTCCAGTGACTCTAATTATACACTACTTTTATCTACAAGCTGCTTAGCAGATATATGGCTGGACAACTTTCTGTCAGAGGGATATTCTGAGTGGAGAAGGTGGAGACCTTATTGCAGTCTACAGCTTCCTCAGGAGGGGTAGCAGAGGGACAGACTGATGTCTCCTCTGGTGCCCAATGACAGGACCCAAGGAAATGTCCTGAAGCTGTGTCAGGGAGGTTTAGGCTGGATATTAGGAAAAAGTTCTTTACCCAGATGGAGTTTGGGCACTGGAACAGGGTCCTGAGGGATGTGGTCACAGTCCCAAGCCTGACAGATTTCAAGAAGCATTTAAACAATGCTCTGAGGCACTTAGTGTGATTCTTGGGTGTCTTGTGCAGAGCCAGGAATTGGACTTCAATTATCTTTGTGTGTTCCTTCCAATTCCACATACTCTATATTTTATAATTCCATTCAATTTCTCTGTCTTTTTTCCATCTGTAACTTCTCTTACTGACAACCTAGCAACCTTTTCCTGAGTGAAAGCCACCATATCCATGCTCATCATAATTAGTAGCAGAACTGTACCATCTTTGATCTCTAAAAGCTGAAGAGCAGCCCATTGTGCTGAACACTATACAAACACTGCACCTGTGCAGAGGTAGCTCTAGAAAGAGCATCCTCACTTGCTCCAAGCAAGTTAAGGTCTGGACACTGGAAGCAATAAAATGACTAAACCATCATCAGACTCTCCTTTTCTGATAAAGTGAACATCAGTGTCACAAAGATTCATTGTGACTCAGCTGTCCAGTTCTACAGTGCCTGAGGGGCAGCACTGGACCTTACCCAGGTGGCAGCTGTACTGGCCTTGAAATCATCAGTAAAAATATGTTCATTCCTTATGAAACTAGCTGTTTCTTGATTTTTCTGGCCTCTTTCTCTCAAAATTTTCAATGAGTTTGCAAAAGAAGATGGCAATAAAAAATACTTGGATGGGTTGTTCTAGTAATAGCTTGTAATATATTTAATGATTCTTTTCATTTGCTGAATAGCATTTAAGGCAAAATCTCATTCCAGACACACAGTTCTGCTCTTAGTGCTGTTCCTATTTTACAGCAACTTCTTCTTGTAACAAGATCTATTTTATGACAGTAGCTTCATAAAAGAAGTTACTTTTTCATTTGCAGTTTGTTAAATTATGGCAGTTTCTGTATCTAACTGCTAAGGAATGGGAGTCTTATTTGGCTACAGTTTTAGATAAACACATTATTTATGAAAATAAGCAATCTCCTTATAACGTATTAGGGAATAGTTTGCATAATCCCCAACTTCTTGCAGAAATCCAAACATGATTCATTTCCTTTTCACAGGTTTTGATGGAGTAAGAACATAAGAAAGCTGATTCAAAATACACCCTCTGAGGCCAACTTGACCTCTTCTCAAACACTTCTGCTAGGCTCAAAGAGGCTGATCCACAGGGATCGATGTCAAAGGAAGGTGCTCAGGGTCCAGGGTCTGGGATGCTGAATATGGCACTTTTTCAAGGTGAAACAGCAACACAGAAGGAAGATATTTTTAAAGTAAAAGTACGTGCCTGATTCTCCTGTCAGTGCTCAATGACATGCATTTATGTATAGTATTTAAAGCTGTGTTAAATGTAAAAATATGTGTAATCTGTGACACTCAGCTCAACAGATATTAAAAGATCCTGGTCCGTGGTAGTCATTTAACTTGCTCTTTAAGACTTTTGCAACTGTTTCACATTTTCTATGCCTTTTTAGTGTGTGAAATGAAAGCTGGCTGTGGTGATAGCTCAGAGATCTAAACTTTTTTTTATCTTCCCCTTCTCCTTCCTCCCCACTCACCTTCCTTTGCCCCCTATCCCTTCCCTCCACTTATCTTCCCACTTTTTAAAAGGAAGGAGGACTGGTTATTTTCATTATTATTTTATACCAACACTGAGTTGAAAACATTTGTAGTTGTTTAAGTACTTAAGGAGGATCTGCTTCTTACCTCCGGGTAAGACAGTAAATTCTTCCATGTGTTGACTTCATCTGTTATCCCTACCCATTTTCCACATGCCTGAGGGATATTTACTCAGACAGACTCTCTCTGTACTAGAGAAATCTCCAGCGAAGGTCAGCCAAACAAGCAGCGTTTACTCAGGGTGTGTATGTGTGAACGGCAGGTCAGTGACATGTGCCAAGGAAAGAAAGTGGGAGCAGCTCTTTCCTTTTCAGATTGCTCACGAGAGCAACCCTGGATTCAGAACTGAAGAGACTTCCTCGCTCTGCCTTCTGCACTCCAAGCAGCAGGGTGAGGTCTTTCCCAAAACCTGATTCAAGGTCTTCATTCTCCAAACCTTTGAAACCCTAGCTTTTGCTAATTTAAGAAGTAAAAGCTGGGCCAAATCCTGTAATGGGGGATGACCTATCTGGTGAGTTCACTCAAATGCTATGGTGCAGACCTAGAGTCTGGCATCCAGTAAGGGGTCTACAGACTGAGGACCCCTGAGGTTTGCATCTGCATTTCAATTCTCTCCTGAATTCTCGCCTTTTCCTGTCTGAACCAGACGTCAAATTCAGTTGGCAGGTGAACATGAGCCCCTACAAAATTGCATGTGATATGTACAAGGTGGGGGCCAGGCTGCAAAGGTGAACATATTAATCTGTTTTTATGGGGGGAGAGAACCTGACAGGGAGAAATCATGCAAGTTGTGTAAGTCACATACAGCAAATGAGATTTGCCTTTCCCCCTGGCCTCTGAGTGCTAGGAAAGTTCTCCCTACCCACAAAGCTCAATATTCAAATGTCAGTCCTTCCCTTACAACTAATTCCCTTTAACAGGGTTATATATGTGAATAGCCTCACTGGGATCAAAGGAGTTGCTTACCTGCATGCAGTGTCAGGCACACACATTTGCAGGATCAGGCCCTCCAGGCACACAGCAGCTTTCATTGCCCTACATGTTGCTAAATCACAATCTGATGTCAATTAAGGAAAGTGAAGAGAAACATATGCTTACATGGCAAGACTGCTGCAGAATGTTTTAAAGTGTTAAAGGTTTAAATCACACCAAGGCTATAAAAATCAGCTTTGTTTATGGACTGGTGCAGAGACCTATTGTACTTTGTATCGATCAATCCATTGAACACCTGGTTCAAAATGTTCAATTGAAAGCTAGGGAAAAGTGCTAAATTGAACAATCTAAGTAACCTGTGAACCTGACAGTCATAAATCAATGGAGATGTAACACACAGTTAACCCTAACCAGTTAGCAAGTTGTACCAATTATTCACTGCGTTACCTGGTTGGGAGTTAGTTCACCATTTCAGAATTGCACTAATACAGAAGACTTCTTTGTGCTGAGTGACCCTCAGTAAACAGTACCAGATTCATTGAAGACTTTCTCCCCTGCATCTGGGCCAGAAAAACCTTGCTTGAATATCAGTTTGGAAAAGAGGCTATTTGAAATTAAGAGACAGGTTTACAAAAACTGCTAAATTTTGGGGGCTTAAAAAGTGTGGCTACAAAAGATAAAGGATCCGCTTTTCAAATCTGCTTTATTCTTTGTGGAAAGTTGTTCACACCTGTATGGGTTCTGACAGAGGCTGATTTTTCTGATGCCAGTGCTATTTGTTACTTTTGTTTGCAGGTTCTTTGCAGACTTTGAAGGACTTCAGTTTGCTGGCCCACCTTGTCTTTTATACGCCTGGAAATATTTGCCTTTTTTTTTGCTTCCTAAGGCCAGTAAATATGCTGAGTTTTCCAGGAAGGCTTATGAGAGCTTCTTGTTTCTGATAAACCATTTTGCTTAGGGTTAATTGCATACACACCCCTAGCCTTCTATTAGCTTTTACATTATTTTGTCCTTTCAGCTCAGGCTGAAAGGGCTACAATCACTTGGGTTACACATGTAACTTAAAAAAATAAAACTGGTGAGATATTTGCGCTTTTCCCTTTTCTTTCCCCCTATCCTTCTTGGAACATCTCCAGTGTTCTCAGACTTAGCAAAAAGCAATATCCATTGTTTGGAATTTTCTTCAGCCAGCTTTTTTAAACCTCTTGGTTGAAAATCATGCAGGTCTACTGATTTAAATTGCTATTTAGCATTCTTCTGATTTACTGGAATGAACAGCATTGAATTGTCCTCTTACAGCAGAACTGATTTTGTCTGTTTTTTTTCTTCCAAGAGAGATCAGATTTATTTACAGAATATACAAAATTTTGCATATATTATTAAGATGGCTACAGTTGTGTGTAGTCAAGACCACAAATCTTTCTTGTTATCCTTAATTCTGATGAAAAACCTTACTTCTTGCTTCCATGCTTATTAGTTTTCTTTAGTTCTTGTCTTCTGTCTAAGTCATATTCTAATAAATGGCTTTTTTTTGGTGTAATTATTTTGATTTACATAACTGTTTCACTTTTATGCAAGTCAACATTTATTCTAGCTTTGACTCTTTTTTTTAAACCTCTAGTAAAATGTTTTTAAGCACTTTCCAGTTATTATCCACATTTCCTGTCTAATTTCTTTCTCCCAAATGATTTAGCTCATAATTGTTTTCAGCTTTGCAAAATTGACTCTTGCAATCTATCAAATATACATATTACTGGTCCAGACTTAATTCTGATTATATATAACAAACAGAAGCAAATCATGATCACTTTTATCTAAACTACTGCTGATTCCTTAAGTCTACATCTATATTTTATTTTCATCTATAAGGATAAAATGTGATATAGCATTCCAAAAGTGTTGGATGCAGCACTTTTTAAGGAACTTATAATTTATGGCTTATTCCATGGTGGCATGAAAACTCCAAACCATGCTATTCATACTGAAGTGCTGACACTGCATGGTTTATTTTTCTTCTTGTTTTATGGATACTTACTTAAGGAGATAGTTTTCCCTCTTCTTCTGATAATTACTTGCAGAAGGCATTAATAACATACACACAAAACCCATACTTTTTTGTACCTCTTTTGTAACACGCCAATCTACAGACTAAGAATTACTTATGCCTTTGAGCCTATTTCCTAGTTTTATCATGTTTCTTCTGTCCTATGTTCATGACCAAATGGAATTTAAAAGGAGATAACTAGCTCCCCAAAGAATCTTTCCCAAGGAAAATGAATAGATAACAATTGGAATGTGTTTAACAGTTCACCCCAACAGATATTTTAAAAAGGGCACAGCGCTTGTCTCATCTTTTCATGCTTTCTTGTTGCTCTCACCAATAGATTGCCAGATGGTAAGGTGGATTAAAGAGTCAGTCTTCAGTATCACATGTATCCTAGAAACCAGGAAACTGGTTCTTGAGTGGGAGACACTGCTAATTTTGGTGGTTCTAGGATCTGATGCTGTACTGTTGATGTTAACAGACTAAGTTAGAAATGACAGCCAGCTTTGTGCCCTGAGATAGGCAAGATGATCTCATTTGGAGTGTGTTCTTTGTATTTGTTTCCTGTTAGGGTTTTTTTAGAACACTTTGAAGCTACCTCACTTATGATTCTGTTCATCTTTGGTTTATGTTAAACATTTAAAATACACTTGTATATTCTTTAATTTGAAACCCTATTATATATTTTTTTGCAGTTATGATTTCATCTTTAAAATTAGATCTGTGTTCAACAGAATTAGTCAATTTACATTGTCAAAAATGTATTTCTCTTCGAAACCCTCTGACTTTCATAAAATGACCTTTTTCCTTCAGGACTGTCATTATAATTAATAACAATACAATTTTTTTTTTTTTCTGTGGCCTCTAAATGCTCATGCAAATGCATCTCTTGGAGAATGGAGATTTGTGAAATTACTTTTTTGATGTAAAACATAGGCTCTCTAATGCCAAAGGTTTCATGAATACATGTCAGTCTTTGCCACATTTTATTTTTACTTCTTTCAAAAAGCTTAATGTAAACTGTCCTGCTCCTTCCAAACTAACAGGCTTCTGTTCATCTGTTTGAAGAAAACTCTTATCCTTGAAAATTTTTGTACCATCTCTTCCATTAGAAGGCTAGTGTGCTTAGCATTGCCAACTAGATTAACTAATGAGACACTCTCCTGCTTTCTCAAGCATCTGGCCAAATGAGAACTGGGCAGGCTAGCAACGATTTTCATGGTGGTAATATTGTTCTGTCGGTAGGCACGGAGTGATGGACCAGTGGTAGGTGAAAAGATACAACAGAGAGTGTCAGGTGACAGCCACATCTAACTTGTAGGCAATTGGGCCTGAAAAGCTTTGATGACCATCATTGTACTCAGTGAGGCTGTGCTCCAAAGGGAGGGTGAGAATTTCATACACACTGCCTTCCTTGTATCAAAGGACTGCAACAGGTTTTAAAAGCTGAGGCGATAGCGCTATTAAGCGTGTCACTCTGAGGGGCTGCCCTCAATGCTCAAAGAGGTTTGTAGGAAGCCCTGGATTGCAGCTGCTTGAGAAAGGAACTGTATTTATTCACTGCAAAATGATGATGATTAAACTGCAGTTTTAGATGTACGGCTTCCTCTGGTGATGCAAGAAATCACACTAAGTGGATGACAGACACTGGCCAGTGGATCAGGAAGGTTCACAGTAATGGTCTTTCTGTCGTACAGATCACTGAACACAGCTTTTCCCAGCTTCCACACTTTTGTGCGAGAAAAAAACATATGGCTCAAATTTTAGCAGAGAGACAGAATAAATTTCTGAAGATTATTTCCAGTTCAACCTTTGTACGATCCTTTTCCTCTGATACAGGCAGCCCGGGACCGAGTCCCACAGGGCAGCCCGCTGCTGGCTGGTCCACAGGATCCTGGAGAGTGTAATAAAATCTCCACCAAAAGACAGGAGGACTCTTGAGCTGCTGCAATCCACTGGGTTTACTGAAGGTAGAACGAGGACAAAGGAGACGGGAGCAGGAGCAGGGAGACACCTGCACGCAGGGCAAGCCGGCTACAAGAGTGAGTGGGGAAGGAGGGGCCAGAGTATATAACTGGGAAAGGGAAGGGGTGGCTAGGGCACAAAAGCTGCAATGGGAAGGGATGTAAGGGAAGAGCAGGAATGGAGTGGCATAAACTGGGCCAATGAGAGACAAAGGGAAGGAGTGGTTTACAGAAAGAACCATGGGGAATAACGAGAACAGAGATCTTTCTAGAACAGGGGGATAGTACAACTGGGGAGTGTACAGTGTATGACAGACATACATTCATCTGCATGGGGAAGGCAGAAATCCAGGGGCAATGCTTTTCCTTATACCACTATGGTTTCCCATGGCATTCCTGGACAATCCTCCCCAGGGCCACCTCCCACATTCTGACTGTTTGCCTATCCCCCTGTAGCAGTACAACCTGTGGAAAGATATGAAGCTCTGGAAGATCTCACTGGGAATATTGGCAGAGTGTACAAGGACAAGGCCACAAGCTCACTCTTCCTGCACTCATCCATCCCCCTGTGTGAGACTACTGGTTATGCTGCTCACATACCAAATCAAAACATGTTAATCCTCAGTAAATATGCTAATGCAGTGGGAAATTATCAGGTATATTGGGTTTGGGTGATACGGAGTTAATTTCCCCAACAGCAATCCTCACAATTCTGTGCTTTGTATTGGTAGCTAGAAAAGTGTTGAGAATAGACACCAGTGTTTTGGCTCACACGGCATGAAGTCTGTCCAACAGACAGCATCAAGTTTATCCAACTTGTTTTAGGAAAAATTTTTTACAGAAAGAGTAATGAAGTACTGGAATTGTCTGCCCAGGGAGGTGGTGGAGTCGCCATCCCTGGATATGTTTCAAAAAAGATTGGATGTGGCACTCAGTGCCATGGTTTAGTTGAGGTGTTAGGGCATGGGTTGGACTTGATGATCTTAAAGGTCTCTTCCAGCCTAGTGTTTCTGTGGTTCTGTAAACATTCTTCCCTAACTAGTAGGTTAGGGGTGGGAAAGATTTTAGGAAGGGAAAGATGAGTCAAACTGGCCAGACGGATATATCACACCATGTGATGCCTGCTCAGCAATAAAAGCTAAGAGGAAAGAGGAGAGGGAGCATTTGTTATTATACTTGTTTTCCAAAGCAAGCACTAATGTATACTGAAGTCCTACTTCCCAGGAAGTGTCTGGTCATTGCCTGCTCATAGGAAATGTTATAAAAAGAAGGGTTATAAAGTTATGCTACCCTAGTTACAATGTTGTTATTGCTGCTAATCACTTACCTGTGTTCACTCCTGGTTAGAAATCCTCCTGTGTTAGGTGCTGTTTCACTGTGCTGCCAGCTGCTGCTTCCTGGAAAATGGTCCCTGGGCCTGTGAGGAGTAAATGACATCAGAGACAGTATGCAAATATAGGAATGCCTCAGAAACCACGCTAAAATCCCCTAGAACTATGAGCCTTCACAAAATTATGGACCAGGACGCTTGCAGAAGGGTGAGCAACTGACTCTAGTACCCAGAGGGATGCATTAATCTGTCACTCTAACCTACAGAGACCTTGAATAGCATGAGGACCTTAGACCATAACACAGACTGTGAGAAGAAGGGGAAGGATCCTGCTGCTCCTGTGAGGACAGATCCCCCAGCTCTGCCTGCACGTGAAGTGGACAAAGCTGAATTTCCTCCTCCTCGGCGTCCCTCCAGGAAGCAGCGGCGGCATGTGCACAGCCTGTCGGGCCCCCATCCGAGCTGATCTCACTAAATAAAGGCATTTTTAAGGAGAATCATCTCCTGCCCATTTATTACAGGAAATAGAGAATAAATATTTTGTTTTCCTTTGCTTACATGCATGACACTTGCTTTAATAAACTGCCTTTGTCTTGACCCATGAGGTTATTTTTCATCTTATTTTCTTCCCCCCATCCTGTTGACAAGGGGAGTGTCAGGCTTGGTGGCACCTGACATCTAACCAGGGTCAGCCCACCATACCAGATCTGCTTGAAATCTGCTAAAACACAGTCATGAGGTATTGTTTGAGTCAGTGCAACTAAACCTTTAACCAAATCACCTTCCAATGACTAATCCTGCTGACTAACCTTTCCCTTGTTTCATTTGCCATTGGATTTAGGACAGGAAGCGGTAGAGAGCACCATAAAATCAGAGAATAAAGTGATTTGAAAATGCAAAAGATATTCCATAAATAATCTGACTTGTGTAAGAGTCACTCTTGCTGTGGGAATTAATTAAGTCAAGTCATGTCTGTGCTCCTTCCTAGTGGCTGCAGTAATCTTCTTGCTTGGTCCAAAGAGCTGAACATAAATAAGATTGCAACTAAGTGTATGGTGTGAAGGAGAATTTGGCATTTGGGAAAACAAATTTAAAGCAGCCCCAGTGAATTTTTCCCTTTGCAAATGCTGTCACAGTTGGCAAAAAGGAATCAAGAGACATATTTACAATTTAAATGCAAGCTTGGTCATTGAGGACAGTTTTCAGATTGATGTGGATCAAATATGTCCACTGGTTTACAATGTTGAGACCACCCAAACTTTTGCTGATGCTGGTGTTTAGATAAAGAATTCTCTCCAATTAGAAAACCAATATCTAATGAAACACTAACTTCTTACATACCCTGTAGTCTAAATGTTAATAGCTTTGACCTCCTTCAGTTTAATCTTAATCTGTTTGACAGAGCAAGTGCACTTTGAGTTATATTTTACCAAACTGTTCCCTTTGTTTTCTTCCCCCCACCTTATATTTCCAAAAGTGACTATGTCACATATTGCAGACCCAAATGAAAGCCTGTCTTCTTTTTCAATCAGTCATATCACTAAGTATATGAGCAGGAAAACCCTTGTGATTGACACTGCTTCAACAAAAGCAGACTCAGTTTGCAGACGATAAGAGGCAAAGTCATACAAGCAGTGTTTACAAAGCAGTGAAGGAGAGAAAAAAAAAATGATAAAAGGACTAATCTTATTGTTTTACTAGATGAGAGAATGGTTCTTTGTGTTTACTCTAGCAGAAGCTGACAGATTGTCTTCCCACCTCCCTTGTACACTTTTGGCAGCAAAATACTTTCCAGATTCTGTATCAAATGCTGGCTGGTGGATAAAAACAAAGGTCTCTGGAATGCCTGGTAAGTCCCAGAAAGAAGAGGAGAGCTTGAACAAGGCAGCATGGGCATGCACTGTCTACAGCAATTGCAGTGTCCAGCAATTACCTCCAGTATTAAATCTCCAGTATTACCTCCTTTATGAAGGTGGAATGAGATGTAATAGCAAGAGAAGCAAGAGCCTCTGAAGGAAAAAGAAACAAAGCTAGGTGAAAACAGTGAACTGGCTGATCTGATGTGTTATATGTAGCATGGCAATCTCACTGAACATTCTTCGTGATTTTGGCAGTCTCAAGAACATTCTTTGTGATTTCTTCCCTCTAAGGAAGACCAGACCCATGTCAGCTCTAATCCAAAGGAGTCCCAGCTTTCAACCCACATTCCTGATGCTGGAGTGCTTTTATGGTAATATGGTCAACACAGGTCAATGCAGCACCATTTCTATTTCTTGGTGCCATGTCCTGGAGGGGGATGACTGGAACAGATTCACAGTTTATGTTGGAAGGGACCTTTGGACATGATATGGCCAAAGCACTGCCATAGGAAAAGCTGACTTCAAATCTAGATTGCCCAGAGTACTTTTGATATTCACTACTAGAAGGCAGCAGGGTGGCCCACTGTGTCTTTTCTCAGGACAGCACATCTGTACAGAAATCTGTTTCAACCATGTGTAATGGCTGCTATTGACTGCACAGGAGGCAGGACAGAGAATTAAAATCCAGGACAATCTCAACAGGAGAAGGACAGAGTAACCTTGCTTTCCAGCTCCTCTGCTGTTCATTAGTTTCATGGCTTAATTCCTATCTCTTGCTAGCAGGGCCTGGCAGCTTTGTCCTTTCAGCAGCTGAAGTCACGCTGCCTCACCACTGTTCACCAAAGGTTGCTGAACAAATGTTGCCAATTTCTTTCTCTTCAAGATGAAGCCTGCCAGCTCAGTTATGTCCTTCAGTGAGCATGAATGCCTAGCTGTGAAATAAGCAGTCGTTGCAGTCTCTATTGAGATGTGATACGTTGCTCAGAGAGCGGGTGAAGCAATACAAGGCAAGACAAAACTGTTTTGATGATTATTCCCTAAAAGTCTCTACAGAGTCGATTCAGTGTGTTTGTCTAATCTAGCTGTCCCATAGGCAATATGAGAAGCAGCACCAGCACTGAGGGAATAGCACACACCTCAGGTTTCATTGAAAGATTTAATTTCATCCCATTCTGCCTCAGTAAAAAGACATTGACACTTTTAAAGAACATTACTTGACTTAAAGAAGGGACTCTGCTGGGAGAAAAAAAATTTACTTACCAGGTGATGAAACACATGCAATTTTAATGTTATCCAGAGCAATTGCAAATGATGGCAAATAATATAGAGTTTCAAAATGACGAAACCCAAAAATGGCATTCTTCTATGTATTTCTGAGTTGTGCTCAAATTACTGGTGTTTAGCAAGTTAGCAAACATCAGCAGAGACACAGGAACTATTTACATATGCTTTTAGTTTATGGAAAATGTGAATATATTTGGTTTATAGTGGAAGTATCTTCAACTGTCTGCTAAGGTAAGTTAACATTTTAAATATATATTCATTTGTTGCTTGTAAATGTTTGCATATTGGATGCATCTAACATATCCACCACTGTACAAGATGTACAGTAATTTGTTAATTTGTGGTAAGGTCATGTGGCTGAGCTCTCTCTGACATTTCTGCTGCTTCAAACTCATGACTTATTCTTGCAATCCTCCATGAATTAATAAATAATTAAATAATAATAATAAATAAATAATAATAAATAAAACTAGCCCTCAATGATTTCCCCATGGCATCTGCATTGACAAATAAAGCTGTGAAACATTTTGCTTTGTCAATTGCTAACAGTTATGGTGCTCCTCTGGTACATTAGTTAGAGTAATTTGGATTTTAGAACAAAAATGAGTTTCTATAACACAGACACACAAAATGAATATCAGGGAAATCAATCCAAATGTAATAAACTTTTATTAAAAAAAGACATCACTCTCTGGCAATTCATAAAACAAGCCTCCAAATCTGTATAGACAGTAAAAATAAACATAAAATTATTCTTTAAGGGCATAATGAAGGATTCTGTCAACAACAATAAGAAAACAAAGCATAGATCTATGTTTGTGAAAGAAATTGCACATTTTCTGTTTTTCAGAAAGCCTTTGGCATTTCTTTTTGATAAAAAATAGAATACAAGATGAAGAAATTAGTTCCCCACCTGAGAAGTGACTTTTAGATTCTTCTTTCTATTCTGATGATGATCTGAGCGGGTCTTGATACTCCATGAGGGTTTTTGAACTTGCCAGAGTGCTTTAAACTAATCCTAAATGTCTGGGACTTGGCCATATACCTAAGTACAGCAGAGTTCTACTCTATTCCTAGAGTACTATTTCTATAAGACATAAACCTCCTTTTTGCTTAAACAATATATTTCAAGCTAACCCTTTTCCAAAAATTGCAATTTTTAATTCTGTGAAATGTTGCTGGTATAGTGTATGTTATTAAAATCACTGTTCTTTATTTTGTTTTCTTTTTGAATTCATTTTATGTATAAAGTTACCAAAGCCCCACATCATATTTGGGTCAAAAGATAATCAGTTGAAAAGGGATGTTTATTTAATAATTATCCTTAGAAAATGAATATGAGGGCAGAAGGGTGAATTACAGGTCACATAATCAAAATTTGAGCCTTATATTAATTGAACACTTGGATTCAACTCCCAACTTGCAAAAGACTTAAACTTTTGAACTGGCAGTACCTAAAATGAAATGTCTAGAGAAGGTATTTATTTTAGAACAGGTTTAAGGAGTAGGGAAAAAAAAATATCCTCCATAATGAAAGAAAAACAAGCAATACCTGAATGTTTTCTGAAAAAAAAAAAAGGCAAAAACAAAGCTGAGAGCGGAACAATACAAAGGCCATCAGAGATCTTCAATGCAGACCACACTGAACTCTGCACTATGTGGTCATCACCTCAGTCCCTCAGATAAATGGTATTTTCTTATACTCCCTCCCTCTCATCCTCCTTCAAACCTTCTTTCTTTCTTCCATTACCTTGAACACCTTAATTTGCTTTTCAGGATTCAGAAAAGATGGCAATTAAAAAACATTTCCAATTAAAAAAATACTTTTTCTTTGAACTTGTCTCAGTTGCCTACTAAACTTTTTGTTCTCATCTGTTCCTTGTAACAACTCTCTGGGTGACTTCAGGTAATTTATTTCCCTTCCCTGTGCTGAAGCCCTTGAGAATTTCCCCCACTAGCTACATAAGTGTTTCATTAGCTCCCAAATGGTTTCAAATTTTTGTCCACATCCTTATGTTCAGGCACTAATAATCCACATGACGAATCCCTCTCTGCATCAGACACCTGAAAGTGCAATCTTACTTCTTCAATTCTTGTTGTAAAGCCATGGCATCAGTACTCTGTAGTTTATTCTGTTTCTTGTGTGCAACAAAGGAATAAAAGAATAATGCAACAGAAAAATTGTGGTCTGCATTTTTAAATCTGTATCTGAAAACACTAAGTGCAAAGTTACTGTTAAATATGTAAACATTAATGTGATTGACAAATATTGAAATGTAAAAGACAAAGTACATAAATGCACACCTGTCTCTCTGCATGTTTGTATTGCAAATCAGCTGTTAAGAAACTTGGCTTTTTCAATAGGAAATTTTGTATTTCCTGTGAAACCTAAACACTGGTAACTTTTTAATAGCTGGTTGGGCCATTCTCCTCCTGGTTTGTTTATTTGTTGTTTTTTCTTTTAAAACACCATACCTCTGGCTCCTTTTAATATTGTTATAATTGATTTTACTATAAGGGTAAAATTAGTGTTATTATTGAGCACAATGCAGACGTTTGCTTTTCCTTCAAGGACAGACCCAGAAACCTGAAAAAAATAGAAATTCATGCAATCTTCTAAATCTGAATGTTATTTGACATTCATCAGAGCCAAGAGGTACTCAGTACATTTAAAGTCAAGGTGCCTAAATAAAGAATTAATAGCTCAGTATGAGGCACCTCTTTTGAACACCTGAAGGTTATAAGAAATGAGGACGTGGATCTAGAATGCAAATTGTTATGCGGCTGTTGCTGCTGCTGTAAAAAGCTAACTTTGTTATTATGTTTGCCAGGTAACTGCAATCTTTATAGAGACCAAACATATCAAAGGTTTATTTTGTTGCATTTGTACTATTAGGAATTGATGGAACATCAGTTAAGATAAAGAACTTGGAGCACTAGGTAGGGCTGTATGTGGGAGACTTCGGAAACTGATGACTCAGAACTCTTACACTAAAACTTGCAGAGTTCATCTGTGATTTTGGGACTTAAGTTTGCCTTTGTTCATTAAAAGGAGAGTGGGAGGTCAGGTTTCCAGCTGTTTTCTGGAAGCTGCACAAGTTGTCCTCCAAGCCACAGCCAGTGACCTAGAGTCCTAAGAGGACTCAAATACTGTATGACCCTCTGCATTGCTACCCTTGTGAATTCTGTTCTTGGTTTGTTTTGGGGGCACATGATCATCTTGCACCTAGTGCTGGGACAAACCCTCAGCTCTGCCCTGCACTTCTCCAGTCCCACCATGCTGCTCAGACCTGGAGACCTCTATTCATGAGACAACAATGGACAGAACTTTGAAAATTGTGAGATCCTGCTGGACAAAAAGGGGCAACTGATTTCCTTTTCTCTTTACATATTCCTTTGTGCCAAAAGGGACCTTAGTGTCAGCAACACAAGTTTGTTCAGAAAAAGCATTTACTTTATCAGTACTGAGTTTTCACATGTAAATTATGCTGTTTGGATACTGAAGATTCAGCAGTGTGCTTCAAAAACTAGAATAAGCACCTCAAAGTATTGCATTGGGAGAGCTGAGGGGAGAGATATCAAACACAGGAAGTAGAGATGGTGACACGCGGTTCTTTCCTTGTGGCTGAGGACTGTTGGGTAGGTTACTTAAGCTTCAGATGTGTCTGGAAAAACCATGTATTATTTTGCACTGTGGCACCTTAACAGCAACAAATTCTTGCTGTTTATTACAAATTGATATTCAGACTGCCTTCTCAGGGGTGACTTTAGAAAACAACAGAGTCAGATGCTGATAAATGAACATGGGAACCAGGAAAAAGAGGTTTAAATCTCTCTTGGGATGTGCTGCATCATGTGAAAGGTGAAAAAAACATACTCCATCTGTGAGGTGAGGAAATAAACATGGCACTGAGCTGCTACTGTGAGTCTATGCATGTGAGAAGTATATTAAAATCTTGTCAAGCAAGGGACCTAGTCTATGTAAAGATGTTCTATTTTGTTTCCTCGCATAAAATATCTGTAATCATAGCCTTTATTTGAGACATGCTGATCCATTTGTCAATGTTTATAATCTACAATGAGGATGTGAGAAAATCAGAGATGAGATCCAAGATGTAATTTTTAGTTTATATTAATTATTTTCATAGTTTTATTAAGTGGCAAACCTATATATGTACAGGAACTTTCAGATTATGCATTTCATCGTTCTCAGTCACTTCTATTCTCAGTACAACTTATTCATCCTTTGAAAAGTGTATAAAACTTTGGGGGGATATATGGTCAAGTATTTCCTAAATTATAAAATATTTACTTGTAAATTAGCTTATAGTTCACTAAAGGTCTTGTAAAATGAGTTTAAAATGCACCCCATCTCATTTAGAAATGGAGTCAGAGGATAGCACAAAGTAAGTAGAGAATTTAATTATATCTTTAGAAGTTGAAATCCTCATAGAATGAGGAATTGATTAGATCTCAAATAAATCAGTGGAAAAACGTGGAATGATATTCCATATTTGTGGACTCTGGGGCACACCCTCCTAAAGGTAATGATTTGAAATGTCACTGAAAATGCATTAGACCCTCATTTAGTATGAAAATATTTTGAAAATTGTTGATCTAGATCACATTTGTTTATATTTGCAATGTCAAATGATGTGTGTATGCACATTTCTGCATTTGTGTTCTTGTTCCCAGTAGTGCTGTTTTTTTTTTGTTTTTTTTTTTTTTTTTTTCCCATTAAAGCTTGTAGCCTGTAGAAGGCAGACACTTCTTGGGGGCTGCTGAATTCTCTTCTTCATTCATACAATGCATTTTATCAGGTGTAAACAGAGCTTAGCTGTTCCTTATACTCATCTATCCATAGCTGTGTTTTCTGGGACAGAGGGAGTAAAAAAAAGGTACCAGGAATATTTTCTGCATAGCAGAGAGAAACCTGGAGGCACATCTGCCTTCCATAGCAGAGAGCTGCTCTCCTGCTTGCTTGTGGCAAAGCCATTACTGAGCCCTAAACCAGCCAAAGCCATTAGCTTCTTAAAGCCAAGATCTGAATCAAAAGAAATATCAAAATCCCCCCAGACAGTGCTTTAGTGTGAATATCAGATGGTCAGTCTAAAATCCTTTGAAGAGCTCTTGCACATTCCAAGGTAGTGGTGCAGCCTAATAACAGTGCTAGAGATGAAAGGTTTGGGAGGTTTGATCTGGCAGCTGGAAAACAAGTTGTGCTATGTGAGGCTTAAAGAGTTCAGTCTCTTCAGCTTATCTGAGAGGAGATGGAGAGCTGGATTGATCATGTCTAGGTGCTTACACATGAGAAAGAGATCCAATAGCAGGGTCTTTTTGAGCTTGTTGACAAAGTCCTGACAAGATCTTGTGGAGTTGCTATTGCAAAGACTTAGACAAATTAGGCCTTGAAGTTAGTCATATCTTGGTAGCAGAGAGGATAATTAAACTAAATAATAGTCTCCTAAAAGGGCTGGAGGGAGGACAGGACAGGGATGACTCAACATGGATTTAGATCTTTAAAGATATACATAATTAAATCCTTCTATGAGATATAATTTAATCTGCCTCTGGACCAAATTCTGCGTCAAGTAGGTCTAGAGACTTAGGTGGAATTGTTGTTTTGGTATGTTCTGATCTAAATGCTTATAAATGTATTAATTCTTTATTCATGTCCTCTTTCTGTGTACCAGGGAAAGGATAATAAATTTTGCATAACCCCAAGAGTGCCTATAACACCTGGAACTCTATGTTAAGACAACCATGGGAACCAAAATTTATCAAGACTTCAGTGAAAAGATTTCCTTTATGCACTGGGGAGATGTATTCTCTGGGCTCATGTGTTTGTTTGCCTTTATTTTTTTCCATGTCATTCAGAAACATCAGAGGTGGCTGCAGCTGGAGACAGGGCAACAGATGGATAGAGCACAGATGCTGGATTCTATTTTTCATTTATTTACTCAACAGATTTCCAATTTTTATTTTATAAGTTATATCAAAAACCACCTTGGTTTATATTACTTTTATTTTTGGAGTTAATCTAAAAGACTTTAAAGATTCTTTTTCACCTGTTTCCTGTCCAAAAATCCTTCCTTATTTGAAGTCTTTTTTATTGTTTTTGTTTCCTCAAACTAAGAGGCAGGACTTAGTTAACTAAAAAGCCCTTTTACTCTTTGTAGAGAAAATTTATGGAAGTCTGCATACCTGTAAGAACAGATTACTTGACAAGATGAGAAAATACTGCTAGCACAGCAGAGTCTACTAAAAAAAACCTCAACAACAACAACAACAACAACAAAATACCAACAAAAAACCCAAAAAAAAGAAACCCCACCAAAAAAAAAAAAAATGCAGCAGAACCACCCCTAGTTTCCTATTTCCATTTCCAGATAGGTGAACCAGTGCATAGTAGAAAGGGAAAAAACCTCCCAAACATCTGAATCAAAAATGACATTGCTTTTTGAGAAATAATTTTCAGAAATGCAAATCGAATCTTAATTTTACCTTTTACATTTTCATTCTGGAAGAGGCAAATGTGTTACCTGTAAGTGTGTTGGCTTTGGGAAGTGACACTTTATCTGTACCTGGCTTACAGTGGGAGACCAGGGCTACAGTTTGTTCAGCTGAATGGTGTCAAGGGACCCCAAACGGAATTACACGTCGAAGCAAATCAAAGCAAATAAGCAAAGAAACACACAAAAGAAACCACTGAACCCAAATCCACAAATTAAGGAAATAGAAGACTCCAGTGCTGGCCCACTCAGTAAACAAATCCAAAACTCATACAAGTGGAATTTCAGGGTCAGTGGCTGCCTGAAAAGAAATAAATTATGTCCAAAAAATGAGTAATTTCTGCTGCTAGAATTCAATACTCTACTAATGCTTTAATAAGCAGTGAGCTGCTGCTTGGTTCTGGCTTGCTATGAGTTGCTAATCAGGAGCCCTATTCCTGCGTTAAGATTTCAGGATGTCCCAGATTCCCATCACAATTTCCTTTCTCATCAAGGGGAATATCTTCCAGTCTGTGAGGAAAAGGCTGTCCGTTTTTCATTTAACAAACTTTTATCTACCTTGCCTCTTAAGTGTCTAAAGTCACACACTCAGGTAAGGTCTCTAACTTTGTCTTCTCTTTTGAAAGTCACCCTAAGATGAGAGTCAGTTCTGTCATCATGCTCCTCTGGGAAATCAAATTATGATGTTAGGCAGCAATGGTTGATAGTGTCTTATTTATTATGTATGAAGAACAAAATTTTAAACAGAAATCACTAGCATTAACTGCAAATATTTTTCTTAATTTAATTGACATTTTGACAGCAAAATCTTTTAGGTTCCTTAAGGAAAGTCAGCCTATAATAATAAATAATGAGCAAAAATATTGCTGGAAGATGAAACTTAATAGCCTATTTCTTAAAGACTCAGATTTTATTATAGGAAAGCAAATGCAGATTGCCACATATACCAGACTAATTTTTCTCTTTGATTCTTTTCATAATCCCTGCAGACTAAGAATAAAGTGGTAAAATTGGAAAAAAAAATGTCACAGATTTGGAATGCTGCAGCAGACATGCCTGTATGTGTACATTGTAGGAATCCATGGGTACTTTACCAGCCAATATTTAAAAGGATTAGCTGGTCTGTTTGCTGATTGCTCTTTGAAAATTAAAATTCCTTATAAAATATTTAGTCAAATTCGAGGGAATGGAGGATCTAGGATTCCTGTGATCCTGGAATCATTGGAGAACTAGAGAGCTTTATTTCTGCCAATAAAATAGACTGAAGACTCCTATCAAAAGCACAATATTGGATTATGGACTGCTAAGGAAGTCTAGCTGATAATTCCCCTAAAAAGCACTCTTAATTCCTTCCTAGTCAACTTAGTGGGAATTTGGTGTCCATGAGACATTTGATTTAGCTCCATTTGCAGAGAGTACAGCCTGAGAATCAGGCACAGGATCTAGTGAACCAGATTAGCTTCATTTGCTTTCTTGCACAGTAAACACCCAAAGATAAAAGAAATGTATGTATATGTGCACACACACATACACTCTTTAAAAAAAATTCTAAGGGTCTATCTAATGTTATAAAAGCATAAATTTAAATCAGTGTTTTCAAGAAAATCTGTGTCACTCTCCAGCAGCAGTGCAATTTCCACAGAAGAGAAGGCCTCTGTGATAACATACCTTGGATTAAAGCACCTGTGGGAAACATTGCATCCCAGAGGCCTGTACTGCCCTTCAAACAAAATGGCTAGGTTGGGATAACCATGCATTTTCAATGCAAGGAAGAAAGGGTCATAATTAATTTGACATATGTGCAAAAACCTGGGCAACCTGGGCAATTTTATCACAGGATAATTTTGTAAAAAGTCAGCATCTTATGCCTACATAAAGAGGCTCAATGCTGCTGACAAACATGTGAATTGAATTAAGGAAAAGGTTGAGTAATAAAATGGAAGTCACTAATTTCTACTCCCAAGGCACTTAGATAAAATAAATTCTAATTAAGACTTTTATTTTATTCAAGCATTCATTAGAGTTTTCAAAGATGTTGAAAATGCCAGAATGAATCAGTTATTTGGGTTCAAGGACTCTGAGAATGTTTAAACCACTTTTTTTGAACTTATGTTCAAAAAAGAATGCATTTATTAAGGATAATCTTTATTCCATCTCCAAAAGCAGAAATTCTCTCACAAGGAAAATCAAGGCAGAAGGAATAGGTTAATGTCTTAGACCCAGCTCTCATGGCAATTAGATTTTGTATACATATTTATATCTCTATAACAAACATAGATAACACATAATATGCCTGTTACTCATAGGCTCTAATTCTTCTGTAAGATTATATTGAAATCGCCTTTTCTCACTTAGAAGAATAATGGTAATTAGCTGCTATCTGACTGGAACTACATAAAATATGAAAAGATGTTATATCACTCTTTTTGGCAGCTGTGTTTACCAATTGCACAGGACACAGCTACACTCATTCAGTAGGGTTGGTGTTGATCACACAGCACAGAGCAGAGGTACTGGCTCAAAGGCATGATCAGCCAAGCCTCTGATAACTCTGTGACTTGGGCTGTCCTGCGTTTTTTTTAGCTTTCTGAGCACTCTAAACTTCAGTACCTCAGCAGCATGCATTGTGATCCACTGCACCCCAAAGGCAAGGATCAGCTATCTCCTGCTGAGGGACCAAAGCCTTGCTGAAAGCAGATGTCAAACGGCATTCTGCAAGACTGGGAACTGAGAGCTACTTTATCTTGAGGGTGTTCTCTGTAAATGTTATCCAACTCTTGGCTCCTACTGTGCTTTACACTCAGACACAAGAACCTTTTTCTTACCTACTGCTCCTCTTCCAGTCCTACCACAGGCTACTCAGCAGTTCCCTGACCAAGAGATGGTGGCTGTAGTGGTGGGAATGAACTGTCACAGGGGACCTCTCTGCCAGCCTTTTGGGCCTCCAGAAAACACCTGGATCTGCCTCATGTACATTATGAGAGCACATGTTTTGTAGGAGCTACCTTCTTCTTGGCTATCTGCCCTAGGCAGCCAATCGCTTTGAGGTCATTTGTGAATCTGGAAGATGCTTCTCCAGGCAGGACACTCAATTTCCCTATCTCCAAATGGCAGTTCTGGACAAGGTAGACCACCATTTTATGGAGAGCTTTAAAAGTTGTTAGAAATATGAAGATTTCAGCTAAAATCATCAGTGTCTTCTGAGTTTTGTGAGCCAGAATGACCAACAACAAAGTATGGACATGTGACCACAGGTGTGCTGTCAGCAGGTATTGATCAGGCCACTGCTCTGGTTGTGGTGGCATCACCTCTCCATGTCCTATCAGTGGGAAGAGCAGTGCTGGTGGTGACTGCCACTGATGGATGCTAAATGCTCAGAGTTCTTTTAATGGACTTCTTATATAGATACCACCAAAGATAAAATTTTTTTACATTGGCAGATTGTGCCTGGAGTTTTATGTCATGAAGGAAAGTGAAGTGTGAGCTGATAGTGAGTTTTTGGGATAGTTGACCAGGGGAAAAATC
The DNA here is from genome assembly GCF_050655825.1 of Lonchura striata. Lineage (NCBI taxonomy): Eukaryota > Metazoa > Chordata > Aves > Passeriformes > Estrildidae > Lonchura > Lonchura striata. Next base: position 37,076,125 of record NC_140705.1, read on the forward strand.
CAAAGAAAAATGGAAAACATACAAATGGATATATCTGCACCCAAATCCATCAAGTGTCTGATTGAAGTCCTTTAATGACTGTCATACTTAACTTCTTACCTGGAGGGAGGAAGAGAAAAAAATCTGTCACCTCATCATTTTGTCAGATTTAACTGTGTGCATAGGGTAAGTGTCGTGGTTTGACACGGAAAGATAATTTTTCCCGGAAGGAAGAGGTCAATTTAGATATTGACCAATTGAAAGTAGACACGCCTCTGAGAACACAGAGGGGTTGAAAGCAGAATTCCCAGGGGAACTCGCTCTCTTTGGTTCCGGTCAGCGTGCAGTGCAGACCTTCCCCCGCCCAGCCACGAGCTGGGTGGGGGAGGGGAAGCCCCCATGGCCTGAGAAAGGTAGGCCGAAAGCCCCAAGGGTGGTGAAAGGACTGGAACCGGGCTGACCCCTGCAGATGGAAGGGTGGAAGAAATCTGGGATGTCTCCATTTCCCCCCCCCCAGAGTTCCTCTCCCGAGAGGGAGAGAGAAAGCCGCGAGGAAGGAGGAGCGGGGGGAGCTCCAAGGTGCCCAGTTGTGTGGGAGTTGCTGGATGTCCGGGCATCGAGCCATCCTGGGAGTTCGGACTTTTAACCCTTCCTTGAGAAATGAAAGCTTTGTGAATTTTCCTTTCCCCTCCTCGGTTTGAAAGAGAGGAAGAGGGACACCTTGGACCCTGGGATGTTGGAAGGAGGAATTCTGGATGGGAGGGGGACAAGGAGTGGCTTTTGGCTGGACTTTTCCGTGTTAGCCACAACCTGAACCAAATCTTCTCCTTCAAGAGGGACTGTGTTTTGGGAGGATGCCAGTGAGTCGAGAGACCTGCTTCAGCTGGGAAAAAGACGAAAGTGGAGTGAACAGAGAAAAGGTTGGGGGGTTTGTGGTGGCGCCCCCTTGCCCTGGAAAGGAAAGAGAAGAGAAGAAGATCTCTGTTCTTGAGCCCTCGGCCCCAGGGGAAAATGGGGGGGGACTGTGGTCCCAAACAATGAAAAACTGAACTGTTGTTTTCTCCCCTCTTGGCAGGGCATCCTTGAAAGGAAAAATCCTAAAGGCAGTCTGACCATCCATGCATTGGTAGTGAGAGCACTGTGCATGGAAAGGAGAAGGGTCACCATGGCAAACTTTTTTCTCCGGGCGGTGCCATGTGTGACATGGAAACACAGAATGTGGAGCTGTGTTTTCTTGGGGGGTCTGTGGCACAGGAGAGACTCTGTTCCCTCGATGGACTGAGTATCGATTGTTTGGAGGGTGGAAACCTGATTGGGGTCCAGATTGTGTCTCACTGTGGTTTGTTGGAGTTGGGTGGTGGGGGGGAGGAATGTTTTGCAAGGTTTTCATTTGGATCTTTGTGTGGTTTTTTTTCCCTTCTTTAGTTTTCTCTTTTCTTTTGTAGTGGTAGTTTAATAAAGTTTTTTTTCCTGTTATCAAGCTTGGGCCTGCTTTGCTCTATTCTAGATTCCACTTCACAGCATTCCAGGTAGGGATCACATTTTCATGGGGGCACTGGCATTGTGCCAGTGTCAAACCATGACAGTAAGCTAATTAACAAAAACGTAGGATCCCTTATTCTTCTTAGGTGCAATTGATTCCATTCATATAATGTAGGAAGTATTTTATGATAATTTTGAATCTAAATATCAGTAAAATTTCTCATTTTTAAAATGGGCTTTTCTTTGAAGCTGTAAAGAGCCTAAAAGGTTAGCCTTTATTTTAGTCTAATTTACACCTTATCATCTTATTATGCTTTGTTTTATTCCTGAGGGTGAAATTATGTAACTTTTACCTCTTATAAATCAGTTTTGTATTTGATGCAGAATTATAATTGTCTCAAATTATGAGTGTTGTGCTAAATGTCAGAATATGATTATAGTATAACCCTCTAAAACTGGTCCTAGTGGGATGGTTGTGTCTTCAGCCTGGGTTATTTATGTTAGTAATAATTTAAAAGATAAGAAAAATACAAAATTTGAACTGAAAAAAAAAGCAAGTTTGGAATAGTGTCACAAATCATCTAATGTGTAAGAGAGATTTAAAATCTATTCTCAATATCCACTTTGAAATCAGAATTTTTTTATTTTCTAGGTTTTGAAAGCAGCATTTCCTATCAAGGAAATGTTACATTTGTCATGTATCAGAGATAAATACCACCAAAGAGTGGACACACTGTTTGTAGTGCCTTATTTGTATGTAGATAAGGTCTGTATTCCAACAGAACTTTTGTTCAGAGAAGAAAAATTGCACATTAAGATCAGTTAGGAAAGATTCACAGTAATGTGCACAAATGTGTGTTTGTACTTTTCTTCTTATTTCTACAAATAAATACATGTAAATGTTAACTTTTTAAATATATTCATTTCCCTTAGCTAAAATGTCCTTGAACATGTCTTCCATTTCTTCAAATAATTAGGTACTTTGTAGTTTTATGCAGGCATCTATGCATGTGTTGTATGAGATTTGAGATAGTAAGAATGTTTCCATTTATAGTTAGCATGCTATTTTCTTTTGTCCATATGCATTTGAGCATAAGAATAATGGCTTATTTAAAAAAAAAACAAACTTTGAAAGCTATTGTTCAACTACACTCTATTCTTTAGTCCTAAAACTTCAGCATTCTCTATTGCTGTAGCATCATATCATCAGCATTTTTACAAAAAGAAGAGAAAAAATCAAAGAAGTTACAGCTTTAATTCCATGTTCTGACAATAAATGCAGATGATAATGAAGGCACCAAATTAAGCAGTCATAGCCAGACTTAGGGGAGGCTGGGGCCATGGTTTGCAGTATCACTCTCAGCAGGTGACACTTGCTGGGCAGGCAGTTCTTCCTATGGAGTTCTGATTTGCCAGATGTACAGACTGAAGCTTCATGTTCCCTTAGCTCACATTTCATCCTGTGCAATGTCATCAGCCGTCCCTATAAAGCCATGCCAATCCTACAACTGGAGAAAAATTTTAATTGAGATGTGGGTTGAGTTAATTCTAGGGAAACACCATGTTGAGCCCTTTTGTATAAAGGGGCAGAAAACATTGCCAGGCTTCTTTTCTCTGTGTTTTGCTCTGCAGCTCAACCTTGATTTGAAGAGTCTATGTTCAATGGTCACTTACTCCCTAATACTTTGGAAGCAGGCAGAATGTTGTAAGTGAAATTGAATGGAATAAAGCACTGACAGGGAAAGGCTGTCAGGAGCAATTTCTTAAAACGAGAAGAATAGACTACTTAAAATAAGATCTTGAAGCTAGAACATAAGGTAGTTATTTAATTTTTGGCTTACAGTATCAAACTTGTCATTACCCTTTTAGGAAAAGTCTAAGAAAATAGTTGTACATGAAGGTAGCAAAAGTAATTTTATTTGATAGAAGAGTTTGGCATTGGTAAACAGATTCATTCAACACATCATTAGCTCCAGAAAAGAATGATTGGATTCTGGCCAAAATAGAAGAAAATTCTACTAAGAAAAGGAACTGATCACAGCCAGATGAATTAGACCTATTATCTAAAAAATGGGAACTTGTCAATTGTGATAAATTATCTTTCGAGATATTGGTGAGCCTTCCAGGAGACATTTGTGTATATGGCAACACAAACATAATCACACAAGCCACTGGATACAGCAATGGATGTCTGTGTCACAAGTGACAGCTCATACAGGTGATGAGATGCATTCTGCCCCATGGTGCATCCAAAAGAAATGAAAGAGGATGAGAAAGGAAGCAAAGGCGGTGGCTTGCTCAGTTTTAGAGGGAGACCTTGCCCATTCTTCCACAGGAGAGCTGTTTTCCAGAGAGCAGGTCTGTTGAGTACAGACGGAGGCTTATGGTGGGTAGAAATTTCACCCTACCACAAAGTTCAGATTAAAAAGGCAAATCCTGGGCAATGTGTTAGCCTGCCTTTGAGGCGCTGAGCAATAGTGGCACAGAGTGTAAGGAAGAGAAGCTGGGCATGCAAAAAGAAGAGACATGGAGACAATTCCTGAAAAGTTATAAGCCAGCATAGAGCCAGCTACTTGAGACAGTAACAAAATCAACCTAATTTTCAAAAGAAGTAACAAAAGAGTGGATCAGCTTTTGATAAAGCACAGCAGGGAAAGCATATAAGTCATCTGCGATCGATAATTTTGCCATAAGGCTAAGCTACTTCCGTGATAAAGAGCTGGCTTTGATGTCAAAAGGAGAAGGTGCCTGTGGGAGGTCAAAGTTTGAAATGAGATTACTCACAAGGATCAGAAAGATAATCAAATCTGCCCACTTCTGTGGCAGTGACATATCAGTACAAAAGACTCAAGTTCTAAATAGCCACAGTTAGGACTGAAAAAGGATAACTGCAAAATCCTGATGAGAGGACAAAAGGGAAGAATGGTTTCTGAGGGCAACTCATTTCCAACTGACTTGAAAGGACCAAGCTCACCGGTCTGTTAAATGGCTTTTACAGTTCAGTTGAGAGGTAACTGGAAGCAAGGACAGTCAGACCCAAATGCACAAAGAATCCCGGGCCTTGCAGAGTTAGCCAGTCTTGCAGTTTTATAGGTGAAGTACACGGAGCCCAAAAGCACCCATGGGCCTGTGCAAAGATGGAGAAAGTGGCCACAATGACTGGGAGGAAGCCAAAGATAGTCCAAAACGAATGTTCAGAAAGGGAATGGTGTCTTAAATCCCATTTTTCATATAAAATTACCCATATCCCAGAATTTAGGAATTAATATAAAACAAAAGCATCCTTCTACTCTGTGGTACTATCTCATCCCTTTGTGGTGGTTCACTAGCTCCCTTCCTCTCTTCAGAGACCCAGATAGAGAAAAAGATGTGCATTTTCTACTCAGCACCTGCCTAGCAAGTGTGACATCTGAGTCTGAGTTTAAAACTGCAAATCCTGCACTCTTAAGAGTGTCTTGGTCTTTCACATGGGTGAAATCAATGTAGGGTTGCTGTAGCTAGAAAAGAGGGTGGGTAAAGAAAGAAGTATTCTGACTTGATGCTGAGTTTGTGCTCCTGGAGAGTACAATCCTGATGTCTCAGAAAGTGCAGGCCAAGCAACTTCACCAAAAAGCATGGCTCAGTTTCACCGCACTGAAGTCCTTTATAGATCTTGATATTTGGATACCTGTCTTCAGAGGTACTTCTTCACTATACAGCCAGCTTAGTACAGTGCTGAATTCCGAGTTGTAATAAAATCGTTCTTTGTTCAAATCCTCTGGCAGTGGTGACCAAAGAAACTCAAGGGCTTACAGCAGGGTCCTGAGGATTGACTGTCTCTCAGCCTCTGGTCTGCAGCCAGCATGTGCCATCCAACCTGTAACTCTCCAGATGGGATCTCTCAACCAGTCTCTTTGGTTTTGCCTGTTCTAGTAAGCTGGACCAGGCCAGGTACAGCCAGGGTGTTGCTGGCACATCAGCAGCAGGGCATGGCAGGACTCTCTCTGGCCAGGCTCAGCTAGTTCTGTCACTGGTAATACCTGGACATAGCTGAAGAGATAACACAGGCCTGGGACTGTCCCTAAAAAACAGTGCTCAACTCGTTTTGGAGGGGCAGGGAAAGGCATATGTACTTGCACTGCGTCTTGCCATTTGTCAGTAACCTGTTTAATCTACTCGTGTAAAAGCAACACCTGTGTTCATGAAAGGCTTGGCCTCATCACTGGAGCTGTGGCTGAGTACAAGCCCATGCACATAGGGGTGATTTCAGAGGAGGTGTACAGCAGGTGCTGAATATGCCACAGCACTGGAAGGGAATGGAAGCAGGGTTTGCCCCATGCTTATGCTGAGATGCCTGTAAGTGGGCCAATACCCCTTCCACCACTTCACAGCATCCCAAAGGCAAGAAAAAATAGTCTGGGAGAGTCTGGCTGGGCAAATACCCTGATCAGCCTACTCAGACGATAACAGCAAGATAAAGTTCAGGGTAAAAGCATCACAGCTGTCTTTGGCAGCCCAGAATGGTCTGTTTGTAACTTGACAGCTGCCATGAAGCCTGAGAACATAAATAAAAGCTGTATTTCCTTCACCTTTATGTATCTTTTTTCCCTTTTGTAACCATGTCTGCCTGTTTTTTCAAAGACAGGAAAAGAAACTATCATCCAGAGCTCATACCTGAACAACAGAACTAACCCTTTCATCCTGATGAAGAAAGATTACTAGACAGAATCAGAGAGTATATCCAAAATCCTGTCTCTGAAAAAAGTGTTTTGATACAGTTTGATTATTCTTTTCCTTCGTGCAGAAACTCTATTTTAGTTTCAGAAGACTTTTTATTTTGTTTTGATTCTTTTCCCTTTGTGTATCTGAGTCAATAAATGTCCAGACTTGGGCACAGATTTCTCACTTTGTCATGGCAACTGAGTAGTTGTTATTCTTCAGACCTTGAGCCTTGTTTCATTATTTAATGACATCTAGTAATGTAAATGAATTAATTTGGGCTTAATTATTATGTGGAAATTAATAATATAGTTTTAGTAACAACTGTACATGCCAATTATTAACAACATTTATACAACTCCAGACTGTAGATCTGATATCCCTTGTTTCAGCAGAGCTGACCTCCAATGAAAAAAATATATGTATCTCTTTATCATCTTCATTTTTGTATTTATGTATAAGGAATATATCTAACAAAGTATTAGTTGCAATTTCAGAAAATCGGTGGATTTCAGATTTTCACTTTGAATGTATCATCTATATTCTGAAATTATAATGAGAAATGTATATATTGCGGCACATGTTTGCCATGTGATCTACAGGGCGTAAGCAGCTCTTGTATTATCCCAGTCTTCTGAAGGGGTTTCGACCAGTAAGCCAGGCTTGAGAATCAGTTATAAAGTCAGCAGCTATAGCCATGCCTTTTTCTGTCCCACCACTAAGTGTCTTTGAGGAGCTTCGTAGGCAGCAAGTCAAGGCTGTGTTCTCCTGTGTGGTCCTGTTACAGACTGCCCCCATTCCCCTCATGTCTTGTGTATAAGCACAGCTGTTCCCCTGCCTTTGAAGACTTCTGTTCCCAGCTAGTGCACATGTTGTTCTCTAAAACCTTATCCAATCTGTAAGAAAACTACTTCCAGTAAATGATCTCATAGTAAAATTTTGCTCCAGTTTCACAAATCCTTCTGTAACTTTTCTAGATGCCTTCAGTGCCTTCAGTGTTTGGATCTTCCTCACTGAGATTTTCTACCTTGATTTTTGTTCTTGGCACACATGCAAATATCAATTTAAAATTTAATTTTTAGCACAGGGATCTAGCCATCTGATTCCTATTAACAGTAATGGGAACTACATGGCTAAGTTAATTACCATGTACTGTGCTGAACAGTTAGTATCTTCCCTTTGTTTTCCCTTAAAGGTGTTCTCTAGCCTTTCTGAAATAAATGCACTGATCTGGAGTAGTGGAGCTGGATTTGGGTCACTAGAAATCCTGATTATATTGATGTGTATTTGTTGCTTTGTCCAGTGAACGTAGTGAAAAACCTTTCCTGGTATTGCATGGCTCAGCAATTGGCATTTTGATACTGTTGCAGATTCATTCACAAAGAAACAGAAGAACAGAGAGAATTGAACCGAGGGTATCACCACAGGATTCTCACCGAGAGAGCCACGACACCTCAAGTTCAAGTGCCCATTAAGTACCTAACTGAGAATCCAAATGAGCCTGCGCTCAACTCTGATATAGATGACACAAACAATTTCCTTCTGTCAGCTACTATTTCTCTCACTGACAAGTGCAAATAAAGGTGGGAAGGAGTGAATTCAAGAGGGAAAAGCCAAGTTTAGTAGTGATAGGAATAGCTAGCACAGGCCGCAGACATTTGGGAAGATCAATAGCACAGCACTAGTTAAGCTGTGTGTGTGGTCTTGACATCTCAACACAGGCATTTTTGCTTGGGGAGGTGGTACTTTTTTGCCAAAAGTGGTTTTGTGTTTTTTGTATCACAGAGACATTGTCCTTTCCATTTAGATAATGATCTATTTAGTATGACCTATATTTTCATTTTGTCGCTGTAAAGAGAGAACACAATTTCTGTCAGAACAGATAAAGGAGACAAAGAAAAAATAAGCCACAACCTCTATTTTAATTTCAAAGCTGAGAATTTTTTCTGTTTTTCTTTGTAAACTATTTTTACAAAGTAAAAAATGGACAAAAAAGTAAAGATGCTTATCCTCTTTGTCAGAAATTATTTTATTTTATTAGCTCTGGTTCAAACCTTCCCAGACATGTAGGCAAAACTCTGTGATGGTAAGATAATCTAATTAAAATGAAGAGCTGTTAGTAAAATACTATGTGGGTGAAGAAAGGGGGTAAAATCTCCTTCAGTCTCAGCGGAGCAGCTGACACCTTCCTGAGCAAGAGCAGAAGAAATGAGAGGAGAGGGCTGAATGGATCAAACATAAGTATTATCTTTTCTTTACATGTGGTTCCAACAGCTTGCCCCTGGATTTGATACACAAAACAGATGTTTTAGTCTGGCTTCTCTTACATGTTCTGTTGTCCACGCCTAAATGTGTAAGATTGTCAGAAGTTCAGCACCAAAAAGAATATCTAGCAGCACAGTTATTCACCTCCCCTATTTGTCTCCCAAACATATTTGCTTATCTACCCACCAGGAAATATAGAAATAACATAAAACAACTGGCCTCTTGCTGAGATTAATATTCTGTGGTTAGCTTCAAACTAGCATCTAACAGCATTACAATTTATCTGTCTGGTTCTGTTGAACTTCAGATGTCTCTAAACAAGGTACACACATAAAAGGTTGTAAAGGCCCTAATAATAATTACATTTTAAATAGTTATAGTCAGCACAGCTGATAATTTCACACAGGAGACCTTTCCAGTGCTGCAGTTTAAAAGCATTATATATAGCGAGAAGCAGTAAATTGGTTCAATGAAAGATTTTGGGTTTGGAAAACATATTTCATACTGAGAAATTTAAGAAGATTCATCAACTTATTTTGCTGAAAGAAGGCTTAGGAATGGTTTGATTTTGGTCTGTGAGTACCTACCTGAGGAACAGATTTCTCATAGCCAGTTCTTTAATCTATCAATAAAAAACCATAACGAGATTCAGCAGTTGGAAGCTGAGTCAAGACAAATTTAGATTTGAAGCACGGAACTGATTTTTAACACTGATGGTAGTTAAAGATAGACATAACTTACCTAGGAATGTGATTGATTCTCCACCATGTGGACCCTTTATTTTAGGATTGAGTGTCCTTCTGAAACATATACCACAGTTCAAACAGAAATTTCTGAGAGGTTTCTGTGGTGATGTCCTGCTGAAAATAAAACATAATAATCTTCTGGCTTTCTAGTGCCTTTCCAACTTAAAATTTATGTTAAAACTTTTTTAATGAGTGTAAAAATATGAACTGAGTATTAACTGCTTGTAAAAACTACCTGAGATCTCAGAAAATATAAAACTTTAGATCTGAAATGGAAACAGCATATTTTTAAAGGAGTGATGATTCACATTTTCATAACTGGGGAAATGTCAGCTCTTCACTCCCTATCCAAACAAGAAAAAAATAACAAGAACATTCACATGACAAGTCTTTAAAATCAGGCTCAAGCAGTGTGCCATTAAGGTCCCATCCAAGTACAGGTTTGGGAACTCAGTGCAACCCTATGCAAACAGGGATAAAAATCCTTTCAGCATGGCTGACAGAAAAAAATCCTGAAATCCTAGTTCTAATAACTAGATACAGTTTTGGGGGTTTTTGGTTTTTTGTTTGTTTGCTTGGTTTTATTTCTTCCAGTCACCTGGCCTGTTGGTTATGTGTTTCCTATTGAATCCCTGTGTCTTTGATAGCCAGGCCAGATGTTAATTTACTCTGGAAATGATGTGAGGATGAAGAGTTCTTTGACAGAAATCTGTACCGGTGCTTGGCATTGCCAAAAAAGTCAATGCCAAAAAACTTTGTGCAATCATTGAGTGGCTTGAGTTGAAAAGGATATTAAAGTTCATCTAGTTCCAACCCCTATGCCCTAGGCAGGGACATTTTCCACTATGTCAGGTTGCTCAGGGATGTATCCAACCTGACCTTTAACTGTCCCAGGGGTGAGGCATCCACAACTTCACAGTGAAACCTGTTCCAGAGCCTCATCACCTTCTGAGTAACATATTTCTTGTCATTTAATCTGAATTTCCTCTTTTAGTTCAAAACTATTCTTTCTTTTTCTATTGCTATATGCCCATGTAAATAGTTGCTCCCCTTCTTTTCTAAAATCTCCCCTTAGGCACTTGGAAGGTGCTGTAAGTTCTCCCATGAGTCTTCTCCAAGCTGAACAATCCTTACTCTCAGCCTGTTTTTATGGGAGAGGTGCTCCAGCCTGCTGATCAATGTCATGGCTCCTCTGGACTCACTGCAACAAGTCCATGATCTTTCTACACTGAGCTGGATGCAACACTCCAGGTGGAGTCTCACAAGAGCAAAGGAGAGGGGAAGAATCACCTTTTTTAACCTGCTGGCTACATTTGTTGTGGTACAACCCAGGATGGGGTTGGCTTTTTGGGCTGCAAGTACACATTATTGGCTCATGTCCACAAGAACCCCCAAGTCCTTCTCTGCAGGGCTGCTCTCTGTGAGTTCTCTCAGTCTGTGCTCATGTCTGGGATTGCCCTGACCCACTGCAGCACCGTGAACTTGAACCTGTTTCTTCTCACATTTGTACAGGTCCCCTTGGATGGCATCCCTTCCTTGGGTTGTGTCAATTGCACCACCCAGCTTTGTGTCATCTGCAAAACTTGCTGAGGGTGCTGCTGATCTCATAATCTATGTCATTGAAAAAGATATTGAAGAACACCCATCCCAAGACAGGGATCTGAGCAGCACCAGACTACACCTGGACACAGAGCTGTTAAAATACAGCTCTCTGGCTATGATCATACAGCCAATTCCTTTTGCACAGAATAGTTCACCCTTCAAATCCACATCTCTTAAATCGTCACACCCATCTTTGCCTAGTCTTAAAATGTTACCTAGTCCCTGATTTTTTCTGGACTAATGCAAGTTAGTTGTGAACAACCTTCATTTTTATTCATCAGTTTTAGATCTCCCAGAGGGCTTCCTCTTCCTAGGGGAACCTGAAAATAGCTTAAAGAACCTTGGAAAATCTGCTTGCTTTGAAGTTAAACCAAATAAACTTGTGACTCTCTCTGAAGGACTTGGGTTCTTTGAGGTAAGAAAATGACACAAGGGTTATGTCTTTAAAACAGAATCAATGATATTGCTAGTGGCCATAGCTCTGAATGGAAGTGTCATACTGTGCAAGTTGGTTGTAGATGTTAAAAGATTTTGTTCATCATTGATTGGTCCATTTTTTGGCAAATCACTTCTGCTTCTTATTTACCTTGCCATTTCATTCTGCAACAAACTTCCAATAATGGAAGTCCCATAAGACATAATGGGATCACTTGGCATGTAATTTAATCAGTGACATGTTAAATGTGGAGGGAAAAGGCAGTTACACCTGAAGGCAGATTCTTCTTTAGTTTAACTTTGATACAGTGTGGCAACATTAGGATGAATAAAGCAAAGAAAAAAAGGAAATTAAGAAGAGCCGGTAAAGAGAAGTGACAGAATTTTACAGATGTAGTTAAGAGAAAATATTGTGGAAACACAAAGAGTGTTTAGTATGAACTGAGCCTGTGTTTGGGCGATAGCTGAGAGATAAATATAATGTGGAATTTGGCACAGATATACAGACGCCTGAGCAGCTTCTGGAATCACTTCTCTTTCAGTATCCATCACATACATCACAACAGAGCTGTTTTAGGGGCATAAATAAACGTGACTCATAAATTTATCTGTGTTAACCTAAGAAGTTGTACTAAACTAAATAAAATAAGGACAGAAACCTGTTAAACACAGAGTGCAGAAGTATTGCACAAGAAATGAAATATGATTCATGTCCCCAGCTGGAAGAGCACTCCTGACTTATCTTCACAGGTTATTTGGGAACAAGTATGAGAGCTTAAAGTCGGCATCTGCTAAGCACATATAAATCACTGCAAAACTGACTACAATAGCTGTATTTCTGAAACAAACAACCAAGACACATTTCCATTATATTTTCCTTTGTCTCCCTTATCTGGTTTGGTTTCTCTATTTTTGAAAGGAGGTAGAACCTAAAGCACTGACCAGGGTTGTGGGAAAGTTCAGCTACAGGCTTGGACTGTGTCCAGCTACAGACTTGAGTACATTGTTTTATTTCTCTTTTCCTCTATTGTCACTTAGCCCCTCTTTTTGCACATTTTATTCTTACAAGTAATTGGATAAATTGTACCAACTGCAACTGTAAGTGGCACCAAAATTTAGGAATCACACAGTCTTGTTGTGGGTGATGGGAGAACTGTAATGCATAAATAAGCTGATTTATGTGGGTATGATCCAGTTCAAGAAGAGGTCAAGGCTTCTGGTTGTGCTCTTTCTCAGAAGTTACATCAAGCTTAGAGAGCAGGACGTGAAGTGCTTTAGATCACAGAGATGGTCACTCATAGAAGATGAAGGTCATTGGTCACTGTGGTGGTCAACCAGATGTGGTGGTCTTCACAGAAGCTCATTCAGTGCTTAGCCAGGACTGGGGGCTGCTGGAGGAGGCAGAGTGCTTTGTTTTGCTCCCACCTACCATACTCTGACCATTCCTGCAAGTGAAAGAGCCTGCATTCCCGAGGGCGTGGAACAGTCTTATCTCTTGCTTGCATGAGCTAATTGAAGGCCTTTCCATGAGAATTCCCTGATCTGCTCTTTTGTGCTTTGCATTGAACTTGAGTTTAAGCAAGATATGCTCAATCTAACAGTGTGTGCTGAACTGTGTGTGGGAAACTGCATAGACAATTGTCCAGGGAATTTTTTGGATTTTTTTTTGGTGTATGTGTGTGTCTAGACATTTCTACTTGAACACACTGTAGGTACCTAGGGTCATTGATTCTCCAATAGGAATATATTCTTGGACACATTATTTCTTGGAAATTTCATTCTTTGATCTTTGAGAAGATTCCCTTCATTTACTGGGGTTGTACAAATATCTTTAACATTAGCTCAAACCAGCATTTGAAATGTGCAGAAGCTTAAAATGATTTGTACATCCAGCCATGCACCCTGTCTTCATGGAAGAATTATATTAAGTTCTGCTTTGTAACAGGACGGTAACTTTTGCATCAGCTCTGTAAGGCCTCTGCTTCTGCTTCTGCCTCTGCCTAACAGTGAAAAGGAAAGTAAGTTTGAAAGCCTCTATTAGTTCTAGTGGAAATTTGTCTTGAACAACTGTGGACTTTGGCCCAGGAAGAAGAAAAAAATAACTCACCCTTGAATATTTTGCAATTTGTAGGGAAAAGCATTTTCTTTTTCTTTGAAATAGCACCAAAACATACTTAATTTTTTATTGATCTCACACTTGGAGTATATGATTTTGACTTTTTACACTTAACCCTTGCGGTGATGATATTTATTATTACTGTTTTCCCTGGTTATTATTTTCACTATTTACTATTATTTTGTCATTCCACTCAGAATCCTTTCTAACAGCAGTGTTTCCATAATGTATAAACTGATGTACCCATCTGCATATTTCAGGATCTTCTGCACTATGCCTTATTTAAATTATCTACAAGACTTTTGCAGGTATTTCAGTCAAAAAGTCCTGGTCATCAGATGAGGGAAAGTAGCAATATCACTTGGCATCTTCTGACCATCTTCTCTTAGTAATTTTTGATGATAAGGGATTGAAAATGAAATTAAAATTATTTTGTAATTTCATTATCTTGGAAGTGATTTTATAGCCTACTGAGAATTAAATGTCGAAGTACAGCACAGTGTACAAAATAATTCCTCTTTTAATACATTTTTATAACACTCAGATGAGCAGAAGTGAAGCTCAGGTCAGAATTAGCCTGTGTATTGCTCAGCTTTCCAGGTCTTTAATTCAACATGAAAATTAAACAATACTATTTTTACCAGAGTAGATCATCCAAAACCAGCTAAGACAATAATTTTTCATTTTGAAGGGCTCTTACTCAAACCATTTCAAGGTGTTTTTTAAATTGTTTAAACCCAAAATTGAAACCCCAGAATCCTCTGTAATAAAAGATGTGGAGCCCCTTTTCATTAATTGCATTGCTTGCCTATTACAGCTAATGTGCACTTGTTAAAAAGCTATGATGCTGCATTTAAAAGCATAATGCCTGAAATAAAATTCACATAGTATCCAAACCTAATGAATTTTTCAGGAGGTTTTACTAGGCTTTCAGGTATTTCTATAAATAAAACATTAGCTTTTTAGGATGATTTTGATAATTCCACTAGTAAATCCTAATGAGTAGTAGAGATTGCATGTTTTGTTAACCAAGGTTTTGACCTCTGCATCAGGTGTTAGATCACATAGGAGCAGATGATGCTGAGATCACTACAGATGGCAAGAAACCAGTTAGAAAGGGACAGTTTGGCTGACACATGAGAAGCAAAGAGCTGCCTAACTTATTTCACAAGATTTTCTCCCAGGGTCTTTAATGAATCCAAAACAGAAATAAGATGGGTTTTTCCCTAGTTAATACATGACTTGTTAACTTTCCTTACTTAATCCTTGCCTATGACTTCATTCTCTGCAGCTCACCTCACCTCCCTGTAGCCTCTTGCCAGTGGCACAGCAGACATCCCTGTGCCTGTGATGGCTTTGCCTCTCCAGTGCCCTTTGGGACTCTGTTGGCTTCTCCGCCCTTGTGTTACAACCTGTGGCAGCTACAGGGCCAAGGTTTAGGAGACAGCTTGAATATGATGCACACGGGCAGAAGCACCTAAGAAATAGTTGTTCACTGATTATGCTCTGCCTTCTCAGCTTGAGGAAACCACAGAGAGAGTGATTACTAATGTCCTATCTCCTTAGTGTGTGCTGAATACAGCAGAAAATGCAACTTGTTTGCTGTACACTAATTCCTTCATCCTGTGATTTCCCCCTCTCCTGTTTTTGTTTGTTTGATTGTTTTGGATATTCCTTGTAATTAATTTGAAATTAACAAAAGGCACCATTCTTTTGGAACAAATGGAGATCTTCCATAATATTTGCATTCTCTGCTGAATCCAGCATTTTCAGTGTCAGCCCCAGCAGCAGTATCAGGTGCCTTTGAAGCCTTTGAAGTCTCCATAGCTCAGGCTAAAGGCATTCAAAAGGGAAAAAGTATCAGGTTGGCGGAGGTAAGGGGAGAAGAGGGCTTTTTCTTTACCTACAGCCACTCTTTAAAATGTGAATGGTAGAATTAGAACGCTTTAAAAAAAAAAAGCAACCCATTGATTTTTCCTTCAAAAGAAGCTTCATCCTAAGCCAGGGTTATTTGAAAGCCTTCTTAGTGTGACCTGATGAGTTGGAGCCACAAGTGTCCATTTTAGGGGGTAAAGAGGAAAGGGAAGGGATTTTTTATAGACCATTTTTTTCTAGTGTTTTAAAATATCCTGTATAGGAATCAGAGTGAATCTATACTTCAGGAAAAATCCATGAGCAGAAAGCTACTATCAAAACAGATTGAGGTTTGCCCATCCTGATGCTGCAATTTTGTCCTGCTATTCAGTTCCTCAAGAAAAAGAGGGGCGTTGTTAGCTGAAAGGACTCCAGCTGCACAAGAGGCTACTTAGCAGCCTTGCCAGGAAAACGGATTTTTTTCAGAACCATGGTTGAAGCAAGAGGTTTGATAGAGCAGGCTTGTGAAAGGCAATGAATGGAAGCTATGAGGAGTTCAGCTAATGCCACATATATTGCAACTAAAGTGTAGACACAGTGTAAGAGGAAGATAGGAGGGCAAACTCTCAGTGTTTCTGGCAATATTTTCTCTGAAATCAGTGTGCATATGACATGGAACCTCTTCAACTAATAAACCCAGCAGAGAGGATTATCTCCTCAGATGTGACATTGTGCTAATGTGGTCACACTACTTCTGGATCCTTCATACTCCAGGAGATGTGCATAACATACCAAGTTCATGAACAGTTCCCAACTTGTCAATGCCAAAGGTTTGACACTTGTTAAAAAAAATAGTTGGGGTAATCCTCCTGAAATAAATTCTGAGACTGGAGACCTACTGATTTATTTAAAATATCAGCTTTACAGCTTGAGTAAGAGAAGAGCTAGAAAGATTTTTAATATTTGCACTATCTCATTTGGAACTGAAAAACTGATATTTTGCAAGAGTGAACTGAAAATCCAGTAGGGAGGAACATCAGATTGGGTCTGTCAAAATGTTTCATTTAGCTTAGTTCAAGAGCTTTTGTGTGATGCTTCTCTTTTGGAAACATAATTGTCTGTTAATTCTGTTATCTCTTGAAAGACATTTTGACCAAGAAAAGCCACCTTCAGGATTTTGAAGATCTCTAAATGGGATTTAGTGAAAATTCCAAAACTTAAAAAAAAATTGTGGTTTCTGAGGAGTTATGTCAGGAAATACTGGGGTTAGCTTTCCTGGTGCTTTTTAAGAATTCCTTTGTTTCTGGAAAAATTGCAATGTGCTGTAGGCAGAGTAAAATTGAAAGCAAGTTGTCAGCTAGAATGAAGACTGGAACCTTCAGTCCTTAGGGTCCTTAAGTCAGTGAAGGAGCAAACCTTAAAATTAGAGTGTAGCCTGTGTTACTTATCACCATGAGTAATTGTATTCATCAGGTAATAGGTAATATGAGTGAAAGAAATTGATTGTTGAATAGGTCTTCAGGCAGAAAGAGATTTTGGTTACTAAGGGCAAAAATAAGAACAGATTAAACTGTCTTTATTATAAACAATGATGTCAAAAGGAGACCTCAGAAAATTTTCCTAACAAGTATATGGGAGTTTGCTCACATATGCTCAATCATATTTGTTTCCAGTGTTAGTGACATACAACAGGTAGCAGAAAAATCTTTATACATGTTATCTCTGGACCAAAATCCTATTAATGAGAAAAGACCAAAGCATCTCAGAAAATAATTTTTCTCTACCTGGTATTACAGTGTGTGATAATATATGCTGGATGTGTGTTACTCTTTGGAAGAAAATACAGAAATGAATACTAAAAGTTATCCTAGGTCTGTGCAATAAAACCATTTTTCACCAAGGTTGAGAGTGCTGAACTTCATGGTTATAAAATGGAGTATCTTGGTTTTTAAAGCTAGAAATATAATGAATATATATCATGCCTAACACTGCAGTTAGGAGACCCTACCCTTTTTTTTTTACCAAGGAAAATTAATCCTCCTATGAGTACTTGCTAGTGCTTTTCTTGCATGATGGTTGAACACTGGACCTTTTATCTCTTCATTTGAGAGCTGCTTTGAAGCTGAATAAGACTTACTGTCACCCTACTTAGAAGCCTCTTGTATACATTTATTTTCTTAATCTTACCCAATCTTTTACATCTTTAATCCCTAAAATAAACAAGTAATTAATTTCACACAGTAAGTTATTTGCTCCTGCCCATATGCTATATATATATACACACATACACACACACACACATATATATATACATATATATATATATATGCTCTCTCTATTCTTTTTAAAAAATAATCACAGCTTTTACTAACTCAAATCTTCTGTCAGCTAATTCCCTAGGTATACCTTCGTTGTAATATGATGCCAATGCTGCAGATTTAACTGTTTCAAAGGCACAGTGAGAAAATGGGGAAGAACTTCACAGACCCATGGGTGGATAATGCCATTTTGAGTTTTCTGCACTGGCACACTCAGCTTCCAATATTTATAATTTTCACACTTGAAATTTGTTTTGGACATCATGACTTTGAAAAAAAATTAGTCCATTGGCTGTGAGCAACCTGATTAATGAGTTTTAACATGTTACCCACTACCTGCAGCATGTTTTAATTTCCAAGTCTTTGATTCATCCTCATCATTAGTTGATGGCTCAGCTTGAAGGACAAAAATTTCATGAATGCAAGGTAATCCATGTCTTCAGAAATGGGTGAGGAGAGTTTTTTCTCTCAGGAGGGAGGTTATTTTGTAACTTTACAGAACCACTGTTATTGTCAGAACTGACATTGCTACACTGCCTTTGTAACATGAGTTCATTCTGGTTTTAACAAGAACCTACCTTGGCATGTTTATTTGTAATGTCTACATTACACACTCCAGTACATGTGCCAGAGGTACCAGATATGTTATGGGAGAGGACTCCAGGAATTAAAAGGTGGTGACATGAATATTTTCAGTTTAAAATCACAAGTAAATAGAGGAAATTGGCTTCCTTTTAACAGTCTTGTTAAAACTATATATCCTGCTATTGTAACAGAAGAAAATGTTTCAGATACTGTTTGTGCATGAAACAGTAGGTTTTTTTAGCACCTCTCCAACATGACATTTTTCTTTGTTTTCTTGCAGGGTTGTTTTTTGAAGTAACGAATCATCCATTATGCTCTCAAACAGAAAGTAGCCTTTTGGCTAAATGAAACATGTGTAGCCTTTGTTCAGCTTGTCAATTGCAAAAGGATTTAGTGTCATGTAGAAAAATAATAATTACTTTCCTTCCTGCTCACATGATATTAGGAAGAATAAAATTTCGCAGGCCTGTTGGGCAAACCGAAGTTTTCTTGTTCCTCAAATCTTTACATTTTACATTCTGCATGCTGCTGTGGTCTAAAGGAGCTGAATTTTTTTAAATCCACAGCATTTATATTTGCCATTCCATTTAATGGAGCTTGTGAGTACTATGAAATGAGTCCTTTTTCACAGACAGGACATGCTAGCATTGATTCAAAGGCCTGCTTGTTGAGGTTCACCTCAGTTTGAAGTTACAACCTCTTAGTGTTTGGTTTATATCTTCTTAGTGAGCAAACTTAGCCTAACAGATGGTATAAGGACAGTTATGCCAAAGACATTGTATGTACATCTGTTTTGATTATTATGATCCACATGACTGCCCAGGAGTTGCACAAGCAACAGGGGTTTTCAGGTTTTCAACACCCAAGGTGACAAAAATGAAGCTGTCTTTCTTCAAATGTCCTTTAAATTTAAAATGAACAAACAATCATTTGTTACCACGTAAAATTAATGTGCGTTTCCAGTGGTGCTCCAAGTGGAAGCAAGATTTTTTTAGAATAAAACCCTCGTTCCCAGGCAGTGCCCTCTAGGAGTCAACTATTGATGTCATTTTAACTTATGAAATCCACCAACATTTTCAATCTGAGTTTTGATCTAATTGTTGTAAAAACGTCCTATACACTAAAAGCTA
Organism: Lonchura striata; assembly: GCF_050655825.1. Lineage (NCBI taxonomy): Eukaryota > Metazoa > Chordata > Aves > Passeriformes > Estrildidae > Lonchura > Lonchura striata. The sequence goes on from NC_140705.1 coordinate 37,095,335, forward strand.
CTGATGACCTTCAAAAGTAGCTAACAAAGGCTTGTTCTCTGCTTTAGGAGATTCAGTATTTCAACTACTTTTCAAAAAGGTACATTGGATTCTTCATATGATTGTGGTTGATGAAGCGACTCTGAGGGATAGCTCTAGTCTCATTTGTCCATTTGTTAATACAATATTTTTCTTCAATAGCTAGACAATTTTTAAAACCCCCAACCCCTATACATTTTCAGATTCCCTAGGGGTTTCTATTGCAATTTATGACCTTTTGTCCTCTTACATTTCAGTTTTGAGTGATTTTTCTCTTATAACTATTTTTATTGTACAGGAAGAATTGATTGTTATTATCTTAAAAATACAGCAGCTCTTGCCAACTGTTCATGAAATCGTACTTCTAAGACTTTAACTTTAATTGAAAGATTTCATATTTATTTAATTGTATAAGCTTATTCCTCCTATCCATATTGCTGGTGATACAATTGCTTCTGTGGCACACATTTGGAAAGCTGAGTCTTTGTTCTCATTCTATGGAGTTCCATTATAAATGTCACCAAGTTGTAGCTCATCCTTGTAGAAATAACTTTGAAGATAGATAATGTTGGTCCAAATTCTTATAAACTGAATTAAGGAACATTATAGTAGGCATTAATTTTGTCTGCTATATGCAGTCTAACTGTATTTTGGGAATTTTTGTCCTACAGAAGATTTTTAACCAATATGGCTGTTGACTATGACTTCCTTGCCTCCAGATTTGTAGAGAATGTGAGTTATGGTTAGCAGAAGATTTTGCCTTGTTTTTCCTTTTCTACAATAACCTCTCCTCTTCTCATAGCAGTTTGATGTGGTGGGATGGGGAACAGCACAACAAAATGCATCGCCTTTTTTGTGCAACTTTTTTTAGTTTTAATCTAATAAACCATATGGAGCTCCATGGTGAAGTTTAAAAATAAGATGGAAAGCAGGGATGGAAAGTAGATGTACAGCAAAGAAGGAAATGTGTTTTAGATCAGATCAGAAATAGATGGAGTCATTATTCACTACAGGATTCATTTCAAAGCTGTACAGTAAAGAAGTTAGGGCACCCTACTCATGAGCTCATGATGGATGATGAACAGCATGGTCTTTACAGACTGGCGCTGTGAAATCTGAGGCTTGGCACAGCCACAGAAGAAGCAGGAGGGCTGCAGGCATGTGTAGGAACAAGTCTGGAGAAGCAGTAGATTGATTAAAGTTGTCAGAGTTCCCATCACAGCCCTTTCTTTAATGCATACTGAGCCTGATGCAGGTTGACTGATACGCACATTACTTCTTCCCATGTCTTATCAGACCTGGAGTTAGTGTTGGGCAGAGGCGTAGCTGGCACAGTGAATGTGTAGGTTCACTCTATACAAAATCATCCCACTCTGCAGTTTTCACCTATCAACAGTCCAGACTTGTTTTTGATGTGGGAAATTCCAGCTGCATTTTGAGAGATGACAAGATTTTCAGAAGAGGAAAGGCAGAATTCTCACAGTAGGCTGGCTAGAAATGGAAATTCCTGCCTCCCATCTGGTGCCCTTTGTTACAGATTTGCTCTGTTGCCTGGAGAGAGACCAGGGCTTTTCACAATGTGACAATGTGAGGAAGGCCAACAGAAGAGGCATCACTGATTTCACCTGAGGAAAGTCTTACATTCTCCCTTTTGGAAGACACTTGGTCAGCCCAAAGCTCCCATCAGGTCTTCTCCCTACAACATAGATCTATGCATACTTCTCCTGAAGCTAAATGTCTGTGGGGAGTATTTCAGTTGTCCCAAGGCCTAAATTGCTAGTGAGGAAGGGAAAATAGCAAGGGAAAAGGATGATGTTCAGGAACAAACCAGAAGCTGGCTAGTTAATGGCAGCACTTTAAAATTAAAGATATATCATCATGGTCCAAACAGTCAATGAGGTGCTCACTGGGAGCAAGGACCTGCTAAGCAAAGAAGCAAATATTGAAATTTTAACTTGCAAAGCAATGAATATTTTAGAAAGAACGTGAAGGACTATTTTTATTTTCTGGTGCCATCATCAGATCTCCATGTTCCTTCCAGCCAGGCACACTCCATTTGTGTTATTCTAGAAACTACTTTTATTGCTTTTGCACTATGGAAAAAAAGTAAGCACTTTGACTGATCTGCAATCAGATGTTCCCCTTACACAGCTCAGCAGAGAGACAACGATGAATGCAGCTCTGATGTTGATGCCAGATAAGAAGGCTTATCAAAAGGGGAGTGCCAAAGTGACAGAAGGGTAAACCCTCCATCTTTCTTTGTAGGATACACAAGGGTAAAATCTCCCTTTTTCTTTGTAAGATGTTCCCTAGTGGTGAATAAAGCTTAAATCTGGTGTAAATCTGAGTGTGCTTAATCAAAGGGCTTAAATGACTTGCAGAATCTGAGCATTTTCTGCTCTAAGATCAAGTATGCATCTAAATTTTAATTTTCTTGTGTTAAAAATTTGTAGCATAAGTAGTCCCTCAAGTTTCATTGTACTGTTAGATAACCATATAAGAACTTTTCAAGGTTAGCATTATGCATTTGGATGTTGCTATATTTATTACTTTGTGTCTATTTTTTGTGTCAAAGGAGTTCAGACACTCATCTGTCAGCGGTGGATATCCCTGGTTACACAAGGTGGGGCTGATTTATTGGCTTTAAGAGGTGTTCTCTGTGTGCTGAAATCCTACAGAAAGAGTTGAAGTGTGACTTAGAGACAGAGCAAGAGCAGGACTTCCTGGGTACAGAGGTTGTTGGACTCATACACTTGGGAATTCTTGAAGAAGGAAAATTCCTGCTCTTATTTGCTTTTATTGAGTTAAGCTTGGCTTTCTGTTCCCTCTTTGTAAATAAACAAAACAGATCCTAGTGCAGGGCTGATCTGTGCTCCTAATTTCTCAAACAATAGAAACAAATCTGGAAACCACAATCCTGTCCACCTTCACCAACACAAGTATGTTAACAAATAAGGTTTTTTTCAATTGAAAACTTAATGTTTCCCTGAACATCCTGTGTGCTGAGAAGTGACAGCAACAGGGTTGAAAAAATACCTGGCCTCCAAGTCTCCCTCTCCCTGGGCACAACTTTGCATCCCCAAACATTTCAAGCATCTTCATGTTCCAGTTTCAGCAGGTTACATCTAGGTTTGAGTTCAGTGTTTGAGCGAAATTAACCTTCTGTGAAACCCCCTTGAAAGGTTAGATCTGTGTTCATCAGAAATTGGATTTCACAGCCTGTCACAGAAGTGATCATTCTTTGCTGAGGTTTGATTGAGAACCTTCCACCCTTTTCTCAGCAATACAGCACGGTAAATTTTGTATTACTCTCATCCCATCCTTTCCCACACCCTTATAGCAACAGCCAGCTAACTGAGGACTTTTTCATTTCAGACTCCTATTTATTTCTGAAAGAAATGGATGTTATTTAAAATTCCATTCCACCCACGATGTGAAACTAATAGACCTGCTTAATTATGGGAAAGCTATATGTATGGGTATTAAGGAAAAGACCCTGAGAAAATGTTTTTTAAATGTTGATTGCTAATGAGATTTAATGATACCAAACAGAGTGTGCTGCTCTAAGAATTTCAGCATGATAAATGCCTTTAAATTCTACTGAAAGAAACACCAAAATAAGTTACAGTGCCACTTAGTAAGACACCCTTGAGTGAAAGTAATAGGCACAAGGGAGCATGACTTCAGAAAGCAGGCCCAATTATACACATTACATATATATTTCCTTCCAAGCATATTTCCCTCCCTTCTTCTTTAATAGTCTGAATTTCCATCTGGTTTCTTTGGGAGTTCTGGCTAAGTAGGAGTAAGCTTCACATTACAGTTATCATCAGCTTCCTGTGGCCTAAGAAAAAGATACGTAAGGTTAAAATAAAAATGTGCTACCTCCTGTTGTTCCAAACACTTGACTGATCAGAATAAAATGTGGATTAGGAGGGTCAAATTTAATGATGACGAATCACTAAATGCTTTACAAATGCTTCAAATAAAGTTATGTGACTGGAAACCTTGGAGTGCCCTGGCATCCCTGGAGCCAGATACTTAACAAGGCTTCTGGAGGGATATTTCCAGGCAATGGATATGCTCACAAATAAAGAGAGATCAACCCATATTCTGCAGCAGAGCTTCTTTAAAGCTTCACAATGGTACAAATAAAATCCAAATATTGTTGCTAAAGGGTAGCAGATGAGACCTTGTTGGAATAATGTTTTTTCCCAGTGTGGGAAGGAAGAGAAGCAAGCCTGGGATAGTAGAACTCATTTCTGTGTCTTTCAGAAAGCAGTAGCAGTCCTAAGTTTCCCCAATAGGGTCCCAAATAATGCTCAGAGGCCAGAGAATTCTGCTGCTGACACCCCAGAGCCCTTTCCTTCCTGGAGATCTGGTAGGGTCAAAAAAGGCAGTGAGTTAATTTTGCTGCCACTTAGAAACTTTTTTCTCTTCAGATGGTTTTGTAATTTGGCTCCAAAGACAAGCACAAGGGAAAAGCAGAGTGATTTGTATCAAATACATCTCATTTTATTTTAGAGAAACACTTACCTGGAATCAGTCATTGCTGTTCTTCTCTGGTGGCAGATTTCTATTTTGTGTTTAGAAAAGATCCATAATTCACTAAGTTAGGTGTTTGTGTATTCTGCATTACTTTGGGGATACAAAACATGAATAAATCTCTGACACTTGCATTTCTTAGCATAACTGTTATTTATGTATCTGTAGAAGCATTCTAATAGTGTAAGACTTAAAAGGGTTGGCGTTATGCTTGATGAAAACTCTAGCAGAACTTAAATTCCTGCTTATATCCAGAAAAAGTACTTCTTCTTTACTTTATTACTATCCAGTCTCATACTTCAAGTCAGATTTTAGACTTAGAGAAGACCTCAAAATCTGCAATATGTGAAGGATTAATGTAATAAAAAATCTTCTAAATGCATAGGAAACAAAAGAGATTACTATGACACAGTGACCATCAATATAGTGTGAACCAAAGATCTCTGAATGTTTGGGAAAGATTCTCACTTACCTCAACAGAATTTGAATAGAATCATTCTTTATATTGAAAAACTCTAAAGTGACTATTTCCTTTGTGTGCTTTTCTTCTTACTTTCTTATTATTGTAGCCTCTATCTGCTACAAATTAAATCTGCTTTTGTGGATACATTCCTAAATATTTCATTCTTAAAATATCAGTGGCATTTGAAAATATAAATTTATATTTAAAAAGTTAATAAAAAATATGTTTTAATGACTTGGTGCACTGTAATCTTCCTTAAAAAAAAAAAAAAAGTCTTTTTTTTTTGGGTTGGCATCAACAGTCTCTGCCTACCAGAACTGCCATAGTGTCTCACGGGAGTTAAAAGTTCATGTGCATCAGACACTGGTTTTCATATAAACTGAAGCTTCTTGAGACCATTCATTGCCTTCTAGCTTATCCTTGGAGTGTGAGTAAATTTTAATTCTTTGTTCTACTTCAGGATGACAAAAAATTACTGAGATTTTCCATGGGATGAATCCCACTTTTGGATGAATATGTCCTTGTGTGTGGAATCTGAGACACTTTGGGCTTTAATCTCTGGTCTTGCAAAGCATTGAAATAATGGTATTCTTTCAAAACAGAAGACACCAAAGAAATGAAACTCCCCTGTAAGACAGTGAATTTGTTGGTGTTTCTCAAGTCAGTGGAAACTAAGAATAATCAATATTTTGTGAAAGTGGATAAAAAGCAACAAGAAACTCACACAAAAACCTCCTGTGAAATAATCAGATCAATAAAGTAAGGTGGATAGAAAGTACAGTGGATAATGGAAATATAAAAATCCACACAAGCAATCCTAGAAAAAAGTATAGTATACTCCTGGACACTTTATAAAAAATCACACTTCTACCCATGATACAATTAATGTTTAGTATTAGTTTGTGTACAGTAGTTCTGAAAATGTAAGTGTATTACCTAACTGCTAACAGTAAAGGCAAAACAACAAAAAAAATCCCCTTTCATCTGCTCCATTTGGTCACATTACATATCCTGCAATGCATCTTTATCAATAAATAGATAGATAGATAGATAGATAGATAGATAGATAGATAGCTAGCTAGCCAGCCTGTTGGTGGTTTCAGAACATCAGCTAGTAAGTGAAAGTCCTCCTTTGGTTCCTATTGCCAGCTTTGGAATACCAGCCAGGTAGGCTTACTGGTATTTCTATTTATCACTACACAGAAATAATTCTTTAATTTGTTTTCTACATCTAAGAGCATGAGTTTTCAATTTTATGTAAGCTATCAGGACAATCTCCTGTACCCTATTGTTGCTTCTAATACATTGTTATGATATTCTGTATCTCTAATAGCTTTAATAGCTTCTAAGATATTTTGCAAAAACAGCCCATAATGTTTTTTCTCTCAATGTTTTCTTCCTAAAACAAAAGGCATAGTGCTAATAGTAGCTTGCAATACATCCTTCTAATTCCCTAGAGTTTTGCTGTGTCTTCCCTTTTTTCTTTTCTGATCATTCCTACCTTGAAAGAAAAAGAATAAAGCCCTCCCGAATGGCTAAAGCACATATGAAATGTAGCAGACAAAAGTTAATTCAAATCCTTTATGCAAGAGAAAAAAAATGTACTTTCTGTCTTAGAGATCCTGTCAGCTCTATTCAGCAGTGCTACCAGTCCTATCTTTTGATCTGTATTCTGCAATGTTGAGTCCAATCAGGGTCCAGGTCTCACTTTGACTTTCTGCAATTAAAATGGCAACAGCAACAATAAGAAAAAATAAGAAAACATTTTTGCAACAACAGCAAAAAAAAAGAAAAAAAATAGTGGTCTCAATATTCCTAGAACAATTTTCCTGGGCTACTGAAGTAGGCAGAACTTTGGTTAGTATACAGAAGCTAGTTGTCCTCTTTTTGCACAAGTTGCTGAGCACTAAACTTTTTTATTGAAACATAAATTGGAGACAGGAGAGAAATAACAAAATAAAAAGCATGGTACCTGAAATATCTGTGTAGCTGCTGTCCTTGTAATGATTTTTGAAATACAGAATAAAAAAGTAAAGTCAAGGTAAAAATTATTTGAAATGTCCTATGATACAAAATGAAGAGCAGGGCAAAACTGCCCATGCTGGTTAGTGGAAAGAAACAGGCATTCCTAGGGCTTGATCTATGGCATTGCAAAGTGAGTAAACATATAAACATATAAATTAAGCTAAACACGTTGTGCATCATAGCTGCTCTTTCTGTTTGGAGAAAGGACAACATCTATGTGAATAGCTCACATATAAATGCTCTATTTTGTATGCTAAATTTGCACACATATCTCATGTAACCTAGCAAGCCAAGAGGGTGCACAGTAAACATATTGTACATCACATTCTGCCCTGCCTTGAATGATGTATAACAACTTACTGCAATTGGTATAGAATGAAAAAATGAGTAACCAAACGCATGCGGTCTGCCTGGTATTTACTTCTAAAAATAGAAATTTTGATTTCATTTTCAGTGAAGAAAAATTTTGAAATAGGGAAAGATCTTGAAAAATAAAATGCTGCATTCTTTCTCACTCTACTAGCAGTCATATAGTAATAGAGTTGATTATATCATCCCAGGTTAAAAACTTCCATTCATCAAAATCCTTCTGCATGGAGTTAAGTACACACTAAAGTTACCCATTAAATTTTCCAGGATATTTTCTTTGTTGCAGGGTCAAGATCAATAATATTTTTGGAGTAGTATATGACATTTGTGCAAATTTTGATACAAAAGATAAAAATTGAGGCAGCCAAAAGTGTTTCCACATTGTTTGAGGTCAGCGGTTATACAAACAAAGTGAGTTAGGGAAGTAAAAAAAAAAGTGTGCATAAGCTGCAATGTAAATACAAAAATAAAATAATATCAGATTATCACTATTGTCATATATATTAATGTACTTAAAGAAGACATTTTGCCACTGGAAAATAAGTTACCAGTTTGAACTAAGAGATTTTTTAAAAGACATATTAGAGATAATTAGAAGAAGTTTAGAGTGAAGAGTATGCTTATATTGTCTCATCCATCCTTTAAAGTTTTTGATCTGATTTTATGTATGATAGGATGAAAGAGGGAAAAAACTTGAACTTGAAAATTTGTTTATTTTTTGCTTAAGAGATGGCACATGCATAAATATCTTTCTCTCTTTATGTTTTGTGTTTTTGCTGTCAATAGCATAGAATTTCCACTTCTGAGTTTGATGGCCCATAATCAGTTTTCATCAGGTGACAGATTCATGTTTTTCAGCTGTATGAAAGTGTCTGACATAAATACTTGTTGCTTCCCTAGTCATATTCTTTCAAAGAAGGGTCTGTCACAAGAAAACCTCAGGCATCAGAACTTCTTTTTTCCTTTCTTCTTTGCTGCTATTCTGTACCACTGCTCTGATGTCTCATTATACCTGCACAAGAAAGGCTATTATCCTTCACACATTTAACTGCTGATCTAAATGAAAGTACATTATCTAAATAGTTGAATCAAGAAGCATACAACTAAAACTCATTTCAGTTTGATCTGTATTTCTTGGCGCTTTAACAGGTTAACAGCTTTCTGTTAAATTACTTTATTCAAGGGTTTTCACCATAATTTGGCCATAATGTGGTCTAGACCTAATGGTAATAAGAATTTGCAGAAAATCTGCAGTTCATTTTATGTCTCAGTAGAAAAATGTGTCTTTTCTAAATAATTCAGAAATTGCATTCAGAAACAATATGCACATTATCAAGGATGGGTCTAATAGGGAATTTATCTAACACCACAGAGTAAGCATTTCAAATACTTATCAAAGCAAGTGAATATTAAATATCATCCTATTAGCATTAAATGGTCAGTTAGTTAAGTCCCTGAATATTTACCTCAGTAATACTGGAAATAAAACACAAATTAAGTTATTTTTTGAGTGCTGTGCATTTATTTCACACTCTCAGAGACTCCCAGTGGTACTGTAGCAGTATTCTGTCTATGCCAGCATATGTTATTATCATTGTGGAGATTTATATGGGAGATCATTTTGTCATTAATCCAGACTTCTGGAAAACTTCAGAGCAGGAAGAGCATGTCATGGTAGAAATCAAACAAATATATCATCTTAAAACAACAAAAGTGGATTCCAAGTATGTGTGCTCTATTTCCATTCTACACCCTGTTTTCTGGTTGTGATATTAATATTTGTACGTGATGTAAGCTGAAAACACTAAAGAGGCCTTTGAAGAAAATGAATCATGTTTTTCACAGTGCAAGGGTACTCTTTTTTTTTTTTCTTTCATATTTAAAAAGTCATAAATAATTTAAACCTGTAACAGCTTCAGTGTAGCAAGCAGTTTAAAACCAAGGAAGTCCATTGCAATGCTTTTACACATATCCAAGATACATTCTCATTTTCACCATAAGGATTCAGGAAATTTATCCAAATCTGAAGTATTCAGATTTGCCAGGCATTTTATCTTCTCAGAAGTCAATAAAGGAGTTCATTCTTCTGTTGAACGTCTCTTGTTATTCACTTTATTTCTGATGTTCCTAACTGTTTGACTCTGTGGTCTATTAGGAAAGATGGATTATTGTCAATAGCCTCCTCAATAAGCAGGCACCCCTACTTCAGCATGGTAGGGGAGATATTTTTTGAACTCAGATCCTTATCCTCAGTTAGACCTGAGCCACAGAGAAATGTGAAGCACAAGGGGGAAGAGAGACAAGCACATGAGCAATTCAACCAGCAGATCTGACACGATCATGAATTCTGGTTATATTCCATTAGCTCCTGCATGACAGCTTTCTTTGCTGGCAGAACTGCAGCCAGAAGAATGGCCATCATGTGCCTAAGCCTAGACAAAGGATAATGACTGCAGCTGGTGGTAACAAAATCCTTTGTGTCCATGATGTAGCAGGCATATGCTGGCCCTAGAGAGCACCTGTATGCTAGATGAATGCTTTGGAGTAAAAATTGTTCACTCAAATTGTTCACAAAAATTGTTCACTCAAATTGTTCACAAAAATTGTTCACTGTTCACATTTCTGTATTGAAGGTAACCTTTTATGTGCCAGCTTTAACACCAAATTTTCTTTGAATTATGGATGGCAACTTCTCTGGTTGTGTGACTGGTTTTGAGGAATCTGGTCTATGTGGAAGGTGTCCCTGTTTCAGGCAGGGGGATTGAACTAGATGATCTTTAAAGTCTCCCCCAATCCAAACCATTCTGTGATTTTGTGATTCTATTACTCTGCCTTACCAAATTGGTGCACAGAGAGCAAGGAGAGAATAACAGTGTTATTGTGTCTTTATAGACACAGGTGAGGAATGTAAACTGAGGAATTAACTTACTCTCTGAAGTATGTCTTTTGTTGGAGACACCTGAACTTGCACTGAACAAGCTGGTGTGGCTCTCCAGCATAGCTCAGGCATGAGCTCAGGTCTGGGAAGCAGTGAAGCTGTGTTATCTCAGCATGCCACCCTGGGGAGAGCATGTCTGGCTTTTTTGCTTCAAGTTTTGGAACGGGCTTGGTTGCTGTGAGCTTTGGAATCTCTGTGCCACAGATGTCTGCATGCCATGAAAAGAAAATCCAGCTTATTACACTGCATACATCAAATCTGACATGCAGTTGCTGCCCTTTTTGTCATCCTAGTCAAATCTATAAAAAATTGAAATTTACTTACTTCATGTCTTTATTCTTTCTTACTTGCCAGACTCACTGGTCTCATCTTTGAACTGTGGCATAATGCTCATGTCTGTGCTGCAGAGCTGCATTGAGGATTTTGAACTCTTTCTTCACTTGGGATATCTGCGTCTCACTTTTAAGATGTGTGCTAGTTCATGTTGCTGTGCAGGAAAGCACTTTAAAGTGAAAAACTTAAGTTTTCTACTTTTCCAACTATCATTTTCAATCTTATAGGCTCAAAGTGTTCACTCATCTGGTACAAAGTTCTTTCATTTCTTGTTTCTTTCCTTTTATTCTCCCTACCTCTCCATCCAGACATATCTCTTTCTCACTGGTCTTCTTTACCTCACACTTTCATCTGTCTTATTTTCATTGGTCTGTTCTTAATTTTATTTTATTTTCTACAGATCTTCAGTTTAAAAAACACACCTCTGACTCATTTCCCTCAAAATGTATTCAAAGAAATATCTTCATTCCTCATATTTCTTCAAGACCCATACAAGTGGGTTTTGTTTCTGAGATTTTGGATAGATATTTCACTTCCATGACAGTTATAGATATTTCAGGGTTCATATCACCACATCAGAAATACAGCCAGTCCAGACTCATAAATCAGTATTACTAAGGTGTATCTGAAGAACTGAAACACTTTTATTGCAAACATCAGTGATAATATGGGCCTTAGAATTGCCCTGGAATATGGATGAGTACAAACCATTTAGGAACAAATATTCTGGCTGATAACTGACAGCCAGCCGAAAGCAGCCCCTGATAAAGATAAATAACCTGTACTCAGGGAAATTTTTTGCATCATTAAACATGGTGAGCATATTAGCTAGCAGAGGGTGGAGCTGAGTCCCTAAAGAGATAAATCTAAATTATATGCGCTGCAGTGATCATAACAGTAATGCACCATCTTGGCTAACTAGCTGACATCAACAGGGAAGGGAATTTCAGATTTAAATGAACCAAACTAAAGAACATTGCAGTGTGCATACAGATTAATTGGAGCACATTCATGAACTTTTTAGCCTCTTTCTCTGGTCACTTTTCAGTGGTGCCAAAGCACAAGGAGTTTAGACTATTCTTGTCATTTTTGCATCATTTTTTATTCTTACTTTCTTATATAGTTTGATTAATTACTCCTTTACTTGCCTTTGATTAATTACCTTATACCACAGTTGTATCAACTCTTGACAAAAGCTTATAGATGGACAGGAAAAATTTAGTGGCATTTTTCTTTAAATAGGAAAGTACACCTAGCAATTATATACCTAATATTTCAAAATGGGACAACTCTGAAAGCAAATAAAGCATTTAGTTACCCAGATACATATAAACAACCAAATAAAGCTTTGCTAGAAGAACATAATTTGGATTAAATACTTCCCTTAGAATTAAAGTGTTCTTTTAAATTAATTTATTTTTTAAACCATAGCAGGTGCATTTTTGTAGGATAACAAATGTCTTACTAAAAGATAGTTGCCTACTTTCAAATGTTTGTTATTTTGGTTTTCCAAGAAAATTTGGGTTCAAGCTGCTGGAAGGTGCATGAAGTAAAAAGATGAATATGAATTAATTGAAACTGATTTGGTCTAACTTGCAGTTTCTTATTATTAATTGGGTCTATTTATTACCTGTAAACTTAGAAAGTAGGAAAATAAACTGGATGTGACAATCACAATTTTTAGTCAAAACCAAATATGCATTTTCAGGAAAAATTGGTCTCAGATATGTTATCATCCTGATAGAAAACAAATCTGTTTAAGAGGCTCATAGATAAATTACAGGTTATCCTAGTTCTATCTAAAAATACACTTGCAATTGTCTAAGTGTATCTGATAATGTGGCCTGAAAGAAGCAGGAGGGTACAGAAATGTGACATGCAAAGGGCACTGCTTTTGCTCCATTCCTCATCTGCTCTCTGCTCCAGGTCTATGATTGCAGCAAAGAACTCCTGTGTGTGCTCCTGAGCATCAGACCTGTGGTACCTGAACATCCATCAGATTGTCCAGGCTGCTTTTCCCCCTGGGGAAATGATGATGAAAGGCAGAATTGCTTACACTGATGGTAGCAAGGAATTTTTCACCTGGCTCCCTGTGAGGCTTGTGTTCTAGCTAGGAGGGCTGCATCTGACTATAGTAGCCCTCTGGCCTGGGTACATGGTTTAAATGGGCTGCAGCGGATCAAGGAATTTCAAAAGCTTTACTAGTAGCCAAAAGGGGCTTGTCCCTTAGAGGAACAAATAAAAAATGGCAACTGGCATTTTACAATGCTGTTGCACCCTGGAGAGATACAACTTTGCAGAGCAACTGCTCTGTAGCTCACGGTATTTAGTGAAATAGGAGATATATCAAGGGAGATGATTGAGTACACTTGCTAGACAAGCTCCCCGTGTAAAGTAACAAACAGAAAAATTACAACTTGATTGTATGATGAAATCAGCTAAGCTGATTTGCAGTACTGGGCATTCAACAACATGGATCGAGGGCAGGAAATCTCTTGACTCCATGAAAAGCTCCAGCTTCAAATCCTGATTTTTCATAGCACCTCAGCATATATTTTAAACCTCTTGGTATTACTTAAAGCTGAACTTGAATGTTTTGCTATCCTGGGGCTCTGATGAGGAGGTAGGTAGCAGGAATTTAGGAGCTTACCAGAGCTTTCGTATGCAGGAGATTAGCTAGGAAATGATAGAGAATAACTCCTATTCTGACTATCCTCAACTCTAAAATGTAAGCCTTACGATGACGGCATTGCTCCAGGCCTTCCTGTCTGTGCTCCAGGGTATGATCCTGAGATCCTGCATGCAAAGTATCATGTTTGTGGAGCAGCTGCAAAGCAGGAATTTTATACCAAATTTTTCTGTCAGGAACCATTCTGACTGGGTTCAGTAAATCAGCTGATTTTGATGCTGAATCATAAAATCCCAAGTGAAAGATCTTGTTTAGATGGTTGTAGAAGAAAAAAAAAGCTCAGTAAAATGATGTTTTCAGAAAGTTCTCAGTTCTGTCACAATTCAGATAAAAATTTGTGATCACTTATGTATTACTTACATGAATGATCCAGTCTAATCTCTAAAAATAATGACTACTGCCACAGCTCTTGAGAAACTTCTGATTTTTGACAAGAAATGTTGACCATGTTCTCTAAGCACTGCTTTGCCATAATCAGGCATTAATCTATTTTGAAAAGCTGTAACTTCTTAATTTAAAAATATTATCTCCAGATGTGATGTTGCAATTGGATTTGGTCAAAGCTTGCGAGCTGGAAAAAGGTTTTCTCAGATCAGTCCTTCCCATTATCTGTTGCTCCCAGAGGAACTCGTTCAGCAAGATGCTCCATTTCGGGTATAGTTAGTTCAAAGGTTTGAATGGGACTCTGATTTCTGCTCCTCTACTCATGTGTTTAGTTACAGACTTGCTAATGGGTTATATTGAATTGAGGACTTGTTGTTTTCCTTCTGCTTTTGTTTGCTGCTTTTGGTCTTTTTCGTTTCTGTGGGGTTTTTTTTTCTGTCTTCATATTATTTTTTTCATCACTTTTTTTGTTCTGACTTCTTTCTTCTACTTTTCATTTCTTCTCTTATTTTAATTTAATGTAGAAATTCATAATGGAATAAAATACTGACTAAGACAGAATAGTAAAATAGAATCTACTTTAAATTTGAAAGCTGAGCAATTTCTCTCTGACTGAACTTAGATTGTGACTCAGAAATCTTTTCAGTGTACAGAGAAAACCAAAATCTCTTGAAGTGAATAAGAAAATTTTACTTCAGTGGGTTGATGTTTAGGGAGTACTCTGATATTCCTCCTCAGTTTTGGTAAGAGTCCAGTAATTTTAACAATGTAATTTAAATTCCCAGGAAAAAACCCCAAACCAAACACAAAACCAGGACAGTGAAAAATATTATATTCCTTGTGTTCTCCATTCCCATAATTTTATAATAGTCATGATCATGTAAGATCCAGGGAAGAAAGATTAATCCAGCCACCCATTTACTGAAGTAAAAAAATGCTTTGATATATTTCTCTCAAGCTGTGAGTTATAAAGCTTTGTGAAAATAGAGTAGAAAAAGCCCCAAACACCCTTGTGATAAAACTGTGAGTAAGCAGTTCCATGCAGACTGTCATTTTCTTTCCTAATTGCAAATGCCTTCTAACACCTTTCCATCACTTTATTCAGCATTTTTAATAACCAACAGTAAATGTGAGTAAATCACATTGACCTTTAAGGTCCATATATAGATCAAAATAAACACACAGAGATTAAACACGATGTTGCTTTTACTGCAAGGATATGCAAACAATTATAGATGGGGTCAATCTAGGGCACCATTGATATTGCTTACCAACCAATTTATTTGTGAAACCTCTAACCCCCTTTAATGTATTTCTTCAAAGAAGAAGACCTAAGAGGCTCTTAGGTATGACTGATGGAAAATTGACTTTTTTTTTTAACTAGCAAAAGATTTTGCATAATTATTTTATTATTAATTTCTTACTTAAATGAAAGATAAATGTATGGCAATTTAAAATCTGCTTGGTGGTGATTTTCTGAGATATTTAAATTCATAAGTATTTTATGTTTTTAAACATCTCAGAAAAAGCATCCAGACAAAATATTAACATACTACAAAGTGTAATAGAGTTTCATAATTTTTATGCACTTTTCCATTGGTCACAGAAGAATATATCTGTCTATTCTTTCAGGATATGCTTTAGGATATTGTTTTTCTTGAAAATGTTGTAATTTTAACCAAAAGATTGTTCAGGCATATGATAAAGTGATTATTGAAAAAAAAAAGAAATTAATGTGGTGATTAACTTATATTGGTCTCATTATTATAATAGTTAGAACCTTACATTTGAATTAACAATACATGATTCATAGAGGGGAAAACAACTTTAGAACTGAATACAAAACAGACAGTGTAAGTCATGACAAAACATTAATCTACCAGGGTTTAAAGCCAATTATTTTTTTTATTGCTCTCTATCCTCAGTAGATCCTCAAGAGAAATACACACAATACTAAATTGGAAAATGTACTCATTAGGATTCAAAAAATTAATTTAAATCTTTTAATGTCAAGTATTTCTAGTGATTTCTAAATTTAATTAGTGAGCAGCATCCTTGCTATTGATATATTTTAGTTATTATTGCATTTTCAAGGAATGATAAAAAACTAAGGCCAGATAAGGTGACTATATTGTTTGACATCCTGGAGAAGGTGAAAAGTACAAAGGTATATTTTCTTGGTATCCAGCCATTTTCAGTTTTAGTTCTTGACCTTTGAGCATTATTCATATGAAAGAAGAATCACAAACAAAACCCTGTTTTCATTTGTCTGCTCTCCTCTAATATCTTATTATGTAATTGGCTTAAATTTTGCAACATCTTGAACAGGAAGCTTTTACTGAGATAAGAATAATTGTCCTGTTGGGGTGGTTTTTAATGTTTTTGTTTTTTTTTTTCTTTAATGTATATAATGTCTTTTCTTATTTTCCTTTAAGAGTCCATTCATCATTGCAGATCCTGATGTAATTGTGGTAGGTGGGTGCTGATCCCTTTCAAATGTTGGCATAAGCACCAAACCTCGGAATGGTCCACAGAAGCAGGCTGGAGTGTGTGAGATGATAAAGGGGTAGGGAAAAGCACCTGCAGTTAGGGAAAGGAAACCATGATCCTGCACTGCCAACCACACATTAATAACTGGCAGCTACTAATAAATTCAGCAGGCTCTGAAGGCTTCACAGAAGCTGAATGACACAATATAAAAGAGACTGCATTTATTCTGGCTGGGAGATGAGTTTATTTGTCCAAGAAGCTCTTTGTAGCCTGTCTGAATGGCGCCAGCACTAGCTTTGCATATATTAAACTGGAACGGCTGTTTGTCATCAAGGTGCTTTTCTCTAGGCATGCACAACATTAACAGTTGTACACACTAAGAAAACAGGGAAGGTAGCAGGTTGCCCTGAAAGAAATTTTGACTGTGGAGCTCATGGCAGCTTCTTCTGTCTGGAGCAGTTTGTGGATGGTGCCAGTGTTAACTAGAGCTGCCTACTTGGCATGGCCTGAGAGCATGGGCATTTTTACTGCAGTTTGTGTGTGCATGCACACACACCTACATGTTCCTTTAGCCCTGAGGTTTGCTCCAGGTATATCAGACTGCAGCTAAGGTCAGAAAGTGATGTGACTGGCCTGGGAACGATGGAATAGTTCCACTGTTTTGAAATGGACTTCTGAGGGTCTCTTCAGTGAGCCTGAAACTCTGATGAGGGGACAGATGTCACATGATTGATTTAGGCTGTCCAGCATTTTCTATTTATTGCCTTAGATATAAAAAGCTGATGGTGAGGTAGTAGTTGGAGATATTTTCTGCAGCAGAGGCAGGTTCCATGTAATTTTACTGGTCTTAGAATCTCAGCATCTAGTCAAAATTCATTTTGGCCAACGCTTGGTAGTCCAGGTTGAGGAAGAAAGCAGCTCCTTCCATTTGTTTTAAACTTTACACTTTTATGAGATGAATGGTTATTTGACCTCCTACCTCTTTTTGTTGACTACAGAGGCAGTAGTCTCTGAAAAAGACTACCTTAAAAGACATATCTGTCTTTCAGATGGCTAAAATTATGTGACAGGATGCCTCAAGGACTGAATGAGTTATTTAATCTTTCCTTGAAATAACCAGATTTGTTTCTATGAAGTAGATACTCATTGTAGAAGTCAATATTTATTTACTTTTTTATTTACATTTACATTACTTTTGTTGCACATCTAACACGTGTCATGGATGTTCTTCCCAGACTTCTCTCATAGTTGATACCATAAATATTCCTGGCAGCTCTAGGCTTCTGCCTACATGTCAGATTAAATTGGGGTGAAGATGCAATTAGTGTCAGGAGATCTGAGTTCAGAATTTTATGCCATAGTGAGCTCAACTGTGGATTAAATTGTGGAAAACAGGCAAAGTGTTTTGAGTGGTATTATTACCTAATTACACTTACCTAATTACATTTTAATTAGGATGAGTAGCCAAGGGTTCAGTATTCCCAATAAGAAGAGGCTTCTGTCTGAAGGCTTTGACAGTTCTTTGGAAGGGGCACAAGAAAATTATAAATTTCAGTCTGTTTTGGTTTTAATAGCCCATTCTTGTCATTTTGTGTATAGATGAACTAAAGAATTAGTCAATTTTAAGTGTGCTGTAAATTCTGTAAATATGAATTGAATTTTACTTTCCTCTTTTCACAAAGTGATTTTCCTGTGGGCATTTGTTCACAGATGGACATTTCACAGAATTTTTGCAGTGATTAGCACAGAAGTGAAACATGGACTGCTCTGCCTCTGTATATATTCTAGAAAGAATTACAGCAAAGTCTATGACTTTGACCTATTCAATGTTTTCAATTTGGCGTGTTAGCTGTTTTCAATCTCCTCCATTTCTAATTTTGGTACCTTGTGAGGAGGATGTAAAATAGTCAGTCCATCAATATATGTAATAGAGAGAAGGTCAAAAATGCTGATGTTAGTGAAGAGAAAAATAGCATTGCTGGAAATTTGGTCACCTGCAAATGTGTTCGCAATCTAAAAGATAGTATTGCAATTTTTTATGCTTATTGTCTTCCTATTTATTTGTCTTCAGATTTATTCAATTAATTTTGTTAAGAAGTTGTCTCTTTTCTAATTGCAGTAGAACTGTTTCTCATGTTAGACTGTTGTTTTAACTGTTTTGCATTCCAAAGCTATTACTTTATCTACTTCAACAGAGACCAGTAACCTCTTTTATGATATTTGAATGTTTCCCTAGTCACTGCTTAATGTATACTTACACAATGATTTCCCTGTGACTGCTTACATACTTAGGATGTAGTATGTGTATGTACTGAATATTTCAGAGTTGTCCCTCAGTTAAAAATTATTTTAATCATATGCAAGTCAGGATTAACTTATTTCTAACTTTGTATATATACCACAGATTGTTCTGTTTCATGGGAATAAAACATAATAAATCATTTTCTTTAGATAAGCAGATATAATGGCTCAAAAGACACAAAGTTTACACATCTGTTGGATAAAGCACTTCCATGTTTATGCAATAACTTTCCAAAGAGGAAATGTGCTTTAATCACTCATGTTTTTTATTTCTCTGCCTGATGTTCCCAGAAGCAAGTTCTTCTGGGCATCACATTAAAGCATTCAGAGATCCTAGTCAGTGCTGCTGTAGCATCATTCCCAGCCATATTTTGCCTTCTTTTGCACAAACAGAGAACAAATCAAACTGTGATGAATTCTCATGAGAAAGAGTGTAGTGAAAGACAAATGTGAGTCCAATAAGAGACCAAATAAAACTTACACATATAGTCTGGTTATCACCACACAACCCTGACTTTTCAGACTTTTCTAGATAATCTGTTTTGAATTCTCTCAACATGAAGATGTGTTTAATCCAGGATCCTGCTATTTAAAACAAACCAAACCAACCAACCAACCAACCAAACAAGCAAACAAATTGTTCATGGGATTATATTAAAGACATATTGGCAAAGCATAATGACAAAGTACAGTACAAAATGTGATACTGGATTGTTTACATAATCCTAAATGTTACAGAAAAATAATTAAAAAATTTCCATTTGTTACAGAGAGACAGAAGGAATTGTTCATGTTGTTCTCCAGAAAACTGCATTGAAGCATCTTTAATATCTTGATATTCGTAATATCAAGGGATTTTAATGATAAAAGCCCTTTGCACATTTGCTTATTCTAGTTTGTTTCATCTTGTTCAGCTGTTCTCTCACTGTTACACATTAAACATATATTTTGGAAGGATTCGTGCCAGGACATGTTTGTGATGAAGTAAAAGCCATAACCTTTTCAGTACTTCTTCATAGGGTATTTTCCTCTAATTATTTCCATCCTCAGTATCTGAAATTTAATTTTTCAGTTTTAAGAGGAGTAGTTTCTGTAAATGCACTTTGATATCTTCCTTTGTATCCTGGTTCTCTTGTAACAGAACTTTGTCACCTCTGTTTTTGACAATCTGACTTTGTAGTAGAACCTCAATGGATTACTGAGGACAAGAAAGCTTAAAATGATTACAGAAAAGGTAAGGTTGACACTTTCATATTGACTGCCACTCAGTAATATTCCAAAGGATCTCATGCAAGTTCTTATGCAGAAACTTGCATACGAGAAAACCAGAATATTTTCTTATATTATTTCCTGGTCGTCATACTTTTTAAATTCAATTTCTGCAATTTTTTTTTTTCTGACAGCTATTGTTTACATTGTGCATCTTTACATTGACTCTTCAAATGATCCATTTTTACTTTGTTTGGCACATACACTCACTTCTGTGATTCAATTGAAATATATATAAGAAATCTGCATTTTGTACATACAGATTTTTCCTCTCCAGATTTCAAGGCTGTCTTGACTAGCTGCCTCATTTCCTGAGAGTCCTCCTAGTCCAATATTACTGAACCTTTCATATTACACTATACATCTCCTCACAGATGTGTTTAATTATATCATAAGAGCTTTAACTTTTTTTTTTTTGGCTGAACTGTTGTTCCTTCCAGATGTAAGTCAAACCAGATGTCCTATTTAAAGCTCCTATCTCAAATTATAGTTTTTCTAGTCTGCTAAAAACTAGTGTTAGGCAAGAGCTGAGTGCATAAATTTGGGGTTTTGGTTAGAGGTAGTGCCATCTGCACAGTCTCTGGCATGAGCTAGGAACCAGGAGCTGTAGAAGGGCAGTTGCTTCAATAGGGGGAAGGATGATATAAATTATAGAAAGGAATCCCAGAATATTCTGAGGTGGAAGGAACCTACAAGGATTGTTGAGTCCAACTTTTAAGTGAATGGACCATATGGGGGGATCAAACTCTCAAACCTGGGGTTATTAGCACCGTGCTCCAACCAACTGAGCCAATCTCACTACTGTGCTTACTGATCATTCCTTTACTTTCTTCAAAAAGAAAAATTTCCATGGACTGAATGCTGGCTAATTTACAGCTAGGACTCATGCCCATAAAAACAAGCTGGTCTTAAATTAGGAAAAGTATTTTAAAAATCAGGCACAAAAATTCTAGTTGTCTATGTGCTGACCATATTCCTGATGCTTTTCCCAAATTCCTTTTCCAGCACTTGATTCTCACGGAAAGCTTTATGAAGTGTAGTATAAGGGATGTTTCTAAATCCCCACAAAGAAGACTTGTTAATTGGAGGTGTGGAAAAGAGGAACAAGTTGTGAGTAACCTTCAGAGTATTGGAAACCACAGGATTTATTACTCTCTAAGGCATTTCTGGAAAAAAAATTCCATGGATTCTAATGTTGATAATTTTTTATTATGTGATCATTTTGACAGGGAAAAAGAATTGTTCTTCAATTTAAAAGATTCTGATGGTAGCTAGTGACATGGTACTCTGAAATTCAACCTGTTAATTAGAAATTACATGGTAAAAATTAGGGGGAACTGTTTATTACAAACATAGCAAGTTCAGCTTGCAACATGGTTGAAAATCTTGGGAATGGTAGGACATATGTATGATACCCAGCTTAAGAGACCTAGTTTAAGTGGTCTGGTGTTCAAGCTCAAGTTAAGCCCTCAGACAGCCTTTCTATTTAGTATGTGAATTGATGACCTTAAATTCAGTGAATTAAAAGGAATGCAATACTCACCTGCTGTTTCCACAGAGGAAGAAAATTTGGTGGCTTTCTTCACTTCTGAATTTGGATCAATAATTTTTACTATGGCAGAGTGGATTTTAGACTATGATGGTCAAATTACAAACAGCACAGTTGCTAACACCTAAGGGTTTATTATGTTGTACTCTAGATTGCTTGCACATTTATGAGATTTTCCTGGGCTCAGAAAATAATAATGGTGCTTTAGTAGTTTTCAAAGCTACACTAACTCGGCAGGTTTTACCTTGTTACTGCTTCTTTAATGTGCTCATTCTCACCTGTAACCTCCTCCTTGACAAGACTGGGAATTTTAGGCTATACACCGTTCACTACCTGCCACATTGGTACTCAAAAGGAATGAACAATTTTCCAGAGAAGGAGGTGCAAAGGAATCATGGTTTCCTTGGAAACATTCTGCATAAACAAGTCTGAATTTTCATGTGAGTATTTCCCAAGCTTTTCTTGAACCTTTGGAGGAGTGCAAAAATATTGGTTGTACCTAGGCATGGCAACAACTGCAAAACAGAGGGCATGAAAACAGACATATCACCTCTAGTTAAAGATGAGGTTAACTAGAACACAGGGAGCATCTCAGTGTCTTAGGAGTGTCCTCAGTACCCTGAGATGTGTCTGGCAGAGACTCCTTAAAGAGGAGCAATTCTAAGATTTTATACAGATTCATGCCAAAACTAAGTGTTGGCACTTCCCCATGAAACAAGAGACCACCTGTATCTTCTACATGGACTTGTGCTGCTTCTAGTTGCAAGGCTGTCTTCTTTCCAACTGTCTCCTACTCTGGGATATTTCCAACAGATATGTCAATAGTCATAATAAACTGTGGAGTAATGCTGTTCAGCATTGGGAAAATGTAAAGACAGTACTGGTGTAATTTCCATTTGTGACTTAAGACAAGACTTACATGTGTCCAATTTGAACAAAGAGCAGCCTGTGCAGAGCCCAAAAGGAAGATATATTTCAGAGGCAACATGTTTGCAAAAGGTTAATCTAGGATTTTTAAGAAGTGAATGGCTGACTGAGACCACTGTTATCTTAGAAAGTCTTAAGAAGCAGATGCTGTGTAATTTGATTTTTTAGGTGGAAAAATTTTAAGATAACAAGAGAAAAGAACTAAAGTAAATGATAAATATATAATGGAAAAAAAAAAACAACAAGACTGACAAAGCTTTGAGAAATATACTGATGAATGGAGAAAGAGAAAGGACTGAGATCTTGTCTGTTAAACATCTCTTTGTAGAAGGAACAATATCATAGGGAAAGAAAAGGTTGTTTGAAATCTCTGATTTAACTTCAGGTGATATTCACAAAGAGTCTATTTCATATCCTTTAAGACCATGTCAATTAGATAGGACAGAACTATTTGAAGTACAGGAACTTGTTGAAAATCAGTGGGAAATTATTTGTTGTATTTACTAACTGGATGAAAAGCAGACTTTAAAGCTGAGCTTTCTGATCATCAGCTTTTTCTTAAGAGTTAACAAATAAAGAATTGGTATTTATTAAATAATAAATATTAAAAATGACATCACATAGAGATGCACCAGTGTACTGATAGAGAATGGATTTTAGCCTGTTTTTAGCAGAAATAACTGTTTTTAAAACAACAAATATTTTTAATGAGAAGTTTGCCTTTGATTTACTGGGTTGTGCCAAATGAGGCATATGGTTTTTTTTCCAGTGCAGTCCTATGAAATTTAATTACCAGAGAAGATAGGCAAACATTTGCCATTTATAGGTTTTGTCACTGCAACTGTTGTACTTTTAAGTTCACATAGTGTCATCACAGACAAGGAACTTGTGAAATGTATGGCTTTCCCCAGAAACTGCATCATGGTGCAAATTTTTATTGTTGGTTTGTTAGGATGCATGCATCCAAAGGAACTTTTGACCTACTTCAGAACTATATATAGAAGCCTCCACTAAAACCCAACACTTAAGACTATATTAGTAAAACATACTTGATCAGACAGTGCTGAAAAAGTAACTTAAACAATGTAACTCTCTTTCTGAATGTAATATTGTATGTTCTTTCTTTTTTGTTTTATTTTGTTGCAGCAGACATATCTTTATTGTAAAGGTCCAGGAATTATAATACAGGAAGAGTTAAATACATAAAAATTTGTAGCATTAATCACAGTAAGAGAAAAAAGGCAGGTTTCCTTTTCAATGCAAGAATAATGTATTTCCCTCTTTAATACAAGAATAATGTATTGCTCTTGTGACAATATATTCTTCAATTATAATTTCGATTATCATTGGAGTGACTTCACTTATAACTGGCAGTAACTTCAATGCTTGCAGATCATGATGAAATAAATATTGCATTCATCCTCTCTGAACTGAACCTAACCCAAAGTCAACACAGTTATGCTTCTGTATTTACGAAACTCAGGGTCAGTTTATATTTCCATTATACCCTTTATTTTTAAAGGTCTTTACTTGGATTTTGGATTTTGATTTTTGTTGTGTTTATTTTAGGCTTTCTAAACTTAAAATATTAACTGCATGAAAACCACATGTGTTTGCAAAATAAAATATGCATGTCAAAGAAAAATTGTGATTCAGCTTTGAAATATATGGGTTTTCAGTGCCTGGAAGGTAAAAACAAACCAAATGCCTCCCATGAGGAGCCCAGAATGGATTTGGTCCAGAGGTAACAGTCTATAATCCCACAGCTGATTCCTGGGAACCAGGTAATTTTGACAGGATTTCAGGAAAGTAATAGAGATTGGAGGCTTGAAAGTAAAATTCAAGTATGTTCTTGTATGCAGTCCTGCATACAGATACACAAACTCAGCTCCACACATGATATCAGTCTGAACTACAAGTTTGCCAAACCAGAGCACCCAAACTCAGTTTTTTTATGTAGAGAAATGAAAGCAGAGGAGTTATCCAAGTAATAATCTTCACTCATTTTTTCCCATACTAGCTCATTCCTTAACTCATGTCTTATGTATTAGCACCAAGACAGATATTTGCAGTTGAAGCTGGTGCATAACTAGCAATCCAGATATTATAAGGTAAGATCTTATTGCAAAGTTTTGAAGTATATTGCACTGGATATCATTTGAATGTAAGAATTGCCTTGCCATTCTTGCTGCAGAGCCAACGCAGAACTGCTGAATGTCAGGAGTGCCTGAGGAGACTTAGACAAACCAAAACACTCCTGGTGCATCCTGGTAAAATATCTCTGAATTTGTTCTGGATACAGTTCTATACCATGACTATCAAATTGGATCATTGCAAAGGTAATGATATAACCTATATTTTGAATTCAGTTAATTCAACTGATATCATTAGAGAGAACATTTTTGTATTATGTTAGAAGGCAGATGGTGTGTGTAGTCAGGCTGAGCTCTAAAAACATTACCTGTGAGATAATAATTGAAAAAGAGGGGTTTATTTGGCCACATCAATGTTCCAATCTTCTAAATCCATGCCTATATTGTCTCAGGGCAAATTTTTAAATGATTTTAAAATGATGGAAATTGGCTTTTCTTTATTTATTTATTTATTTTTTTTTTAATCTTCTCCTTAACAATATTTTTTTATTTTCCTTAGTAATTTTTCCTGAAAACATGCCCACAAATGTTGATCTATCACTCTCCTCCGCAGCTGGACATGGGATGCAAAATACAATGAAAGGCTTGTGGGTCAAGATAAGGACAGGAAGACATCACTCAGCATTTACTGTAATGGGCAAAACAGACATGACTTGAGGAAAATGAATTTTATTTATTACCAACCAAATCAGAGTAGGGCAATGAGAAATAAAACCAAATCTCACAAGCATTTCCCCCTACACCTCCCTTTTCCCAGGCTCAGCCTCACACCTGATAGCTCTGCCTCTTCCCTGCCAGCAGAATGGGAAGACGAGGAGTGAGAGCGACAGACAGTTCATCACACCTTGCCTCTGCCACTCCCTCTGCCTCAGGGAAAGATCTCAGGCTCTTCCCCTGCCCCAGTGTGGGATCCCTCCCATAGAAGAAAGTCCCTCACCAACTTCAATATGAGTCTTTCCCACAGGGTGCAGTCCTGTGGGAACAGGCTGCTCCAGGGTGGGACTCCTCCAGGGTCACAAGTTCTGCCAGCAATCCTGCTCCAGTGTGGGTTCCTCTTCCCAAGCATCTGCATGTCCTGGCAGGAGCCTGATCCAGCACAGGCTTCCCATGGGGTCACGGCCTCCTTTGACCATCCACCCTCTTAGGATCCTTTATGGGTTGCAGGTGGAAATCTGCTTCACTGTGGATCTGCATGGGCTGCAGGGGCACAGCTGCTTCACCACAGTCTGCACCAGGGACTGCAGGGGAATCTCAGCTCTGGTACCTGGAAACCCTCCTCCCACTCCTTCTGCACTGACCTTGGTATATGCAGAGTTGTTCCTCTCACATATTATCACTCTCTTCTCTGGCTGCAATTTGCTCCTGTGCAACAACTTTTTCCCCTTCTTAAGTTTATTATCCCAGAGGCACTACCACCACTGCTGATTGGTCCAGCCTTGGCCAGTGGCACGTCCATCTTGGAGCCTCCTGGCTTTGGCTCTGTTAGACATGGGGACTGCTCTTTTGGCAGCTTCTCCCAGAAGCCACCCCTGCAGCCCCCCTGCTACCAAAGCCTTGGCACACAGACTCACTACAGCCGTGTGGAGGTCTGTGTGCTGAAATGCCTGAGAGCAGATGTTGGCCAATCTTGGTGTTGACAGCACCAGGCTGGAGACCTATAACAATGATTAAGAGCACCTACTGAATCAATGTCATTTTGATTGTCATGTTGCTGGTGGTTGTATATGCAGGGATACACCATGGGTTATTTTTAAGTCTAAAGTCTGAATTATTGCCTTGGTCAGAGCAACACAGTAATTTTCTAGTCCCTTATTTTGCTGTTGAAAGGAAACTAAGGTCTGCGTTGCCTCCTGTGGGTCATCTTTTCTTTGTATTAGATGATGGAAATGAAGCAAAGCCAATTCCAGTGACGCTCCAAGCTTTTCAATGAACAGTACTGGAGGTCTAACAAGCTAAATGGGAATGTATCAGCTGAAAAAAAAAAATCCCATAAAATAAAATAATAATGTTTAGAAGGGTAGAGACAGGAAATTACTTGTGAGAAATGTATAGCACTGAGTGATTTCTTTTTTAAATGTATGACGCCAATTTAGTGTTTAAAGCTGCTCAATGGCTGGAATACAAACTTCTTGTGAAATATATTAGGTGTTTAGAGTCACTTAGTGGTTAGTAAAAAGCCCTCCTAATGAAACAATGTATTAATTGCTCAGGGCCACTCAAAGCAAACACACATAAAATATTTAGATGTCTGGAGATGCTCAGCAGCTTGATAACCAAGTTTTAATAAAGTCTATTCAGTGTTTAGAGTTGATCAGCAGCTAGGAAAACAACCTGTGCTCAGCAGTAGAAATGCAGGGCTAATAAAATACTGAGCTGCTCAGTGGCTGCAGCAAGGTTTTTAAAGCTACGCTGAAATTAGGGAGACTAAATTAAGCAATAACAGTAGAGGCGCTGGTAGCTCCATAGGATTAATGGCTGTCTGGGATGAGTTGATGGCCTGCAGCTACATTTCAGGTCATTAATCCCAGCTGGTCATTAGTCCCCAGGAAATGCTGGGCACTGAGGTCATTATTACTATTATAGCCAGCTTAAAAAAAAATTAAAACTAACAAACCCAAGAATCCATCAGAAGCCTTATGTGCATTAAGGCATGTGAATGTATATAGTGCCTACAGATATCTTAAGAAGAGATGTCCATACTCATATTAACACAGATTTTCTCTAACACAGTTCTAACACCTTAGAGTGAGTCAGTAAGATTATTCGGAAATCTATTTACATTTCCACTTGGTACACAAATCAAAATCAAAGTTTTGGTGCCTTGTACCTCTTAGATGATGCTATCTGGCATCCTTAAAAAGGAGCACCTCTGTTGGGATACTTAGTGTGGCCTCATTTGGATTAAGCCGAAGCTGTATTTAGAAACATTCCCAATGTCCTGTGTTCTTCACATACTGACCTACTTTCTTTTTCCTTTTTATGAATAGCAGAGTGATAGTATTGCATACTGTTATACTTTGCATTTTTATAGAAGCATGTGCCTAGAAGAATACTAAGAACTTCTCAGAGACCCTACAAAGATTGCTGGGCTTGCTGCTGAAATACAGTTTCCTTTGAAAGAATAGTGACTCCTTCTGGGACGCAATATTACACAGTAGTGTTTTAACAGGAGGAAGTGAAGATAAAATTTAATTGAAAGTCCAGGGGAAATTCAGGCAGGTAGTAATACTTTCTTGAGTTTGGCCATGATTAATTTTCACAAGACATTGTTTTATTCATTCTGTCTGTCCAGTTACCTACCTTGACGTGAATTTAACATTCACCTTAGTTTTCTCAGTTTAGTAATTTAAGAGGTAGTCGGTAGCAGCCATGCTCCACATTCCAGAGCTAAAAACCAGCCTGCTTCTGCTAGAGAAGAATTTTACATCTCAGGACTGGGATACAGCTTTGCAAATTACAAGGAAACACTATGATATTTCAAATGCTATAACTTATGCTATGGGTTGTACTCTAGAAGCATTTACCCTTTTCCATTAACCTAAGTTAGGCACCTAAAGCAGAACTGATAGTAATACCTTCATAAACAGCTTACAACATCAGTAAGGCAAAACAGAAAGGAAAATGGCTATCCACCTCACAGAAGGAAATCTGTTTTGAATTGGTAACATCTGTTCTGAATTGTCCAAGATGGCCTGCAGACCAAGGAATGGAAGGGTATCTTCCAGCTCTCACAATCAGATATCCAAAAAGCATCTGATCATACCCATAAGAAATGACTTCTTGTGTTTCCAGCTGATCAATAGGTAAGGCCATTTTTTTTCTCTTTATCAAGGTGATCAAATTGGATTCACATCTCCCAGCCTTGTCTAGACTGTTATAATCACCTCTAACTCTTCAGATTAAAATATCGAAGTAAGTCTGAGAAGCTGAGTACAAATTTATGTGCTGATCTCAGCCCTTAAATCTGATTGTTTGAGTTCTTTTGTTGTTATTTCACAAGCATCTTTGCAGATAAATTCATTTATCTGCCATTTATATGCAATAGAGGCCTGAGAGCATCAGTACAGTTAACCAGCTGATCACTGTGTGAAAAGGTAAAAGGACTCTCCTATTACTGACATCAGAAAAAAACCTATTCTGTGAGATTACAAAATCTTGCTCACATTCCACAAGAATTGTAGCTATCTTTAAAATGCTGTCCTGGGTTGAACTGGCAAAGAAACCAGGTCTGTGTGTCAGTGGGGTGTGTGGGGAGCCAAGCAGGGACCCCTTGGATTACTGGAGCCACCACTGGAGCTGTGAAGGGGTTTTGGGAATGATCATGGGAAGTGTCCTTAGCAGTCTCAAGGCTCTAATGACATCACTCACTGACATAAAATGTAAAATTGATTTACTGAGTGGGATGGGCATAGCAGGTGGCCAGTGATTTCTGTTCCGATATTGCTATTTTACCATGCACACACACCACAGTCACATTCACACCAACAAAAGTCCTGCTGCTTCGGTCCAATTTCAGTCTGCACCACAGACTTGAGGATGCCAGATATTCACTACAGCTGGTGACTGTGTCCAAGCCTTTACAGGTGTCCTGGCTTGCACAAATAATGGTACTAACTTGGGCTCAAATTTCTGCCCAGCACTAGGCATTTGAGGATATGTTCCCTCCATGGCAATGCTGTCTCAGATATTTATTGCTTTCTAGGTATGTGGTCAGCGTAAGCTGTGAATAGAATTGTTGATCATGTAGTTAAAGGCCAAATGCTTTTGAATTTCTCTCTGTTTAAGACTAAATTAGCTGTCATTACCTTGGTTGCTGTGACTTTCTAGCCATTCCCTCAACTGTGCTACACGGATGTAGATTTAACAGTTCAGCTTTGATTATTACCTGTGATCCTTTTTTTTACCTACCTACCAAAATCCTCTGAATTAGATCTACTCAGCTACAGTCCAGTTATTTTTTTCCAGATGCTTTCAGGCAGTCCTTGTCCTGTGAGAACAGCCAGGGTGTGTATGTCAGAGTACAAGCCACTAGCACCTTGAATCCTGTTCTGGGATGACTATGGTACTGATATCAGTGGCTTCTGCTTCCTCTCACATTTATTTCTTTATTTATTTTGATCAACTAGATGCCATTTTATAAGTCTTCAACATGCTGTTGTGTCTTGCTTTTTCTTGGTCTACAGCTGGACATTGCATCTGAATTTATGTTCCATTCTATAGGTATTAAATTCTTAGTCTTTGATACACCTAAACCTCATTTTGTCCAGCTCCATGTCTGCATTCTTTAACAGTGTCATGGTGAGCTATTTACCAGCTTAGAGTCTCTGGTGTTGTCAAGTTTCTCATCTTTGACCATTCCCTGCCTGCTCCTCTACATCACATCCTGTGTCTCCACTTCTTAAGACACCTGCTGTTGTGCCAGGTTTCTTTTCCTCTTCACTGCATTGCTATATTAGAGTAATAAATACCTAATTCACCACAGCATAACTACTTGTTAGCACTAGTCATTAGACACACTACTCTTATGGCTAACATGTGCTTTGTTAAAACAGAGCTGACTGCAGTTAAAGAAAGGTTCAGACAAATGAATCCTGACAAACCTTGAGACCTTGAAAACTCAGTGAAAACCTGTGGCTCCTTACTAGCAAAGGCAACACCAGGACAGTGTTCTTGACCTACTGCAGGGGTCTTCCACTCACCTCCCACAGAGAGGAAGATCTCGCACATTTTTTGCCTCCCATTTCTGTAAACAGGAAATTTTGTGTAAATAGTGCCTTATGACAATACCTTTGCAAACCCTTAAGCAGCTAACTTTCTGCATCTTGCAGCTGCAAAGGTGAATAATTCTATCCTAAACTGCACACGAGATTGCAATGACACAAAACATTAATGTTAACTGCTGATGAACCTATTTCATTACTTTTAATAACATTATATCTGTGTTATATCTGCTCAATGCAGTGATAACTTAGTGAAGGAGAATTAATTTTACATATTATCCACATAAGCAATAATGAGGGAAATCCTCTTCCTCTAGAGTTGAGGAGAGAAGTTTAATTAAATTTGGGTATGGACCAATTGATTTCAGGTTGGTCACTTGCTTTCTGGCTGACAGTGGGACCTTGGGGCTCAACAATAGGTGCAAAATCATGTAAATCCATGAGTGAAAATGCCCATGCCTGAAGCAAAGCCTTCATTACATTATAATAGGGGTGAAAAGGGAGCAATTAGAAATTAACTGCACAGAAGATTTTTTTGTAAGGTTATTTTTATTAATCTTATGCTCTGGAAGGGATTTGAGTAGCTATGAACACACATATACCTAGCAAAACATGGGGTAGTATTATTGGTCAATTGGTAAAAACACTCCATAATGCAGACTGTAAAATCTCTGGGATACTATGTTGTTGTGCATAATGAGAGAAGCAATGCATAGGCAGGCACATGGTAAAGTAAACCTCTGACTCTTGAGTAAAGATGTTTCTTGTAGTGTTTACTCAGACTAGATTGACTAACAGCTTCGAGTTCATATTGCAAATGAAGTCTCTTTCACCACACCCCCTCAGTTCATGGGGAGCTGGTTAAGTGGGCACTGACTAGTTAGTGGGACTAAGGCATACTGTGATTGTGTCATGGGGCTGCCCCTCATGGAACAAAATCTATTTGAATACCAAATAATTTAAACACAGATGTTGCTAGTATCTCATTGAATCAGCCTGTATAATCGGCTTCCTTGATAAATAACTTAAAAATATTTTTGAATCTGTGAGCTCTGAAAAAGGAGATGAAGTGGCTAATATAATCATTAAATATTGAATTGACAGAAAGGGATAATTGAAGAAAAAAACAGGTTCTGATACTTTCCATTTAAAATACATGACAATCAAAATGATCTGTAAAATCAAACTGATCTCGAATAAAACAATTTACTGAAAGATCCAAGCCTCAGCTAAAAACTTCTTCATATTACTCGGTCTACTAAATTAGAAGAATTTTAGACACAGGGTCTTGAGGTCTCTTCTATGTAAAGAAACAGAAAAGGCACACAGTACTATACCTTCAACGGCATAGCAAAGCTTTGGGCTCAATCCTTCCTCCTCTTACAGGAACAAGGCTTAGGCACTGACTTAAGTGGCTGCAGGATCAAGCTGCAAATCATTTATGTGACCTTTACTTTATCATGACTCACCTCCCAGTTCAGGGTAAACCCAGAATCTGCCTGGGAGTACTTTTGTCCCTCATAGACAAAGGAGAATTTGCAGTCTAAATGCTGAATATTGCCAAGGGGTTGCTGTAGGCTCCAGGAACCTGGCAAAGGTGGGAGTGGAGGAGTGAACTCATGGAGGAATGAGCAGATTTGTTAAAACTATACTAAGCTGTTACTGTTTATTAAATTCAATTTGTCAAAGGTGTAGTATAAATTGCTCTATCAGTTTCTTTTAAATGGCATCATTCAGCATGGGAAAGGATAAAGAAAGGTTAAAGCAATGTATTTAACTTCCAGTATGCATCTGAAATGTGCTGTCCCAGAGAGCTGGGGACTGACACACTCACCAATGCAGAAATGCATGTGCTGTGCCTCCTGTGACTCTCCCCCTCCCATGTTTCTGGGGCAAATACGAACTCTGAAAGAAGTGCCTATGAATCCTTGGTGGCATATATTGGCAAGAAAGAGCCAAAATTGCTATACTGAGTCATCATATCCAACTACTGGCAGTAACATTGTCAATAGCAAATTGCTATGTTGCAAGACAGCAGGTAGCAGAGGAAGCTTCTAGCAGGGAGAGATGGATCAGAGATACAGTAGATTACACCCCACCAGAGGGGATCAGGAATGAAGCCTCAAAGGAACATGAGCAATCTGATAAAATTAGAACAGAGATATTAGTAGTGTGGAAAGAGGCTTTTCCAGCAAAATCCTGCACTCTGATGCAGAGCACGTCAGGTGAGACTCTATATTGTGCCTCTAGGAGATGTAGCACAGACCTCAAAGTCTAAAGTCAAGAGCAAAAATAATGACTTTACTTCTGAATGCTCATAATTCTAGGCTGCTTCTGCAGAGCTAGCCTGAATTTCTGCAGCCATACACCTAGCACATCCATCGTATTCCAGACTAGATTTGTCCCTTCCTAACCCCAGACTGAGCAAAAGCTTGGAAGAAAAATTATACAAATGAGTTACCTACAAGCAAATTCATCTTGACACAGTTATATGCTGTGAAAAATATTAGTCTAAATGCTTAGAGCTGAGCTAAGCAATAAACAAATAAAAAATCATAAAATAGTCACAAAGGCCTTAATGAGGTTTCAAAGTTGTGGGTTTGTTGTTTGGTTTGGTTCTTTTTTTGGTTGTGGGTTTTTGTTTGTTTCATTTTTAACATGACTGGTTTCTGAAGTATTTTCTTTAAGTATTTCTATATACAAAAACCTTTCTTAAAGTCTTTAGGTAGTTGGTATACCCATTTGTTTGACAGGTTATGCCCATGTAAATACTGGTATGTAGCAAAACTCTAGAACAGTGAATTTTATTTATGGAGGCTTCAAACCTGTATTGTAAATTGTCTTGTGGCTATCTCAGATACATGTACTGTTATTATCTTTGCAAATTGGCAATGGACTGATAGCTCTCTGTGTATAGGTGTGGGGGTTTTTTAAAATAAAAACAAATAATCTGGGAAACAGTTTTCTGCCATACAATTTTATTAAAAAATTAGTATTTCAAGTGTAGCCATCATCTTTCACACTTTCCAAGTGTCTTGACTCCCATTCCTGTAACATTTTTTCTGATTAGTCTGCTGTCCTGTTTAATCAATAGAGCTACAAAGCCAGCTATCTCTCACGCTATGGTTATCTTTCATTGTACAGTACATGATGCCACTAGTCCTGCTGATAACAAAGAGCACACAGAGGGAATGTGGCACTGCATGTTTGTTATCTTCCACTCAACTAAACATACCTCTTTTTCTCTCTTGACTCTTATCAATGCAAAAAAATGCTGAAAACAAATTACTCCTGGTGTTAACACTGCACATGCCAGTTGGGACTGAGATTTTTTGCCTATCTTATGTCTGGGGTTTCCTAGCACTACAAAAGCCTGCCAGTTTAATACACCACCTTATGTGGTGTAAAGTGCAAAGTACTACCACCAGCAGCCAGTCTTACATAGATGGAGCTAAAACTCTGGATGCACAGAGGTTGTAATGCAGGGAAATTGACCCATAAGCTGTTTGTGGTTGAACCCAGATCTAAAAAAAAAAAAGAAAAAAAAAAGTAATCCAGTTCTATACTTTTTCATTTCTCACAAAACATGAAAGATGATATACTTAAGTTTCTCTCTTGGCAACAAGAAAAGAGCTAAATTGAACCTTTGCTTCAGTTAAAGAACAATCTAGCAGTTTCCCTTCTTAAAGGTCTGCCACTCACAAAGGGTGAAAGTGCCTTGATTAGAAAAGGATCCCAACATTTTTTATGTCTTTCCTGGCAACAAACATTCTGAAGGATTTGGTTCTGTCCACTCTGATCTTGAGAATTTTAACTAAGATACATATTGATGGTGCCTCTACATTATGTACGAGAATCTGATGTTCCACAGTCAAAGAGAATGATAACCATGTATTCAGATAATATTTAAGAGATTAGCAGTTTTTCCCTTTGCTCTCAATTGTTATCCACCTGTTGAGTCTTAAAAATAATGATTTTTTTTTCCACAATATCTTCCTGTTCTCCTGATTTCAAAAGAAAATACTAGAATATCCCATTAAAAAAAAAAATCCAAAATTGGAAGCTCCTTAAAAAGAAAATAAATAAATGTTTTCCTGTTTCCTTGGGGCACAAGTGTATTGGTTTATATGTGTGTAGTATATGTATGAGACAGAATCCTTGTTAACTAAGAAAGTTTTGAAGAAAAACATCCTGTGCATATGTATAACTACACAGCATATCAATCTTTAAAAGTATACACAGAGATCATATTACATGTTTTGCAACATGAATTTTATTAGAATCAAGAAAACTTTATAAATGTAAAAACAAATGCAGAAAAATAATTTTGCTTCAGCATTGTATTTGATGACACTCAAACAATCCCCAAAACATGGGTATGCTTATGTGAGAGTCACTTTAAAATTTATAATTTTTAACTCTGTTCTGAACTTTTAGATAAGAGATGATCCTAAAACTGTGTTTTATGTCTTGCTTGATAGCACAACCTTTGATAATGTGTGTCAGCAACAGAATTCAAAGCTTTGCATAGTATTTATGATGTGTTCATAACCCTATTTCTTTTAGCTCTAGGCAAACATTGCATATCTTCATTCAGATTTTAAAATAAATTTACTTCAAGCATGTTGATATAATGGCTGAGTTTGCTTTCCTCAAATATTCATCAAATGAGAAGGACTACTGTGAAAAACTTCAGATAAGCAAATTTACTGTCTAATAATCAAATATCTTTTTGAAGCTGGTGTTGGATTTTGTTCTGGATTCTGCATTTTTGAGTTCCTTTATGTAGTCTGCTGATTAACAGTCCAAAAGCAACATAACAAACATAATATTACTTGATACAGTTAACCAGCCAACACAAATATCTGAACACTCTTTGTGAACTGAGCATTCTATGAAATAAAATATTTCTTGGGAATAGTTTTTTCACATTATTACTCTTGCAAGAACTGTCCATTGGATAATTTTAATTTGATTTTTTTATAAATTTTAGATTAATTATTTTTATTGCAATTTGAATCCTAATCTATAGTAGTAGGCATTTTTTCTCTCAAAAAACCATGTGCTACAATACAGGCAGCTCAAGTGTCAGTGACTTATAATTGAAATTTTCCCAACTGGAAAACTCTGTGTATAGCTGGTTGTAACAGTACCAAAATTAAGTCATTAAGTTTAAAATGTTCTACACTGGATGCTTGTATTTATTTAGGTGCTGTGAAGAAGTCTGTGTGTCTCTCCATGTCTGTGAATAAATCAGCAAATATATGTACAATTGTAAATGACTGTGAAATTAGATATTCATAATCAAATTAATTTAATAAATAAAGCAAACTCTGTTAGACTGTGATTTTGCTAAAACATATAAGAATAAAACCAATTGGCAGTCCATTAATCAAAGTCCCTTTTGGAAGTGTGCACTTAGGTAATACAAAGTCTGAATACTTTTGTTTATATGTGTCCCTTTTATCTCTTTCTCAATCATATACACATTGAAATATTTTTAGCAAATAAAGTAAAAGAAAGGAAAGCAAAGTAAAAAAAGGGAAGATGTTAAAGTATTTTGGAGGTAGATTCTTAGCTGGTGAAAGTATTTGCAGATCCCCATTCTCTAGATAAAATCAAGTTGTTTTTAGCCAAGTGGTGTGAGTCTGGACTCAGGTAGAGTATATTTGAGTTGTGGGTTATTCCAGAGTTTATCACAGAGATCATCCCTAATGAGTGCCAATAAAAACTATATAACAGATATGCAGTTAAGCTATGTTACAATTTTAACACAAAAGTTGTTTCAGAAATGGCTCAGGAGGTTTTATGGTTTTTTAAATTGATATTGTTATTGCACTTCCTTCTATATTAAAGCTAAATTAACTTGCTAATATCAGGCAACTACATAGGCCTCAGAACGATTACTGATACAGTTCTGAACCTCTAAATGATCTTAAGCAACTTGTCTATAAATCACTGTATTCCACTCTTGAGGTCTAGCATACACCAGCATATCTAAGCAAGAAACATTTGCCAATTCAGATGGAAAGAGCTTTCTACCAGTTATTTTCCATTGAAAGAAACATGCTTCTTCTATGTTCTTGAGAATAAGGAGAACCTCAAACCTTTGCTTCGGAAATGAGTATTCCCCATCTTCTTCCTTAACATAATGTAATTTGAGAAGAATTTGTGCATGGTTTGGTGAACAAAAAAAATTGTTTTTTTTGTGACAGACTGTTAAAAATTAACAGACACTTGAGAACTGCTTGGAGGTTAAGAGTGCAAGAATGAATCTTGACAGAGATAGATTAGTAGGCAGAACACAGGTAAGTCAGTCAAAGGTGCATGATAAATGTAATTTATCACATGTATCTGCAATTTACTACATGAATATCTACTTCACCTTTGTGTGAGTCTCTTGTCTAATATGGTAAACCTGTTCCCTGTATTTTCATAGCAAAGATGAGTAGTTAATACCAGGTCTCATGACCAAGTAATTACACTATTTTCCTCTTAATTATTAACCAGAGAAAACCAACATAATTTTAAGGATTCTTAAATTAGGAAGAAATTAATTTAAGTGAAAGAAACAACTGATTTAGAGTCTGTGTCTTCCATGTAAGTGCTTTAAACAAAAAGAGTAGATCCATAAACAGACTTATGATATACTGAGGTGTGTGGCACTGCAAAATGTGTAACTTATGGGGCCTCTTAAGGGAATGAATCTAGACAACACTGATAAAACTTGTGAATTTGTGCATCTCTGTGCATGTGTATGCAGTGTGTGTGGAAGTCAGTGGAGGCTTTTTGCTGCATCCTTTCATGAAAACCTAGGATGCTGAAAGGCATGTGCTTTCTCTACGGTTGACCTGAAAATTGCCAGACTGTCTGTAATACCTTTTAGGGAAGTCAATGGCAGTACTGGTATCACCATTTCAAGCTGTATATAACAAGAATATATAGGTATACCCTTAGGCACATGTTATCTATTAGTATGATAAAATATATATCAAATACTACTGTTAGCTAAGTGCTAAAAGTTAGATGGGCAAAAGGTTCCTTGCTGCAGTCTGGATCAAAATATCTAAAGGTGGCAAATATTAAGTGTTAACTTAAAGTCTTAGCATCTTGCTGGCCAGGAATACTATGACATGTGGAGCTCAACCAAGACATAGGATAGTTAACTCTTGCTGAAGGCACCTCATTTAGAATCACAGAACCATAAAATAGTTTGGGTTGGAGGAGGCCTTTAAAGGTCATCCAGTCCAACCCCTCAACTTTCCCAATGAACTCCCTAAATAACAGCCTAGCTGTTATTCAAGGAAGCAGGAACTTGAAAAATTAGGCACCTGAAAATCTGTTCTAGACTGTCTGAACATTCTATAAAAGAAATGAGAGAGAAATCATCACCAGTGGGGAGGGGGGCAGGTGGGGGACAGAAGGATAGACGCTGTCCCACTCCTCAGGTCACTCCTGAACCAGTAGATCAAAAGGATTTCTTTAAGTGTTTTCACCTCTGAATCATCCAAGCTTTCTCTGATGTGGCAGTCTGATATTGGTGGCAGTTTAGAGACAGTGTTTTTAAGTTTCCTCCAGTGTTTGAAGAGACACTGAAGAGCCAAATCATCCATGTCTGAATGGAACATCATGGAAGAACAAAAAGGCAAAACCAAAGAAAATGCAAGGATACAAGGCACTATTACAAGGAGTAATGGAAGATGACAAAAGGCTGTGATGACAAAGCACAAATGGGAAGAAGAGTGATCAGGTAAAGAATTATTAAAAAAAAAAGTAAATGAAAAAGAAAGAGACAAAACAGAACAGAAAGGCACATTAGAATAATAATGAAAACATTCTTTGGTTTTGGTGTTGACATTTGTAAAATTCTCTCTTTGGGGAAAGTGCTTTCAAATGTAATTATTTTGCAACCTCAAGAACTATTTATGTTTTTGCTGCTAGCAATAAATATTTTTGCTTCATGACAATACAGTTAGTACTTTTGTTTATATTTATATGCAAACATTGTTTATTTTATAATAGTGCTTAAAAATAAGATTACCATCTCAGTTCAGGCTTATTGTCTAATTTTTATCCAGTTAAACTTTTACATTAAAAATATGTTTATAGACTTCACTCTGTACAGTGGCATATTAATAATATGTCATGCTACCATCACAATACCTATCTATGGATTTCAAAAGATCTTGCAACACTTAAAGAAGATGCATTTCTCAATCTCTTATAAATCATAAGCCATGGAGCACAAAAAAAGAAGATCCCTTTCAGGGATTTACTTGTATCAAGAAATAGATTAGTAAAAGAATAAGCTAGGCTTGTACTCAAGTGTTATCTTTTCTTGCTGCTGTTGATATTGTTTCATGCAAATCTTGTAGTGGAAAAAAATTCTGTTTTGAAGCTATGCTGACAGAATGGAAGAAACAATCCAAACACTTAGGCAGATCTCAATCACACTTTTCCCAGTGTGTTTCTTCTATTTCAGAGCTAGGCAAATTAACAAAAGTATATTAAATGAATGTAAAAGACACACACGGGGAGGACCGACTTCTTTACCTGCAAATGGCTGTAAACAGACTTTAGCCTACACATATTGCCACTACTACCAAAGAACATCCTTGAAAAAATGAAATAACTAATGCCAGAGGTGGTTGCAAACTGGGCTTCAATAGCCATTGAAGTGCTTTGTATAAAGTTGAACACTTCAAAGGAAGGGCATTTTTTCCAAAATATCTTTTTGCTTGGTACCTGGGTCACTGCAGTGGGAATGTTATACATAAATTCAAATCCTTTCAGTGTGAGAAAAGACAATTGAAATCTGCCACCTCTTCTCAAGACCATCCTGCCAGGGTTTTGGGTGAAAAGAAATGACCATCCCTGATTGACTGCAAAATTCGTTTCATTTGAATGAAATACTTTAGCCACTGTCTCTGAGAGAGGGTCCATGGGGACCCTTGGTACATGCCAAAGGAAAGAGGCACAGCTCCATTTTGACAGAGGCATTTCCAGTATTTTTAGAAAAAAGGCTCTTGCCTGCAAATACAGTCACCTGAGAAACAGGCTCAGGGCAGTGGCTGGATCAGAGGTCCTGTCCAGATGAGTACTTTCCATTTGGAGCCTGATCTATAAGAAGCTACAGTTTCCAGAGGTGCTGTGAGACCACCTCCAAACTTATTGTTGTTTATAAGAGCTCTCACAGGAAGGTGCCTTTTTTCTTCATTTTATAGGTGCTTAGTCACAAGTCCCCAGACAACCACAAGTATCAAAACCAGGCACATTTGGAAATACACAACACACAAATTTAGAACTACTCCAGGTACATTAAGGTGAAAAATGAAGTTAGGAATAGTTTCTAGGTATATCCAGATTTAGGCTGCAGCTGGTAAGGGTTTTTAAAGGTGACAATTTGAAGCATAAAGCTTTACATTTCTTCTTTTTTTCTATAAATCTGATTCCTGAATGGTTGTATAGAACTGCCCAGCTATATGGCTGAGCCTTCTGATGGCAAGATACCAATGGCTGTTATAGCGCACCAATTCTTTTACGCACCTAGCTCTAGATGCCTAAACTT
Source organism: Lonchura striata (assembly GCF_050655825.1). Classification (NCBI taxonomy): domain Eukaryota; kingdom Metazoa; phylum Chordata; class Aves; order Passeriformes; family Estrildidae; genus Lonchura; species Lonchura striata. Next base: position 37,135,076 of record NC_140705.1, read on the forward strand.
GAGTAGTATTTTTTAACAATTTTGGCACAAGATCTTATAGATACACTGGCCCTTTCTGACACACAGGTGCTTTGAGTCTAAATTTCCAGAATATTACCAGCAAAGCTTTATTTTATGTTGTTTCTCCTTGATGTATACCCACTTATCCTGGGTTGCTCAATGTTTAAATTTAACCATGATGAGGACTGATGAGGAAGGTGAAGAGGGGTGTCTTTGGGCTGGCTAGTAAGAGGTTTATCTCTTAGTAAGACTAAAAAATTTTGAAAGAAATTTCTGCTTGAAGGGTCTTAGGATCAGTCTGAGAGACTTATATGTGTTTTCAATTTATATATAAGAATATATAAAGCAATACGCTTGTGCATGCTTTACTTTGACATGTTATTGCTTTCCTGGTATTTTTCATTAAGCCTGATGCCAAAAGCTCCTGAGTTGCATATTACTGGAGGCTAGGAGAATAACCTCGGTGAGCATCTCACTATACTTGCCCTCCCCTTATGCTTTTTACAAAGCACTTAGGGAATTGGGTACTCTTGGGAGACAGAATGCTAAATTAGACTGACCTTGTCTCTGACCAGGTACAGCTATTCTCACATTTCTTAAAAATGCTGACATTTAGCATTTGAAAGTAATTTTTATAAAGCAGTATTACACTATTTCCTTCTATAAAACGTTAGATCAATATTAAAGTTGTTTCATGCACGATGTAATGGAAACTTCTATTCTACTGCAGAAGGTTTCATAGAAGACCCTGCAGCCTGCCATACTGGAAACCCAGGGGGAACCACCACTATTTTCACATAGACAGTTCATGAGCCCATACCATATAAAAGATTGGTGCCTTGGGAATAAGTCTTCAGGTAATTTGTGGGACACCAGAAAACCAGAAGCAGGGTCAGTGTGAGGAGATGTAGGAAAGAAGGCTTGGGGGACTGGAGGCTGGGAGCCTGGGTAAGCTCATACACTACTGACCTGGTTTTTATCCATATGAAGACCACTGGTGATTAGATAAAAATAAGAAAAAAAACCACCCTAATATTTTAGGGTTCTCACTGATTTATAAAGAAATAGTTAAAAAAAAAAAATCAGAATTACTTATGTAAGTGTAAATGGCCTTAAAAATCAGAAGTACTCACAGAAAACATTTAGTGAACTATGCCTTTGTGAAATAGCTTTGCTTCTTTCAATATGGAGTGCCATATATTAAGAGAATATCTTTTTAGGAATTGACAGAAATACCTTTTTTAAACTTCGCCTATTCAAACAAAATTTCAATATTTCATACACCATGAAAAAGGTCACCTAATTATAGCAGTTTTTCATTAACTCACCTGGTTTCTGCCTGTGCATGCACAAGCCATTCATCAGGTGGTACAGCCTATTTAATATACCTCAGCTGTAACATCTGTATGCACAGGTTCAGCAATAATGTTCAGCATCTACCTTTATATTTGTTGAAAATTTATTTTATTAGGAGATTCAAACCAACACACAGAACAAAGCCACCCACAGGCCATTTCTTAGGTCTTCCAGACATTTATGCAGGTGTGGAACTTTATGTATTTGAAATAGCTGCTGACATTTTTCCACCTGTTCTTTTAATGAGAAAAAAATAAAATTAGCACAGAAAGTCTTCAATATTTTCAAAATGTAAATAAATACAATACCTGGAAAAGAATATTATTATATTTACTTCTCTTGTGTTCAATTGGCAAGTTTTTGGTAGTGGGGGAGCTACAGGGGTAGCTTCTGTGAGAAACTGCCAGAAGCTCCCTCTATGTCCAGCAGAGCCAGTGCCAGTTGGATCCAAGATGAACCTGCAGGTGGCCGAGGCCAAGTTGATCAGTGATGGCAGTAGTGTCTCTGGAATAATAGAGTTAAGAAGGGGAAGGGCAGAAAACCTGCACAACAACCTGTAGCATGAGAGAGAAATGAGAACAGTGTGAAAAACAGCTCTGCAGACACCAAGGTCACTGAAAAAGAATAAGGAGGAGGTGCTCCAGGTGCCAGAGCTGAGATTCTACTGCAGCCCCTGATGAAGACCATGGAGATCCTCAGTGAGGCAGATATCAACCATACTGAGAATGCCACACTGAAATAAGTGGATGGCCAAAGGAGGCTGTGACCCTGTGGGAAGCCTGCCCTGGATTCTGGCAGAATCCGTGACCATTGGAAAGAGAAATCCGCACAGGAGCAGGTTTGCTGGCAGGACTTGTGACCCCTCAGGGGACCCACACGGGACCAGCCTGGTCCTGAAGGAGTTCCATGTGACCCCAGGGGAGGGACCCACACTGGAGCAGTTAATGAAGAACTGCAGCCCCTAGGAAAGACTCACATTGGTCAAGTTTATGGACTGTCTCCTATGGGAGACACTTCCTTTTCTCCACATTGGAGAAGAGGAAGAATGAGTCTCTGCCCTGAGGAGGAAGGAGTGTGAGAGACAACTTCTGATGAACCCATGAAAAAAACTCATTATCTGCCTTCAGGATAGAGAAATCTCATCTCTTGTGGGCAGCTTCCCTTTCTTACTGCTTTCTTCAAATTCTGTGATCTAGCACAGAAGGAAAGATTGGTTTTCCATTTCCTGGGCAAGCTGTCCCTCACAAAACCTACTAGCTCTCTGAGCAAAGCTTTCATTTGATGGGTACAATTCTACCTCATACTGCTTGCTTTCTCTCCCATGCAAAAATTCATCTTTCTAGTTCCCTTTACCCTGCAGAGGTGCAACTTAAATTGGAAATTTTATTTCTCTTAGCTTACAATGGGCCCTGATCCTGCTTCTCTTTGGCTGGAGATAAATGTGATGGGATACAATAGCAGAGCAGAGAAAAAACGAAGCCTTAAATGTTTCAAAATCCTTAGACTAGAAGCTTAAAGCTTTTTTTGTTTAAGCATGGAGGGGATGAAAGACAGGCTACTTAAGGCAGCAGGTGTCATAGAAGCAAGAAGCTCCCCATTACTTAGCAAAAACAGGCACAGCATGCAAGTAGTTGAGCAGCAGCAAACACAGTAAGTAGTATGAACATAACCAAATGCCACTAAGAAAACAACACAGAAAACATAACTCAAATCTTGCAAAGACAAGGAGAGAAAACAGCAAACCTCTAGGAATGCTTTGTGAGATTGTTAGCAGCATAGAGTGTCATTGCTGTTGGTTCATGCATGCCTGCATGCCCACAATTGGGTTGCCTGGTCCTGTGTCCCTCTTCTGCAGGGTCAGAGCATCTCTCTAATGCCGGGTCTGTGCAGGCAAAAAGCTGTTTTTGTCCAAGCATCTATAGCACAGCCTTGTATACAAGCCCAAACATCTCCTAGAGTTGCCTGCCTTTTTAGATCGCTTCTGCTGGATTTGTACATAAACCTTTATCCAGCTGAAAGCTGAGGGAATTTATTTCTGGTTGCAAGAGAGCCAGAGTGGGGCCCCAACACACTTGCACAGATAAGTGATATGACCAATGAAGGGAGATAGCAGAGATGCTATCCACATACTTAGCTGAACTATTAGACCTCTGCAATGTCAGACATGATCTTTAATTTTGTCAGGATGTGGGTATGAAACCTGCTTTTTAAAAATTTCACTGCATAACTTAAAAAATTAAAATGGAGTCTAACTCAAGGGTCTATGGAAAACAGATCTCCAGCATACAGATTTTGACTTCTTATTTCTGTTTACTGTTAGCTGGAAAGACACAAAATCTGTGACAGCACTCCTTGCAATGCTGTCAGTTGTTTGAAGAAATAAAATGGGAGTTAAAGAATATCTATATTATTTTCACTGCAAAAAAGACTTGCTCTGGGGTCTGCAGGGCATCCTTCAGATGTTAGGTGCGTATGTGTGAAGCCTTAGCTCTTCTTTCTATCTATTTCATTATAATAAAAGATGTTAGATCTCCCTGAATATTTGACTCTCTTCTATCCTTAGAACATAATTACAAAAAATTACTTTCTACAGAGGCGAAAACGAAGGACTTTAAAATTCCTTAAAAAGAAAAATGAATTCAGGAAGGGCTATTTTTAACTTGCTAAGTGCAGATTTTTTTTCCACTAGAGATAATTAATCTGAAACTTTGCCCACAAAATAAATGTCCAGAATTAACCCCCTCCCACCAAAAATAAGAAGCTTGTAACAGATGGGAAAAGTCATGAGACTAAATGATTAGTACTTCAGATTAAATTTCTTTTTCATAAAACAGCAAGCAGCATATCGACTTCATGACAGTCGTTACTATATCAAAGTACTCAAAGCAGAATACAATTATATTAAAAAAAAGAAATACACTTTTTCTCCTTATGAAAAGAAAGTTGTCAAAAGAAGGAAAAAAAAGAATCTCCCATGAAGACAGATCCTGATGAGATGTATGATCTTTTTTGTTCTGGAGAGGGGAGGGGAGAAAGAGAATAGAAGAGAGGAAACAGAAAAAGCAGCCTCAGGATAACAAGCTTTGTGTGAAGCAGAAAATCATACCCTTTGAGGGTCATTTTCTTTGAGTTGCTGCCTCAGGGAGAAAGGAGACAGAGATTAAACATTGGAGGGAAAGTCCACATTTGCTTATGAAGCATCACTCTGCCTTGAAATGCTTTGGAAGTAGAGTCATTTTTGGTCCTTTGGGGGATGTGCAGATCCCAGCAAACAGTTTGGATGAAATCGTGCCCTTTACCACCAGCCCACTGGCCCAATATGGTGAGAGACCGGCTCATGAGCTGGATGCAGGAAAAGCACAGGGATGCTGAGTGCAGGAGCTGTGCCACCAGGTGTGCCCGGGAGGAACGCAGCTCCTAAACAGGGGTCTGTCCTTCCAGCTGTCCTTCCTGGGGGCGGCTGCCAGTCCCCAGCCGTGCGAGGGAGCGCAGCCTGCCCGCCCAGGAGCGTTTCACCGGGGAAGGGAGGCTGCTCCCACCAGGTGGAGCCTGAGCCCTTCCGTCCCGCACTCGCGCTCCTTCCCCCGCTCCTGCGCAGGGGGGTTTTCGCCTGGCTCTGTCCAAGCAGGGCACAGCTACATGGAAAACTGAAGGCATTTGTAGGGGTAAGAAGGCCATGAGATGTTTTTTCTGGGTATTTTTAAAATTTTCTTTGATTTTTTTTTAAATTCTACATTAATGCCTGTTATACATTAAGCTAGACAATGAAACCATCCATATGCTCCCTGATGCAGCTGGTACCAGTATAGATGTGCTTTAAGTCAGGTTACACTTAAATTAGTGCTTGTTCCTTAAAAAAAAAAAAAAAAAAAAAAAAAAAAGGAAAAATTTGCAGAGGCAATGAGGCAATGGCATTGCTTGAATCTTTGAGCTGCTGGGCATGAGGGACACTTCTTCATAGTGGGCAGACATGAACTGAAAAAAAAACTTGCAAAACTTCCTCTGGATCAAACTGCCTCAATGTTGTGTAAATGGAATTGTATATCCTTGATGTGGGATTGGGGAAAAAAAATAGAAAAAATGTAGATGGAAGGGAAGTGCATGGGCCTACAAATGCAGGTTTAAATAAACATGGTTTGAATAATCCAGCTGCAGCTCATACTTATGCCAAAGTTGGTAGGTCAGACCAAGCACTTTGGCTGGCTCTGAATGGATTAGCTGGCAGTTGTTGAAAACCCTGCCCAACAGTTTCATTTCCATGGCCTTTTTGGAAGAGGCACTCTCTTTGCTTTGCACAGGAGTTCTTCTCCCCATTGTGTTCTGAGTCAGGAGTGGCAGGACTGGCTGGACAATGGTGATTGTGCAGCATAGTAGCCTTTTAGGTTTCAACCTTTTCTTCTTCATAGGGTCAAAGATAAACCTCTTAGATGCTTTGAAAAGCATGACCCCTGTCTCTGGAAATAACGGAGGTGTCCAGCCCTCATCAAAGAAACCTTTCCTTCAAAAACATTGTCAAAACTGAGATTTTTAAAAAAGCTTTTGGCTCTGATGAAAGCCAAATGATGAAATCGGTATGTATTTGATGGGAAGTGTTCCAGCCAGCTCTAATAAGGAGCACTACTCAGTATTTTAATGACAACCTTCAATAGCAAAACTCTATTTTGGCTCCTTTATGTTCCAACCGCTGTACTACTGGGGCAATCTCCCAGTCTTTAATGTATTTTTTCCTCACAGTATACCTGGAAAATGCTATTGTCCTGACTTTACAGATGAGAGATGGTAGTACAGGAAGGTGAGGCAACTTACTGAAGATCGTACAGTCAAGTTTGCAATGGAGAAAAAAAAGATCATTTCCCTTTTCCTAAATCATAAGCTAACACTGCAAGTTAGTGTTATTTTTCTCCTATATGAACCCGATCAACTCTGTCTAGAAATTGAGAGTATGCATAACGTGACAGATCTTTTCCCCTCTACATAAGAAATGTAAGACAGAAACACTTTGTAGATGAGGTCTATGGGGTCCTCTGTCAGTTGTTGGGGTGCCCTAAAAGAGACGCTATATATTTACAGAAAACAGAAAAAAACCCTCACCCCTTTTATGTTTGTGTTTTTGTCTTCCTGCTTCTAGTTTCCACACTGTATTTTTGGGGCTCACATACTGCAGATGATATCTATAAACTCCCCCTTCAATTCTATGTGAGGTTTTTATCAGGTGGGAAAATCTCTCCAAAAAGGATAAAAATTTCAGAGACAGACAGACAATATTTGGTTAATTAGAGAAAAATATCAGTTTCTCACAGGGAGTAGAGAAGCAGAAGAAACTAAACTAGAAAACAAAAGCATAATTGCTAATGTTATTTGAAATCCATTAATGCCTTATTTGGTACTCTCACCTGAGATGGAAGAACATCAGCTTTTTATAAGTAAGCGTGCTGATATTTTCCAGTAGTTCTCAGTTTTAAAGCAGTGGCAGGATTTCAAATGGAGAATACAATTTTCCATCGAGAAATACAGTCCATAATTCAGAAGATATTGAGGATGCAGGAAAAGGGGGACAACAGGCCAAATGTAAATTGTCAGATTTTGTTCTTCAAATAAATTCCAAAAATGATGGTGTGGTGCTATGCATGTTCCCATGTTCTTTTTTTATATGAGCTTCTCTTCAATATTGCAAGCTAAACTAATGACATTTTTCAGTTTCTTATTTATTCTTCTGTCAACAAGTGACACAGGATGATCAGTGTACAGTTTTGTGGTTTCATTTTAGTTTTACTTCCTTTGTCCTATGTTTTACTTGAGTATACATGGTATACATGGCTGGATATGGTTACTTGCATAAAAAATTCTGCGATGGGTAGTGACTCGGTTTTGTCTCAGAAGACAATAATTCTTATAATCTAGGTGCAGAACTGGCACCTAACTGTGCTACATCCCTTCATTTATAAATAGTCTCAGCACAGCAGTACAAAACTGTCTTTATACAAAACCCTAGGCATGGAGAAGAAGGAAGGCTCTTCTGCCTTAAACAAGGAGAAAGCAGGGTGATAGACCTGTGAGGAGTTTTGAAGGAAGAAGAGTATTGCTTTTGGCACTCCCTGAAATCCTCAGATGTATCTGACCTTTTCAGGTGTCCACAAAATCATGGGTCACTATGGTTAGATTGATAGGGTCAGAGGCTGATAGGATGGGGTACAATCTACCAGGCAAATTCTTAGGGATGGTAGTACATAAGAGTCTCAAAATGGTACCAGCTGTGAGCTGGTTTATGGTGTGTTGAGATCAGGGATCCAGGGCTGACCTGGGTTAGAGACCCATTTTGACCTGGGTTAGAGACCCCCTGCAGTCCCTTCCAGCTTGAATTTTTCAATTACCCAGTGATGATCCAGTGATCCTAGAGTCATAAAGGTAGGGAATTCCTTGTGAACTTCCATTCTCTCCTGTCTTCTCCACAAGCCTAACAGCTAATGGCTTTGTGCAATCATGAGTGCTGGGAGTTCTTGTTAGTTTTTGATTCAAAGGAGATATTCCTTGAAGTCATTGGTATATTGCTGGAATCCTAGTTAATGTCTTGCTGTCTTTTCACATGGGTTCAGATAAAGTTTGAATAGTTTGGAGAAGAGGGTTTGGAGACAAGGATTTTTCACATGGAGCTACAACTACTGCAAGGATCCCAAGACTTAGAATAGCGATTTTCTTCAGCTGTCTAGAGAGTGTATTTATTTTTCACATATTAGTACTGTGGTGGTGCTTAGACACACTTTTTAGAGGTGGACTTGACAGTGCCAGGTTAATGGTGGACTCAATGACTTTAAAGATCCTTTATAGCCTTTATCATTCTACAATTCCATGGGTTTGCACAAATAGATGCTAGTTTAGGCATATGAAAGCATATGATAAACAAGAGTTAAACACAAATTTAGTTCCTATATTTAGATTTATTACAGAAAATCTTTGCATCTTCCTTTTTCTTAGACCTTGGTAGTATTTTAATTTAATTTCAATATCATGCAGTAGTGAGGAAACCAAAACTAATTTGTGGCCCAGAAGAACATCTTTCATCACTTCTTGCTTCTTGTCAGAAAAACAATTCCCTGCCATGGGAAAGTTGTGCCAGGAATTTCCCTGCAGGCCTAAGTTTCCACCACCTTGGAACTTCAAAATGTTGAACTTGCAGTCTGGAGAGAGAATTATCTTTCCAGAGAATATGAAAGTCATCTTGAAGTGATTTGCAGTGGTGTTTTTTTTTTGTTTTCTTCTTTCTTTCTTTCTTTCTTTCTTTCTTTCTTTCTTTCTTTCTTTCTTTCTTTCTTTCTTTCTTTCTTTCTTTCTTTCTTTCTTTCTTTCTTTCTTTCTTTCTTTCTTCCTTTCTTCCTTTCTTTCTTTCTTCCTTTCTTTCCTTTCTTTCTTTCTTTCTTTCTTTCTTTCTTTCTTTCTTTCTTTCTTTCTTTCTTTCTTTCTTTCTTTCTTTCTTTCTTTCTTTCTTTCTTTCTTTCTTTCTTTCTTTCTTTCTTTCTTTCTTTCTTTCTTTCTTTCTTTCTTTCTTTCTTTCTTTCTTTCTTTCTTTCTTTCTTTCTTTCTTTCTTTCTTTCTTTTCTTCCTTTCTTCCTTTCTTCCTTTCTTCCTTTCTTCCTTTCTTTCTTCCTTTCTTTCTTCCTTTCTTTCCTTTCTTTCTTTCCTTTCTTTCTTTCCTTTCTTTCTTTTTCTGTATGTATATAATACACACTTTTGTCTTCACTCCTCCTTCCTGCTGTAATTGCCTCTAAAATGTTTTTTTTGTGTGTGTGTGTGTTTGTGTGGCAGCTCACGTGTGTAAGGCTCATCTGGGTGTAACTGCCATCAAATAATGTTTGTAGATATTCTTGTCAAAAAAAGCTTATTGCCCTCCATCATCTTATTTGTGTGCCTGCACAACTTTTGGTTGTGTTTTACTTATGAATATCTGTGAAAACAGGAGTATCAGGAAAGCTAAGTAACTTGTTACAGAAATATTTGTACAAAAATGTCCTCTCAGGATAATCTTTTAAAAGCCTTTTCTATTTTGGTGCTGTGATGTTCACTGAACATAATTTGTAAAAAAAAGAAGTATCCCATTTTCCTATTTCAATATGATTTGCAAAATCTCAGAGTGCCAGTTGCCCAGTTCTGGAACAGAAATTGATCTATGTGATTCACAGGGGCAGTCATAAATAATGAGTTCTTGTTACCAGTTTGTGAATAAACCCCTGGCTAAAATGTAGTCATTAAACACTACAAAAATAGCACAGCATATCTACAGATAATTTACTGCTAAATTTTTCAGATAATTAATTTGTAAAAATAAATTTGATTAGCTTTGATCTGGGTGTTAACTACCTATCATTAAAATATCAGTGCTTTATTTTGTTTTGGATTATTTTTGAATATTGTGAATATTATCTATAATCCATTGATTTGCCAGATCAATGATCTGCTATCACTAAATCCATTGCCTAACCAGAAGACTTCCATTCTCTCAAGTATATTATATATTATTTAGCTGTGAGTTTCTCTTGAAAAATTCTGATATATAAATTGTAAAGTCAGGCTATAATACTGTAATGTAAATTGTAATAGATTTTCTACCTGGAGGATTTCTTTCTACTGAATTCTTAGAAAGTATTTTTTATTAGAAATTCTTGTGGCTGTACATAAGTAGAGGTATGGTAACATTTTCAAACAGCAGTCAGAATTCCAGAGGGGAATTTAAGCTTGGAAACAGTCAGAACCAAATTTTTCCTTGAACTTATATTTTTATTAAATGGTAAGTGCTCTATAATGACAAATGTCTGTATCTGATGAAAGCAAAATGTGTTCATTAAATACAAGATATCCCAAATCGCAGTATTGAATCCATAAATTAAAATTATTTTTGTTGAAAAGATATCCAGAATCCTTAAAAAAATAATGCAAAAAATAGGGAAAATACCCAACCAAACCAAACCAAACCAAACCAAACCAAACCAAACCAACAAAGCCCTCTTAAAAAGCTGTTTTTTCCTGGGACAGAAAAATGTTTTTTTCTACTAGGCTTCCTGAAGGACTATAGGTTTATTTCAAGTCCTCATTTTTCAGAGACTTTTGCTGCTTTTTTAGATATACCCTCTACAATTGGGAAGCACTGTGTTTTTTTAGAGAGCTTTTGAAAATTTCTTAGAAAAGATTTCCTAGTAGCTTTGCTATTTGGCACAAAGCAATTCAGGACTGTGAAACAAACAAACAAGTTACATTTCAGTGTTTACCTGGAGTCTTGGGAAGTGTGTAAATGTAGGGCAGTGTAAGATTATCTTCATGCTTTCAAAAACTCACCACCTTTTTGCAGCTCCATAATTCAAGTTTAATATTGCAATAATGGCAGGACACATTGTGACAGCTACAAATGGCTCCCTGTCTGTGGCACTTGCTGCTGTATGGGGGAGGTCAGGAAGAATTCCTAACTCAAAAAAGCCATTTCTTGTCATATTTTCTGTCAGTCATCAAGGACATGTCTTTCATGGGGAGCAACTGAGTAATACACAGGATTCAAGTGCCTCTGTGCCTGTGGTTGCTGTGAGGATGTGTTCAGAGGGGATGAAGGGGAGGGTTTTCACCATGAGGATGTAGGCAAGGAGAAGCCCTGCCTTCTGCTGTCAGTGTCACAGCCTTGGTCTAATGGGACATTTTGCCTTCCCACAAAAGAGCCAGGCAGCCCCATTAGTCAGAGGGACCTTGGAACCAGCACTTTCCAAGTTTTAAGTCCCCTATGTTTTTATCTGCTGCTGAAGCTCTGTGCTTTCCTCCCTGCCAGCTGAATTGTGAGAAGAGTCTCAGGCTCTCTTGAGGGAGAGGGAAAGGGGCAGGAGGAACACAGGGAAATGAGCGGGTCCCAGTTCTTGTCCCTGCTCTGGTTCCCAGGCAGGAGGGGAGCAGAGCACGCTCTCACACACATCACTCTGGTAGAGAGGGATGTGAAGGACTGTTGACGGGACAGTCCCTTCCTACCAGCCAAGAGGGTCGTGAACTCAACTCTCATCCAAAAAGTATTATGGAAAACAAGCTGGGGAAAATGCTTCCTGGCATTTGGCCTGCAAAACAGAAAATAGCATTATTGCTGGAGCAGGAGCAAGTTTGAAATTCTGGAAAATGTTCATAAACATGACATATTCAATGTTTTAGTTTCCAGGAAGGCTTTCATGACCCAGGTCTTTATTATCATACAATTGTGTATGAAGCCAGGAGTGTCATCTGAGCAGGATAAAATAAGCATATAATACCGACTGATATTGTCTAATGATTATTCAGATGCATTTGATGCATTGGGCAATATATTTTTCAGTTTTGCTGGATATCTTACTTGAAGCCAGAGGTCCCTATGCTGCGTGGTATGTCTTCTGGAAAGAATTTTGTGCAAATTCCAGGGTTATTTTGATGCCTATTGGCCTTTTGATTTTTTTTTTTTTTTTTTCCCCAGAACTCCCAAAATCTATTTGGACCCCCCAAAATTGATCCAGGACCAATCAAAATCCCTCTAGAACCTCCTAACCCCCCCTTGATCTTCCCAAAACTCACCTAAGATGGTTCAACCACAAATTCCAATATTTATAAAAAAGTTTGGGAAGGTAATACGGGGCGGGGAGGGAATCCGTGGGAATTAGGGGGTTGCAGGGTGGGATTTGGGGGGGTCCCAGTGGTGTTGGGACCCCCCAAAAATTTCCCCAAAATCCAAATTCTGATGGAAAAGGAAGGAGTGGGGAGTGACATGGAGGGGATTCTGGGGGCTCCTTTGGAATTTGGGGTGGCATTTGGGGGTTCTAGGGGGCAGCAGGAGGACATTGCAGGCCAGCAGCTTAGACAGCAGTGAAAATCATGGGCACATGATTTTCAAACCCTTGTTCTAGGCTGTACTAGACTTAAATTAAAAATGTTTTCTTTCAACTTAGAGTATTTTTTTTTTTTTAATTTGGAAGCTATCTTGTCTAAAATAAAGCTAAATCAGGCAGTGGTGAGGTCAAAAAGCTTTTCAGTTCTAACATCAATCAGGTCAAGTGTGTAGTAATCTAAATTCAGTCAGTTAGGTAAAATATTGGTGATTTTTGTGTTCCCATACTCACAGTAACAAAGGTTAATTCCCATAGAAGGAAAGAAAATGAGATAAACTTCTGCAATGATGATTTAGATTATGCGTGAGTTTGCACCATCGTTTATTGCACTGACTCCTGTGGAATGGCCAGCTGCCAGGTCCAGTTGTCAAGTGTCTGTCTTTCATTTAGTCTCTTTGTTATAATGTCAAGATGTCTCTTGTGTGGATAGGCTGAGAGGGAGAGATTGCTAGCACGGGCACAGCATGGCACTGGGTAACACTCTTTTCATCCCCAGCTGGGATCTCTGCATGGGAAGGGGCCAGGCTGCACCAGCTGAATGCCACGAGCACAGCTTCAGTGCTGTGTGTCTGCATCGTGCTGTTCCATGATGGATATGAGGTCAACAAGTGCTGCTGAAATTTCTTAAATCATGCTGATTCTTGTAAAGACAGTTATAAAACTCGTGTTGACTTCAAGAGAAATGCATTCAGACCACAGGTCAGGGTCACAAAAGGGCCTGTGACAGAGCTGGAGCAGAAAGTCTCAGATTTCTGTTATTCGCTTAATAAAAAAAATCCATCTTGCCTTTATGAATTGAAGATCCTCTCTTTCCAACACTTTTTTTTTTTAATTTTTCTGAAGTATTCAGGTCAATTTATTTATTGTCCAAACTTACCTGAGTAGTTTGCATACTTGCTGCCCATAGAAATTAAAATTTTCTACCTTCAAGTGATCAACCTTATAAACTGCAGCTGTAACAAGGGTCTTCTAGGCAGCAGGGGAAAGTAGAGTGGATGATGATGTTCATTCCTGTAGAACAACTGAGTGAAATTGTAGTTTTTATTATGCTTCATTTTCAGCCCTTACCTTTCTATGGCCTCTGCTTCCTTGCTTCTATAAACTGGGCCATTATTGCCCTAAACCCTTAAACTGACCTTTTAACCAGAACTGCTTTACTATCCAGCCTGCACAGCAGTTTGTAAACATTCTTGGGGCACTCAGAGGATAAATGACTATGTGTTTGGAAATGCATTATAATATATTTTATTTCCTATGACTTAATGGAAATTTATGATGGTGTCCTAAGAAGAATTTATTTGACAGCCTGTGAAGTCTTTTCACCACAGAGGTAATATGTTGAGCATCAGCCTGGAGTGTACTTTGTGTTGCAGGAGGCTTTCTTTGCTAAGCAGTGAGGAATATAAGGGCAGGATGGGGCAGATGTGAAACAAATGCATTCTTCACATGAGCGTATTGGATGTGTCCACTGGTGTGAAACCGTGGTTTGATGTGATCATGCTTTTACAGGGCAGGTCTGATGTGTGCTGACTAATGGCAGGCTAGAAGCAGGCACTGGTGTCAGCCAGGGCTGAAGCTGTTTAGCTCAGAAAGCATGAGGCTCCCATTTCAGAACAGTGAATCTGGAATGTGCAGGAAACATTCTGCCTCATGAGAGGCTGAGGCAGAGAACAAAATCATGAGGCTGCAAAGACAATAACCTCTTGTTTTTTCCAGAGAGCCACCATCCTTTGTGTGTGCTGTGGATTTTTTTACGGATGGCAATAAACTTACATTCTGGCACACCTTTTAAACCATCCTAACTGCATCACTGTTGTTTAGGTATTGTACTTGGACCACGTCAGGAAATTTATTAAATGACTTGTCACTAGAAAAATGCTGATTCCTTGATACAAAGTGTTTTGTGAAAGAATGTCAATGCTGTGAGCCACTGCCAAGACACAGAAAGCCTTTAATAGAAATTCACCTGCTGGGCAGATTCCTTGTTACTTCATCTGCTGCACTGCTAAGGGAAGATCCATAAAGAAAACTATTATCTTGAATGCTTATTCTTGCTGCTTTTAGATACTCTTGCTAGAAGACAGAATCAGCTCGAAGGGCACATATACAGAAACAAGTATAATTTTTAACCTATAACATTTTAACATTTTGCACCAGACAACAGTTTAATATGCATGAGAATTAGCTGTTTTCAGAAACATAAAACACAGCAGTGAAAAACTGCGTTTCTGAAGTATTACCTAAAAGTACAGGTAAATAAAACTGTAATATTTGCCTATATGGCTATAAATGCTATAGCATTAATAAGGCTTTTGTCCAACTCCCTGGCTCTGAATGTTTCTGAACACTTTGTTACTATGTCTGTCCAAGTTTATTGCTTTTTTACCTTTCTCCATATGAAGATTTCCTTGCTTGGTGACAATACTGGGATACTGAGTTGTGCCAGTTTTCTCCATTAAAGACATTTGTGTTTCACATTCTTAGTGAGAACCAGAGATACTTTATTTACTTCAAAAACTCTAAATATTCTGAACCTGAATATTTTGAATGTCGTTCACAGCTGAAATTACTGTATGGTCACACATGTATGGTTTAACCTCTAGGGCTGTGCCATGATTTGTATCTATTGGATTGTATTAAGCAGCTACTTTGGAACTGCATGGAATTGCATGGTACTTAATTTACCATATCTTAAAAACCCTTTTATTCCCATGTTTTCAAGACTCTCTGTGTCTTTATGTGTATGTGTTTCTGTGTGAAACACACTGTTTGTCAAGAGTATGTGCTTGAGCTGTCACATGAAGTCAAACTTGCAGGACCCTGGCTGCTCTGGAAAAAATAACAGTAATTCAAGTAGGGACTGAGCATCCCCTGAAACATGAGAGCTCACATGTCTCCTGTTATCACCTCACCAAGATCAGAGAAATCTATTGTCCTCACTAATTGACCCAGGTTTGTATTGCTGTAAGTGTACTTGCAATGACAAAGTCAGCTCCTTCTGAAAGTTTTCTTGCTCATTTCTAATGTGCCTGTACAGAAAGAAGCATCAGGATTTATATTTTCCATGCTTTTCTTTAGTAAAGGCTTTAAAAGGGACACTTAAAACAGCTTGTTATGGTACAGTTTCTTTTATTTTGGAAGTATTTACATTTTTTGAGACTTTCATGTACTTAGAAAAAAAAAAACAGTCTGCTGTCTTGGCAGATACACTTTGATGGCTTTAATGCCCATAAGGTAACAAAGTGACAGCCAGAGCAGGCACAGGGCAGGAACATGTGGCAGAGGAAGGTATAAAGCAGGAAAGATTTATCTACAGATGTTTAGTACAATTTGTCTGATTCGTGGACCACTTGCCTGTGGTCCACTAAACACTGCATTTCTAATACTGTCTGTACTCGAAATATCCAGCCTTCTCCAATTGCTTAATACCATGGCAATACAACACAAACCCTTTTCTTGCTATAAGTCTATTTATGCCACTAAGATAAATACAACTGGTCTTGGGAGGCTGCTTAAATGTAAGTGCAGAAAAATATGACTATTTTATAGATTAATTTTAATTTACAAAAAAAAACACCCACACAAAATTTAAAGTAGTTTTTTCATATCCTTCCAGTTTTTGTTTATTTTTTGGGCAGAGTTGGTTGAAAAAAGGATTCACTCTATTTTGATATTTTTGTAAAGAAGTTTTCTTTGGGTGTTTCTGTCAGAAAATTAGTGGACTTGAGTTTTTCCCAAGCTCTAATGTATACTTGTTGCTACAATTTCAACTTGGAATTCAGTATATATTACTCCATGCTAGTCTCTATTGCTTTACTACAAAATTCCTTTGGAAGAAAAAGCATTGTTTTTAATTAGTTAATTAATCAGTGCTAGCAGAAGAAAATTTAACAAATGGTCTTGTGGACTCACATCTCAATATTATGTGCTTTCCTTCCCTTTGGTTCTGCAGTATCAATTGAGAAAGACTACACAGCATGTACAGAACTATGCAAGTTCTGTAATGTATACAGCGAAAAGAGGACAAAGAAGCTGTTCTAGTTCTGCAGGAATGCAACCCAGACTCCCTCACCTGTTCTTTGTCTGAGTATGCAAATACATTTTGCTATGTGACAAATCCTTTTTTTCTTTTTATTGACATTTCTTATGAAGTGTTGCAGGGTGGCTAAAATCATCAGAATGACTTAAATTTGCTCTTGGCCAAGTCCCACATTGTGTAGTTAATTCTTACAGAAAGTATACATCAGTGCTAGGGTAATAAATCAAGTCTGCTAATTTTCTACCAGAAACACCTGAAGGAAATTTCTTTGCAAAAATATCCAAAACCAGTATTTCCTTTTCTCAATCAACTGTGCCCAGAAAATATACAAAATTTGGAAGGACATACAAAATTCCTATAGAGTGTTAAAAAAAACCCTATAAAATAATAATGCTTTTCAGTACTTATATTTAAGCAGTCTCCCAAGACCTTACCCAGTTCTTGCATGACATCAGAACCTGCTGCTAAAAAATTTCCCCCTGAAAGTCTGAGGGCTGGAATGGGAGTTCCTATCCCTTGCTCCCATTTAATGCTGATTGTGTGAATGGGCCTTTAATTCCTGTGTACTAGAAACTGACTTAAAGAAAAAGGGGACATGCCTTGGAACATTCTGGAGTGATTCTGGCAATTAAGTTCTTGCACATTATACCAAGTTTTCCTTTTGCTTTTGGAGACAAATACATGAAAAGAGACTGCAAAATATTCTTTTCTATTTTCTCTAACAAAAAGATGCATGCATAAGAATCTGATGTTTTCAAGAAAATTTAATACCACTAACTTTATTGCATTTCAAAAAAACATTCTGGCTCCAGTATATGTCCCTTTTACATATAACAAAGAGTAGACTGTATGATATACAGGCAGTTTGGTCCCCCCTCTGCCCCCATTTAGGGACTCACCAATTAAGAATTTATTCTCTGTTTCACTTTCCACTTCTGT
Source organism: Lonchura striata (assembly GCF_050655825.1). Lineage (NCBI taxonomy): Eukaryota > Metazoa > Chordata > Aves > Passeriformes > Estrildidae > Lonchura > Lonchura striata. Next base: position 37,152,284 of record NC_140705.1, read on the forward strand.
GGAACTTGGATATCTGTCTAGCATGCATTAACAAATATTATTTTTTTCTGCTAGGTATAGGTCAGTCCTCTTACCTTTTTTAAAATTGACATGCATTTTTTTTTTCTAGTAGTGGGTGCTTTATTTTTCTTGGAAATGGGCCTCAAATAAATGTGGTTATTGTGTCTTCTTTGATATTTGCCAGCCCGTCTAATAGCAGAATTCAGTTGCTGCCATAATAATGGCCATCAACAGAGCTGTTAAGTAAGATTAGACTTAACATGAAGTTATGAAAACTTTGGATTCAGAAAAAAAATATCACCCTCTTTTCTACAGGTTCATTTTTTTAGTTAGAGATGTATGATTAAAGAACAGCATCAGAAAAGAATAATTCAGATAAAAGAAGTCGGGATCATATTTTATAACTACATTTCTCTAGTTCCTGTTATTTAAGGATCAGAAGATATTATTTTCCTGTTTGAATTGCCACAATAACAGAAATCATACAGAAGAAAATAAACAACCATGGGTAATAAGACTGCTTCTCTATTACAGTGTTTTGAGATACTGAGTTTGCAATGTCAAAGAAAATCATAAATGGGTAAAACAACATGGTTACAAGTGGTCAAGTATTTGAATTTAACTTTTTTTTTTTCCATTTATAGATGTAAATAAGAAAAGTGTCTCTATCTGCTAATAAAGATTCCTTGCAGAGGCAGTGCAGTGATTTTTAAAAAGGTGCTTCCATGTAATATATAAGGAGGTGATAAAGACTATCATCTCTCTGTGAAAGGCAAAGTTGATCATGTTTACAATGTCATTTAAATTTTAGCACATTTTAAAAAGTGAAAACTGGATGTTTAAAATTACTTGGCATTGCCCCAAACTCACTGTAACCAGTAAGACTTTTACAGATTATATCAATTGTATAAACCCAAAACTAGGCAAATGGCGACTGCTTTTGATGTTTCATAATTTTTCTGTGTGTAACAAATGTCTTAATTAAATGTATGGATACTTTCCCTCCATCTCCCACACCCTCTCAAAAAGACTAGAGAGGATCAGAAAATAAAATGTTGCCTATAAACTAATCTATCTGCAATAAATGAATTTAAGACCAACAGCTAAGAAGAAAGGGAAATCAGGTGAGAATGACAAGGTTCCTAAATATCAACAGGACAAATTCTCCCATTCCTTTTATGAGTAGTGGTTGTGGTGTAAGATTTTCTTCCTTCCACGGAAGCCCAGTGTATGTTCATGGATTATTTCCTGAGGAATGTTGAAAGTATTTGCACATAGATAGGAGTTACGTCTAGCATGAACTCCATCACAAAACCTGACTGTGAAATATCCTGCTAGATCCCTGAATCTCTGAGCCTCCAGAGACAGGGCTCCTCCTTGGCCAGGTCTGCCCTGTAGCATCTCAGACCACGATCCCTGTATACATAATTCCTTGGCTTTTACAAGAGAGAAAAGCACAGCTTACAGGCTAAAGGAAAGAAGTCATGGTTGTCAACATATTTTTTTTGTCTTGGTTACAGAGATGGAAGAAAATAAAGTGTGTGCAAATGTGTAGATATTTTTAGTATATATCTGAGTTGCTTTTGGTAAAATTAGCTAAAATTATGCCTGTTTTCAATAGGAATAGAAGCTGTCCGTCTGAAACCCAGATTCTGCATTTGATTTCCTTAATTTTTTCTTCTGCTAGCCTTAATTTGTGTGTGATTGCATGTGGCAGCAGAGGTTATAAGGAGGAAGAATGAGTATATAACAAAGAGAATGAGAACTCAGAGGCAATCTCCCTTTATAAAAAGAAAAAGTAAAAATCTGGACTTGTATAAATTTTGTGTTTGTTTTCCTTTTATGATGTGAAGTCTGTAACATTTTCTCTTTGGGAGGATAAGTCTTGAGAAACTTCATCTAAGTGAAGTGTGATTTACCAAAAAGGTATGTATTTCAGAAGTGGAGTGCTCTCAAAGAAAGCTCCACGAGGACTCCAGAGTAGTGTCATTTCACAGGACATTTCCATACCCCCCTTGTGCCTCTGAAAGATTACACTGATCCCAGATAAGTCAATTTCTCCCCAGCCTTGGTAAAACAACCTGTCTTGGTAAAACTATTACCTGCCATTCTCCTCTCTTGTGTAGTTCCCAGCAATGCCTTAATCTGTAAAACTCCTGATGTGACAATGTCTATGTCTCTAGTTAACTATTCTTGCTGACTACTCTTCCAGTAGCCCAGGGGGACATGGTTTATAACATTTACTTTCATTGGAATTACTTCTTTTTTTTTTTTTTTTTTTTTTGGGTGACTGATTAGCACTTTTTAGCAGTGTGTGACCAATATCCATTGTTGTCTTTGGTCCCTTTTTCATCTAGAGCAGTCTTAATTCAGCTGAATTTGCAAATTTGCTTTTCCCCTTTTGTTACTGACAGACTGCTTTCAGTGTGCTGACTGAAAAAATTCTTTTGGAAAACTGCCTGGTTTCTCTCTGGAGCCTGATGTAAAGTCTTCAAAGTAAGATTAAGAGCTCTTTGTTAATTTATTTATTTACAAACAGTGTCTTGAAGAAAGGGGGATTTGGGTGTTTTATTCCATAGACCCCGAACTTTGAGTACAAATCTTGTAAAGATGTAGGCTCATTGCATCAGTTCAATAGAAACAGAATATTCCAATTAGTTCTAGAGGGATAACTTGCTAGACAGTGCATGAATCAGCAAAGCTGTAGTCAGTGTTTATCATTGCTAGTCTTATTGATAGATTACTGATTTTATATTTCATGACGAAATGCACAATAATCTGGAAAGGTCAGGATGGTCTGTAGATTATTAGTCATCCTAAGGGCTGGAATTGCTGTGGAAAAGTAGTCTGGAGCAAGTGTAGGAAAAACTCTTGAGTAAGTTTTGCTATGTATCACTCACCTACAGTCAAAATCAACAAATATGTCTTCTGAAAGTCTTTAAATTTTTGATCTCAAACTCATTATAATTAATAAAAGCTTTTATGATAGCTAAAGAAAAAAAAAAGACTGAGATTTGAAATTATGTTAGTTTGAGGTAGAATTAATTCTTATTTTTTGTTCAGATCTCCAAAATGCAGCTGATGAGGGTTTGCAAGGCCATCCAAGTGTGGTTGCCAGGTGTTTAGATTTTTCATTTAGAAGTCTCAGAATTGTCTGTCAATGTGAATAAGTAATGCCTTGATACATCTGAGGCAAGGAAAAACATTCCCCAGGGCCTCATGGATATGGTTAGGATCTGATTATTAAGAAATGCCTCTGCGCAAATAAAGGTGCAAATGAGACCATATTTAATAGTAGAGATTTTATTTAGCAGTAAATGTGAGATAGAAAGATATAAATAGGACAGAAAAGAGAGAGAGAGATAGAGATTAAACCAAGATATCACCATGTGGATTCCTGTGGTGGTCTGCTGGTCCTTCTTCACTCTGGTCTGTTTTGTGGTGGGTTCCCCTGAGTGTCCTGGAGATACCACTTTTATTGAATCCAAGTACTGTGAATCCACAAGGTCTATATGCTGCTTTCACAACTTGGGATGACATGTGTATAATTGACTGTTCCCTTTCTCACAGTTTGCCCTCGTGGGAATTTTTGTCCAGATTGGTTACGTAGATTTGCCTCACCAGGCCTGGCATCTTCCCATTGTTGCTGTCTGCACATTTCCTGCAGTCTACACAGTGGAATTTTGTCCAGTGTGTTCATTCCAAACCTTCACTTGCACTGGTTTTGTTTGCCATCGTGCTCATCTCAAGCTCCTGTTGTGGTGGCTTACCTTGTGGGATCTTCCTTCTTTGACAGCGCTTGAGACAGTTAATTGTGCTTCTCTAAGTCCACACAGACACCACTCATTTTCTGGGCCATGACAGGTCAGGATTCAATTTGTTTTGCTGATATTTCAGCAGCTGCATTAGGGCATCTGAACATGATAACAGAAGCATAAATAAAGTATTGATCCCCTCATTGGTAGTTATATTCTGATTAAAAGTCCAAGACTTGAGGTGTTTTGTCTTGTTGGTTTTTTTTTTTTTTTTAAATTTTTATTTTTGTAGACTCCAAAGATTGTGATATTAAATATACACTCTGGTTTAAAAGATTAAATCAAACAGTTTCATTTTAAGTTATTGATATTTTCTTCATTTGCATCTCCACTGTAACAAAAGGACTGTATGGTATGGGAATAGATTGCCATAATGGAGAGGTTTACATCTTTTAAAGTAGCCCTGTAAACCTTCTGGAATTGCTGGCAAAAAAAGAAATACACAAATAATATATGGACCTAATCCAGTGGCTGCAGAAGTCAGCAGGCATGCTGAAACACTTTTGACCAGACAAGCAAGCTGTGCCCAAGGAAGCTATAACACCAAATAAACAAAGAGTTTAGAAAAGCTTCTGAGAAGAAGCACAAAACTCAGCATATTAAAAGTGAAGCTAGAAGCAGTGCAAGTTTACTGGTTTTATATGTAAATTTAAGATAGAAATTAAACAGCTATCCATGAAGGATGGATACTTCAGTTCTGAGCCTCAAGTTAGGCTTATTAGTGAACTGGTTTTTGAATTTTTTTTAAAGGAGATGATTTTTTGAAAATATAAAAAAAAAAACAAATCAAACCAACTGTTGGATTGAAATAGTGCATAAACAGAAAAGCATTTAAAATATCATAAGATCACATTTCCTTTCAGCAGTTTTACAAGGTGTCTAATTTCCAAATTTTTATGTCACTCAAAATATGAGCAAATTGGAGCAAATGTAACCAACAAAACTCAAATTGAATAATTTTGAAGTAGTTGAAAGGAAAATTTTTCTTGGGCCCTAAATCTCAGTTTTGACTCCAAAATATGGATGAAGTTTTGAGTTTTCAGTCTAAGCTTGACTAAAAAATTTGTAGTGCCTTGAACACTCTGAGAAGTGAAAAAAATGGAAAGTTTTCAGTCCTGCTTAAATCAACACTATGTGGGCCATTTGTGTGTTAAATATATTACCTTAATCCTAGCTGACAAAATGAAACTGTTCAATTTGTTTTATTTATACTGTGATATTTATCAAAAAAGGTGATAAAGATAAGGTTATAAAACTTGAATAGAAGGACATGTTTTACACTAAGTGTTATTAAGTCCCCGAGAAGTAATGCTATCTTTATTTATTGTAATGTCTGAGAGAGAATGATTTTACAATTATTTTGACTATCACACTTAATTGAAATGAGAATGTGTAAATTTTCTGTAAGAGTAAAACAGATGGTGGTACTATAATATAGTTGCAATTTAGGCTGTGTTAATTCCTCTTTATAAGCCTGAATCTCCACCTCATTACCTAACATTAATGAATTCATGCCACAAAAGGTTCAGCTAAGGGAAACTATAAAGAAATAAATGCACAAACTAAAAGAGCAATGAAATTATCATCTGAAGAAAAAACTTACATGATTCACCATGTCAGTAAAGGTACAGGAATAATTGGTTATATGGATCACTGCTCCTGCTGTGTTGTATAAGAAATCACTGGATCAGTCTCATACACACGCATCCCTGGAGGGAGCGTGACGAGGAACAATTGCTTTTCTGCAACAAAAAAAACATTGAGAACATTTGTTTCTATCCCCTGGCAGTTTCATAAACAATGTCATGTCTTCAAAACACATGGATTAAAATCTTTCATTTTAGTCTATTCAGCTATTCTGTTACTGGATCAAATCTATGCAATTCCATTAATACCATTGTAAGTACAAAAAGAGAGTGAGAAACACTATGAGTGGTTGGGACTGATCTTGGAGATGGCTGTCCTTTCAATTTTGGTGAGGATAATAGTCTTCAAATTCTGATATCAGACTACATGCTGATGTTAGAAGGATAAATTCAGACTTGAGCTTCTTAAATTAGATGCTAAATGTGATGGCTGTAAATATGAACTGACATCCCAAACCCAGTGGAATGTGTCTGGGTTTGTATGTGGGAATGTGATGTTTTAGCTCCTAAAGAAAACTGTAGCTGCAAATGACCCTTCAAGAGTTGTTCATTGCAAGTGCACAGCATTGACAAATTTTCCTTCCTTCACCTGAGCCATTACCTTCAACCTACAGGACACACTGAGACCACTGGGATGACAAAGGCCTCTTTGGTCTTCTAAAGTTACAAGATTTGCATTGAGAATGCTTGACTATAATTTACTCTTACAAATTTCAGGTCTGTTAGAAACTGTAGTTGAAAAGATGGTTCCATGTGCCTGTAAATAGAAAAGTAAGAACAAGTAGAAGAGGTTAGTTTTCACCAAAAGTCAGTGCTTACTCCATCTCACAACTCTCCCATAAAGTGGAGGAAACAGTTTTTGTTTATAAGTAATGTAAGAAAGAAGGCTGAGTGCTTTTCTTTCAATAGCCATCTAGTCAAAGCAGCAGAATGCAGTGAAATTATTAAGACTAATGAATTTTTGAAAGACCAGTGATTGACTCAGTAGTAACTTGTGTGGTACATGTGTGAATTTGTGCTAGACTTTTCTTACCAGAGACGTAAAACAACATTAAAATTGTTAGCTGAGACTGCTTTACATTTTTGTTGCGCTCTCCTCTGCCCGTGTCCTAGTGGGAACCCCATTCTAGTAAATGTGCAATGTAAACACAATTTAATTTTAAAAATGTTCTTTCCACAGTCCACAAATACCTATAGATTCAAAAGATCATGAAAGGATAGTTTAATATGTAAATTACACATATACTGGCTATTTTGACATAAATTTAAAAATAGCTCTAATGATGTAATGATGAGTGGTACAGAGTAGCTTAAAGGATTTTCTGTCTTCCTATGTGTTTTGTTTTATGTTGTGTAAAATACTGTAATGCAAGTATCATGCACCATCCAAGTGATAGTAAAGATTGGCAGTAAAAGCTATTGCTGTATTTAAAACCTGGCAATAAGTTCAACAAATGATCTGAGTTTTTTTTTAAAGAAGCACATGATAAAAAAGGGAGCAATGAAAGAAGTTCATGCGATGGAAGCTATAAGCTAGAGTGAATGATCAGTCAAGGCTGTCAACATTTTATGTAGTATATTTCTCTTTTGTTGCTATTTATGTTCCAATTCAGAAATAAAGAGGGGTTTATGTCTTCAGCCCCCTGCCAGACTGGAGCAGAATATACAGATTGTTTTGTTCCTCTGTGTTTGAGCTGCACAGAAAAATGAAGTTGATTTTTAATAATTTATTTTAATTTCAAAGATACCTTTATCTCTGTAGCTGTAAAGTCCTTCCTTTTCCTTCCCATTTACTCAGGTCTGTGTCAGTTATTTCATATGAAGGACAGGACGCATTTTAAATTCAGTGTTGTCATGCAGAGATACCTGAGGTACTACAGTAATCCCATGATTTTATAAGGTGAGCAGACTAGCCTGCCATATAGCAAAGTGGTTTTAGAAAGAAGTGACTGCCTTTTAGTTTCACAATTGCATCCTTTTCTGATTTGCATTCAGCTCTTGTACACAGTTTCTGCAGAAGCACTACATAATTTAGTGTAGGGAAGAAAACACCAGGCTAGGTATAGGGTAAAAATCTGGTTGGTATGAGTTATCTTTTCTCTGCTTAGAGGAGGATAGGGAGGCAAAGGGAATGAGACAGGAACATTCTCATGTCTTAGCATTCACTTGATTTTTTCTCATCATGGATATGTTCTTTCCTTATGACCCCTGCAAAATGGCATTACCATTAGATGGTACGCAAAAAGACCTCTCTAAAAATATAACAATTTAACAAATTGTTTAGCAATAACTGCATGCAGCTATCAGGAAAAAAAGTGACAAGGATGACAGAATTTCAATACTGAATGTGTAAGTATTAAAATAATCTGAGGATTGACTGGAAAAGAAAAGCCTGATTAAATATTCTTGATAGCTTCTGAGGCAGAAAAGAAACCAGACGTCTTTCTGTCTATATTTATTACTGGAACCTCTGTTCATTCTTCTTGGGTACTGTAATAGAGGGGGGATATTATCTCCTCTTGGGAACCAAGAGGCTCAGCTGGAAAGATATTGTCACTGTTCAGCCATTGAGTCTAAATTTCTGTTTTTAAGAGTGTTCTCAACCTTTGCCCAAAACCAAAAATAAACCTTTGCAGGGATTAGAAGCACTGAAATGCTATAAAAGAGATAGTTTTTAATATTTTAAAGTTTAGGCCAAACAGTGTTGAAGAGTTCAAAGGGTGTCTAAACCTTACTCCTTAAAGAAAGATAAGTAGATGCGGTCAGATAAATATCCACATCATATTTTTATTTTGATTAGAATTATCTTTTTCAGGTTCATGCATTGCTACTTTCCATCAAACATAGTTTAACTACCATCTCAAATTTTGTCTTTGTTTGCTGATTTTTCCTTTCACAATTATGGTTTCACCAAATCTTTGACAATAGCCAAAACTGAGTGAATAGAGATTAGATGAGGCAGTAAATCTTAAATTTCAGCTTTAAAAAGTTTGTATCGAAGGTGATGGTAAAGAAAATGGGAAAAGCTGCAAATTATCTAGGTAACAACTAGAATATCTTCTAAAACACCTCATTTTCTATAGAATAAAACTTAATAGAAATCTAAGCCTCACATGGTAGGAGTCCACTCTCTTACCTTTAAGCACATACACTGTAGATTACTAATTTGAGGCTATTGTCTGAATTTAGTGCATATTAGAGATCTACTTTACTTGTAATTTTACCAGTTTGAAAGAAAAAGACTTTATTAGCCTTATGTGTAAGACAATTCCTAGTCTAAACTAGTGACAAGTTAACACAAGTCTGAACAAGTGTAAATGTGCTCTTTACATGATAGAAAGAGCTTGCACTGAGACGTGCATGACAACAATTGCATTAAATGACATTAATCTTTCTTGTGATACCTATTTGTTCCAACTTTCAAATATCTCAGGACTCTGTCAGCAGCTTAAATCAGGTGCCATTTTATTATCACTAGAGCTGAAACGAAGTCCACATCTATGTGGGTTTGTCATTATGGCTGTACCAGTTAGGGGATATGATGTTTAGTGACATTTTTATACTCACAAAACCAGCAACATAAGCAACTCTATTCATAGCTTCAACTTTTATGCATGTAGTCAGCATAAACTCCATGGGCAAAATATAGCTTTTACTGTTAAGAGATGCATCTCTGCTAGAAGGAATTTCCAATTCATTGAAAGACCCCTTTTAATGGAGACAAGACGTAAGATGAGGGACATGATAGTGCTTTCTCTAAAATATGGTTTGTTATGATTGTTTTGTCCTGGAGTTGAACACCTTAAAATATTCAGTCTAATGTTTTTTGTTTCCTCTATGCTGAAGGAAAACAGAACAAAATAAGAAATAGACAAGTCTGAGAAGCAGTGGGAATGAAATACATAAGTAAGACTAACCTTCTGGAAAGGTTTTGCAGAAAAGTATTCAATTTACTATCTGCTTCTTAAAAGAAAGCATCAAAAATAAAAAAAAAAAAAGGAAATAGCACTATGCTTCTGGGGAAAGAAAAAGCAGAAAGCTTTCTGATTGTCTCTCATAATGCTGCATTAGTCTCATATTTTTGTAATTTCTCTAATTTAATCAGGGTACAGTTGAATTTATGGGGTGGCATAAATTGAATTTATGGCATTTAAAATTTTGAAAATTTTAAAATGTAGTAATACACCAAATCCTGAATGAAGTGAATAGATTCAGTTGTGCTCTTTTCAGCTGCTATTGGGATTACCATAAGATGATGCTAAATTTACTGGGACTATTTTCTGAAACAGAGGTCGGTTGCACACAGCTTTTTGTACAAAGCCACCCTCTTAGTCTACAAAAAAATAGCTGCACAAAACCTGTCTATTGGATGTGATCTCCAATGCTGGATTTGCTCCTGTATTAGTGTGTACAGTACCTGCTGGCTAGACCCATCACTGTGTTCAAAGGGTAAAGACATTTGGGTGCTAGTACCCAGCATGGAACTTGCTTTTTGCCACCTGATATTTTTCAAATATATCATGAGAAGAATTTGACATGAAGGGATGCTTTGGCTCAAGAGGGTCTTGCAGTCAGAAATAATGAAGACTCTTTCATACTTTTACAGACAGTAGCATTTAAATAACTAAGAAAAGCTATGTGCCAAAATGGACAATATACATGTGATCTTCCTCATAGTTCCAAGTGTGCAGAAGTTCAAGCCTTTTTTCTTCAAAACCTTGGATGTGAGAGAAGCTAGCGGTTCATTGGATGTAAACCCCAGAGTGCACTATGAAGTCACACAATAGTATAATATAGAAGAAAGTTAGCTAAACAAACATGTTAAAGCAATTGCAGGTGAATGCTGTTTGATTTGTGCTTTGCACTTTGATCATCACTTTACCAACAGGCCAAAGCAATGTTATGCCTTTTGTATATCATGGAAATGCCATGGAAAATTTTAGCAATCAAAATGTTGAGAATTTTTATTTTCATGTCTCTAAATCAAACAGAATAATTTCCATTTCCTACATATGAAACAGTAAGTTTATTTTTCCTATAGACAAGATAATGTCTTGTCTCTTCTCAAACAATACCCCTGTGTTTTCTCTGGAAGCCTGGCTGATTCTTTTGAACTCTGCATGATTTACAATGGGATTTCTTTGCTTTGGTAATATCTTCTGATGAATAAAGAGTTCAGTATTTCTGAAATATTTTGTGTGTACACTCCTTCTATGTTAAGGACAATATATTAGGGTGCTGGTGGAAACACCTTATGACAGTGGACTAAATACAGATTGTGAAAATCAGATATAGCTTTGGATACCTCTGTGGACAGCTGACATTTGAGCAGTGGGAAAAAAATTCAGAGGGAGAATAACATGTCTTAGATACCAACATATGCACTGCAGAGGCTCATTAGGATACAGAGGAAATGAAAGAGGTGATGAATAAATAGATTTCATACTGAAAAATGAAGAAGAAGAGGGGAAAGTGAATTGCTCAAAGAGACCATCCAAATTCAAAATGCAAGATCTGAGATGGAAGGGAGCTGTGGTTCAAACGACAAGCCATGATTTAGAGAAGAAAAATCACTGACAACCTTGAAGAATGTGGAGAAGTGCTGGAAAAGGATGAGAAAGTCAAGGATAGTACAGATATGCATATTTCTTATTCTACCAAATAGAGATTGAAAGAGCTACAGACTTTCTGGTGTGCATCGCACCTGTCAAATGTGCATGAAAAAACCAGACAGGACAATTAATTCCCTCGCTGGGCTTTGAGAAGATACGAATTATCTTCTTGGGGATATGGGAATAGAAATGAATAACATTGGATTTAGCACCTACACACCCCAAAGCACAAGCTACTGCTTAAAATTTTGCCTTCCCCAAGAAATTAAGGGCAGGTGTGAATCTGCATTTGGCTCCTCTCACAAGAGTATCTGTCAGGGAGAGGTCAATGACGTGTAACTACCTGCTGGCCACTTATTCCTCCATCCAACGAGGCTGAGCTTTTCCTATAAACTCACAGCTCGGAGGGGTACAGTTGATTGGCTTTCCTTCTGTTCCGTTCCTCTTCTTTGATTTACAACAGTCTCCCACACCTTTTTCATAGGTCCTTTTCTAACTTCACTGATAAGGGATTTCTCTGTGTCCAATTAGCAAGGCTAGTGTATCAGGCTGGAACTAGATAATTAAAAGAATGAAAAGACACAGAGTGACCTTGGTTCACAAACCTCCATGGGCAATTTATAAAACTTTAAAGATTTCAAGAAAATGTATTAATGTTATTATTTTATATCTTGTTCATCAGAAACAGGTCAGTTGTTCTTATATGACTTCAAGGTCTGTCTAAAATAAAGAAAAAGGTGAACTTGTTTAATTTTTTCTTTTTCTTTTTATTTTTTTTTAACTGTCTTTTGATAACTAGGACAAAACTGCACTTTTCAAGTTTCCAAATGAGGGATTGACTTTACTGTATTTTATTTAAAAGCATATAATTTGTTTTGAAGGGAGAATATGAGTAGCACAATTCTCATGGTAAATCCAGAGCAGTAGAAACCTCACAAAGCAGGAAGCTCCATGCTTCTTTTTGTCTTGCCTGCCTCTCACACATTTTGTTTGGAAGGTGCAAGGGAGATATATAGTAGCTGGGTAAAGTCCTTATTTGGCTCTTCCATTTGTGCTATTTAAATACGTATTTGTGCTTTTAGCAAAGAACAAAGGTGCCAAAAAACTAATGGGGGAGGTGTAACTCATAGGTTGGAAATTCATCTTGCATAGCTGGACTCACCTAAATGAGAGGGAGACGTAGTTCAGTTATTTACACTTCAATGATGGCTGAAAGAGGGAGATGGCAGAGCTATCCAGAGCTGTCTTATCTGAGAGCTCAGAGCAAAAAAGGATGCCAGGCAAAGACACTCTAGAGGTGCCCTTCTCTCTGCCTGGCTGTCTGTCCCTCTTTTGGATATAACTGTAGCCCAGATGGCTAGCTTAGACTACATGTTTAATTTTTATTTATCTGTCTAAAGTTAGGGAAAATAAAATCCATTAGGAAATGAGGCTGGTATAACTAGGCTGTGTTTACATAAAAGTTTAAAGAGATATTTTGATTAATAAAATGTTGGGAAATTGTCTTATAGCCAAGAATTTGAGCTTTTCTGACTAGTCTAAAATAAAAAAAGAATAATCTCTTGTTATCAGATGTATAGGTCAACAGACGCCAAAGAAGGAAGGAAAATACTTCTTACTGAAGGTGCATTCTTCCCTTTTAGATGCCTTGAGTTTCCACTGGTATTGTATTATTTAGTCTGTGCTTTTGTGTCAGTTTGATTCCAAGTATTATATTATGCTATATTTGCTGGGGCAATTTAGTTTTCTTTCCTTTGTGTATGTGACTCTCCTATGTGGATGCAAATTTTAATGTGTGTCTGTGCATTCACAGGATGAAATCTGCTCAGAAAATTAAATCTAGCTATATGGACTGAGCAGAGAGAAGCAGAAAACATAACAAAAAATCCAGTCTATGGGTATTTACTCATTTACTGGGTTCATTATATGAAGGTGTTCCCATCTCAGTTGCAGAGAAATGAAATAGATCTACTTTCAGATAAAGAACTCAACTCACAAAATTAAATACTTTTATTCTTGTAGTTCCTTAAGACCCTGAAAATAGGTAGGGTGCTATAATGTGATTCCAAAAATCAGCATTGAAATATTCCTGGCTCTATCTCAGTGTCCCCATGTGTATATATCTTGAGGTTGAGGCCAAAAGATTTTTCAAATAGCTTTTCTCAAAATATTTCAGACAGACAACCCTGTCATCATTAAAATGACAAGTTTCACTGCCCAGAAATAAGGAGCATTTTCGGTTATGTGTCTCACCTCTGGGGTTTTGTTTTCTCCATTTCTGATGTGCTTTTTCACATTTGTTTACTTCTAAGACATATTGCAAAACTTGGACAGCAGGATTTTGTTATGGTATGCAGGCATAGCATGCATCCCAGATTTTTAGCAGCAAGCATTACTCTATATTAGACAAAAGTAACAGCTGATTTCTTACAAACAATGAAGTAGCTGATTTCTTACAAATGATGAGGAATCAACATTTTACTGGTAGGCATGTTCTAAAGCTCCACTTAAAAAAATAATGACAGACATAAAGAGAATGCCCTTAAAACCATTGCTGCTCCTAAATCTTCCCTACAGCTTTCAAATTTTCTTCCCTCTAGGTTAGCACTTTTTCTTTTTCTGTTATCCTCTCTCTATTCAGTTTTTGCTGGTCTTGAAATAAACCTTGCTATTTACAATCTGTCTATTATTGGCACTAAATTATTAAACCCATTCACAATTAAGTCATTTCAATGTCTTGAGAATTTATTAGCTAGGAATTAACTCTTTGTTCACACATTTACTGTCTATGCTATAGTCCCCAGAGATTTTCTTCATAGATCTTGTTATTCCATAATGCTAATTGGTGCCAGTGAGGAAACCTAAATGCCAAGCTATTTTCAGCTCATCTACAGATATTTCACTAATGAACTTGTACCATGAACAGAATAAAGCTAGAGCTCCAACAGAAATGAATGTGTTTGGATTCCTCACAAATGCTTCTGTTGAATTGGCAAAAGGGTGCACTTGTAAAATGCATGAACAAGTTTCAGCTGGCCAATCAACATCTGTTATAGAGATAAATGTGAGCCAAAATTTCTTGTTCTAACACTCAGCATTTGGCCTCGAAAGAATGATTATTTAAACTTTTCATGGCTAGGTCCCAAATACAGTCTCAGAGCCAACTAAAGCAGCTACCAGAAAGGTAGGCCATATTCCATATCCGACTGGAAGGATACTTATTAGATTTCATTTATTTTTAGTTTGGTTTTTCAGTTATTTGGATTTTTTCATTCTAAATTTTCATTTGCATTATAGTAGTACCTTAAAGAGTTAGTAAATTCAATTGTTGCTATTACAAATTCTATTTAACTAAATATGCAAGTAGCCAGATTACTGACTTTTGGGTATAGGCCTTTGTAGAAGTTATGCATATGAAAAGTTTGATAATAAAAATTCTGACATAAAGCAGGATTTGAATGAATAAAAAAAAATCTGTGTAGATATTAAAAATATTAACATTTCAGAAGAAAATCTCAAAGCTCATAAAATGTCTTTTGCAATATTTTTCCTTTTGTGACATTTTAAAATTTTTCCAATTTCATGACAAAGGCATTTTCTGGGGATACAAATTCACTCTTCTGAGCTGGTCCCCTATACATTTTTTCATTTCCTGAGCCTCTCATATTGGAAAAATAGATTGGATACTGAACTGCTTTTTCCTGAATAAACCAAGAAAGAAAAACCTTTCCTCTGGGAGAAACTGCACTGCCTGCAGTACTCTGTCCTGCAAACGGCATTAAATTATCTTTGAAGGTTATCAGTATCTGCTGAATATCAAGAGGTGTCACTGTTGAGCAGTAAAAACCTTCCCCTTTACTGAATAAATTGCCCTTGAGGTTTAATTTCAGCTTTTTTCCTTGCAGGTGTGGAAAATGGTCTCCAACCCAATGGCCTATTAAGGCTGAAACGACGTCACTTACTCTAGAAAGCACCCATAGTGCACAATAAAAAAATGATCCTTGTTGCAGAGGTCAAGGGGTAAAAAATATTGGAGGTCTTTCTGACTTCTAACTTCAACATGGAGATATTCTAATTTTGTCAAGGAAACACATATATATCACCTTCTAAGAATTCTGAAATTGTCTATTTGAGGAAAAGAATGATTTGAAGGACTATAAGGGAAATGGGCATTATAATCCAACCTCAGGCATGCTGGAAGCTCTGGCCAGGACTGGGGTTAGATCCTGAGCATCGTGTAAATTTTGGTGCAATTTAGCCTCTACAGACAGATTTCCTTTGAATCTTAGTTAATGCTGCCCAGGAATCATATATTTTGGAATGTCCTTTCCCATTTTTAAGGACAAGGAAGCTTCTCCCTTATAATTTTGCCAACCCTTATGTCCTCCAAGCTCTGTTTTTCACTCATGTTACCACCTTAAATTTTGTACACAGAAGCACATGGTGGAAGAAAAGGGAATTTGATTAATAAAGTGCATTCTTTTTTCATTCCCTGACTTGATAAAGGAGAAATCTCTGCCCTCAGGTTTCACATAGGAAAAGTTCACCAGAACAGGAACCCTGGGATCTCAGGGACAAAGCCATTCTCAAATGCACATGGAAGGTGTCACAGTGTCACAGTCCTCAGCCAGTCTGAACAGATGTTCCTTTGACTACTGACATCTTGCTGCAAATTCCAATGTAGTTGCTGAACACTTCTTGTACTTCTCTTTGTTTACCTTGGACTTAATGCTTTTAAAGCTTTCATGTTACAGATAGAATCTCTTTCATCTACCATGGTGTAAATATAAAGTTTCTTATTCTTAAATTCAAATCCATATTCCTTTTTGAAGGGTTTAATTGAAGGCTGTCTTTGCTTGGGGTTATTCTATACCAAGTAGCACATGCAGAAGCTTCAACAGGATAGCATCATTATTATTAATTTATTAAAATCAGCTTTGGAGTTTTCCATTCTTACTCCCTTTAGATTGGCATGAAAACAAAATGAAGTATATTTATGTGGAAGTGTAATGATGTAAGAAAATTTTATCTTGATGGAGTATCTTCAAAGGGAAGGAAATCTTCCTCATGGGAAAAAAAGTAAAAACTTTTTGTCTTTTAATATAGTTATGAGAAAGTACAGAGGTCAAAAGGTTTTCCTTGTTTGTATACAGATATGGGGCCACAGGTCTCTCACTAAATTTGAAGCTTATAGAAGAAAGTCTGTGATGAAAGTACCGTTTTCTTTCAAATGTTGGTCTTCTTTTTGACAGGGTACTTTGTTTTAAGCTGAAGAGCTAAATAAGGCTAGAAATACTCAAAAAAATTCAGCCATAGATAAAGGCAAACATATCTCCCAGTGAAGAAAAGCTTAGTTCTATTGATCTAGTAAGGTCTGGTCAAAGCATAAGATGAATACACTTAGATCTAAAAGGTAACTGTGTGAGAGCGTTTTGGCCAGGGGTCAGGAGTTTCATGGCACACTGACTCTGGAACCTGGAAAAACACTGGCAGAGGGAGCAGGGGGAAAAACAACCAGTGTTTCATGGTAGTGTTTTCCCATTTTATGAAGGGGCATCAGGTCAGACTATTCATATAAAATGTTTCAATTCTGGTTTAGTTCTACTGAGTTTTATCCTCTGGACTTCTGTACTTGTAAAAGGTAAATGACAGGGGATTTTTAGGATGTTTTTCTCTCCTCTACTCCATTTATTAAATATGTCTTTTTGTCTCTGATGAGAGACGACTTATGAACTCAACCCCATGAGTATGAAGGGGCTCCTAAGACACTTCCACCACCAGTTTTGTGTTAGAACTTTACTGTGAGTTACTTGGATGGCCCTTGAACCAGCTTCACTGTCTGCATGAATTCGCTTCCTTCATCCACTTTTAAGAGATAAGGCATTCAGCTACAACTTCAACAGGAGTTTTTCTTTGGAGTGTGTATGTTGATGTGGCTGTCCTGCTGCTCAACACAAGCAGTCCCAGGTCTCAGTCCTGCAAGCCCAGACAGCTGATGGCTTTAACCAACTCCTTTGAGATGCCTCTATGGGGCTAGGCCAATGTGTGTTCTCCTTGTAGCAAAGGAATGGAGCTTGTTCCAAGTTTGTCAGATTTCCATGAGATATGGAGAACTTCTGATACTGCAAAACTTGTGAACTTCAGTAGAGATGGACAAAAATTTGAATACAAGCTTATTAAAACCACTAATTAGAACCCAGGACCATTTCCTATCCCATTACATATATGTTTTGTTTATCCCTGAGTTTCCATGGGATCCAGGACCTGGGAAGCTTAGAGAGCCACATCACTGAAGAGAGATTACCCCCTTTTGGTTCACCGGATTTATAGACTAGGGTTTATGCACTGATCCTGCTTCTCCCACCAGAGTCTACATTAATAATAAACCAAGCATCATTAACATATGTGCAAGGGCTTTTGGAAATACTTGAGTTTCATTTTGCATTAAGTGAACATTCCTCTGAAATCACTGTTAAGGAGACTGTTGCATCATGTAGGAGTTGATCAAAGGGTAGACCCTGAAAAATGAGATATCATGTAAGTCAAAATGTTCATAAGTACTAATTGAATACAGAACTTATGAACACAGATCATGCTGAAATGGTGTCAGTTAAAACCAGACTGAAGTAGTAGATATGGATGTGAGTATCTAATTTGAGAAACTCATTGTAGAAAATTTTTGGGGGAGTTTAATATTATGAAAAAAAAGGCCTTAGGAGATTCTGCACGTGAATACAGGTTAAGCAGTAAGTAGAATTAAAGCAATTGGATGTATGGATTAATGACTCTATTTCAAAGTGTTCTGGTCTCCAGATCCTCAAGGGGATGTTGGAAACCAAAGAGTGTGGAGGAAAAAAGAACCAAAAAAAGTGGTTTGCAAGGAAGACTGCAAAGTTTGTGAGGTTTGCCTGAAGACTCCAGTCAGCTAGTTTGACTTACAAAATAGATGTCAGTGAGGCAACTTACAGTGTTTATTGATAGCTTAGAAATATTTGGAAAAAAACCCAAAACAAAAAAAAGATCAAAACCTGACATCAAAAGTGTGTACTATAGGAGAAGACACAATGGATTTATGAAAGCTGAAGCCAAATATGCAAAGGAAAAAAAATTGCAGCATATTCATCGGACTAATATTGACCAATACAACATGAAGTATTAGGTTCTCCATGGCCTCATCTCAAGGATTAGTGTTTTTCCAGAAATTGTGTTTCAGTCAAGCAGAGCTCAGTAAGGGCAAAAGCAAGTGTATCTGTTTTAAATTCAGTGACCAATGATCTACAAGAAATCCAGTTGTATTTATCTCTTATATATAAGCAAAATTACAATAAACAGAGAAGCATGAAATTTAGAGGTATTCTATTGATTTCAATACACCTTCATGAATTAAACTTATAAAATAAGTTTTATATTCTAATAATAGGACCCTGTTTTATTGTCATCTCTGCTGCTATGAAAAAATGGCATGGCTATGAAAGAGGTTCTTAGGAAGAGAGGATCGTGCAGGTAATTAGAATTTGATGTGAGTTAGGGCCTGGATTTACAAAGGTGTTAAGGTATACTTCTTCTGCTACTCTTAAAAGAGTGCAAACTTCTAAAAGGTTTCTGGAAGAGCTGCCTTAGCTCAGTTGGTCAGAGGATGACTCTGATAATACAGTTTTGGGGTTGATCCCTCTAGGGGCCATTCATTTAAGAACTGGACATGGTGATTCCTGCGGGTAGCTTCCAAATCAGAATATTCCATGGTTCTGTGAACATAGACCAGAGCTATAGGGGTACCTAGGTGATTTGGAAAATCTCAAATGTAACTTTATACAAATATTCTCTCTTATAGGCTATTTTGAAATAATGTATATCAAAAGTCCTGTGGTGGTGTCCTTTTTTCTGATTCTGTGAGCCATTAGCCAAGAACCTCACATAAGTGAAAGGAATATATATACACAGCATAATTTGAAAAGCCAAGGAATTCACCATCTTGAGCATAATTCACAAACAGGAATTGCAGTAGCTCCTTAGGAACTCTCTTTGCTCCATTGCAGGAAAGGCAGAATGGCTCTGGATGTGCAGCAGCACAGACCCAGCAACCCAGTGATGGTGAAGTTGTTGCCACCCTTTCTTTTGCTGCTGGGCAAAGGACACTGGTGTTCTCTGCTTAGGTGTCATGAAGGTCAGGAATCAGCATTTGGCTGCACCTGTTATTATTTCTCACTAATTCTTTCCATAAGCAAAGGAACAAAAATCAAAAATAACTACTTCAAAAGTATGAAGTACAATGTTTTTTAACAGTTAAATTGGGTTATAGTATGGGAATATGTACTGCTGTTAGTGTCAAGATACAAGAAACACAGATATTTTGTTTATTAAAGGTTGTAAAATGGGGGAGATACCTTACATATCCTCAGAAATTATTCTCTTTCATCAAAATAACACATGAACATCAGTCAAACATAGTAATAAGAAAGTTATTTATCTTAGAATGAAAAAGAAATGATACCTTGAAAATATAACTGATGTCAGCATTGGTGTTGGCATGGACACTGAAAAAAATTGTTCTTCCTTGAATGAAGAGAAAATGGATTTGTCTCTGAGAATATCTACTACAATCCCTTCATTCTGATTTCTTTGTAAAAGTTCAGTAAAAAGTTTGAATCTTCTTCCTGCTTTTGGTTCTTTTATTTTTTTCTAGTCCAGTAATTTTTTCATTTGTTTTCGTTCTAATTAGAAGAGAGATTCTTTTCCTTCCTTCCACTATGTCTTTGAAAGAACTAAGAAAAGGCCTGTTTATTTCTGTTGTGCTAATCCCTTTTTCATATGGTTGTGCACAATGCCTAAAATGATGAGAGCATCTGCATGTGGTCTCTGAATATATTTATTTTGACAAGCTCTCGAGAGACGAAACATGGAAATTACCATATTCTACTTTCTTATCTGTGATGAGTTTCCAATTCCAAACTTCTTTTGTATCCAGCATGAGTTCTTCATTTCCATTGGTAAAAACTTCAGTGGCTATATTTATTTATTTTGTAATGAACCAAAAGTTCAGTTCTTGCTTCCCTAGGGTTTGCGTTTGTGGGAAGGGTATAATCACACAACTGTAGTCTGGGCAGTGTCCCAAGGGCACCTTGTGTGAAGACTTGAGAACCTTTTCCTTCCTGGCTGTGTTACTTTAGACACAGGACTATGAATTAAATACTATTTTAGCTGAAAGTGAATTTCTCTGCTTTTCATTTAATGGGAATAAAGGAGAAGAAAAAATGTTTTGATTTAAATTATGTTCTTGTAGGGAAAAAAAAAAAACAAAAATCAAAAATCAAGCATGAAAGCAAAGATCCTTAAAGGGCTGTATCTACCTTGGACAGAAGCTAAGGGCTTTGAAAATTGTCTTTTATATGGAGGTTTGCAGTAAGCCAAATTCCAGCAGGCATTTCCAACAGCCTGAGTGTGTGCACTTACTCATATTGAGTTGTTTTGACAGAATTGATGAGGTTTTAACATGTAAATTTCTCATTTACTAGTTTTTCAAATGCCAGGAGAATCTACTTGTTGAGGTCGTACCAAATGTCTTCAAGAACTAGTGTAGAAAAGTAGTTGGAGTAGCTTTCAAGATTTTCCCTCCCTTAAAGACAACTAAAACTTACTGTATGTAGTCTAAAAACTTCATAGGGAAACTGTCCAATTTCCAGGAAAAAAAATAGAATTGGCTGAATAGAAATTATGTTTTAATATTTTCCTTAGTATCAGCTGTCAAAGACAGCTGATTCAAAGACAGCTCTGATTCCAATGTGGGAAGAACCACCACACAACTGTATCCCAACATGTATTTAGCAATCCAGGCTCTGAGCTAGTGAGTGGAGAATGAGGTTAAACTTTGGCTTTGCATTGTAACACCAAGTACATGCACTTGAAAGATATACAGCAAAAATGGTCTGAGAGTTCCCTGGTTTTGTGCATTCTACTTGCTAGCTAGTGTAGAGAGAATGGTTATGCAGGAATTAGGGTTTCTTCCCCCAAAAAGGCAGTGGAATCAATAACTCAGCTGATGTGTATCTACACCAGTGCACGGGTAACAAACAAGAAACCACTGTGCAAGAGCAGAACTATGACACAATTGCCATTACAAAAACATGGTGGGATGACTTGCACAACTGGAATACTCCAATGGATGTCTATGAACTCTTCACAAGGGATAAGCAGGGAGGAATAATCCTGTATGTTAGGGCAAGTTTTGATTGTCCAGGGCTTAATGACCGTGTCAATAGCATTGAGTATGAGTAAGAATCAGGGGAAAGGCCAGTGAGGAAGATGTTGTAGTAGGAGTGTTATAGATAACCCAACCAGGATGAAGAAGCAGATTAAATATTCTATAAGCAGCTGGGAAAAGTCTTACAATTACTAAGCCTGTTCTCACAAGAAACTTCAACTTAACAGGTGGAAATGCAACACCACAGAGAGGAAGCAGTCTAGGAGATTCCTGGAGTGTGTGGAACTTTTTAACACAAGTGGTAAGTGACCCAGCTAGGGAACATGCCCTGCTGGACCCATTGTTTTGGAACAAAGAGGGACAAAGTGATGTGATGCTTAGAAGCTGTCCTGGGCACAGAAATCAAAATAATGATAAGAGTAGTAGCAAAACAGTTACCTTGGACTGCCAGAGAGGAGACTTTGGCCTCTTTAGGAGACTTGTTGGGGGAGTCCCATGTGAGGTAGTACTGAAGTACAAAGAGGAGTCCAGGAAGGCTAGACATTCTTCAAGAAAGGAATCTTACAGGCGTAGGAGCAGGCTGAAAGATAGGGTGTTGAGGAAGAAGACCAGCCTCACTGAATTGAGAGCTTTGGCTGGAACTCAGGAAATAAAAGAGAATTTATGAGCTTTGAAAGAAGGGGCAGCAAATCAGCTGGACTACAAGGATGTAATGAGGTTATTCAGGGGGGTGTATAAAGCATGAAACAGAACTTAAGAGACAATAGAAATGGGTCTACAAATACATAGGAATAAAAGGAGAATCTCTACTTTTTATTGGATGCAAGGGGAAACAGTGACAAAAGGCGAGGAAAAGGCTGCACTATTTCTTTGCCCCAGTCTTTAATAGTAACACAAAAGCTGTTCTTTAGGTACACAGCCCCTCAGCCAGGAGGCAGGCACAGGGAGCAGAATGAAGCCCCTAGAACCCAATGGAAATGATCCGGTGATCTGTTACTCTAGACACACACAGACTTATGGGATGAGATGGTATCCCCCAAAGGTACTGACAGAGTTGGTAGAGGAGCCACTTTCAATCATTTACCAGATATCTTGTCTCACCAAGGAGGTTCCAGTGGGATGGAGGTTTGCAAGTGTGACACCCATCTATGAGAAGTGATGGAAGAAAGATTAGGGGACTACAGGCCTATCAGCCTGGCCTTGGTGCTGGGGAAGGTCATGGAGCAGATCAACTTGAGTGCCATCATGCAGCGCCTACAGGACAGGGGATCAGAAACACCCAGCAGGGGGTTGGGAAAGGCAGCTCCTGCTTAACCAGCCTAATCTTGACCTAGTAAGTGGATGAGGAAAAGGCTGTGGCTGGTGTCTACTAGGACTTTAGTAAGAACTTTGACACCATTTCCCACAGCATTCTCCTGCAGAAAGAGAATGGCTTGGGTGGATGCTCTGTTCATTGGTTAAAATCTGTCTGGATGTCTGGGCCCAGAGAGTGGTGGTGAATGAAGGTAAATTCTGTAGGCAGCTGATCACAAATGGTGTCCTGCAGGTCTCAATATTTGGATTAATCTTGTTTAATATCTTTATCAATGATCTGGATGGGGGAATTGAATGTACCCTCAGTCAGTTTGCATATGACACCAAGTTGGGTGGGAGTGTTGATCTTCTGGAGGGTAGGAAGGCTTTACTGGGGGATCTGGACAGGCTGGATCAATGGGCTGAGGCCAGTTTTTCAAGGTTCAAAAAGGCAAAATGCTAGATCCTGCATTTGGGTCATAGCAACCCCATCAGAGCTGCAGGCATGGGGCAGTGTCTGGAACAATCCCTGGTGGGAAAAGACTGGGGGTTCTGGTTAACACGCAGATGGATATGAGCCAAGACTGTGCCCAGGTGGCCAAGATGTCTAAAGGCATCCAGGATTGTATCAGCAATTGTATGGCCAGCAGGCCCAGGGAAGTGATTTTTGCCCTGTACTTGGCGCTGGTGAGCCTGCATCTCAAATCCTGTGTTCAGTTTTGGACCCCTCACCACAAGGACCTTGAGGCACTGGAGCATGTCCAGAGAAGGATGATGAAGCTGGTGAAGGGTCTGGTGCACAAGTCTGATGAGGACCTGGTGTTAGTTAATCTGGAGAAAAGGAGGCTGAGAGAAGATTTGTTGCTCTCTACAATTACCTGAAATTGAAAAATTTCTTCACCAAGTGTTGTCAGGCATTGGAACAGACTGTTCAGGTTCCACTGAACAGACTCTTCAGTGGAACCATCCTCCCTGCAGGTATTCAAAAAACATGTAGATGTGTCACTTAGGGACATGGTTTAGATGTGGACTCAGAAGTGCTCAATGAGCTTAAGAATCTTTTACATCCTAAATAATTCTATGATTCTATAATCCTCTACAGATGAATTTCAAATGTGCCTGATCCTTACAGAGGATTTTATATGAGAAAGGTGGAAGTATGCAACCCCATGCATGTAAGTTCTTCTCTATCTGGCTGTTGGGAGAGGGAATAGGGTCAGATCTGCACATGTCAGACCCATGAAGGCAAGTAAGCCCCCATTCTTATGAGAGCTCATATATCTAATACTTTTCTCAATCTAACTTTTTTTTTTCTACAGAGTGTTCAAATTCTACCATCATATGCTACTTTTCCTAAGTGTAATCCTGGTGTGACTCTGGTGAAATAAAAGTATTACTGAGATGAAATAAAATTCTTACTGAGATCAAACATTGAATTCTGAAATTCTCTTACTGTATGACACCTAGGAACTCTGATTGATTGTATGAACTGGATGATTCCTTCTTTCCATGGCACCATTTGTAAGGCTACATTTCATCCCTGTGTATGAAACAGGAAAGTATCCAGAAAAGGCAACAGTGAAGTAGCAGATCTGCAGCCAACTGTTTCACATTCTTAACATTTCTTTATCATGTGAAAATGCTTCAAAAACACTTTAAATATATACCCAGTTGAGTAGAAAGAACAACATTTGATAATAACACAGAATATTGCCCTGGAGCTCTTGAAGTCCTTTATCAGGAATGAGATATTGTCCTTTTGTTACAGAGAAAAACCCAAACTTTTGAGTGAGCAAATGATCTGCCCTGGAGCACATGCAAGGCAATAGTAAGACAGAAATACTATTAAAAACTGTTTCCTGGGATATGCTGATACACGCTGCTCCCCCTTCTCATTCTGAGATATCAACCAACTTTCTGTCTGCTTTTGTGGGAAAAGGAGACAATAAAGCAGGGGATATATCTTTACATAAGATAACTGAAAAAATACACACTTAAATTTTTTGAAAGACCAAACTTGACACTGACACAAACCAAAACTGTTTCGGAAAACCCATACTTGGAGTCTAACTCCTAAAATGACTGTGTGACCTTTTCTTCCTCTTTCTGTGAATTAAATGGGACTAACCAGATGTAAGGAAGGTCATGAATATACAGAAGAGAATAAAATGTAGAGAAGACTGAAATGCAACAGAATTTTGTTGAGCCAGAAGAAAAAATCACTGGGACATGAAAGAGTATTTATAGAGTGAATAGCTTAAAGAATAAAAAATATACTTATTATTATAGGTTTGTCTGAGCTAGAACCATAAATTGGTCGAGGGAAGTTCAGACTGTTTTAAGCACACTCACTTACACTTCATGGATCACTTTTTTTGTTATCCAGGTGCTTTCTCACAAAAAAATTTAATTTTATTTACTAGTTTAAAAAAAAACCCCAGCATCAGTTATAGAAGCTACTATGTGATGAACACTTTAGTGTGACTACAGTATTCATTTGTTTTGATCTGTGCTTGAAAAATATTATCTCAGGAAGACTGCCTTAGTGTAACCCATTGCTGCAGTGTGTGCTTCATGGATCCCTAAGGCTTTTCAGTGCAATAAAATGTGCAAAGGAACAGTTACTGCTCACAAAGAATTTTGAATTTCAAGGTGTGTCACCAGCTGTAAAACCACTGCATTTTCTTTTCTATTTTTTTTTAACTGAAGCACAAGATGGTAAGTTCCTATATGTTTTTGGGTGGTAAAATGTCATATTTGAAAAAAAAAATAATGAGTGGTTTTGAGTTATATAGAATGGTAAGATAAAAAAAAAAAACAACACACACACACCCTGCCATACCTACAGAAGTATTTTTTTTCAACTTCTCTGTTCTCTGAGGAAGAAAAATTCCTTTGAGCTGAGACCTTATAGGCAGTTTCAGCTTGAGATAGATTATTTCAGTGCTCAGAAGGCACAGGAGCTCAAAAATTAGTTTATAATGTAAAAGTTCATAGATCCTGAACTTCATCAGTGAACACAGACCCTTCCATAGGAAGTAAAAAGATATTTGAAACATTTTTTGCAAATCATATTTTGTCATTTTGAAAGCAAAGAAGCAGCAGAGCCTTTTTACATTTCAGCTTCCCCTGATGGCTTACATCTAACTAGCTAATTAATTAAATCTACCTGGTTGCTAATTAAACAGTTGAAGAAATGGCTTTGGAATAGAAATTGGTTAATAAAGATACAAGAAAAACATAGAAGCTGAGTTGTAAAGTATCAGTGAAATTCTGGGCAGTTAAGATAGTCCTCTGGTATATTTCTTCAGATGAGCAGGTGTTATGTGACCTACAAACAGAGTTGTACTCATTATACAAATGATTACTGATTACAAAATACACAGATTATGAGCCATTACGCAGCAGACAGAAAAATTAACTTCATTATTTAGAATGATTTTGGGTTTTTTGACAACTTGGATGATAAAATCATGAGATCAAGGTAACTATCAGATCCAATCAAGCGATTGTTAATGAGTACATTGTCAAAGAAGTCTAGGGATTTCCTCACTATCGTGCCTGTGGGTTGACAGTGCGGCATTGACTGAAAGGCAGAAATCAAAGGGGTTTTTACTACAATAAGTGGGGCTAGATTTGGTCACCCACAACAGTCCCCAGTGGAGTGGTTGGAGAGCAGCCCTGCAAAGGGACTTGGGGATGCTGGCCCACAGCAGGCTAGGCGTGAGTGAGCACTGAGCCCTGGCAGCCCAGAAGGCAATCCCCTTCCTGAGGTGCATCAAACACAGCAACACCAGCTGATCAAAACAGTATGAAAAACACTGTATTCAGCATTGGTGCATCCTCACCTGAGTGCTGTGTGCAGTTCTGGGCCCCACAAGTTAAGAAGGATGTGAAGGTCCTTGAATGTGTCCGGACGAGGGCAACAAAGGTGGTACAAGGGCTGGAAGCAATGTCCTTTAAAAAAAAAAAAGTGGCTAAGGAATTTGGGCATATTTAGTTTCAAGAGAGAGTCTGAGGGGAAAAATAATTTCTCTCTACAGTTTCCTGAAGAGGAGAAACAGAAAGGGAGTTGATCTCTTATCCCTGTCACCCAGTAGTAGGAAGCTTGGGAATGGTCCAAAACTGTGACAGGGAAGGTTCAGACTGGACATTAGAAATAATTTCTTTACCAAGAGGATATACAATCACTGGAGCAGGCTTCCTAGAGAGGTGGTCAGTACCCCAAAACTGTCAGTGCTAAAGTGACATTTGGACAATGTCCTTAATAACTTGCTTTAAATCTTTGTCAGTCTTGAATTGGCAAGGCAGTTGGACTAGATAATCATTGAAGGTCCCTTCCAAATGAAATATTCTATTCTATTCTATTCTATTCTATTCTATTCTATTCTATTCTATTCTATTAATCTTTTTCTTACCAATAGCTTATATCATCAAGTCTTTTCTCTTAGGGGAATGTCAAACCATAACAGGGAAGCAGGGAGCTGTAGGTAACAGTCTGAAAGCATGGTCAACTTGATGAATATGAAACAACCGAACATGTGTGCAAACATGTTTTCAAAGATTATTTCTGTACATGGGTTTGTGGAGCAATTCTTTAGACAAAAACTTCACCCTTTTAGCCCCATTCTAATTTTTACAGTATTTTATACTAAGAGGGATTACGGAAGATGGAATATAATTTTACTTGCTTTCATCAGTTCTGAATACCTGCCTTTTAGATGGCTTAATTGGAAGATTATGTACTTCTCTAGATTCATATCAGGTATCTCTAAGAGTTGCAAAACAGATATGCATTTTAAGCAAGGTTGGCTATGAAACATATATGAGAGTGTCTTCATGCATGAATTACTATATTATTAACAAGAGTCTTGTTACAGTCATATAATATGGAGGGCTGCTTTGGCTAGTAGTCAGGAATTCCTGGAGAATGCAGTTACAGCTTTCTCCTAGAGCTTCTAGTTATCAGCAAAAAACAGCTGGAGAGTTATTTTCTTGAGCTTTTTTCTGAGCTGAAAAAATTTTCTTATAATGATTAACTAGAAAGAAGATCAGATGATTTTAAATGAACAAGACTTTTGGTGCCTTTCATTGCTCCTTCAAAACTCTCCTATGCAGCTCTGTTGGTTCTGAAACTAAATTAATCTTGGCATCCTGGTTGCAGGGATGGCTGCCACTCAGCTTGCTCTGGTTATAGTCACTATTATGCTCAGATGCCTAGGCTGAGATTGTTATGGGCATTTAAAAGTTTTCCAGTAGGTGTAGCAACACCTAGTTGACTTCTTGACAGGGAATTGGCATCACCAGTGTAAATATCCAATGCTAGAATATGTAGACATGTGCTTCTGCATGGCTGAAGATATGCAAAAAAGAGGACACGGTGCCAACACAGGCTCAGATTTTAAAGAAAAAAAAACCCAAAAATTAAAAGCTATTATGCCAATATAGTGCCTTTTACCCTTCATTAATGCTTTAATTATTTCAGTAAAAAGTTAATCTTTTGCCATTTGGTCAGCACATCAATGGCATAATATGCTGGTACTTTTTTGTTGGTAAAATCCTTTAAATCTAAAGAAAAGGTTTTTAAGGTCCAGGTTCTTAAAAGTAAATGAGTAAGGTAAATCTCTTAGATGTCTCAGACTGCTACCTGAACTGTGGTTAAGGTTTAAAATGGTATTTGGGGAGAGATATTCATCTAGGGACTTTCCAAAGCATCTTGGCTGATATTATGAAATATGCACTTCCCTGAATGTTGAAGATGGGCATATGAGACAGAAAGAATGCTGTAAAAAGAGCTCTGTGCCATCTACTCCTGCCTTTGCAAAGCTGTGGCAGTGAAAATCGAGTTGAAAGCTAGATTAAGTGACAGAAGTCTTATTACTGTGCATGGGGAAGTGAATGGCTGTTTAGCAGGGCATTTGGGTGCACATCTCTGAATTATGACCCTTAGGAAAGGTGTGCTCTAGGGCTGCTTTTGAAACCCTCTGCCAGACTCTAAGTGCACACCAACAGTATTCACCTCTGCCCAAACTTCACAGGCTGCTGGTGGTGCTGTTGACTGGCTTTTATGAAGGATCTCTGCATCTGGAACATTTACTTAGGAGGCAGGAGACCCAGTTTTACTGTTGGCCTCAGCTTGAGATGACGCTCTTAAAAAATGATTCTTGGCTCTCCTGGTCAGCCAGTTGTCTAAGGCTGAGCAAAGCCATGACTAAAGTTCATTAAAATGTCTGAGCCATAGTTCATAAAAGTCAGAAGTGAAAACAGATGATCGTGAGTCTGGGGTAAAACTGCTAGGTGTCATTGATCTGAAAAAATGAAAAGATAGTACAGGTTGTATATTTCATAAATTAGCTATTTAGGATAATACTTTCATCTTCAATCATAGTAAAACTTTGAAACCCCAGCCCCCCACCCCCCCCTCAGTGGTTGGCCACATTTGCAATCTTTTCAACTGCTACAACTTCCAAATGTTTTCTGGAGAAGCTGAACTTTTCAGGTGCAGCTCCTCACCAGCAACTCCTTATCTTAACTGGCAGCAGCTGAGGATGTGCTTTTACCCTGTCTGACATATCTATCAAGGGAAAACTGGAGTGGGAGCAAACCTGGTCCATGCTGTCTCTAGCTCTGCTGGCACTTTGCACTCTAGAGAATTTTCTTGCTACACTTGCAGGGAATTCCCTGTCACTTCACCTTTATATATTAACTCCAGCATTATGTTTTCAACCAGTTCAGCAAGTAAAACTTAGTAACCAGATCAATGAGAAACTTTTCCTATACCAATTAAGCATTAAAAGGAGCATAAGGATTACCCCATTGAGTCAGACCTGGGCAACATCTCATTTGGAAAAAAAAAAAGAGTTTTAAGCAACAGCAGTGTTTTAGATAACTGTGGATAACACATTGAAACAGCAACTTCCCTTTTAAAATCAGGAGACATAACACCTCATATCCAGAAGATAACCCCTTATTTAATTCATGTTCTTCCATGGGATCTGTGAGTGATGAGAAGTGCACTAGCTCTCCCCTTAAGAAATGAAATCAAAGAGCTAAATATATCCTAAATATGATGTTGAAGTGTGGAAAATGTGGAAAACACACATAGGAGTATAAATGAAACTAACTGTAACTTTCACAAAGGAAAATAGCCAATTAGAACTATGCCATAAGATTAAAAAATTCTTTGTGTTGTGTAAGCTGTGGCATTATTTTAACCTTTCAAGTATGCATAATAGGTAACTTTATTCATGTTTACATTTTTTGCTCTAAAAGCAGAAAACACATATAAAAATGAGTCATGTTGACAAACATCTATTTGCTCTGGGGGCAAAAGGAATATAATAGGGCTTAAAGTTAATGTGTTTTCCTGAATTATGAAATAAAAATCTGTATCTTTAAATACTGTTTAGCAAAACATAAAAAGCTCAACTGAAAACAACTGTTTTTCCTTACTACAGAAGGGCATAATTTGCAATAATGTAGATCTCCTGATATTTTACCACCATTCTATAAATGACACAAGAAATAACCTGGCAAAAGTGTTTTTATTCCAGCTACTGAACTAAAGACTGTTGCAGCTTTTAATCACATTCACATGAAAGTCCACATGGATGCAAATAAAAGGAATAGTAGTGAAAAGGTATAAATTTATCACCTTTATTCTATCTGCTCTCACAAAAAATTAATGTGCAACACAAAATACACATTTTCTTGAAATCCTCTATTTTATGTACTTGTTTCTTTAACACAACATAGAGATCTTTCATCTCTTCTTTCAAGGAAGCAGGAAACAACTTCAAAAATGCAATCCATACTCTGACATCTCAGTGTTTCAGGGTTTCATTGAAATCCTCATTAAGATAGCAAATGCCATTGTAAATTGATCTAAATGATAACATGCCTTTACTGTAAGAAATCTAAAGGGGGTAGCTGCTGTCCTAGTTAGTGAAAACATCTACAAAACTTGGAATTATGATGAAAGAAGCATCACCTTGTTATTCCTGAAACCATTTCTCAAGTCACATTCCAGACCAAGTAGCTAAACAGATGCAAATGTTTAGGTACTCTCTGGCTGGAGAGTAGCTAAACATGGGAGATACAAATGTTGCACCTGGCCAGCCATTACATTTATATTTGTTTCCTCTTCCTTTCTTCTTTGCTTTTTTCCTTTTTTTTCTTTTTTTTTTTTTTTCCAATATATTGGCTTTTTGAGACAATGCTTTTTTCCACCCCAGGCATCACTTTTATTAACAGAACTGTGCAGGTTTGAAAACCAGGGCCCTTACACCATTTCTATAAACTGCTTGGGAATTCCTTGGGGGGTCTCCTAAGTAATGATTCGGCTAGATCTTGCTTAGCTGATGAATTCTTCCCAACAATCTCTCTTGGTGTTTCCTTATTAGTTTAAGGTTGTGCATAAGAAGCCATCAAACATACTAAGAGAGCTGCTGAGGATTGCAGGTTCCAAGCTCTTCTGCTGAGATCTCATATCAGAGCACACCCCATGAAGGGTTTGAATCACCCTCTCTCTGACACCCAAAAATACTGGAGGGGGAGAGGAACTTCTTGTACCCTTGTTAATTTGTCTGGAATCTGCTCCTCCTTGTTGTAAACCACATTTGGAGATTCTTCCCCTTTTGTGGGAGAGACTACAATGCGATGCATTCACTGTTTGTACTGTTCGTGTCCCATTTTTTCTTACTTTAAAGATTTTGTAATAAGGTAGAGAGAACATTAGAATGCAGTTAGAGGAAAGGATGATCTTAAACTCTTTCAACAGAAGCATTTCCATTGGCTCTAATTATTAGTTCAAACACTACTGCATAGGGGTGTGTGGAGGTAATGATGAAAAGCAAAGCTATTCACAGATTGCACTTTAATATGCTATAGATTTCCATGGATTTTACTAGTCCTCTCTATAATTTTTTTTACCGCTTCGAAAACCTTCAAATATATTTATGATGGCCCTTCTGCTGACCCCAAGCAGGTTAATCTTGTGATGCATATTATATAATGTGATTACAGAAGGTAAAATCAGGTTAATAAGGTGCAATGTGTGGAGTTCTTCAGTGGCTTTGATGTGTATCTTTCAATTTTCAGTCTTGCCTGTAAAAAAGCAGTAAAAAATCCCTCAGTTTCAGCAGTGCTTGTACTCCTCGTTTCACATTGCTGTGTTATTCTAGTCTGACATGTAGTGTACCTGCCTTGTTTCTCACATTTGTGTCTCTTTGGTCTTTTCGAAGTTATGAATACTTGAGACACTCCTACAAATTACTGTGCTGATTAAAAGTCCTTGATCATATCATCTTTTAGCTTTTAAATGCACTGTCAAACAATAGAATCAAGAACATGGGGCTGATGCAGTTATTTCATATTAATGCTTCAAGTTCAAACAAAGTGTCAAGATGACTAAGTACAAGGGATTTTCAGAATGCTTTAATGTTGCCTCATTTCAAATCACTTCATAAGCAGCTTGGTAATGAGCTCAATAAATTCTACTGGAAAAAAATTGCTACCAAAAATAAAAGTAGGTTGCTATTTTATAATTAGCCCTCTGGGCTTGTGTAAAGGAGTCTTTCTTCCTGTTAGAAATCCACTTTGTTAGTGCTGTGATGTGGAGATGGCTAAATGAGTATGAAATATTGTAATTAAGTACATCACAAGTTGTTTATCTTATCAGAAGTGTTTTTCTTTAAAGGATGGTTTGCTCACCACTGTTGTATCATCACAATTTTTCTCTGCTTTGTCAATTTAATGCACAGAGGTTTACCAAACACTGCAGAAGACAGCAAACAAACAAAATAGAAGACAAGTAGGTGTTTTTTTTGGTTTTTTTTTTTGGTTTTTTTTTTTTTTTTAAAGAACCAGGCATTTTCCTTTTAATCTGAGCTGTTTAATCACCAGATAAAGCAAGTTTCTGAAACTTCCTCTAGATCTGATGGAAGAGTTGTCCATGGAGGTGTTGGGGCTGTGTGATGGGTCTTTGCACATCCTCCTGAGCAGCCTTGCCTTTGTTCATGACAGAAGCAGAAAATCAGTTTGACTGTTGGAAAGCAAACCAGTTTGTTATTTCATGGACAGCTGAGCCACTGGACTCCTCCTTGCTCTCTGCTGTTATTCTAGATAGGCTTCCAAGCATGATAATCTTCTGACCTCCTGAATTTCTTGCATTAATTCAGCCAGGTAGGATTGAGTTAGTCCATGACACCTTGTCTGTATTGACAGTATGTTTCATGCAAGGATCCCTTGAAAAGTTTATCTGAAGGGTCACATCCTACAGCTGTGATTGAGTCAAGTGGTTAAGATTTCTTGTGTGGTTTTCCTGGATTTTACACAACTTAGTTCTAACAATGGGCAGCAGTTTTGTTGTGCATATATCCTGGAACACAGGGGTATTCCTAGTGTTTTGCTCCATTTGCTCACCACTATCCTCCTGATTTCACAGACATCTCATTTACAATGGACAATCAAATATGATGCTGAGCACATCAAGCTTTTGCAGAATAGCTTCTCACCCCATTATCAGACCCATAAAATGTGTCAGCATGGCTCTGCACAGGGGCTAATTTGTGCTTCTAAAGGCTTCCTGGCTCCACCCACTGCTGAACTCAGCTATTTATTCGGGGTTGTGTGACTGTAGGGTTGGATCTCTGGCAATGCTGCCCTAAAATATTGGGAAATCTTTCCTAATGTGATTAATAATTTGTGAATCTTGGCTTACTGCTGCAGGAGCTGTGCTCCCAGTTCACAGTTATATCACATTTATCCATATGTCTACTCATTTTATTCTTCATATTAATTTCAACAAATTTGCTAACTAAAGAATTCAGTCTGGTATGAAGATTCACACATTCATCCTTATGGCATTTTTTATTCCTTTGGTAGCAAGTCAGTTTTAATTTTAACTTGCAAGCAGTATTTATAATTCACCAATATGGTATTCTTTTAGAACTTGGCTTCATAGTGCTGGGTCTCAGAAATTTGTTACTGTTTTATTTTACCACTCTCTTCTAAAATTTCTCCTATTGACATTTAAGTTCAAGATAGTATCCCCCAAATATAGATTACCCTCTAGTATGAAGAGAAGTACTAGAAATTTATTTAGTATTTCTGCTATAACTTTGCCTTCCTTGGGAGTCTTTGCAACTTGACCACATCTGTCATCTTACTGACAAGCTTTTTGTTTTTAATATGTTTAAGGAAAATATTTATTATTAGTTTTATGCCTCTGTCTGGAATTTCCCATTATTTTGCCTTGACTGTTATGTGATGGTTTTAAATTTAACTTTCCTAATCTTATGCTCCTTCCCCCCCCACATTTTCCTTATTTTTTCCTTATTTAGAATATTGTTTTCTTTTTAATGTTTTTTTTTTGTTTGTTTGTTTTGTTTTGTTTTAGGTTCTGCACAGTGTTTAGGTTAAATTAATAACTTCCCCTTGTCTCCCCTTCCAGCAATTCAGACTTTTTTGCTGATCCAAATTTTAGCACTACTCATTCAATAAATTATTTGAAGGAATTACATTTTCTGTTAGTGTTTTCTGATAATGAAAATAAGTATTACCTGTTCTATCACATGATAAAATAACCATTATTTATTTGACATTTTAAATGGACTTTTTCACCTGATATGTCCATTACATGGACATTTGTCCATTTTGTGGACCACTGTTCCTTCCAAATCAGCTTCATGCCTCTGGCAACTGTCCATTAAGTGATTAGGGGCAAGTAAAATTCACTTCACTGTACTCTGCTGACCTCATAGTGATGTACATTTTGGGAAAAGGCTCATCCATATGGGAGGTGATCCCCTCCTGCGCTCAAAGGCATGAGATCAAGATGCATCTCCTTGCCAAAAAGAGAGTAAGCCATAGGTGAAGTAATAAACATGACCATATGTCTGAACTTTTGTTAAAGCCCTGTATGATGGGAATTTCATGAACTGTCTTAGGTAATATATTTTTACAATGAAATACTCTTGTTTCTTTTATTTGTCCTTAGCTTTTTATAACAATTAATGTGTGGAATTAAGCTTGTTCTGAACTAGACATCTCAAGTGAAGTTGGGAAACCTGAAGAGGTCTCTAGTAACATTTTAATATATCAGATCTCCCTCACAATCTAGTACACTTGAAGGGAAAACCATAAGTTCAGACACACTAATGCAGTGTGGCATAGCAGCAAATTCTCCTTTCTTAGAAAAGTTTTTAAATTTGAACATATAACTGCAACTTAATTTGATTAATTTGTGTAGTGTAGTTGGTAGACAGAAACTAGATCTCATAAGGTTTTGTATTTTTATACCTAAATATGGGCATATCATTATTCAGAACCATGTATAACTAACTTAGCTGCCTCATCAAAATTCCCCAAAATACTTGTTTCCATTAACCAATTGCTGTGACTGGTATCCTATTGAACATATATTTGTCTTATTTTTTTCCCCTGGGACATTAATCCTTTTAAATATGAAAAGTTTTAGATTATGAATATGAATTAGCTTATGGCTATGTACTTTTGGATTCATCCCACCTTCATATTTTCACAGTTTGATTGCTGAGTTGATGACAGTTTATTTACTTAAATATTTATACGCGAGCAGCTTAATCTCTTTCTATTTTAAAGAAAGTAACATAGAAAATAAATTACTCTGCTATTTCCTACCATGGTGTTTGTTCCTGGCTTGCTGTGTGAAACCATGAGATGCAGGACCTATATCCAGCGTATGTATATGTTTTATTTTCAATTTCTTTGTAGTATGCAAGGGATTTTAAAGCTGATTCACAAAGTTTGGTTTTAGATCTCTCTGTATAGATAGAGGAATCCCACTTCTATTTGAAGTAAGAGGTTCATGAGGGCTTAAACAGCAGCTAGTGGCAATTAGGACAGGTAAAAGAAGCAGATATACACAGAGCAGATAAGGCATAATCAATGTTACTTCAGAATTTAGTCTTGGGATGATGGTTTTGAAATTTTAGCACTCACCACAAGAGACAGAAGATTCTGTAATCAGTATTAAAATTGTTTATGAGAACAAGCACACTATGGATGTCTAACAGCATATTTGATGGCTCTTCCATGAATAGCCAGTACAATTCTTCTCAAAATCCATTATACTGTATAAGGCAGATTCTGCTATCCTTATTATCATAGATAAAACATGCATGTACTCCATGCCATAAAAAATGTGTTCACCAAATAACTCATTCATACAAGCAAAGTCATATATGAATATATGCTAGATATATGCTATAGCACCTTACCCTAATTATTCTGAAGAAACAGATAACTCAAATCTGTCATTTATCGATATCTAAATCTGAATTTATGTACCTGAAAAATAAAGCCCGACTTCCTGATGCAAATAAAACAGACAATCTGGGACTTGCTTCATTGTATACAGCTGTGCTACAGTTATACCACCTAAGTGTCTGCCCTATGGTTATCCATGCTATCAAAGTAATTCCATAAGTTCAAGTCCCGTTTTGGACCATAACAATTCTACTGAGAAAGTGAAATTCCTAAGAAATATGGTTTTCTTGAGAAAATGGTGGTTCTAATGTTGGAAGCTGTAGTCCATATGTAAAGACTGAAAACGTAACTAGAGAGGGAAAAATATTCCTCACTTTTTAATGACACTTAATTCACAACCAACACTGTTTCTAAACTATTACATAATTAATAGCATATTCATTGATACAGGCATTGATATCATTCAGCTGCAGTGGTCAACACACACTGAAGTTGAGTAATTCTGTTCTGCAGATGGCAAAGCTATGGATATTGCAGTGATATATCCAAGCAGAATGATCTTTCCTAAAGATATCCTCAGTATTTTCCCTGTGTCAATAAAAATGGTAAAAGAAGTATCTGAGAGGAATAGTAATAGCTGTTGCCAAGTATGAACTCAGAAAGAAGTGAATTTAGTATGAAATGCACATTAAGAGCCATACCAGCAATAAGATACAATTTTAAAAAACAGATACATTTACTCCTTATTCTTTTAAAGTCTTTCCCTTGCCAATCAGTATTACTTTGGTTTTATTTCGACTGAACTTCAGCTAATTCATGCCATCCATGTAATTTTATCATATCTGTCAAGCACTGTAAAGCACAGAAATTTATGCATAGGAGTTTAATGAAAAGCACATGAAAACTTTATATTTGTAATACTATTAATATTTCCAGCAGAATAGTTCTTTTCTTTACCGCCCCGCCCCGCCCCCCCCCATCCCTTTCTCTTTTGATAGGCCTGTCTGTCTGCCTGCCTATCTGCCCTTCACAGATCTCTGCCCATTCTCAGGGGAAGGGCTTGTATAAGCAGGGTAACCATATGTTTAACAAGGCAGGTGACAGACTGACAATCTCCAAAACTACACATCCCAGTATATTATGGGCTGGTGAACAAGTGCACCAGCACTTGAGAAAGGACCACAGAGAAAGAGAAACCCCTCAGTCTCTTCTGTAAGGCTGCACCCTCCCTCGTGTAACTGCATAGCTAATGGTGTCAGTGTTTGTTGACAGATGCAAAAAATTCAGTTAAACTCGTCATTTGCTTTTCAAGAATGACACTAGGAACTACAGGTTGTGGTTCACTTTTCCTTGTTAAGGTACCTTGCTGTGACCTCTCTAAAAAAGGAACAAAAATTCCAACATAAAATGGAAGAATCCTCTCTTTTCTATTTTGTGACTTCACTTCCAAAACACAGGCCAGTAACCTCAAAAAAGGGGCTCTATTTCCTTTTTCTTTACAGAAGATTGATTTTACACAGATTTAGGTGGGACAATTCAAAACTTTAAATTTTGCTTCTATTCAAGTTCAACTGAGTGGAAAAATGTTCTAGTTTCTCTCCACAGGACCAGCTACTATTTTCTGGTATTTTTGTAAGTTATTTTTCTCTTCTGAATGATAAAGGTAAGACCTTTAGGATCCAAGTGCATTCTGGTTGTAAGGGCAAAGATTTGTCTTAATGGCTATCCCTAACTCAGTGATGAATCTCTGAAACAGAATAAAAAATTTAGCAGTGAAATGTGAATTGCAGAAAAATGGTGGATTTGAACATCTTTACCCCAAAAGGTTTGTTATTTTAGCACAACACAAGAAGCTCATTTGAGGTGAAAATGTAGAAAAAGAGATGGATGAGCAAAACAGGAGAGATGTCACCTAATTCTTTCTGAGAGAACTCTCAATCTTCCTGTCAGCCTAATCTTCTGAGAAGAATTCTTTCCCCTAGAATAATTATAATCAATAATCCTATGTGCTAGTGCTATAACTTCTGCACCATTGTTTAGCTGTCTGCCTTTGGGATTGGAATCATATTGTGCTTAGACTGCTGAAATTTTGTAAAATGTCATTATTTGACAGTTTAGCCATCTGCCCTCATCCAGATGCTACCATTCTCTAGACTGGTCTGTCACTGGATGAATGCAAAAAGCACGGCAGTTTCTGGAACCCATTTACTGTGAAGCAGTATATGCTGGTGTTTGCTGGCTCAGCCATTTCCTCCAAAATCTTGTGCATATTCATTGCTATTGCTCTTCTGAATATTTTGTCTAAAGCACTACTGGGAACACTCTTTTTTTTTTAAATTCATGTCAGAGTTAGCAATTTGTAAGTTAGTAATTCAATTTTTTTTTCTTTTTTTTTGGTAGAAATGCTGCTGTCCCATCTCCTTTGGGAATGACAACATTTGGATCCTGTCCCAAACTTTCCATTTGTTGTACAGGAGATCAAGAGAAGATGTAAAGAAGATGAGTACTTTCTGCAGTATTTTGAGGCTTTGCTTCTTTCTTAAATATCTTCAGATTTTATCTAGTAGTGAGAACACAAGCAGTTCCTTCAGGACATTTGCTCACGTTATATCTTTGAAACATTTTTGGGTTTTACCTTTCTTTCTTCTAATATACTTTGTGATCCTAGGTAATTTAATTTCCAGGAAAACAAAACAAAACAAAACAAAACAAAACAAACTGCATGTAAACATTTTATTTAAGAAAAAGCAAAATTTAAGAAAAAGTCATCTAGGTATTTAATCAACCTTCTTAAAGAAAAATGAATCCTTTTGAGATGGATGAGGCATGCAGCTTTGAGATGTAGCAGAGACATTTCAACAGAGAGAAAAACGTCATAGTATGGGGGATAAAGGAGAGAAGGATTTACTTATTTCCTCTTTTCAGACTCAGAATTTCTTAAAACACAGTAGCAGTCTGCAGGCTGCTGGAGGGTCACAGAGGGTATGAATAGACCATGTACTTAGGATTTAGACTTATATGTCAATAAGTAATTGCTTCAGAGATGTGACTTGCATCTAATAGTCTTAGGAAAAAAATAACCTGCTCCTTTAATCATGATCATAGAGGGAAGAATAAATCTCATTTTTATGTACTGTTCTTAACTGGGGTTATTATTCATCACCGGGGGAGAGGCTTGAATTGTTGGAGAGGCTGATGCGATCATCTCTATGCCCTGGTACTTAGGTAGAGCGGTGCACTGTAGTGCATGAGTGCCTCTCAAATAAAATAAAATAAGAAATAAAATTTTAGAAATAAAAATAATAGCTCATGTGTTCTTTCTGACATCTCAGTTTAAAAGAGATAACGGGTATTATAAAAAGAGTTGTATGTATCTGGGCCAGGTGCACCTAATATGTCCAAAATTATATGTCCAAAACCTGTTGTATCCTCTCCTCAAGAAATCAATGAATTTTTGTTTTCTTCCAATAAGAAAAAAAACATGGAAGAGTCACCAAGATATATGGAGAAAAATAAGGAAATGCTGGCTGTGGAAAAATAAAAATTAAAGTACATTTTTCCAGCAGCAAAATTAATTGAGATATACAGAAACTGAGAGTTCACATGGTCATTTTTAGTCAGTGGACAGGCTGGTGTTTATCCTAGCAATAGAAGATGATAAAAATAAGATATGCATATTAGACAGAGGTTGCCACCAGAGGAAGAGGTAAACTGAATAGGGCCTTTAATGAAATAAATAAAAAATATATTAATTTCTTCAGCCTCTCTAGTTGAGCTAACATCATGGTGCACTAAAAAAGATAAATGTTAGTCACAGATACTTTGGCTGGCAAATTGTCCACATTGAAACAGGTGATGGAGTTGTTTTATTACTGCAGGTGCTTCTTAGAGAATTAGAATACATTTTTAAAATAATATCTATCCTGGTATTATTTATTAATATTTATTAGTAATAATTGTTTTTGTGTTCACTAATGCATATTCACCTTGGGAGAAATTTCAAAAGCAAAAACCAGAAAAAATCTAGTATATGGGATGAGCACAGAGGAATCTTTGTCCTTTTCTTATCTCTTCTTGTCTCCTCATGCTTCTTTCTGTCACCTCATACTGCTATTATTTGCATAAACATCGTGACAACTGTGTTGCATGCTGCATAATGTTCATTCCTGTGTTAGAGGCTATCTCTCAGGCTGTGGGCCTGAAGGAAAAGGAAGACCATATTAAAACCTGAAAAATGAATCATCATTCTGAAACTTGTATCAATTAGCATATATTTGATAGTAATGTTAAAACGTTAAAACTGACCTACAGGTCCTTTCACCAAGTTCAGAAATGTTATATGTATATGTAAATTG
The DNA here is from genome assembly GCF_050655825.1 of Lonchura striata. NCBI lineage: Eukaryota > Metazoa > Chordata > Aves > Passeriformes > Estrildidae > Lonchura > Lonchura striata. The sequence goes on from NC_140705.1 coordinate 37,192,451, forward strand.
TGTGCCAGCTTAGCTGTAGGTTTGGGTGAGCTTGAAGAAAGGAAATTACAACTTAGTAAGGACAAAAGCAAAACTGCAGCTGCCACAGACTCACAAAGTCTTCTTAACAAAGACACACCACACATTACTAGTGTTGTAGATTATCACTAAGTTAGAACAAGTCTGAGATCTTAAATCAGCAAGAGTGAGGCTCTTCCTTTAGGAATCTTTTCATTGTCTGACATACCCAGTAAAGAGTGGACAGCTAAGGTCTGTAAGTTCTCAGCTGGCCATGTATCTCTCTGTCCAAGGACAGCAGTTATACCAGTCTACTTTCCTTCACAGCAGGGTTAGACTTCCTTTGGGTAGTCTCTTGCACTAAGAACTAAAGGTTCAAAGGCACTTATTTGCTTAAGTTGTTTCTGCTGCACTGAGTTACTTGTTTAGCTATAATGGCTCTTGGGCTAATGCATTTTTTTCCATGTAGGACTTTTCCACCCTTTTACCTCTGTAGGTGAAGTATTTGTTTTGAATAACTGACTGGATGACATACACAGCAGGTGACAGAATGCAATAGAAAGACAAGAGTCAAGATGAGTAGGCTGAAGCTGAAGATGCTGCCCTGCATTGCATGATAGTTTTGATGCCTTTGCTTTTTTTATAGAGTGAACATCAAGCCATCATATCCATAAGCCTCATTGTGTAAATGGGTTGTGAGATGCTTGTGAGAAAAAATGCAGCTGGAAGGAAGGCAGCAAAGAAAAGAAAAAATGAGAAAAAATAAAAAAGAAGAACTAAGTGTAACTGCCTAGCTGTGCAAAAATAACTGTGGTGTATGGATAAAGCTTAATGTTAACAGGTTCTGCTAAAAAATTTTCCCCACGGCACATTTTCATGATGCTAACAAACAAGAGCAGCTTATTAATTATGAGTATCCATGTTAGATTTTTTATTTCATGCTCCCCACTTTTAAGCAATGCTCCTGCTTTGTTTTCATTTCTAAAATTTCCTCAAACATTAGGTCAGGAAGCCTTACTTTTGCATTCCCATCTTTTCTCTACCCATCTTTCATCACTCACCATCCTGTTCACTGCTTCCTACTCAGTGTCAGCAGTGTCATCAGAAGGCTTCCCACAGTCATCTGTGGTTTTATTCTTCTCATTTTTACTTATTTACTTAATTGTATCTACTTGATCTGGTGAACTTTGTTTTTTGTTTTTTGTTTCTTTTTTTCTGTATTGTGACCTCTTTGTGCATTCACTCATATCTTAAACCTTTTTTGTATCCTGTACCAAAGTGGCTTCAATTTTTGTTAGGACTTAAAATCATAGAATTTTCAGAGTTGGAAGGCACTCATGACTCTGATAACTCTGATGATTCTGGTGACTCATTAAAATAATCAAGTCCAATTCCTAGTCATCCACAGGACATCCCAAGAGTCACACCATGTGTCTGAGAGATTTGTCCAAATGGTTCTTCAACTCTGTCAGGCTCGGTCCTGTTACCACTTCCATGAGGACCCTGTTCCAGTGCCCTGCCATGCTCTGGGTGAAAATCTTTTTCTAATATCCAACCTAACTCTCCCCTGACTCAACTTCATGCAATTTCCTCGAGTGCTGTCACTAGTCATGAGAGTGAAGAGATTGGTACCTGGCCCTCTGCTTCTCCTCATAAGGATGTTGAAGACCACAATGAGGTCTCTCCTCAGTCTCCTCTTCTCCAGGCTGAACGGACCAAGTGACCTCTGCCTCTCCTCATAAAGCTTCCCCTTCAGACCCTTCACCATTTTTGTGAAGTATCCTTTGGATGCTCTCTAGTAGTTCAATGTTTTTCTTACACTGTAGCACCCAGAACTGCCCCTGGCTCTTGAGGTGAGGCTGCCCCAGTGCAGAGCAGAGTGGGGCAATCCCCTCCCTTGTCTGGCTGGTGATGCTGTGCCTGATGCCCCCCAGGACATGGGTGGCCCTCCTGGCAGCCAGGGCACTGCTGACTTGTGTTCAACTTGCCATTGACCAGGACCCCCAGGTCCCTTTCCACAGTGCTGTTCTGCAACCTTGGAGACTTGGTTGTCTCTGTCTTAGGGTGACCTTCAGATCTCAGCTATTGACCAGAGAATTACCATTGATTCTAGGCTGTCCCTTGGCTTTGCAGAGTTTTCAGGTCACAGCTTTGATGTTTCTCTGCTGAAGTATTCCCATCTTGAACAAAATTTTAGATTGGGGACCTGGGATGAACAGGTACTGGATTAGCATCACAAACCAACAGTTTCTAACACTTCTGGGAAAACAAAACCGTAGTAACTCAAGTTCACTTTAAATCTGATTTATAGCAAACTGGTGGCCCCATTTACTGAAGAATTCAATATCCAGTGAGGACTTAGTTCTACAAATAACTCTAAAGAGATACAGAGCTCAATGATTTGAGTCAGCTGTTTCTTTCCATGTGTACAGTGGGGAATATGTGCCTTTCTGTAGCAAGCTGTTGTAATTGAAGAATAGAAGAAAGTTTGATCAACTTTTTCTTTAATTTATTAAGTGTCTTTCTTCAGGAAAAGGACATATTCCACTTGATTGTGGAGTTTCAAATAAATAAGTAGAAACACATAGATAAAATTGGGTGCAAGTAATTCAGATGTGATATTTAAAGTACAGTTCAATTTTCCATCTTTGGTGCCCATATACAAGATATCAATATTTACTGGAAAAAAAGAGAGAATCTCTCAAAGTTATTTCCTCACCTTCCATATTTTCAGCTTTGATAAGGACTAGTCCACCAACCATCAACTTCTTTCCTTTGAATCAGTGGCAACAGCCCTGCTGGGGATCCATACACTAGCTAACAATAGCTAGAACCTCTGAACTATTCAGAGGCTTCTGTTTAGACTTCTCTTTCTTTTTCCTGAAAAATTCCTCTTTCCTTCATTATGAAGGGTAATATGAACCTGATACATCAGCTCCATGTTTCTTCAGTCAGAAATGTTTATTCTAGGTGTCTTCTATCCATTCCACCCCCCCACCCCCCACCCCCCCCATTTTTCCTACCTGAATGATGAGAAAAAATAAATCCCTTAACCTAAAGAAACACAGGGAGTTGCTGACTTGGACTACTAGATGTGTCAGGAATCTTTTGCAGTCCCTAAACTGCACAAGCCTGGGTTTTTTCTGCCTAGTTTTTAGAATCACTCTATGGTAAATCATTTAGCAAAATATTAATCTTACATATGTTCTTTTTTTCAGACAATGATGTGCTAGCAAGCTGACATTTTTTTGTCTCTGGTCTTTGCAGATATCCTTAAATAGCATGATTCTCCCCTGTTCTAGGTGAAGGTCATACTGCAGGAAAATTAAAGTCCTTTTGATGATCTGCTGTGCCTTGGCAAATGCAATTGACCTTCTTTGAGAGGTGAAAATTGCCTTCTGTCTCACCTAGGGTCAGGCTAAACTATTCAAGCTTATGACAAAACAACCCCTTTTCTCCTTTTAATTTGGTAGGTGGATTTTAGCCCCCTGACCCTACTTTGGGGCAAATGTATTGCCAATGGGAAAAATAGGACATTAATAGGTTTTAGTGTCTTTTTCAACCAATAACAATGGCCTAACTACATTTTCTGTCCTCAGTTGGGAAGGAGGGGAAGACTTATGCACTGACATTTGGCAGTCTGCCGGCTGTTCGGTACATTTCATTTCAATTGCTGCTTTCTCTTACTTTCTGAATAAACTCTTTTTAACCAAGTCTTGCTTGAACACATTGTAGTTGGCCCTAGGTGGCACTTTTAAGCCCTAAGGACTACTTTAAGGAGATTGATACATGAAAGGATGCTCCAAGTCACTCCAGAAATGTACTAACAAGTTAAGGAGTCGTGAAACATGCCTAGTTGGAATGGTGATTTGGTCTGAAAACACTTTAATCTGTTTTTTAGGTCAGGACTCTTCTGATTTCAAGGGATGATGGGTAAGAGAATAAAAAAGTATGCTGCCTTTCTTGAGCCACTTAGAGAAAAAAATGTAGACTCTTTTAACACTTGCAAATTGAAGTCATTGCACAAGTCTACCTTATCTGGCTGGCATTTCTGGTTTATTTTGCTGCTGCTGCTGTTTTTGTCACTGTTCCCTTTTCCAATTGCTTTTTCTGATCTTTGCATGAGCAAGGTTTTCTCATCTTTTTGTATTGCACCTCTATAATAGTGGTAAAGGGTGCCATAGCCTTTTGGCAATTCTTTCTCAATGAAACCCTAAATTATGTTAGAAGATTGGATGTTTTTAGATGCTTGTTTGGTGGTTTTTTTTTTTTTGTTGTTGTTGGTTTTCCCACTCTGTCACATTTCTGTTCCCTACTAAATCACAAAGTAAAATGCAAGAATAACCTGGAACACTTTTTAGCAATTCCAGAAAGGCCTCGAAGTTGGATAGATAGGCACGGTATTCAAAATTATGAAAGCATAATTAAATTTTAGAGATAACATGTCAGATCTTTAATGAAAATAATGTGGATATTGAAATAAAGACAGAAAAATTTTTGCTAGACATATCCATGTCTTCTTCACTGGGCAGATTATTTAAACATGCCTCTTGTATTGTCCAGTCATCACATTAAACCCTTTTGTGGTACCACCCTCCAAGTGATACATTGAAGTGTAATTTGTGGAAATAAAAACTTGGTCCACATAAAAATAACTAATATTTCTAAAGTAAACAGTAGGTCTGAACATGAATATATATTTTGCTTTGTTCTCATGATTCTCAGAATAGCCACACCCATGCACACATTTTTAATATTCAGACCTGCAGTGGATATTTGTATGGGTACTTTAAGAATGTGTAAATGCCACCACACAGTAACTGAATCCAAATTTTAGAAAATTACACATATTTTATTTAGTACTTTAGCAGACTGTTTTCTGATAAGGCTATCCTAACCTTTGTTGCTCAAGAAGTTGCTTTGTGTAAATACTACTCTGCAGCTGTTGGGGTTTTCTAAGAAATACTCTAAATACTCTTAATCTGTTAAAATGAATTAGGAATTATTTGCTTTTTAATTCCATTTTTTGGTTGCTGCTTATATAATTTCCTTTCTAAAGGACCTGTGCTATGTCCAGTGCTGTTAGTCTTCTAATATTTCCCAGCAGGATAATATATCTTCAGAGTTTGAAAAGGCAAACATTGCAAAATGTTCATTCAAATCTTTGTGTTTATGTGTCAATTTACTGTCTGTGTTTACAATGAAAAATACGGTCAGATTTCAACATATATGGAGCTACAAAGCAGAACTAATGACAAATTAAATCAAGTCGGTGCCTATAATTTAAGAGCAGTTATAGATAGAAAAACACCTTTACATTTAGACCTCTGACCTCTCCCAAATGCAACTGAAGTAAAAGGCAGAGTGGCATAAAACAATGGCATACATCAAAACATAGCTTGATTTCTGGGCAGACTTTGTCAGTTTTTTCATACCTGAAAAAAAGCCCATGTACAAAAACTCCAAGTGGGATATTATATAGGACAGGGGGCATTAATAACAGTTATTAATAATCTATTCAAAACAAAATCCTAGGCTGGGCATGATTCAGCAGTATATTGAGCACTTAGCTACAAATCCATCAGAGAAAATAATCAGGTCTATTATGAAGGGGAATGTCAAGATCTAATTTTCTGATGGTATTATGCCCGCTTACCACAGTGTAGTCACAAGCACAGTGCATAAACCTACTGTTTCCTTGAATAAGGGCAATATCTTATGTCCATTTTCCATTTGGAAATAATTTTATAAATTCTGGGAACACTAATTTATTACAGTAGTTTAGTTTAGAAAATGTTAACTTCATCTTACAAGTGTAAGTATATTCCTCATGTATACATGCCTCATCAGTTTTTATGGATATTATACAGCTTATAATACTTATGAATACAGAAGATACTGAATGCCTCACATATCTAGTCTACTGTACTTCCTTCTTACTCTAAGTACAGTCCTTAAAAACATCTGGATTTCTAAAGGATCAGTGTTACTCATGAGTTAGTATCCATGTTCAAAAGTGATTTATGTGTCAAAAGCTAAATATGCAAAGGAAACTTTATGAATTGAAAAATTGAAAAACAGTTTGCTGATGTGTAGGTTCCCATTCAAACCATGGTCTATAAGATGTAGGAGATAAGTGCCTGTGTGCCTCTTTTTCACAAATTTCTGTGCATTGAAAAGGTGGCTTCCAGAAATTATTACCTTGGCCAGTGAAGCCTGCTGAGGTTAATGAGGAGCTTCCAAGTGACATGGGACCATCAGCCCTTTTCTTTGTCATTAGTGCAGGCTGAATAGACTGACTGCCCTGAACATTGCTGTTTCTTCAGGTGTCTCTCATTCTTGTCCCAAAAATGCTCATGCCTGAGATGTGTGAGATACTGGTTTTGAGCAATCCACATGTTGCAGACATACATGCCTTAAATCCTCCTTGTACCTGTCAGAATTAATTTCACTCAACTTGACCAACTTGACCATTTAAATGGGTTTGTGAGCCTAAAAGGACTTTTTTTTTTTTTTTTTTTTTTTTTAGGTCCATTACAGGCATAGAAAGAAGCAAATTCCTTTTGCACCCTAGACACGCGTTATTGATTGAAGTGACTCGCTGAGGTTCTGCAGATGAATTTATGCACATCAAAAGTTAAGAACCTCCTGGAGGAACTTTAGTCTCCTTGAAGTCAGTAGGATTTAGATTCTGACGGTGAAATCTTAAGCCATCAAAAATGACCTCTGAACTAAAAAAGCCTATTGACATTTCTGACACCAACTTTTGAGTCTTGGAGCCCCATGATGCACCTGCAGCACAGATCAAGGTGTGCGTACTGATCATGTTACTGTAACTTTCTCATTTTGCTGGCAGCAGTGTGTTGGGAACAGTCTGGAATTTACTGTGGGCTGCAAAATCCTTCTGCAAAGCTGGGCTAAATATTACAAGTTAGTTTGCCCTGAACTCTGTATTGCTTTAGGGAGGCCAGCTAGCTTGAGGAAATAGTCAGCAGTCCCCTTACAGACTGCCTTTCCCACACTCTTGTAGTAGAAATTCTCAAATGACAGACAAGAAATAGTGTGTCCCTATCTCGTATGAGTGTTGTGGTATTTCATATTTCATCAGTTTATTTGAAGTGCTACAGAACTTGTGGATAGAAGGGAAAAGAAGCACTGTATTTTCTTGCCAAAAAAGCTTAGCTTTGTGAGGATTGCAAATCTATGTGCATCAATTGACACTCAGGGTCTTAGACCTCAAAAGGTGTAGTAACCCTTCAGATTGAAGGTCACTGAGAAGAGATCTGTAATGCACTTTTAAAATTGCCTGAAGTCCAGAGGCAGCTTTGATTTTCTGGTGTTCTGAGTTTGATGTAGGCACTGTACTAATTGCTCTGATCCTCTGTGAAAGGTAACACTCACATATTCATGTTAGTCTTTCTGGATCATTAGGTGACATTGACACTTCTAGCCTTCGGATATCACTAAAATTAGAGACCTTTAACTTTGGCTCAGTTTTTTTTGCCTTGAGGATACCAAGATATTTACTCAGTAAGTCCCTGCTGGAAGGTTCCTAAGATTTTTGCCACTTTCCTTTGGCAGGTCTCTTTGCAGTCTATGGTTGATTGGTATGTGCCTTTCTGTCTCCTATTTCGGGTCTTTAATACTTATGCATTTACTTGGGACTGTTTCAAGCTTCTCTGCTCTTCAATGTATCGCTTATTGGGATTCTCAGATCCCAAGAGTGTCCTGAAATCCTCAGTTCCCAAAAAACCTACATGCTTCCTTTGTAGGCAGCTTGAACTTCTGTTTTTTACCCCCAGTTTAGGACATGTGGAAAGCTATTCTAAGATCTGTTTTTGACTGTTCTGCCAGCTCAGCATTTGTCAGGTGACATTGCAATAAGCATAGGTGAAAGCTGCTGTACACACCTTCTCTATGGCACTTATATGCCAAATCACAAGGTGCAGTATGAGTTTAACTCTCTAGAGTCCCAGCCAAAACTTGAGGATGCTCTGGCAGGTCGATAAGAGAAGCAAATGATAAAATTTCAGCCCATGTTGCCTGAAGGTGATGGTCAATATAGCAGAAATTTTCTTTATGAAAGATGCATCTGAAAAAATGGTGAAGCACAAACTACTTTTCAAGTATTTTTGTTACATAGAAAAGTTTTCATTTTAAACCTAATGTTTCTGGCTTTACTTGATCCAGTTTTTTTAAAATATCAAAAATTGATTATTTTTTTAACTCATAAATTCAATGTGTAGTGCAACTCAATGATTTGCACTACTGACCCTGAGAAATGCAGAATAGTACTCCAGGAAAAACAAATACAGAACTGAATATCACTTGCAGATTTGCCCATCACTTGTATTGCTGAAATCAAAAATTTAGGCAGTTATTGAATCTGTAGGTCCTCAATCATCATGATGACAGATAATCCTCTTCCATCAATTATACTTGACCAGAAAGTTTTAATATTTTCTTTCAGATATGGAATGAACCACACAGCACAGTACACTACAGTTTGTCACTGTATCAGTAGATTACTGCAGAGTGCTCTTTATGGCAAGTTATTATAACAATTTGCTGTAGCAATTTGCTGTCATGCTATAGTGGCATAACAGGGACAGTAGAGAGGTCTCACTGTCTAGAACTCTTTGTCCATCAAGTAGCAAGAAGGTCTGATAAAGGTGTACCAAGGGATTATTTTCAAAATACCTGTTAAGGGAATTGTGGCTAGAATGTGTAGACACAAAAGCACCAGATACCTGTCATGGTTGCTAAAAATATTCTTGTTATTGTCAGATTGCACAATGGTTTAATTCCCCATGAAAGTCTGGGTGACATATTTGCTACCCAAGTGAATAAAGTGACAAATACTACCAGGGCTAGTAATAAATGAAATTGCCTTTTGGACAGTAATCTTTCATGCCAGCTCATATGCTATTGCTTAAGGCAAACTATTTAAAACACACTTCACCTAGTTTGAACCTGGCAACCACATACAAGCAAGAAAAATGAATCCCAAGCTTTTCTTTATGACATGTCTCTCCTTCACTAGGAATCTAGAAGCCATTTAACAGGCCTTGTAATCAGAAATAAGAGTAATTTTATGTAATAGATCAGCTTTCTAAACAATAATTCATCAAAATGAATGTATATAGCATGTATATATATATGTGTGTGTTATTTCAGGAGGAAATTTTTATATCTATGCATATGTTTACATGTTTCTGTGTACTTACCTGGTATGTCTTTATATTTGAATATAGATATATTTGATATAGTAGTTTATTATAAATTACTTTTCTTTAGACTGAATGAATTATTTTTTGCAATTCGCTGAACTTTACAGACAAGTCAAAGCCAGTTTTTTTTTAATTAACGCCACTGAGCAGATTGAAACATCTCAAAGACATCTGCCTGGGGTCCTGAGGTAGCAGAAATCAGTGATTCTTCAGTGGAGTCTCCATCTGAATTCTATAAGCTGAAGTACTGGAGTAAGGAATCTAAAATTAAGACAATCCTCTGTGCTATGAAAAACAGAATAACATGACAGAACTGAAGCGCCTTATTTGTTAAGTCACCGTGTCAATGACTGGTAAATAGAATAGGTTATTCTCAAGAGGTTATAGAGTGACCTGATGTCTGTGAGGAGCACTGTAACTCTCAACTTCTTTCTGAAAAATAGAATTGACTAAGCAGTACTTACATCAAAGGAAGAAGAATTTTGCTAGCATATAGCTGTCAAAGGCAGTAGTGTTTATTTTTTTCTGTAATACTTTGGGACTTAAAGGTATAATGAAAGCTTTGTGAGATTTTCAAAGCCTAAAGCAAATTTGAAAATTGCATTGGGTTATGAAATGACTGTATCCAATATACTGATCTATTCAGGTAGGTCAGATGAGCTACACTGAACACTTTTGTAATCTGGGCTTTTATTTCAATGCAATATCTTGACTCTGGCTCATCTTCAATGAACAGAGAACCCTAGAAATTTATCACTAAGCAGGTACTTTATGTGTCTTGCTAATCAGAAAGGAAAGAATCTGCAAGTGGAAACATGGAAACAAATACATCTCACTATCTTAGAATTTTCCATAGCTAATTCCTTTGACAGTATTTTTCTTAATTCTCTTCCCTGACTCTTCTTTATTTCCATTCAGTCTTTTATTATTAATTTTATTCAAGTTTCTCTTCATTGCTCATTGTGCAGCCAGATCTTTATTCTACGTATTCCTATTTCCTCAAGTGTTTATTTTGCTATCAGAACTCTTATGCCACTCCACACCATTCCTGAAAATCATGCAGTCACTCCCCACTGGATGATGCTGCTACTGATAATCAGAGGGTAAAAATCATCTATACAGTATCTGCTCACCCTGTTATGGCATGCACATCTGATACTATGAATATGAGGATTCAACCATCCCCCCCACAAAAAAGTGAGGGACGAAAAGAAAACAAGAAGTAAATTTTATTTTCTTAGTCAGTGACCATTAAGAATATGTATTAAGACTGATGATAATTTTCCAGTTGCTGATTGTATGAAACCCCCCCCCAAAAATGGAACAAGCAAGAAATCATGTTTCCTGCCCTGCAGAATGCCAAGGATTTTATATGACAATGTGAATCAAGCACTCAGGGTGCTAAGAGAATACAAATTAAAGTTCACTCAGCCATTATGCTGTCTATCTCATACCAAAAGGCCTAGAGAGTCTTAAAGAAAATTACTAAATTACTTTTTTTATTTCTAGTTTCTGTGGAAATACTTTACAACTGAAATATAGTCTTGATGTTCCATCCAAGTGCATATGCAAAGTAAAGCTGAATAAGCTCTTCCACTTAATATTTCACAAACTTGGAAACAACTGCTCCTTACAGAATTGCAAAGGACATTGAGAGTCCATAGAGCATGAACAGCCTAACTGTCCAACACTGCCTAACATCAGGCCTCCTATCACTCCCCACTGACTGTTTACAGAATACAGGTTCATAATTTCCCATACTTCTAATTGTCTGAAATTAACAATGTGAATATTCCCTTCTCCTTCCTTTACTCTTCACCTGATTTTGCTATGATCATGGTAAAAAGTGAATTAATTAGAAGCACAATTTTTGGGTGATTGCACATAGCATTTCATATGCAAAATAAATTGCTTTGTGAATTGTAACATAAACTATTAAGCACTTCTATTTACATGACAGAGTGTACAGAACTGCATTTAAAAATATTTTCCCTGTGAGAAGTTTATATCTACTGCTCCAAACAGAAAATAAATATAAATTGCAATGCACTGCTTTATCCCTCACGTAAATTTTCTAAGTGTTAGTTACTGATTGCTCATTCTCTTCCTTAATGGTGCTTTATTTTAAAAGTATAAAATCAGCAAAGTGACAGGCTTAAGTTATGGAGGTCTGCAAAATGATGTCTATAGGACATGATCCAATAGTTTGAAACGGCCTTGAGTTAGACTATTGCCTATCAATAGACTACCAAACAGTTTACTGACTCAGTGAGAAATGTAATATGTGCTTAGATCTTCTTTCACAGGAAATGATAGAAATGATTATAAAGCAGACATTCTCAAGTCTTGGTAAAATCTCAGAAACTCTTATTATAGGAAATTCCAAGTTCATAGCATCCCCAGCTCTGATGCATTTTGTTTCTCAGTTCCTGTGATTGCTTTTGTCAAACTGTTAAATATGAAATAACAAAATGCCGTGTAGCCATATTTGTAATGAATAACATGGGAAAAGCAGTCATGAGCAACTGCCATTTTATAAAAGTTCTTTTTGATGTATCTGTAATTTTTTTTCTCTTTTTGCCTGTTGAACTGTTTGTAACCAACAGAGTGGAAAATAAATTTCTCAGAACTTAGATTCAGAAAAAGAATCTGTAAGGCTTCTATAACGTTTATGAACTTGAAAACATCATTATTTTCAAAAATGTTCTAGACTCATTGAAGATGATGAAATTCCTAGGTTTGTTTGCCAGAGAGTAAACTTTTTTGAGAAACTCATTTTCATTTAGATGCTCAGCCTGGTCTCTGAGTAGGTAGCATATAAAAATTATACAAATATATCACTGTTCCTGATTTAGAGTCAGTATATTTGCAGCCACAATCTTCCTTCATACATTTTCTGCATGAAAAATAGTTTGTTCTGATCTGTTCTTAAATTTCCATTTATAACTGTTACTGTATAATCTATATAAAGAAATTCTCTGGTAGAATTCTTTGTGGTATTTAAAGATTTTATACTTGTCAGTTTTAATCTTTTCCACCTTTTCTATTTCAAGAAAGGAGGAAGAAGGTATTTTTTTTTATTGTGATTTATTTCCTTCTAATTAAATGATTTGTAAACTTTCAGTCTCACAGTGCTCAGATTGAAGTTTTCTTGGTAAAGGCTACAATTAGTTTCACTCACAGGTACCTGTCTTTACCGTCAATGACTTTGTCACAGAAATTTGGCTGCATAGGAAAATGGCTAAGATTTCTTTTAAAGCAAACAACAGTATGACTCAAATTTCTTGAGAAAAAGTTGCCATGCTTTTTTCCTGAAGCTAGTTCATTAAATCTGTAAAAGTATAGAAAATAACATTGTCACTGCCTCCAAAAATGCCTTTTTTGTCCACATTGTATGAGTTGCAGATCAATAACCTTTGCTGTTAAATGTAAGCAGCAGTTTTATCAAGTTGTCTAGATATTTTATCAAGTTGTCTAGAAATTTCATCTAGTTGTCTAGTTGTCTAGAAATTTCTAGGAAGCAATTTACCCCAACTCTCTTAACACAATCAGATAAATCCCCCTTTGGAATTTCCTCTCTCCTTTCTGTAGATTGGTGAGGAAAAATGGCTAATCCAGGCACCTAGATTTTCAGTTGTATGAACTAAGTGGAAATAATTCCTACTCAATACACTTCATGATGAGAGAGGGAAGAAGGAAAAATCATCCTGAGGAATGTGGTTGCTTTAATAATTCTGTTGAAGATGCCATTGTGCCTATGATCCATGATTATCACAGACTGTCTCCATGAACAAGAAATGAACTGAGAAAGGTTATTCAATAGGAATAATGTAATTATACAAAGGACACTGTGCACTAATAAAAAGGGGTGTTATTCTACGTGTACAAATATTTTTTATTTATCCAAGACAGTGATAATGAAAAAGAGATCTGCAGTTAAGCAAAAATGTCATTTACACTCTCACTAAATCTCCTTCATATTTCCACAGCAATGTAAAGGCTCTTAGTGCAAATGAGAAGTAGGCTCCCAAGAGCTTTTCATCTGATGATTGTGAAGTGATTCATACTGCACTGCTACTGCTGCCATTACCTATGAGAAGACAGAATGAACTGTGGGTGATTGACAGTTTTGTAAATCAAGACATAAGTACTGAGCAGGGAGTACCTGAAAACTCAGGTGAGTGTTTGCATGACAACCCAAAGTAGCAGAACACATCAGTGATGATATGGCATTAGCAGGCTAAATTTATACATGCCAGCACTCCTCAGAAGCTCTGTACCAGACTGATCAACTATGGAATAAAGACAAGGAAATCTTTCCTAATATATGAGAAGCAGACTGAAATCATACTGGCCTTTCTGCATTTCTTCATAAATTATTCAAATCTTTCAAAGTGTGTATTTTATACATGAGATCTGAAGCCCTGTTGATGTTACATTTTAAGCTGTGTAAAGATTGTGTTGCATTAAGTGTTTTGTCTGAAATTTTCCATACCATGAAGGTTGAAGCAATGGAAGATATAATGTGAGTTACAAAAGGGGAGAGGGTGGGGCAGAGGTGAAGGCATGAGACAAAGACTGGACAAGAAAATTTTTTGGAGAGACAGAGGAGATTTCAACAAGATACCCAGATGTTGGAAGTTCTGTATCTTTGAATTATACTAAGTCACTTGCAGCAGGCTTTTCACTTCTCTATCATTAGGTGCCTGGTCTATATCCATGAGAGTACCCTTATGGAGGGAACTACACAATTATCTTGTACCTGCATGAAACCCCCATATGCTTAAACTTGCTTTATTTCTAATGCTCTAAAATCCACTAGTTTACCTGAGAAATCTTAATACTAAATGTATGAGTGTGAAGTAGGCTGATAATATAATTTTAAGATGGTTTCATCCATGATTTCTTGTCTTAGCTGCTCCTATAGAAATGGGGGATCTCTTTGGGCTGAAATTTTGTGTCATTCTTCATCCTAACAATAGTTTTCCTCTGACAGGAAGGAAGGCAGGAAGGGCAGGGCAGGGCAGGGGAGGAAAGCAAGAAGGAAGGAAGGAAGGAAGGAAGCAAGGAAGGAAGGAAGGAAGGAAGGAAGGAAGGCTACTTCATAATAAGGTTTTTTTTCTGTACATTTTTTTGTTGTTTAGTTTTTGTTGATTTTTTTTCTTTGTTTGCTTGCTCATTTTATTTTGTTTGTTTGGTTTTGAGATGTGTTTTTAAAAATTTCTCCAGGTATCCTAGAAGCTATTTTGTTTGAAAACATGACTATATTTCCACCAAAGTATTTAGAAAAGAATGGAGTTCTTGGAAGTCAGACAAAATAAAACTTTAATCTTTAAAAAATAAACACAAGGAAATTTAATGATCATACATCTTTAATAATGCAGAGATGAGTATAAAGTGTATCAAAAATGGGTCTTTAATGGACCAAAAGATTAACAAATTCAGCCATTCTGAAAGCTTGAAGCACATGAAATAAAATGGATGCCTAATTTTCTGAGCTTGGTTTAAAGGAAGAGAGTTTCTTAGAGGATAAACATTGGGCCTACCCAGTAATTATGGAATATTTGTATGTGGTTCTCTCTATCTTCCTGTATAGGAGGTTATATGCATTGTATAAATAACCAAGCAGCACAGAGAGATACTTCATTTTCCCATATACCACATACTATAATAAAAAGAGGCCTTTATAATCAATCTTTTCCACTGACTTAAAGAATATTTAATTTTGAGTGCAAAATGGAATAGCTCTTGCTGGTTATCTTGGAAATAATTCACAGAAGAC
Source organism: Lonchura striata (assembly GCF_050655825.1). Taxonomy (NCBI): domain Eukaryota; kingdom Metazoa; phylum Chordata; class Aves; order Passeriformes; family Estrildidae; genus Lonchura; species Lonchura striata. The sequence goes on from NC_140705.1 coordinate 37,207,460, forward strand.
AGTACAATACATTGGAGTCTGGTCCACTTTCCTCACTCAAGGAAAGGCAGCCTTGTCTTGTACTGAATCAAGGAGAGCAGAAATATAAACATGAGCTCTCTGTGCCTCAGATCTGTGTTCTAATTTTGTCTCAAGTGAGAAGGCTTCCTTGATTATTATGGTGTATGTCTGTGTGGAAAGATGGTTGGGATAAAATTAGAGGAATATTAGAAGTTTTATTCACATCCTAACAGAGGTTATAATGGCATGGAAATTATAGGGTAAAATTCAGTTGCTACTCACTGGATGGAATGTAGTTGGCATCCTTGAAACCTATGCCATGGTGGTTCCTCACACCCACAGTCTGCAGCCACAGCACCTGCTAAGGGGGATGGAGCAGAGGGTGGAGTGGAGTGGAGACACCACGGCCAGGCTCTGTGGAAGTCCTTGCAGGGAGGGAACTCAATGGAACTTTGCAGATGAGAAACTGCATAACACCTGTCAGGCAGGGGAGAGGGGAATACATCCTGCTGCTGAGCCAACAACTGTGGTAAAATCACTCTCCTCAGATTAACTTTGTTCATTAAAGCCACACATCCATCCCAAAGTTACCTGACTACAAAGTATGGACCCCCCTCACCAGACATGAGCTCTATAGTTTTTTGAGTGTATCTTTAAAAATAAAGAGACAGAATTTTGCACCAGTCTCTAATACAGGTATGTATGAGTAGAGTCACTTAAGCTCCACCTAAGCATTAAGAAATACTATAAAATTAAGTTGAGAATGAGGGAAAGGTTAGGGAAGGTTTGTTGTAACTGCATATATCTGTTGACAGGCCAAACCTGTTTTCTCCCCCATAGGGATGCTGTTGGGTAAGAACCACATTCTATCCTCTCTTAAAAGTAAAAATACTTTTAGTGGGAACCAGAGCTTGTCTGCATATGTCTTTGAATGTGTTTTCCATTCAGATACTATCAGTGACTATCCTCAAACCTTTACCTGTCACAGTATTATACTAATAAAGGGTGTTATCCCATGAACTGAGCCCTTCATGGGTGCTGTCAGTTGCTGGCAGTAGAGAACATACTCAAACAGAGAGGAAGACCCATTGAGGGGTCACTTATGCTTTTGCTATATTTCCCTAATAAGTCAGTTGAACCATCCACTGATCCAGCAGGACTGCTAAGGGAAGGGTTGCCCTAATGGGGTGCTCACAGTCTGGTTGTGTACAAGTCTTGGCGTTCCTGGAATGCTGGCTGACAAATTTAACACTACAGATTGAATAAATCTTACTTTTTCATGAGACAGTCTGTCTTTCCTTTTTTTGAGAGAAATTAAAAGAAGGCTAATTCTCCTAATGCCAGTATGAGAATCATGTCAGAATTTACTGAAGAATTTCTTGCCAGAGAACTTGAGTAAGATCAGATCCTTACTTATAGATATAATTCCTATCTCTTTTTCATAAATATTTTCCTGGGTTTTTTCTCCAGTCTCATTTAGTTGGTTTCCAAAGAGCTATTCCACAGTGGTTATGCATGGGACACCCTCGTCTGCACCAGCAAATCCCCAGTGATAAACCCTTATGTTCTGCAGTCTAATGCATTAAATATCTCAAAGCATGTAGTCATAAATTGTTCACCGAAGATTACAAGCAAAGTTGACAGTAGAGTGGAAAGTCCAATGAACCCAATCATTAGTTTAACATTCTTTTCTTGTTATATGAATAAAAAGCAAATTTATTACGTTAAATGTCCTACTAAAATGTTCAGAACCCATTAAGTGCTATTTTCAAATAGCAAAATACATGCTATTATGTTACAAAACAAATACATTTTAGTAATTTTCTCTTGCAAGAAAGAATTCTGGTCTACTCCAGTCTTATATCCAATTAGTGATCTGATCTGCATCTACTGAAGCAAATGACAATGTTTTGATTTGAGGCCAGTAGTTCATGATCAAGCTATAAAAGCTATATTGTGCCCTGAGTGTTAAGTAAGAACAAATCTTTCCTTGTTTCTTTCTCACTGAAAAATTCCTGTTCTCTGGAACAAGACTCATTATTCTTTGTTGGTTGCCATGGTTCTCTTTCCTTGGCAAAGCTGTCAGCTTGTTACTAAACAGAAACAAAGGGATGATTACCTATTTCTCCCATCTCTAGCCACTGATAGCTCAATTAAGGTCTAGACTGAACATCTTACTATTACGAGGTGTGATGAAGTGAGCATGTATATTTCAAAATCAAACTTTTGAATTCTTTGCTGTGAGTACCCTAGAGGTATATAATCTTTCTGTATAAGTAACACATAGAAAGGTTTCTTTATCATACTTTGCAATTAAACAAAGAAACAAACAAACAAATGAAATTCCCCCACCCACAAAATAAGATGGGAGCTATCCCTAAGGTTCTGCAGAATTCTCCTCAAGAGCAGAGTTGAAGTACCCCTATGCAGACATTCAATAGTGTAAACAGGCTTTGTGGAATTGTTTTTGAGTACACATTAGGCAAATTACACATGCAATAAACATAATGCATAATGACATAAATCCGGTATAAAAAATAACAACTGAACTAATGTTTAAATACTCAGACACTTTATTTCATAGAATCCACTGCCAGATGCTGAATTGAAAGGCAAAATATAGCCCATATAAATGTGACTTCCAAAATTAAGCTGAATACAATCAATGCTATTTCAAGTGCTAACAGATTCACTTAAGTTGGCTTTAGAAATGAGTTGTGATTATTTTCAGTAAAATTGGAACACTGAGTTATTTTATGTTTTCTACTCCAATTAGATGAGGTTTTCTCTGTTCAAATTTCAGTGGGATTCTTGTGGAATTATATATGACATCTGAATTAATACTGGAGCAGTTCATCATGATTAATGTCATTATAAGAAATGCTAAAGGGATTAATAAGGATTTCCTACTTGTTGCAAAGTGTGAAAACACTAGGGGCTTTGCCATCGAAGAACACTGGGGTGGCCCCATCTAGTCAGATCTTTTGGATCAGAGATATTAAATAAAAACATCTGTAAACTGCTAAAAGATTTATATTCCTCCTTTCTGGTATAAATAACATTACTAACTCTACCGTACTTTTGGGGCCCATTTAATTTAGCACTTTCTTCAGAAAGTACTTAATAAAAACTTTATTGTATTAATTATGATATTTCTAGTACATTATGAATTTATAGCTTGTCACCACATGTAAACTCATCTCCCAGATGCCCTGTAGAGGTAAAACCAAAACATTTTATGTATTATTAAAGTGAAAATTCCAGTAGTCTTAATGCTCTGGTCTTGTCATGTAGCACTCTGCAGACATGTCAAGAGTTACATTTGCTGCCATTTGATTTGTGCCTTCCTTGCAGTTGTCCCTTATAAATGGGGACCAAATATCTGAGACCCAAATCTCTAACACCTAATATTGTCTGGTTTTGACATTGCAGCTATTTGAGATAAAGACTACTGAAATATTACACTGATTGAAAGAAACTGTATATAGCCAACCTTTGTAAGTAGCTATAATTCTTATACTGGCAGGGGTTCAAAGTGACATCATAATTGTTATATAAATAACTGTTTAGGAAATACCTAAACCACAGAGAAAAAATGCCCTTAGATTTCTGAAAAAAATCTGTAAACCCTTTTTGAGAGAATAATATACTCATTCATGTGTGTACATAAGGGAGATTGTACATTAGGCTAAACTTTTAAATTATTTTTATGTGTTTTGGGAGGGTTCCTCTTCAAAAAAGTACAGTCTTATTCTGGAGGTCTCCTCTCTATGCAGTTGTGAATGTAACATGACTGCAAAGGATCCTGTTAGCAGGTAAGAAGGACTCCTGGGTCTTTTTCTCCTGAGTGTAGTCATAAAGAAATCGGTACCAGCTGTCTTAATCTTAGACTGAGTCTTATCCTAGCTACCTTTTGTTTCCTATCTAATTTAATTTCTAGTTTAAACTACCTCTGATGCATGAACAGGTAGAGTATCTTCAGAGGACAGAAAATGTTAAAAATTTTGAAGTTTTTTGAAGTAAATAGCTACTTGACCACTTTTTTCTTTCATCACTTATGACACAGAGAACCCAGAGGACTTTTCTAGACCACAAACTTAGAGGTGGTATTCAGCTACCAAAAGATATTTAAGTACTGACACCAGAACTGCCACAGGTTATATGAGACTTGCACAACCAGAGATCACAGAAGATAGTCTAGGACATTTAAACATTCATCCTTTTGCAGCTGAATGCCATCCTCAAATTTTAGATGTTGTGATGGCATGAATCCAATCATGTCTTATAAATTATATTCAAAAACTTATTAGCACACTCAAAGAGTTTAAAGGAGTTTTCTTATTTCAAGCCTTTATGTCTTGCTTCAGGCAATTGTGCAATGACACAACTAATTCTCATGAGGGATATTTCCAAAGTTTTTGTTTTCTTTCATCAGTGATATTGCTAAGAACCTTGAAATAGGACTCTTCCATTTAAAAGCTAGTATTCAATACGAGTATGAAGTTTGCATGGGAGAAATTTCTTAAATCCCAATGGGAAAACTTGAACATCCAACCACATGAAAACAATATGGACCAAAATATGTTCTCTCCTATTGTGAAAAAGAGCTCAATTAACCTTTCTCCATGAAGGTTTCCTGTGCTTCAATTCTGTTTCTGTTCAGCTATACCTGGCCACTCCAAGATCTAAATCAAGTTTTATGTTTTTAAGATAAATTTATAGTAAAGACAGTGACAATGCTTTTACCGTATAGAAATAGCAGCTTGTTGTAGTATCCAATCAATCCCAGTGTGATATTACAGTTTGTATAGCAGCTCCACACAGGACAGATGTAAATGGTAAATCTAGTGGCCTAAACTGTTCATTCTTCCTAGGAAAGTACACTTGAGATAACACAATAAATCCCTTCACAGTCCCAGGAGCCAAGAAATGAGAATTATGACATATGAAGGACAAATATGGCCTTTACAGCATTGTAAATGCATCATAAATTATATGGATTTTAGTATGTAGTTGTATAAGGCTATAAAAGGTATTTTATCCTACAGGTGTGAATGATGTCTGACATTTTGTTACCTCACTATTTGTGTGTAAATAAAATAACTCACAAGTGAAATCAGATTTTTAAGACCTAATGGCCCATTCTGTACATCACAGAAGCTTTTGAATAGTGTTCTACTTCAAAATAAAAAAAAAAGCCACCTGTCTTATTTGTGGACTGATCTGCACAAGGGTTGACAGTGTATGACTTACAATAAGAGCTGGAAGTCTGCATCAAATCATATAGAGGGTAAGATGGGCAGCAAAGCTCATATGGGGAAGGAAGACAAACTAGATTTGAAACATAGCAGAAGGGTTGTTCTGAGGGTTCTGTAAAAATATTTCAGAACCAGCGCATAAAAATATAAGGTACCGGCCCAATTTAGTTTTCAAGGACAGCGGGAAGTGCTAGTTAATTTAGTAGTCTCTTCAGTGGGAATATAACATTAAGAGTTGGTAGCTAGTTCATCTATCAAGAGACTGGATTCTCCATACTTGAAAGCAAAAAATGGGCATTGTGAAAGAACGGAAGAGCATAAGCAGGCAGGAATATGGTCAGTGGTACAGGAGGTTATAAGGCAACTGTGACTCAGATACCACAACACATAATTCTACTCTGCTTGTGTGAATTTGTGATAAAAGTTTTCTGTAAGGTTTGGAGTCAGCATGTTGACACATTCCAATACATAGTTTCTGTTACATGAGGAATGTTCAATCATCAAAAACCAGAGATGCCACATTAAGTATTAGTGTGGAGCCTTATTTCCCAGAATTGCAAATCTATTACTGCAACTATCATGCATACAATTAATTTATCAACCTTCCTGGTTCTGATCTAATGCACTGCAATGCTGAGAAACTACATAAATAGTTTTACTTGATAAACTAAAGGATATTCAGTTGGTGAAAGCAATATTTAATTTAAAATATATTCCACATACTGTGGTAGAAATTTTATCATCTTCTTAATATTACAAATTACCTTCACTGTTCAAATCTATAATCTCTGCTTTCCAGAGGGAAAAACCACCCTTCCTCGGTCAAAGGAAGTACCTGCCAGTTTCCAGCAGCAGCAGTAATGTGTACAGGAGTATAGCTGTGTTTTACTGGAATAATGCTAATTTTTGTGGCACCCATACCTGAGGATGAACAGGCAGAGCCTGGAGACAAACTGACACTCAGGAACTAAAATATGAGAGAAAGTAGCTTGCAGGTATGAATAAACAGCAACTTTTTTTTTTTAATTAAAAAAAGCTTGGTGATACAAAGAAGTAAAGAAAAAAATTACATTGACTGAAAACAAGGGTTCCTAAATAAGTGAAGCATTTGATTCCAGTGGATGAGCATCTTTCCAGAAAAAAAAAAATGCAGTTTCTGGAAGATGGCTTAATAGTAACTTGATATTTTTCCTCCCTGGAAATGCGTATTGGGTGATTCTCTAAATGTTCATTTGGTGACTTATTTCCAAAACAAAGAGGCACCACACTAGCAGCGCAAATATTAATCCCATTCAGTGTTCAGTGACTTTGAGTAGTGAATACATTCACATCTGTGGTTCAAGTTTTGTTCATGGAGACAGTTCAGAAAATGCTTATTGAGCTATTAACACTTGCTCCAAGTTCAGATTAGTTCAAGAAGATGGATATTGCACTGAGGGACTTTATTTTCCTAAAGCACCATTGAGAGCAAAAGCAAATGAGGAGGAAGAATAGCATAAGAGAAGATGCTGAATGGTCATAACACTCAGGTTGGAGAGAGGAAGAGGAAAGGAACTGAAGCAGAAAATTAAATGGTCTGATACTGACTTTGAATAACAGCTATGGGTCACCCTGAATCTTGCTGTACTGGAAATGCACACATTGTCACACCCCCAGCTGTGATCAGTTTTGTTAAGGTGCCAGCCATTTTCTCTGCATCTGTCTGTTCTTACATAAATACACATCCTTAGGCTAGCAAGAAACATCTAACCACTTACAAGACTATTCCATAATAAAATTGCCTTCTAGGTATTTTGGAAAATTTGGATATTTCCTTCTCCTTTCATTAAATCCTGCAAAGTTGGTCCTCCTGTGAGTTCTTCACTCATCAGAATCTAATTATTATTACCTTCCATTCAGGTTTGGCTGCCTGGGTCTAGCTATCAGAGGTAGTCTCATGGGAAATCAGACTTGCTGAGATATTTGTTAGCACTGCCAGTTACCTCTCTAGTGGGAGGCACTTTTTTTTTTGCTTTCATTAACTCTTTTTCTCTTTTCCTGCTGACCACTCTTTCAAACCCACAATCGCTGTATACCCACAGTGAGCTGAGGCAGCAAAACACAAAAGCCATGGATTTTTAATTGTAAAAATTATAGCTGGAAGAGATCAATTAGATTATCTTACTAGCACTGCAAGATTATATCATACTTTATAGTTTTCTACTGTTTTATTCCACCTAATTTTAAAACCTTGAGGGACAGGGCTTCTGTGCTTCCTTTAGAAGACTTTTCCACAGTTTAATATTAACTTACTGTTGATAGGAGGATGTCTTGTTTTCTTTTTAATCTACATATCCCTCTGCATAATACATTTCCATGACCCTTAAGTTACCTTCTTTTGGAAATATTTTAAATCAAACATTATTTCTTTATGCTGTCTCAACTATATGGGTTTTGTTGTTCAGAATAAAATAACACAATTGCTATGGAACATATAAATCATATAAAAACCTTCCTCTATTCTCTCATGCATGTACCTGTTTGAAAGGGTACTTTTCCACTTAAACTACCCTTATCAAAGAATATATGAGGATTCTTGAATCTAGAAAATAATTTTAAAACAGATTATTTCTGTCTAAAATTACTTTTCTTAAAGAATACAAGCTTGCTATACTCAGCAGTTTCTTTCTTTGTCTTTTTCTCACCACTTACTGTTAATATCTCTGCTGCATCCCTGATCTGTCCTTGACAAAAACCACCACTTAAGTTCCTAAGCCAATTTATATGTCTTCTTCACCCTCATCCATTTCAAAGTCTGCTCTCATTGGCAGTGATTTCCAGTCTAGATTTCGTTTCAGTCTTAGCACCTTGGTGTCTGAGGTCTTTTTCTACTGTGCAACTGGTTCTAGTAATCACATCTTCTCCTTTCCCATATTTCACTGCATTTCATTAAAACTCCCTGTTTCATACCTAACAACATCACATAGATTCAACTATTGATAGTGTCTTTCTGTCTCTCCTACTGCCTATCCAGTTCCCTGCATGAGCTGTATTTCACAGCTCTCATGAGCACTTTTAATTCTTCTCCTTAACACCACTTTTTCCATTCCCTGTTCTCTAATACTGGTAGTCAATGCTGCGTGCTTTTTCTCACATAATGACCTTGGACTGTTCTGCTCTTTTTTCATTTTTGCTAGCAAAGGCCTATGTCCCTACAGTCTTCTCTTAATTACTGCAGCTATAGCTGTCTATGCTTCTAGAGGTTTGTTTACTTTTTTCCAAGGCTTCTACAGTACCAATACACCTTGCCTTAGAAGACATTTATCATGCACATGTATTAATCTTAAACACCTCGTGCAGGTCCCAGCCCTTGCCCATGAGGTCCTGTCCAAAGATCATAATGTACTTCCAGATTTTTATTTTAATTTCATCCTTGGAAAAACCATCTTCATTCTTGCTCATGCTTTCTTTGTTGATCAGTCTGCACACCCACTTCAAAAAACATTTCATAGAATCATATAATGTTTATGCTTAGAATGTGCCTCCAAAATAAGTTCTAACCTCCTTGACAAAGATGCCTTTACTAGACTATGTTTCTCAGAGACCCTTCTGACCTGGCCTTGAACACTTCAAGGGATGGGGCATGCGCAACTTCTCTGGGTAACCTGTTCCAGTGCCTCACCACCCCCACAGTAAAGAATTTCTTCCTAATATCTAACCTAAAGCTACTCACAGTTTAAAGATGTCCCTCCTTGACCTTTCAATACATGCCTCCATAGAAAGTCTCTCTCCATCTTTCTTGTAGGCTCCCATCAGGTACTGGAAGGCTGTAGATGGGTCACCAAAAGAAAAGTTTTTTCTTTTTCATCTCCACTCCTCAGAAGGGTGGTCTCAATCTGTTCGTCCCCCAGCCTGTGTTGACCCTGGGAATAGCCCTGACCCTGTTGCATCACCTTTCATTTGGTCTTGTTAAACTGTGTGATATTCCCATGGGCACTCTCTTTGAACTTGTCCAGGTCCCTCTGGATGGCATCCTGTCCTTCAGATGTGTCAACAGCACCACTCAGTTTTCCTTTGTTTAACCAGGGTTTTGGCTAATCTTTCCTAAGCAATTTGCCATGCCTAGTGTCCTACTTATGCCTGCTTTTAGTTTGCAAATACAGGCGGAGGTATCACCATGTATGCATTATTTAGCAGGGCATCAACATTGGAGAAAGACCAAATAGAAGAGCCTGAAAATAGTTTGTTAACAACAATAGGGAGTCAGGAAAAAGCTACTCAAAACATAATTTAAGAAAATATTTGAATGAAGTGAAATGAGAAAATGTTTTATTATTGAAAAATGGGTAAGAAATGTGCACTTTCTGCTGCATACATATCACTACTAATATTTTGCATGTAATTAAATGTACAAGAAAGAAGGAAAATCTTTTGATACATGTTTCTATGTTCAACCTCTAAAAAGAGTGATTTCTTGCTACTTTATCTCTCATGTGGGTATTTCAAAAGCAAAAGCAGGCCTCAACTTGGTAAATCAAGCATACCATTAAGAATATTCCTATATTCTATTGAAGATTTTGACTGAAACATGCTTAAGAGTTTCATTAAATCACTATTATATTTTTTTCAGGTAAAATACTGCAATTTTTACATTTGTTTCAAAACACTAAACTGGTAAAACCAAGCAAAAAAATTAATGAAAACTTCATCAGCTGTTTTTATATTTTCTAGGCAAAAATTTTTGTCTTAAAAAATATTTTCTTCAACAGAACACTAGTTTTAATCAAAAACACTTTCAGCTATGTCTAAATCTGATATCTTTCTATCCAGGGGAATCAGAAGGTACTTTGTACTGAATTTAATGTCATGAAAACACTGCTACAGTTTATGTTACTTAAATATTATTCTCAGAAATATTACCTTTTAATTTTAATTTTTTATTCCCATGGGACAGATAAGGAACTGGAAAGAATACAAATGAGAATGGTTTCAGAGACAGGCATGCTTTGTCATTTGTCACTGCCAAAATCCATCAGTAATATGGTATCATGAGAGGGAACTGTTGAAAGACTAAGAATTTTACTGGAGCATTTAAACATGATATTAAAGTGAGACTTGAAGCAATGCCCCTAAAGAAAACTAATGCTTACTTTGTTAACTGCTGTGAAGCAAGAAAATGTAGACAGGAAGCCACCATTTATCTTCTTTTTGTTCCCTAGGGCTCCTTATGCTAACCTGCTTGACTTTTTAAAATTTCCAGCTTGTTTGATAATATTACAGGCTTGGGAACATTTCACTGGACTGAGGAGCAGGACAGTAGGAGCTCCTTTCTACTCCCTGACCTGTGGCAGGAACAGAAATTGCTGCTGATTCCCTTGTGCCCCTTCTCAGAGTGTGGGTAGGTCCTCACAGGCCAGAAAATCAGCTAATAAGTGGTGGAAAGGAAAGAATAGAAAAAGAAAAAAGAATGGTCAGAAAAAGATTTTAATATCACCAGTTTTTCAAAGGCAGACATTATACTTATCTGTTCAACCACCCTCCTCCTCCTCTTTTTCAAATACTGAGTCATGAAGGCAGAACCTAATAGAGTCTTTGAACTAATTCAGTTTCTGTAATTTACCATGGCTCATTGACTTGTGCCTGTGGGATTCCTGAGTGGTCTCTCATCTGAGTGCTAAGCTGGCCCTTGAGTACTTAACTTCAAGACAAGATCAGGTACGCTCAGATGGGATGACTGACTTTGCAACAGTCCCACGTCTTTTCCCCTTTAAAATTGGTTGTGAAAAGGCTAAAGATTCACGGTATCATGAGGACAGAGGTTCTTCATCAGCACGATAATGAGCAAATTTCCAAGAGCTCTGGAAAATATTGTGCTTCATAGTTGATTGGTTAAGCATTAAAATACCCTGGAGAGATAGCTGATTAAATGTTATTTTCCTTAAATCATGAAAATGCGATCATGAGGAGGCAGAAGAAAATGGAGTATTCAAGACCACACCATGAATCCATGTCAGAACTCAGGATATCTTCACCTTTGTCGATAAGGCTTTGAGTCAGGCCATACTTGGCTAATTAGTGTTTTCCAGTTCCAGAGGGCATGAAATTTAGTAATAAATGACTAATATTTTAATCAGATATATGAAGTTATGGTATGTCCAGATACACTATAGAGTGTGAGAACCCGGGAGGTGCTGAATACCTTCAGACACAGCAGGAGTCATATGAGGTATGAGTATTATTAATATTGTACATTATTACATTCATTCTGTGGTGTTTTCAGTTTCCCAGAAAAATATATTACTTATGGTGAAAAAAAATTATTTGTCTTTTTGTCCACTGTATTTTTTGACACTTTTCAACTTTAAAGGTACAAGTAGCAGACAAGCTTGCCATTTATCCCAAATGATCCTTAACAGCCCCTCTTTAACAGTTTTGTGCTGCTATGTGTGCAATCAGTGGCACCATAATTATATTCCATAACAAGCAGAAGGGCCAACTGCACCCTGACTTGCTTGATAAGCTGATGCATTTTATGGCAGCTGGGCAAAGCAGTGGTGTTTTCAAATATGCCCTCTTAAGTTAGTTTCTTTCACCCACACACTAAAAACATTATGTAAATTATCAAATAATTTCAGTGCTGCTCAACAATTTGCATTATGAGATTAATGATCAAACCTGAAAACCTTTTTCCAATAGCAGGGGAGGATCAATCAAGGTCAAAATAATTTAAAAGACCGGGCAAAATAAAGCATAGAGAAGGTAACCATGTCTTTGCTGTTATCAACAGTGACAATGCTTGGTAGCTGGCCAAATCAGTTTCAGTGTCAATATTATTCAGCTTGTATAAAGTAACTTATTGAAGGTTTCAAAGTTCCTTTTTTCAGTTGTAATGAGAAATTCATTGACTGCTGGCCATTCTGAAAGTTGGTGCCGAACAATTAGAAAATATTCCCTGCATCCTACAATAAGCTGAGTTGGTGTAATCAGAACTGGATTTGCACAGCTGAGTTAGAAAATAGGCCTATGATGGTTCAGATCTGGGAGACTGTTTGGTCACAAGGCCCAGAGGATTTGATTCCTTGACTGCAAATATTTCACTTATGGAATCTCAATCCTTTAAATAAATAGTGAACACCCAACTGGGAAATTGTTTAGAAGTCAAATTCCACCAAGTGAAATTCAGTTGCCTTTTAGTTCCCTTTTACAGGACCTTTATTTCTGGGGTGTTGTAGGTCTTTGGCTGTTCTCCTCAGTCCACATTCAAAGTCTGTGACAAGCTAAGGAATTTCTTTACTGATTTAAATGATTACTGGACTGGGCTTTGTTGCTTTTGTTGTCACAGTGTTTTTCTTTGTAAAATAGAATTTGATTGTTGAATTTTTTTTCCTTCTTTCCCTTTCTTTTTCCTTTTCTTCTTCACTTCCTGTTCAGTTTTATTTTCCTTTTCCTCCTTTATTCCTCTTTAAATTTTAAATTTTTTTCTTTTTTCCTTCTTTCCCTTTTTTCCCTTCTTTCACTTCTTCCCACTCTTCCTCTTCTTCAGTCTTCCCTTTCCCTTCCTTTTCTCCCCTTTTCCCTAACTCTCCCAATTTTTTTTAAGATCGTAGACATCATCTTTCAGTTATTTACTCAATCAGTCTTTTCTCATTTTCCAGCAAAAACTAACAAGGAATCTTCTCACAAGGTATTAACACAGATCAACACCAGCAGAATGAAATGAACACTGGGATGAAATGAACTCAGTAACTCCTGTGTCAATAGATATTTATTCTTCCAGAGCTTTTGTTTAACTCTCAGTCTGGAACCTTTTGTACTGGTTGCATAAGCTTCTAAACAATTAAATTAAATGTTTACCATCATCTTTGATATAACTGATCTCTTCTTTTACCTTTACACATTATTTTTTTAGCGTATTCATTAATCTGCATTCATTATTCATATTCACTGTGGGAAGTTGCTGCTTCTTTTCAACATTCTCTCTGTTTGAGGATTTTTATTTCTGAGACTTTATCTACCAAACTTTATCTAGCATAGAGTCATGGGAACTCTTAATCACTCTCACTTCTAATATAATCTCTGCATTTATTCTGCATTTACAATATTTTCTACATTACAGCAAATATTGCTAGGCTAAAGTTCTATGATTGCAATCCTGTCAGAATTGTCTATATGGAGAATTTTCTTTTTTTTTCTTGAAGAAATTTTGTCCATTGCTCCACTATCTATAAGTGTCCCTAGAGATACTCTATAGAAAACTCTCAGGATTTGTATTTTTTTGAGGATATCTCTGTTTTTTTGGAAGCAGCCTAAGTGAGCTGTCATTTGATATGATGTTCACAATATTAAGCTCCATATTTAATGGATCTTGCCAAAGCTGGAGAAAGGATGGTGCCAAAGGAAACAAACAGCTCTTTGTGAAGGGGCCTGAAACAAGAGGCAGCTGTTTGAGATGAGGGGCAGATATCCATGGCTGGTAGGGATGGAAAGTGCTGAGGGTTATCAGTATCAAATTGCAAAATCAATATCCTCTTACACCAGCTTCATGGGAATGACACCAAATGGTTCTTGATTTCTTAGCATTGTTTAAATATCACTCAGTTGAAATGTCATGGGAGGCACATGATAGATGTAGACTGTGCTGAACAGAGCCCAGTCTTGTGTTTGGTTGGTGACAGCCTTGGCAGCAGCAATAAAGCCATTCTTCTGTAAGTGAGGAGGGTGGAAAAGACAAAAAGAAGTGGGAGAGCTGAAGGAATGAAGGACTGGATTGGGCTACTCAAGACCATCTACATGCATAGAAAATATACACATTTGTTCAGGGAATTAGACAGCTGGAGACAGCCAAGCAGTCATTGTCATCTGCTTTGCTTTGCCAAATTCCTATGGCACCTACTGGGGTGAGGTGTTAAAGATGAGAGAAAAAACTAGCACTGCTTCATGTCTATACACACATATGCATATACCCACACCCCTACAGGATGCCAGTGACAGAACTAGAAACTCTGTTTCTCTTAGAATTTTCCTGTCTGTATGAAACTTCTGCCACAAACAGTCTTTTTTAGGCATTGAAGAGAAAACTAAGTTTTACCAAGGCTTTGAGAAGTCTTTCGTGACTTTTGGTGTTGTGTGTTTCCTTTAAGAGACTGAATTTGAATGGAAAGTCAGGAGGAAAACTAAGATTAAGTCAATGAAGAAAGTGGATCAGAGAATAAGCAGGTTGGTGAAGAAGATCAATGGAAAAATGAGATAGATTTGTCAAGAAGTCTGTAATGCTAATAAAGGCACACAAGCCAATTTTTTTTCTGATAGTTTACTGATTTATTTTTATTTGCGAGTACTTAGCGAATTCCTGAAATCTGATTTGTAGGAATGACGAGTACTCTGTGCAAGGATGATACCAACAGGGGTGTGTACAGAACTTATAAATGTGAAGCAATGTTAAGTCCTTGAAAAAAATTTGCCTAGTGACTTAAATTGGCCACTTCAAATCTATGGTTACTGTGGACTTTAATCTCTCCAAGTATAGCATCTCAGCTGAGAATAGAGGAAGTGTTTCGAAAGGGTGCTGTGAAAATGAATGCATTATAGAGATGAGTTACACAGAAAAGCCCATGAGGAAATTAATAACTCTGTCTTCTGAGCACTGTTATAATTGTTTGCAATAAATAAGGCCTAGAGCTGCATAGTGAAGAATAAGGAGAAAACAAAATACTGAGCTGCTGCTCATTAAATGAGCACTGTTTCATCTGCACATTGAATGAAGCAGAGGTCCTCTGGGGAAAAAAATGTGACTGTGTAATTAAAAAATATACCATCATGTATTCACATGAGGGAGACAGATTAAGGCAACTCGAATTCTGACATTTTCATATTTTGAGTGCCTTCTACGCAGGTTGTTTTGCAGACCTTGGAAACCAAAGCTTTAGACTGATTTTATGTCATCAGATATTCTCTACAGACTCTTTCATCAATCCAGCCAAACCTGGCAAATTTACAAGGACATTAAAGGAGACATTCAGTTAGAGGTTAGCTGTGTAAATATAAGTGTGTTAGGATAGTTGGCACCTACAGAGAGTAGGTGTCTAAATTCCTGGTACAGTTGGAGGAGAGCTAGTATCAAATTAACTGCCTGCACAACTGTTCAGTGCCTTTTGGTGTAAACTTATATGCACCCAACCTGGCAGGTTTCCTCCTGCCACTAAAGGAGCATCTCTCCTAAGTCCTGTGTCCAGTTTGCCTAACCCTTATGGTGACCAAGTGCTTCTCAAATACTGGTGTACTCCTGACCACAAAATTATTATCTGGAGCACTTCAGTGAACATCTCCAGATGCAAATTTGTCATCTGGATCATTCCCTAGGCTCAGCTGACCTGTTAGACAAGATCTCCATTGAATGAAATGGGAGCCTTATCCTTAGATACCTAAACATGAATATCTAAATTTAGATGTCTTTTTATGACACTAAAACCTGTATTAGGTACTTGAAAAAATAGTATGTTCTTTTATTGTACCTCCCTGTTGGAATTACGGGGTGAATTCAATCATTATCCATTATAACTCAGCAAATTCCTTGTCAGTTAACATCCATACATTAGCTGATCATTTGGGATGCACATAGCACCTGATTAGCTGTAGCGGATGTTCTCTCTTGTCCAGATAGAAGACAAAACATAGGTAGTGCACATGGGAGGAAACAGGGAAAGGAGTTCTGAGAGGCACAGGAAACAAAAAGAAGATGCTGTCTGTTGATATGAGAACCATCTGGAAGTAATGCACTAAGGGTGTTAACATTGCAATGTGGTATTGCAATAAGAAATAGATGATGCACAAAATGTATGACACAGATCATTGGAAATATGGTTTGATTCCTTGGTTCACAGACAATGCATTTTGTAACATATTTAATTTTGGGTAGTTGTTAAATCATCCATTTTCTTTAAAGAAGCATGTGAATTCTTTAGCTTTAAATGTGGTTTCTTTTTAAATGTGACAATTGTGTTTTGGAGGGGTACTGCCAATTGCTCTCAGGTGATCAGGTGACAGGTAGGAATACAGCAGACATATTACCACTATTAAGGAATTAATTTTTGTCAAGAGCTCATGCCTAAGTCTGCCACTCTAGTCTCCTTTTACTTTTTAGAATTGAGATAGTCTAGCTTAGCTTGAATCCAGGAGGCTTGGGATAGATCTCGTAAAGGCTCCTGGTAAGGCAAATCTCCTAAATAAATAATATGCAGGAGTGAATGAATGAATAGTCTCAGGTATTATCTAAGGAATGTTAAATTGTTTTCAGAACTGTACCAGATTTCTTTGGAGTCTCTGTGCTTGTCTATTGCCCATAAGCATGTTCAGTTTCTCAGTTTAGGTTATTAGTTGGCTGAAGTTACCTGTAGAGTCCTCAAAATATGAGGATAAGAATTTAAAATAAAACCACACAGATTAAATACTCTGAATACTGTTCATGAGGCATCTGTGGGATTTTAAGTGTTATATTATATATATATATATATATAGATAGATAGATAGATAGATAGATAGATAGATAGATAGATAGATTCTGACATTTTCTAGAGGTCACACTTCCTTTACTGTCAAAAGTAAGAGGAAATTCCTCTTTTTTGAGATCTACTATCCCACTGCACTCATTATATCCATAGTATATCTCATAGATTAATTTTAGCTTCTCTCCATTACCATCCTCTTCTTCCATTATATTTTTGACACTGCATCTCCCAAGTTTGACTGTTCAGCAGTCAGTGTGTTTATGCCACCCATATCCCATCTGTCTCTCTTCTATATTTTATTTGTCACTCATTGTGTCTTGCCTCACTTCTCCCACACACTTTACAAGGTTCTCCTTTTACGGATGTTCTTGTTGCTTATAACATTTTGTACTCCTGGCTGTCCCATTTTCCTTCCTGACTCGCCAGTGCCTGAGACCTCCATGTGTGTCTGGTCTATTCTTTGATGGTAGAAATTTGAGGAAATAGTGTTTCAAGTGATGCAGCAATTAATCAGTTGTGAAGTATGATTAGTATAAACCTCCCATGCAAAGAACCTTGAGCAACATTTAGTCACTCTAACCTACTTCTGTCATTTGAAACCAGGACTCATCTAGCTCCTGAGCCTGGTACAGTATCAAAACTATACTACCGTGGATAATCCTTTTGAGAGGAAATTTAGATACTTGATTCTGTTTTTCAGGCAATTGGTCCCTTTCCATCTTATATTACACCCCTGCTTGGATTGTCAATGAATTTCTAGTTGCAGCAGCCACAGTCATATTAGGTAGCATATCCCACTGTGGGCTGTGTATGAAATTTATGCCTTTGATTTTTGTATATAAAGCCTCACTATTGTGGCTGTAGGCATTTTATAAACCTCAGAATGAATAACGAAGATATTCACAACCCACGCTCCCACACTCCATTACAGATATGCTACAATCAGCTGGGAGTCATGGCATTTATCAACTGCTGAAGGATAATGCAGTTTATCACTTTTTAATGAATTATTTTCTGTACTGCTCATTTCCAGAACAGATAAATACAGTCAAGGACATCCTATATCAGGAGGGAGTTACAGTGAAATTTCTTCTAAGTTTAATGACATTTAGTTAAATCCTTCCCCACACCTTGCAGTTTTTTTATATTGTACTGTGGTACAGAGGCTGGTGCAGAAGGATGATACAAAGCACGGGTGAGGTATGTTATTCTTACACCCACCATAAAAGACGTGATAAAAAAAAAAAAAAAAAAGTCAAGGGCTTCAGCTCCCTGGAGGGGATGAAGGGAATTGTAGAGTAGAACACTGTCATTTAGGTGGTCATCAAGACAAGAAAATTTTGAACTTTCATCTTGAAGAGATTTGTGCTGCCACTAATAGAAACAATATTATTTTGTGGTATCTAGATATTTTTAATTCAGACAAGGTTTTTGAGAAAGCCTTCTCAAGTCCACCTTTCAAATATAAATTTGGAAACAGGAGCCAGAGCTCTCTGGGAGATGACACTTCCATATTGCTGCTGTTTTCAGGAGTTTGAAAGACATACCAAGATATCTCAGGCTTTGTAAAGGAAAACCCTCCCAGAAAACAACCAACTAATGAAAAAAACCCAAAAAAAATAAAAAAACAAGCCAAATCAACATGCATACTAAATAAAATGTAGGTATCAGAAACCTCAAAAAAAAAATCTCCTAATGAAATGGCTTTTAAAAATGTATGTTCAACAGTGTTTCAGCTTTGGTAAAATGAGGTGTTGTGACAAAAATTTGGAGTTACTCTGGTAAACTCTCAGAAGAATGCTATTAATATTTGAAACTAGAACCTTTTCAGATGTATCAACACTGGCATTCCTACAGATGTGATTAATGACTGGTCCACATTACTATCTAGATATTATTCAATATATCATGGCTGGTTTATTGATGTAGCTGTTGGCATTTTGTCAGAATTTTGTTAGCAGCAGTTAGGAATATTTTACATATCTCTTTTCAGTAATGCTACTCAATCTGGTTTGTATATTTTTGTTGTAGTTGTTGTTATTGTTGTTTAATGAAGATGCATTTTAAGAGTTTCTAATTATTTTAACTTTTGGTTATGGCTATTGTCCATGTTCAGACTTTGAATTTTAGATGTCCTAGATACTCTATCAAATATTCTGATATCACTACTCATGCTCTTAATGGTTCAAGCATCTTAATGTATGATTCTTTTTGCTCTTACATGGCTCTCTTTTTTCTGTTTATTTGAAACATTCTGATTTGGGCCATGATTCATTACTCTAGACATATAAGTCTAAAGCCATTCAGATTTCCAGAAATTTACTGAATAGGTATCAAGATCAATGCTAAAGTTATAATCCTCTTAAAATGTAATTGACTTGAATTTTTATATGGTCTTAATAAATTATATATAGAAGAGAAGTAAATGTTCTTCTAGCTAATATATTTTCTCCTTCTAATGGGTTAAAACATGGTCACACTACTTATTAAAATATAATCTTAACTACTAAATGCCCCAACAAAATTCATACTGGAAAATGTTATTACTAATGTAAAAAGTTTAAGACAAAATGTTACCAATAAATGTATAGTTGTGAGTTTTCGGTTGTATGTTATCTTGTACATTATGTTATATATTTTCAGACAAGTATGAATAGGATAATATTTAGATATAGTTAAGAATTACATAGGAAGATGAGTGAAAATAGTTTGTGATTTGCAAATAAAATACTCAGCATGAATCCATAAAATCTGTGGAATTAACAGCAGTGGGGTTTTATGGAGGAGTTGGAGACAATTGAATGTTAGCAGGTTTTGAATATCTAATTCCCTTATGCATATTTTGATACTTGTGTAGTGCCAAAAGGTATGTTATTCTCTTTTCCAAGGTCAAAAATATTCTAAGACACTTTATAAGAAATTCAAATTAATCTGCTTTAGTTTAAATATAACTGTTTTCTTTTAAAAATAAGTGTCTTTTTCTTCTAAAGGGAAATGAGAAACCAAATTTGATGAAGATCTTATAAAATATGCTTCAGCCTAAAGAAATTTTTCCTTTCCAGTTATCAGTTCTTTTACCAGGGGGTATTTGATGGATAGTTGAAACATGACTTTAGCGATATTTGTATGGATAGCAACACTGTAACAAGGCTCCCATGGCTGCAAATTGTATCCTTATAAGAATACTTCAGGATTTGAAAATATTTAAGTAATCACAGTTTTAGAGTTATCATCTGGTAATGCCTGGGAATTGGTGACCCAAGGGACTAATTCCAAACATTACTAGAAAATGACATTGCTCATGTCAGTATGGAAGTGTCTTGGTGAATATAAACCATAATATAAAAGCATTTGCAAGCAATTTAACCATCTGCTGTTTCCTGTCAATACCATTTAAAAATAAGCTCATAGCTTCACAAAACAAGTCAATGTGCCAGCACCTGAGGTAAAAGTCTTTGCAGTCCCAAGAGGATACATTCTGCTTTTTTTTCTCCATCTCAGAACTGCACATTGTCTCATGATGTTAATAGAAAAAGACTGGAGCTTAAACCTACGTATGGAAGCTGCTCTTCTCAACTCCCAGTCTTCCTGGACCAGAGGATTAGAAAAGTGTCCCTCTTGTCCCCATTAGCTCTGCTTGCTGCTCAGGTGGAAGGGAGATACCCCAGAGGGTGGCCAAGGCAAGGAAAGAGACATACCCGAAGGTATGGTGCTGAGTTACCATAAAAGACCTATTGCTGTGGGTCTTGTATGGTAATAGCATGCAGTGATTTATTGTCATTACACATTTCATTACTGTGTCTATTTTTCATAAGTCTCTCTGTGCTTGGTTTTGCAAGGCTGATAGATCCAGGCACATTTGTCCCTCTGGATTTTGTATGAATGAAAATCAGCTTCAAGACATTGTCACACTAGGCCAAATGAAGAATGTGTCCTCACTGGGCCCCTCTTTTTCTGTGATCTATCCTGACTTCAGAATTATTTTTGAGGTCATGAATGGCTGAAAGCAAATTAGGTTGGATTTTTTTCCACCTCAGACAGTTACTGCGTAAGAATCTTGTAATATGTTCCTTTGCTGGAAAAGTCTTCCATCACTTCTTTCCTTTTTTCTTGAAATATTGCTAAAGTGAAGCATGATACTGAGTAAAAATTAATATGCAGAAAGTTCCACAAAAGTTATTAACACAATAACTCTATGCAATTTTGCTTTTGCATGTAATACTTGTTTAATACTTGTTTATAGTTTTCAGGTTGACATTGATTTCTGTCTCTTAACAAACTTGAATTCCTATCACACTTTTGTTTTGGTTTCTTTTTTTTTTTTTTTTTGAAACTCTTACTAACTCAGTAGTTAGCATTACAGAGTATTCATTCATTTCAGCTCAGTTTGCTTGGTCACCAGCTGTGTTATTGAGTGCCTTACATAAGAAACCCTAAACATGTGAAAATAACACACTGGCTTTTTTCAACTTCTTATTCGATGCCATATTTGGAAGCTCATTCATGGACCACTGGGAGGTTCATTCATGGCCCACTGGGAAAGGTTAGGACTATAATTAGACCTTTTTTTCTCAGGCATTTCAGCAATAGAGTGCATGAAGGTTACTAACAGTTTTCTTTTAATTGATCCCCAGTGATTTTACTGTAAAGCTGTTAACTTGTGCACTGGGGACCCACAACCCACAGGCTTCTTGCACTGACATTTGCAGCAATGATTAGAATGTCATTGCTTTCCAATACTTCATTGTCATTCAGGGAGCACTTGAAATGCCTTTTGCCTAGTGTTGCAATGGAACAGACATTTGCCACCACACATACATATACGCAAACGCACACACAGGCTTTTCCATTTCAGCACCACAAGCCTTTGAAATTTGATTTGTTTTGAACATTCACCTCAGTATTGCCTTTCTTTTCCTCACAGTGTCTCTCTGTTGTCTCTCATACTAATGGAAACAAAGCTAAACCACTCACTCTGCACATAATAGTGGACCCCAAGGGCTAAATGTCTGTCAGTATGAAAAAGCGTGAAAACAAAGAAATTGTAACTATTTGTGTGAGTGCAAGAACTAATGTTTGTCCCTGTCAATTCTCTCAGGTCTTTGAACGTGAAATCATTCATTCAGTTTCAACTCTGATCACATCACTTAGTAGAGATCAATACTCAAAATTTTAACAGGTTCCAAGACCAGTGTACTTAATATGCTGGAGGGTTTAGGAAAGAGTTTAAATAAAAAAGGGGGATTCTGGTAGATAAACTCTGCTATCTTTCCCTGGATTGTGCAGCTGTGATTGGAAACATCACTTTTGAGCTCATATTTTTCAGACTTTCTGTCTGGATCAAGATTAAATAAAAAGCATACATGTTATTTTAAGTGGGTTTTTTTGGGGGGTGGGGGGGTGGGTGGGGGAGTAGACCCATTGATTTCAATATAAGTAATAAACAGAAAACCTCATTTGGCAGGAGTGGCAGGATTCAGGCATCAGTCACTCTTACTGTTCTCTTGTTATTGAAATTTAACTGAGGCTGAACAAAATGGGTTTTAATTTTCTTAAAAAACAAAAAAAATATCAAAATATGAAAGTAACATTGAACTAATATGGTTTAAGTTAAAGTTTTTTATGAAGGATTTTAAAACAATGCCTAGGTTAAATGAAAATAGGTTGTACTTCCTTTGAAAACATCAGGAAAAAAAGCTTCACTTTTCACCTGTAATCTCCAAAAGAAAAGGACATTTTTTCCACAAACTAAAACTTGAAAAATTCTTTCTAAATATCTCTGAGGAGCAAATTATAAATTGGTTTAATCAGTATGCTTTAAAACTTTCATTCCAATTAATTTCCTAGGTACAAATTCTTTAAATTCAGCATTGAAAAGTCTATGTAGAAATGCACAGTTCAAGGTGAAGTTTGTTTATTTGTCTGTTTTTGTTTCAGTAATACAGAGAGTAGAGGGGACAAGATTAGTGTTCCATGTGTCTCTGAAAGGACCAGGAGGGAAATAAACAGAACAATCATAATAAATATGGAAGGCAAATGACACCTCCTACAGTGCCAGTTGACTGGCACATGTGGTATTGAGTGACAGTGCAAGGGCAAAACTTTTAAGTGCTTCTACACCAATCTGGAATCCTAGGAATAAGATGAGTGCTTGGCATCAAATGACAATACTGATTTAAATATCTCAGGGACCTTGTGGAACTCTGTAGGAGATGCTGGTGCTAACTTTCCAGTCATGACAGACTGACTTGTTCACACAGTACACGAAAGATAGTTTAAGGCATTGCAGCATAAAATACTGTGGGAGTAGAGGAATTACTGGCAGATGGAAATCCCATACTCCAACAGAATAAACCTAGTGCTTTTCTTGTACTGTAACTTGATAGAGATCAGGGTATGTTAAACAGCATCATGGTAGCTGCAGCTTTAGCATAGGTGTTGATAGTCAGTGATTTAAACTACCTATATTGACTTACTGGGAACAGATGAATGCAATAAATAATTTCTTTCTGGAAAATCTTGATTCAGACTCCACAAGAAAAGGTGCATCTCTGTATCTTGAGACACAGGACCTGATTCAAGGAAAAAAAATGAGAAAGCTGCTCCTTAGTTGTGATCACTAAGGAATTTGATTGATCGTTTTCTTAGAAAGAGTGGACCAATTAAATATAGCGCACAAATATTGACATTATTCTTGAATATTTAAGACACAGAACAACATAAAAATGAGAAATTAATAAAAAAACCACAATAGCATAAAGCAGTTTTCTAAAAAAGAAGACGTCTGCAAACAGTCTAGAAGCTGTTCCAAATGGTAATAAAAGCAAATAAAAAATTTTGGATAATGGAGAATATGAGGAATTTGGGATATAGAAAGTGGTCAAGACCATCTTTTAATATCTACTGCTGTCACTGATGGAGAAGTAATAGTGGGCTCTTTGACCACACTCTTATGCAGCAAGGCACTTCTTATTCAGTTCCCACTGGTTCTCTGAATATTGCTGTCCCAGCAAATTAAACAGTACCAGGGTCTGGTACCTAGGTTGTAGGATTAAAACTGGTAAGCTACAGGCTACTGAGGTTAAGCTATGGCCATTGTTGTTCTCATTGAGCAAGTTGTACACAGACAGCTTTTCTTGGGAAGCTGGAAGTGTTTAGCTGTATGGATGTGAGCTGTTACCACGCCAGCTGGATGAGCTGTTACATTTGATGTAAAATTATAAGCACAACGACTAGATTGCAAAGGCAGCTGATGGTGTCAGGAGAGGCCTGATCCTTAGAGAGAGATGTGCATATAGATCAGAACAGATGTGTTAGTACTTGTGTCTGCCAGATTATTGCACCTAGTAAAAAAAACCCAAAAAACCTAAAAAGTTGCAAAGCTCTAAGCTTGAACTACTTAAAAAAATAAAAAAGAGTAGTGAAAACCCAATTATTATTATTTTATATTATGAACTGTGTGAAATCCCAGGATACTTCACAAATATGCTGGTTCTAGTAAGTTTTGTTCATTTTTTCTAGTCTATATTTAGGGAAGTGAAGTAAGACCATGATCAACTCAATTTTTAGAACCAGAAATCTTTTTAGCTCATCCAAAAGTAAATATCCATTTATTTGGTCAGCTGAATTCAGTAGGTGTTTATGTATACACCAATTTCTAGTGTAATCTGAAAATGTCTGTGGATCTCTAGGATGTAATTGCAGGGCTGTAACAGACCACATAGGACCTCTGGCACATCTATGCCCTTCCTGGGGAACAATCAGAGACTGTATCAAACAGGACACTGTCAGTGCAATTGCACTAGTTATGAGATGTAAGTGAGAAAATGATTTGTACTCTAGATGTCTACATTAAGTAAGTGAATATAGCCCCAGGTGTTTCTGCTCTGTGATGGGATGGAGAGAGATAGTAGAGTTCAACATTTATTAAAGGTCATTCCATCTTAAGGTGAATTTGTCTCCGATAATGCCTATTTCTCTGGGAATTACAAGGACTTGCATCACAAGCAAGTGATCCTGTGCTTCTTTCCAAACTAAAGATGAGATCACTTTTATGGGATAATGTTTTTTTCAAATTGCAGTTGGAAGGAAAATTCCATCATACAGGGTATGCAAAGCACCGAGGTCTTGATTAGTCACGCTGATTCAACTCCGTTTCCTGAAGTGAGCAAAGATGCATGCCTGGTAATTTCAGCATGTTCTCTCCATTTAACTAACCCAAGTTAAATTCAATGTGGATATTCAGAACTGAATTCTTTTGGTAGTTAATATCAGCAAAAATGAAGTATTTTTTCCTCAACTGATTTCCTTTTCTGTTAGACCTATTTAAAAAAGAACACTACACAAAAATCTCTCAGAGAACTATAGCATCTAAAGTTATACTTAATGAACATTTGGACAGTGATGTGCAGTGAATCAAGTAATTTAAGATCAGAGTTTCATTTTTTTGCTGCTATTAGAACCCTGTGAAGTATCCATAAATACATATTCATTCTCTGACTTTTTTTCAGATCCCCCCTGTTTTATATTTTTAAATTCTATTTCTTCTTTCTACCACGTGGAAGATTATTCAATAATTAGGTCCTATGTACATTTCTTTATGTGAAATATGTATGCAGGCATTTGTCAGTAAAAATTAATGAAGAATTAACATTTAAGTTTCATACAAAATATGTTTTGTAAACTAATTTTATGTGAGTATGTGTATAAAGTAAACATTTGTAAAAAATGGAAAATCATCACATGAAATATGATAATTTCTTTCTAGGTAATTTTTTTGGGACAACTTGGCTAGCAATGGTATTTTGAAAGTTTTCGCAACACATATTTCTTATCAAAAAGATCAGCCAAACACCTCCAGAACTGTTATCATCACACAATATAACACATTTGAAACCTTTAGTCTACATTATGTAGGATGGACAGAACAGAATTTTTAAAAGTTTACACTAATTTGCTGCAGATATTGATTATGTCAATGCTAATATCTATGGAGATTAGAAGGGTACTGCTGTCCTACAAGGTTAGAGAGTGCTATGGCTAGTTCTTGCCCTTACACCAAAAGAAACAAGTTAAATGTGTTAATATCAATAAATACTACCTCAGAGCCTAAAATCAGGTGTTCATACCCAAACTGTTGTAAGCTCTGATGATGCTAATACATGAACAGTGCCTATTGAAAGAAAGCTCCTCCCAACCAGTCAGAAGTATTCCAGAGTCTGTCCAAGAAATTTAACTGTCCAGGTAAATTAAGTAATGGTGCCTGGGACTGTGGCCTGACACTTATAATTTTGATTTCTCAGCAAAGTTAAAATAAGATGTCTTTGTTTCCATCACTAATTAATGTTTTCTCCTCCCTTTCTTTTCTTCTTTCCTTCCTGATGTGAGTGCTGATCAGCATTCAGAAAGATAGGTGGAGAAATTTTGCTGTGGCATTGGGGAGATCAGCTTTAGCAGCCATAGTATGGGCATTCTAACAGGCTCCTGCTGTGCTGCCTGTCCTGGGGTGCCACGGGCTGCCGTGCAGATCTCAGCCTCTCAGACACGGCTGCAGGTGCCAGAGGATCCCCTGGCTCCTGGCGGACACAGAGGTGGCCACACAGATGGAAGTGCCCTGGGCAGACCAAATTCTTTTCCCGCACCCTTCTCAGCAGTCAGTAGGTGGCAACACCTTTCTGTGGATGGCAGAAGTATTATAGCCCATTACAAATCCCCTGAGCAATTCCTGGGTCTTTTGCTTTCATGGTGAAATCTCTATGAGGGTTTTCCTAGCATGAACAATCCTGACATGTGAAGCTGTAATCCGTGCATGAGCCACCAGAGCCACCATAATGTATCATAGCAATAGGGCTGTAATGTTTAGGTACTGCATTAATCATTATTTGATTTTTTTTTTTTTTTTCACAGCAGGTGCTTTTCTAAATGAAATTATTCCATTGATTTATTTTTTTTCCCTAGGATCTCTAAAGAGAGAAGTGACATTCCTGACTAAAGATGTGAAACACTTCATTTAAAATCACCCCTGGATCCCCAGTCCCACACACACACAAAAAAAAAAAAAAAAAAAAAAAAAAATAAAAAAAAAAATCTGTTTTTTCTTGGTGAATACAAGAAGCACCTGGCCTGCCTTTGATTATTCCTCTGTGTAAATTAGAGGGAAGTAAGCTACATTTATTTTTACAGATTTTAAATATTTAATTGGCAGTTAGATGAAAAAATAGCTGGAGATTTTTTCTGCCCAGTGAAAAGAATAATTCTGGACTTATATGAATATAAAGAGAATTCAAAAAATAATATTGATTGTAAGATACAGGATGCTACCATTACTATATTAGTAATAGAAAAAAGCCATTAACCCTACAGCTAATTAAAATGCTTAAACTGGTTTACACTGTCTCTTTTAGCAGGAAAGAGATTGAGCAAAAAATGCAGCTAGGAACAACAAAAACATTAGGGTGTCCTACAGTGTTTTGCTTCTCTTGGAGGCTGTGTAAATGTTTTGCCAATCAGGCCAAAGGGTCCAGGCTTTTAATGATGTTTGTCACCAGAAGAACACATGATCTAGCAGATTTTAATATGTATGAGAAATAAAAATTGTAATGAAATGTTCATAACAAAACTTTAGGCAAACGCATATCTGAGTTCAGGAAAAAAGGGATTTGCACACCCACTACCTAGTGCTTCTGTTTCCATCTGATTCCACTGCCTGTAACTGCAGACAGGGATGCACATAATCAGTTTAGTTGCACTGTTTCCTGACAGTGTGGGCTACCTATTATCCCTCAAATATGCAAAGGGAAACTGGATGAAATACAAGAGTTTACCAGACTAGCTGACTAAACAGTTCCTTTCACATTTAATCTCTATGAATCCCTGCTAGCTTAAGGACATGTTTACATTTAGATACAAACTTCAACTACAGACAGATATGAACTGTTTTCATTTGTACTAACAGAAATAATCAGAAGTGAACACCAGAAGCTAAAAATGACAGTGGTGGTGTGCTTGGGGGGGAAGCCTTGGACAGAGGAAGGCACATTGCTTCAGATATGAGATGGGGAGTTCACACAGGTAGATTCCAGGTTGTACTTCGCTCTCTGCTACTTAGGGACCTCAACACCTTATGT
This sequence comes from Lonchura striata, assembly GCF_050655825.1. Classification (NCBI taxonomy): domain Eukaryota; kingdom Metazoa; phylum Chordata; class Aves; order Passeriformes; family Estrildidae; genus Lonchura; species Lonchura striata. The sequence continues at coordinate 37,235,327 of NC_140705.1, forward strand.
GGTACTATGACATAAACAGCCTTCTAAAAGGATTGATCATGCTTTAATTTTAACCTTTTTTAATTACTGTGGGATGTTGCTAATGCTGAACATAAAAATGTTAGCGAGGATGTGATTATTTATTGAATCTATTTTTAAAAGCAATTCTCCATACAAGTGTTTTAAGGAAAAAGCATGGAGAGGTTATGCAACTGAGACAACTGTGCTGATACAGTGAAATGATTTTGGGATCACTGTTCTTATGAGCTATTTTACCTCATTTATGTTAAACTTTAATCTGGGATTGGAGGGTGGTTTATATTCTTATAAAATCCTTGATTTCTGGCTTCCATGCCCAAGCAGCCAGAGTAGTTCGCATTCTTCATGATATCAGTAAACTTTTATTCTTTTGTAGTCCTCCCATAGTCTCTTGTCCTCAGTTTGGAAGCATAATTCCTTTATTAGAAAAGTTTGCTCCTTGATTCCTGAATGCTAAACTGCACTAATTCTTGTTGTATTAAATTTCACATATAAAATAAGGCCCTGGAGTTGTGAGGAATGATTAGGTGTACAGCTAGTCAGAACAATTATGTAGTGCTGGAGGCAATATTTGCTGCTTGTTTGTATACATCTAGTTTGAAAGCCCTTATCAAAAACTACCTTACTGAATCAGGAAATGTTAGGGGATTTTTTTGGGTTATCTCACACAGTTTCTTCATATCGCCTTAGGTCGTTTAATTCACGTCCATAAAGGACAAGTAAGCTGTGGAAGGAAAAGATTACAGTGCCCCTGCTAGTTCTAAACAGTGTGTATTTGATTTATTCAGCCCTCTTACTTTTATTTGAGGTTGAAATCTCATCCAAAGGCCGCTGACTCTGTATTCCAGATGTTGCCATATCAGCCTAACTTCCATTTCTCATATCTCCCTTCTCCTATCTGTCAAGTTTATGAAAAAATTAGAGCTCTCATACAATCAAAATGTCATCCTCCCCACCTTCCCCAGCAAGCCTTGCTTTTGATTATGGGTAAGCAGTCATGTGTAAAACCTCATATTGGACCTCATCAACAGGACTGCCTATGGACTGTGGAATCTGCTACATGATATTATTAGATCAGGTTTTTATTGAGAAACTTCATGTACTAGAAAAAGAATGTTTCTGGGGTGTTTTTAAACTGAGGTGGTGGGCATGTTCTGGAAGGCTTGAATACTTAGGCAAAAGGTAATGTTTTGGCTGAGAAATTTTTTTGTGGTTTAGAGATCTGAATCCATCCTGGATCAGTTGTGATCAAGATTTACTAATGCCTGATGATCTTTGGTAATGATTCCCAATAATAAAATGGATTATGTTTTTGTATTTCAGTGAAAGAAGAATATTTAGCTCTGTTAGCTGACCAAAAACTCAGTTCTTGTTGCTCAGATCAGAAAGAGTAGTACTGACAGAATGTCAGTGTCTGTTTAAATATTTTTTATTTTCCTTAAGCACCAGGACTACACATCTATTGGTGCTGACAGAATGTGTACACTACATGCCACCCTTCAGCTCTATCCTGTGAAAACACATGCCAAGACCTTATAGCAAACTAAGAGCTGAAGTAAAAAGCCAAAAATCATAAGAGATACGTTGACAGTAAAAGAAGGGAGGAAGGAATTATACTCTATTTTGCTTTATAGTAAAACTCACCAACAACCTGAGAAAGTGAATGTAGTCCCAGCTGTAGACAGAACAACAGTAAGAGAAATGCTAAAATATATAGTTTCATAATATGCATCTAATGGAATTCATGGGCACAAGTTAACAGGGGAGCTAAGTAGCAGCAAGTGGACAAAAATCAGATTTCCAGATGTTCTGAGATCTTTGTTTTTCATAAGTGGTGCAAAAGGGATGAAAACCAGCCTAACTTGGTTAGCTTGGAGGGTTCTCCAACAGAGGAGAATCTCACATAAATCACAGCTGTTTAATGGAGACTTGGTTGGAGGACTTAGAAAATTTGGAATCTATAACCAGATTATGCCTGAAGATTACCTGTCCTGATGCTGGAATTAGGCTGGCATTCAAGAAAACACAGCCCAATAAGTAAAATAAAATTATTTCTGATTACCTGGAAAACTCAATGCAACAGAGATTCTGTTTCTTGCATGGTAAACAATGTCATTGATAACATTAATGAGGCTTTTTGTTTTTATTGTTTTCATACTTTCAGGGTTAGTGTAACAATTTGGTATCTTGAACTTTAAAAATTAGGGACTTTCTCCGCTTTCACATTTTGTAAACTGCAAATGTGGATATTATAGGATAGAGACAGGTAACGGTTTCAATATAAAATATCATGAAAATAGCTGGCTGCAAGTAGAAAATTATATTTATATAATTGGAAACTTACACCAGTTCAATGTCCCATGAGTTGAATTTACCAAATTCTTCAGACTACAGTCCAAAGTCTAAAGAATAAATCTTTATTTAATGGTAAAAAAATCCCATGTAACTTAATACAGCACAACATTGCACACTAAGGAAATTGAAAACTCTAGCTGTATGTGGCTTGTCTATCAACACTAGTGTGATAAGAGCAGATTTGGGGCTCTTCTGGATCACTGTTCACTTTCACCCGTCTGCATTCCAGGTTAATCCATCTCTTATCTTTTCAGAAATTCTCTGGCTTAAGTTTTCCATGGTATCCATTACTATAATGTTTAATTGCTGACCTTCCAATCTACCCAGTTTTAAGAAAGTTTCTGTAAAACTGGCCAGTCCTCCAACCTTACCTAGTCAATTTGGTTATTTAAGGCAGTTAGTCTTAATGGTTACACAATACTTTCTGTGAGGGAGTAACCCAAATTCTTACACTTCTTGCCTATTTCACCTCAGTTTAATTTGAGTGTAGTCTACCAAGCATTACAAGAAATAAGGGCAGGATAATGGATAATCTTTTCTTCACATTTAAATATTTCACTATGTAATTTTATCCAAGTAATTTGACTGTGGTTTAAGTGCCTTTTACACAATGAATTCAAAACAATGACTGATTGTTAAGAACTGGCTTTTCCAGAATGAGGTGTGTTCTGCTACAGTCTCTGCCTCTAGATAGCTCACTTTCAGCACTCTGAATTAAACTGGAACTGAAATGAGCTCTGTAAATTCAGGTTTGGGATGAAATAAAAAACTAGGATTGGGATAATGCCAAAAGTCTTATATGGATAGAGATTCGTCATTTAATGTTTATTTATCCCTCTATTAACTAATAAAATATCTTAATATTTTTCTGATCTTAAATCGAGTTGGTCTAAAATACAAGTAGGTGAAAAAGATGAGACACTAAAAGAACCAAAACATAAGTTCCACATTTATTTCCAGTCATAAAAAACAGTAGTCAGTGTTGTATACTTTGTCTTTCAGTGTCTTGGGATTATTTTATATCATATATTTGTAATGAACAAAAGTAGACTATGGAGTGTAAATGTACTCACAGCATACAGAATTAGATCATTAGATCATAAGCAGGCAGAGTGATAATGACCTAGGCCTAAATAAAAATGCTATTTATATACCTTTAGTTGGTGAAATAATGTCTTTGACTAGACAGTGAGTACAAGAGTGATTAGATTGGTAACATCTGATCAGCAAATAGAAAAATAAAAGAAAAATATGCTCAGTGGTTTTTTCAGAATGAGAAGATAGTTAATCACGGCTGACTCAAAATTATTATGACCCTTGAATAAAGTTATTTGATGTACCAGAAATCAGCAATGATCACCATAACCCATTTCATAGTTAATGGAGAAAAAACATTGATTCTTTATGATAGACTTCATAGTAGATGAACCGACATACTAGAAGGGTTGGTCATAAACAGCAGTTCCAAGGACAAGCTTTCTGAAATTCTTTCACTGGACACTTAAGTTAAAAGTTTAGATGTTACTAAAGGAGTCAGAGCTGACTCAAGCCTTTTTTGCTGTGAAGTGAGGAAGACAAAATTAAATCTTGCTTCAGGGGCAGAACTCTTCTAGACTACGGAAAAGTCAAACTGAGAGGGAACCAGTTTGTTCCAGGAGATGGCAAAAGGTGCTAAGGAGAGCTCAGATGTTCCTTTCTTCCTGCTGCATCTTTCTCTGAGGTTTAACCCCAAGCAATCATCTCTTTCTTTTCCTGCAGCTGAAGTCCCCTCTCCTCTAGAAGCCCAAATGTCGTTCCTGCACTTCTTCACACAATGTAGCAAGGAAAATGAGGCAAGGTCATGGAAAAAGAGCAGATTCCAGAAAGAAGAGTAGATGGCAATTACTGAAGGTTTCTAAGTTGCTAGAAGAGAAGGCTCCCCAAGCCTGATTGAAAGGGACATATTTATCTCTGTGTCCAATGATGTGTAAATTTCAGGATACCTGATTGTTTTTCATTCCCTCACTTCTGAAATAGTAGAACATTTTTGTTTTGATAATTTCCAAGTTACCATGAAATTGACCTGGGAAAATATGAAAAAAGTGCCCATACTATCAAGCAGTATGAATTTCAATCCATAATTCATTGTTTGGTAGTGCATACTTCAGATGGCATTTGTCTAAATGAAACAAAAATAAGTGCATCGTATGTGCAGTTTGTTTACTTATTGTGTGTGCTGGAAATCACATACTAACTATCAGTTTTCTTCATCCTCCAAAGAAAACCAGAATCTTAAGATACAATTCATGACCCTGAAATCGGTTGACAAATTAAAGTACATCACAAGATAGCTGTTTCTTACCAAAGCTGAAGATTCAACCAATTCAATTTTGTAGTTGTAAACATTTTTTTAAGGCTTTTATAGATTTTTTTTTCTTAAGATGAATGGAAAGATATACACACACATTATTTGATTAATACTTATGTCACCGTAATACTTTAAAATCAAAGCACCTTAATGACATAAAACAGAAGTTGACCAAAAATATTTCAACTAAAGCCAATGACTATTGGACTGTAGACTTGGGAGAGATTTTTTTCTTTTGCAATATTTCCTCCTTATACTTAAAGTAGTTTTAATTTATTTCAGCACAATACAAAAGTGTATCTTAGACAAATCAACTTTTCCAAAGAAAAAAGATGAAATAAATAGGAGTGAGAGAAAGTAAGGGGAGACATTTTTAAAATAACACAGGATCTGTGGTCTGTAGAATTGTTAGCCTTACCAGTAAGTTAAATACTACTACAGTGGCTGGGAAAATAAGGAGAATGTTAGAAACTGATTAGTTGCTTCATATTTGTGTAAGGTAAAGGAAACAAAGAAACAACCTGTGAAATATTACTCTTTGTGTTTTTTTAAGTTTTCTGCTGAAACTGGGATATAGAAATAGTCAGTGCATTGGGCCAAAACCCACTCTTCTGAGGAGTAGTTTTTAAGGTAATATTGAGAATCTCATAGACTCAGAGAAAAACCTTTTCCACAGAATTTTCCTCTGTGTTTCACAGGTTATTTATGCATCCCTGCAGATCTTCTGAAGCAATAACTGTAATAACTGTAACATCAGACATCTCATTAATGCTTTCTGCAAAACCAGCTATAGCTGTGCTGTATACCAGCATCTCACCTATGGAAAGCTGAGGTCTAGCCTTAAAAGCCACGCCCTTAAAATGGCCTCTTTTGACAGTGGTGTCCTAAACTGGTGTACAAACTTTACCACAACACAAGACATCTCCTTTTACAGTCTTAGCCTAGAATCAGATTCAGTCTGTACAGGATGAATTCTCTTGCATGCAAGTGTATGAAAGTCCTGATCTAAGGATTGCTCTAATGAACCACAACTGCAGCACAACACCTGCTGGGCAGGTGTTACTGCAACCATTTACAGGCTAAAGTTAAGTGCTGTGCCCTGGCCTGGCAACTGATTGAAGACCTTACTGTGTCCATAAGAGGCATTCAAGGATAACTAGTCTATTACAGACATATGATTAATGGCTATTCAGCTTAAGAGACAAAGAGAAGAGACAGGAAACAAAGAGAAGAGACAGGAAAACAAGTAAATCAAACACTCAGAAATGCAAACTTGAGCAGTGGTAGATAGGGGAAATTATATAAAGGGGTTCATATAATGGACTGACAAACCTTAGGAAAAACCACTCCAATATAACATTATAAGAGTTGTTAGAACTTTGTAACTGATGGGAACAAGGAGAAATAAGATTAAGCTGAACCTTACTGGAAGGAGCAAATACATGTAGTATTTCAGGGCTTGAAGGATTGTGTGAAATTTATTATGTAATGTTGAAAGGGGGCTGTGAGGATGTGTGAAAATTTTTACAGAGTGTTCAGAAGAAGGGCAACATGCTGGGGAAAGGGGTGTGGGGTGTGTAGTTGAAGGGGATCTGGGAGGAACAAGTGTGAAAACAGAGAGAAGAGGGGACAGAGAAGACTGGCTTTGTGAGTATGTGGGCATATTTTCTAAGAAATTTAAACAAACTGGATTAGCCTAAAAGTAGAAGACTGCCTTCTGCAGACACCAAAGCTGTGAGATCTGGAGGCCAATGCTAAAATATAAAGATCATCCAGAAATGACAGCAACCATGTGAATCAAGATTGTTGTCCTTGTGAGCTTTAACCTTCATTGTGTAAATGCTGATTGTGTTAATGGGGCTGCCAGTGAAGACCTTGCTCTTCCCCTTGTCTTATTGTGTGTACTTACATTCCGTGTGTGTGCATTTTTCATCTTTGGTACATGCACTAAGCCCTGCCACTGGTTGGACCTGGAAAAAGGGCACAGTATCTAACAGGGTGGGAAACCAAAGCCCAGTGTCTTCACCAAAGTTGACTTTTTTTCACCACTTACTGCTGATGTGAGGGAGTGTACTCCCTTTGCTTTCAGTCTTTAACACCCTGGAGAAGTACACCTGGCTATGTCATGTCACTTGAGTGAGTGAGAGCATCAGAAAATGGTTGTACATCTCAGCCATACTAGTGTCTTTTCTCAAATCCACTTAACTGGTTGAAACTTTGAAAATGTCCCTGAATAAATGTGGTGAACCCTTTTTTTCAGCATCCATTTTCACATAACCTCTTTCATCTCCCATCATAAATATAAGATAATAGAAATTCACTTTCTATTTCTCTATTCTTTAGAATTTCACTTTCTATTTCACTATTCTTTTCAATTTCAATTCACTTTTCCCCTTCAAAGGGTTGATACCTCTTTGTTCTTACACTTTTGACACTTGCTATGAAGACAATAGTAACCTAATCAAGTGCAGTTTGATAAGAATATTATGTCCATGGAAGGAACTCTTAGTGGTCTCCTGAGAAGCAGTCCCCAAGTTTATTTTGAATCCATACCTCCAAAAACTGCTGTGTTGACCACCTCAGATCTTTTTGGCTTTTTTTTGCCTGCTTGGGACACCTTCTCATCTTCCTGTCTCTGCCTTCGTGGTGTGGTTCTCAGCACTTGTACCACTTATGTTTTTAATATATATTTTATGGGAGGAGCCCTCCTTCTTCCCTTCCTGGCAATGAATTTTAAGCTATTCCCAAACTGGGTAATGGGGCATAGAGTATAATGCATCCCTGGGGAAAGGAGCACAGAGCACAGAGATAATCCCAAACCATTATAGGTAAATAAATTAATTCTGTGACTAGATCAGTGTGGTCCCAACCATAAATATCCTAGAATTTACTTTATTTATTTTTTTGGGTGCTTTGTGCTTGTCTATAGGCTATAGTCATATTTTACACCTAATACAAAATACTCCATTATATCTGTAATGTTTAAACTATCAAACTACAATGGTATAAGAGACTGAACAAGGAGGAAATGCTTGACCTGTAAGTAGGAGCCACTTAATTTGTTTTCATTGTTTAAAAACAAATTAATGTGTATTGAAGTGTAGGAGAAATGAGATTATGAGATTAAACAATTAAATCAAAAGATGATAGGTTTTTGTTTCTATTTTTGTTTGTTTGTTTGTTTGTTTGGCTGAGTCCATTCTTTTGCCGATAGTTGTTGACAGCCAGGTTGTTGAAGTTATTTCCTGTCTTAAGGGATATTAATTACAGAAACAGAGTGTATAGACCTGCAGTTTCTATGAAAACCTTTAATCTCTACCATGGGAGTACATTCTATTATAAATGCATTCACTGACATTAAAAGGAGTTATTGGCACCCATTGAGTGGAGAATAGATGACATGGTTACTGAATCAATTACTCATAATGTCTTTCAAATGCATGATATTTCATTGAAACATCCTTTAACAGGAAGTGTTAAGAAAGGAGAAGAGAAACTAGTATTTTTATTCAAAGGAAGTTTGGCCTTTATTTAGTGTAGATTTCTTATCTAGACATACTAAATATACTTCCACAGATGATATTTCAAGAATGTAAAGTCATTTATATGTCCCATGAAAACCTGTGAATGTTGCAGCTTTTCCGAGTTTTATGGATAAAATAGGGTTTAGTTTATAATGTGTGGGAAATTAATAGTCACAGTGGTTTGAAGAGCAATGACTTCCCTGATAATAATGATAAACAGAATGAGGACTTGATGGATATACCTAAGCTAGTGGAGGTTAATGGTGGTGCTCCCAAAAGATTTGATTTCATAGTGATAAATTGAAGATGACCTGCAAAGATGAAGAAGAAATTCTATTAACTTTTTCAGAGCCTCCCCCCCATAGAAGAATTAGATCAAGTGGTGCACTGGGTACATTCTTACTCCCAAAATAACTGATTATCTTGTCTGTTGTCCAATGGCATCCACATCTGATGCAATTGATTAGGTCCCCCTCAGAGTAAACTACAAGGACAATTATCTATGATGGCTGATGGTGTAATAGTGAAAATTAACTTTTAATGGCATGAGTAGACAGGAGAACCTCCGACTCTGTACATTGACATAGGTTTGGGGTTAGGCTGCTGTGTACTGGTGGGTTCATTAGAGGAGTGATGCTCCTACTTTGAAAACAAAGTATTAATTTATGTAAAAGACTATAATAAAAAAGACAAGTCATGTTCAGTCCCCCAGCTGCATGATACCATAGAGCCAGATATCAGAGGCCACAGAATAACAAAAATGAAAGAGGAAAAGCCATGCAACCACATTTGTTTTGGAGCTTTCTGTAAGAAGATGATAGGGAAAATTAATATGTTCCTGGCAAATTGCTCATTGTTCAAAAATGTTCTTTATATCCAAAGTGCCATTTGAAATACAGCCCTTGGTGGCAGTTAATATTTGTTATTACTTTGGGGAGCAAATATTGATAATTTGAAATAATTTTTTCAAGACAGAATGTCCATGCTGCAAAAAGCAATAAATCAGCTAATGCACTGTGCCAAATTCTGGAGAAATTAAAGCTCTTGCAGACCCATAAGAATGAATGGCCCTTGACCTTATCTTTTCACTGTATATTGAACTGATAGGTGGATAGGGAACCTTACATTACCTGTGTCTGTATTGGGATTGGTTTTCAGTTTTGGTCAGTTTGCCCTTTTAATTGAATTAAATTAGCTTGAATTTGTTTTTCAAAGACTAGCTTCCCTTCATACATTATTGGCATGGACACAAGGGTGATTTTTGCATCTTAAATTATAACAACTAATTTTTAACACAATTAATTTTAACAAAACTTAGGAAGATGGGTCAGAACAAAGAAAGGACAAGTTAGAGAATATTAAATAACTTAAAAGCAGCCAAGATGTCAGGATGTGATGAAATTAACTAAGCCAGAATTATCTTTGAATCATTATTAATTATGTTTAAGAATTCTAGGGCAGTCCTACAAGATTGTAGACAGGCAAACACACTACAATTTTATTTAAAAGAATAGGTGGCAAAATTAGAAAGAAAGTAAAAATGTTGAGTTGTAGACAAGTCAGTCTGACTACATCACTAATGAAGATAGCATTTTTATGATACATTTTTAAACAATCATTTTATGGAATCCCAGAGAAGGCAGACTTCATTTTGCTAAAAATGAATGTGCTTAAACCCCACTACATTAATTCCTGAAGAGGACAATTGTGAAATACGTGATGGAGATATATGTATTATATTAGAAAAATTTTTCACATGGCCAAAATATTCTTATATTGAAAGAAAGAAAATGTAGTCCAGAAGAAATTAGAAAAATTATTTGTTATTGAAGTAGGACAAAATCTGCTTTGTAGGAGGCTGTTTTGATGTGATGCTGTCCAGTACTTGTGTTTACTGACTAGGTCAGCAGTAGGCAATATGTTTCTTTGTGGATCATAAACAGTTGCATTTTGATGAACATTGTATAAAGTCAGGATTTTAAGGATGGAAATGAAATTGGAAAGGGTCTGAATGAAAAAAGAACCACCCAAATTATAACAAAAGGAATTAACTGAAGATGAGTGTGATGTATAGCAGTTGAGAGACATATTTTTCTTATGAAATTGCAAAATTACCCTGCAGAAATGTACAGTGCGATGAAATTGCACAGTCAATGTCTGACCTTGTTGCAAAAATAGGTAGGTGTAATATATAAAACATAGAAGATAACTAATACTTACTCAGTTGGTTCTATTTTGTGTTCTACTTTGGGCACTATATTTTGAGGTAATAATGTCAGTAAAAAAGGACCTCTTGAAAGAATCCTTCCAACACCCAAACAAAACCCAACCATCAGAATGAGCAGAGATATTGAAAATGTGGTCTGTGAGAAATGGTCTTCTGCAGAGAGAAAGATGGCCTCAAACATATTTAAAGTGATGAAAGGAACAGGAGTGGCCTGTTGCTTTGTGTCAGTAACCTGCCAAGCACTGGGTTCTATGCTGAAATGAAGGTAGGAAACTTTCTCCCAGCTTGTCCTTGAAAACAGGATAAAACTGGTTTTGATCCTACAGCACACTGAACTGATGAACTGTCACTTCCTGAGCTTGTCAGTCCTGTTGTATGTTCTGTGATCACATATTATCTATGTGTGTACAGCTGCAAAATGACATAAAATATATTGAAATATATGACATTTCTTAATTGGAGTATGCTATTTTGTCTTTCAATTCAGATACCATTACAATTTATGCATATCATTATATTACATAAATTTTGGACTTCTTATGAACATTTTTCTAATTATCTTAAAAAACTATGTGTCAGCAATATTTTTATGAGGTTTGTTGTCTATGGAATAAAGTTAATCTGAACAAAAGATTTTTTCATTCAAAAAGACTATCTCGCTGCCACTGGAATTGACTGTGTGACTGTGGTTTTGTTGGTTTTTAGTCAGGCAAGGTGTAATGGCTAAAATTACTCAATTTGATAATTTCTCTCTATATTTACACTTCAACAATTCAATATTTTCCTAATTCATTCAACAAATGAAAATTACTATAAAGTAAAAATTCTGTATCTTTTTGTAACCCTTCAGAATATCTGTAGCAGGGAAGTTTATAAGTGGTTGAGTGACATCAATTTTATGAACATTGAAGGCTTTTCATCCATTATGTACATTTTGGAAGGAAAACCATAAAAAAAAGTCACTGATTTGGAGAAGACAAATGCAGTTTACAAAAGACCTTGTTTAACTGAGTTCTTTTGAAAATGGTGTCAAACTACAGGAATGTGTATCCAAATTCAAACCATGTACTTTTAGATAATTCTCATAACTGGTCATCAGAGACATGGGGTTTATTAAAGTAAGTGCTTATAGGATGGAGAAAAAGGTAGCTGCTAATTCCATGCATTTCCGTATCTCCAGGTGCTGCAAAGGGTTGAAACAGGTAGCTGACATTAAAGGTTCACTTAGATTGTTGCATTTGTACAGGCAGAAACCACAATGATATAATGACCACTAATTTTTATTATGATTTTATCTAAGCTTTTCTTGCCCCTTTCTGTAAACAAGAAGCACAGTTATAGCCAGGCATTCTCCTTGGAAATCCTGGGGACAGAGATAGCTGCAAAATTTCCTTGTTAAAAAGCAATTCTAGAAATTCAGACTTAGATCTTTATGTTTCATGTTAGCTTTCAAACTAACAAAGGACTTAATATTTGTTTTAGCTTTTCATTAACAGCAACGTAATCCATTGCAAATGATGCAAATGTTACCAAATGCCACTGCATGAATGAATATGGTAGAATAACACAGCAGTATAAATTATATTCATTGCCAGCTGAAATTTGTTTTCCATTTAAACAATGCTAAAATGAACTTTTCATAGCTACAAATGCAATCTAACAGTGAATGTTGCAGACATTGTCAGTGTAGAGTAAATGGCAGGAAAGCTTAAGTGGAAGTTAAGATGTATAATTCCACTCTGTAAATTCAGTACCCCAAAATTCAGATTATTGGTCTAAATCTAAATCCTATAATATATAATCCATACTTTAACCATATTATAAATAACATTTGTGAAAAAACATTCCAAATACCACCCCCCGCCTACTCCCCCTACCCAAAACTTGTACATATAACTTTCTTATGTATTTTGCTTTTATAGCAACTTTGCAGAAGGAAAGATAACTAAATAAAGCCACTAAAATATTTATAAGAAATATATTGAAACTACAGGAACATATAATATTGACTTTCAAGAATCTTGAGTTACTCTATTATCTGTATCATTGTAAGTGGAAAAAAAGATTCATATATGTTATTTATAGATACATTTACTCAGATAAATGTTCTGTGTTCATAGAAAATGTTGCAGGCTCGATTGTTGGCAGAACATCATTGGTGTGTATTTAGCCTATGCAGCAGATACAATTTAGGTAGAATAATACACCATATTTTTTTGGGATAACAAGAAATGTTTCCCATTCTTATGGAATAAGCAGTGAGGCCATTCTTGAGGGAAATGCAGTCCTTTATGCATTATTTCACAAAAAGAGACCAAAGTATTAGCCAAAATACCTTCTGTGGTCTAGAATTTTCATGTTATCAGATAACAACACAGGATTCTGCCTTTACAGTATCCTTGACTCCTAAGTAATTGACATATTGTACATGTGATTTTTATTGTTACTTTACATCTTTAAAGGTTACAGAATATAAGAAATTTTCAGGAAGCTAAGTGGAAATGCCTTTTACGGCCTGTAACATTTTGAAAAAAAATATCAATTACTCTTATTCTGTATATCTGTACAAATTTATCATCTTACAAATACAAATTCTCTGTAGTCTCCATTTTCATTTCTTTTTCAGGTTATTCCCAGCAAATTCCTCCACAAAAGGCAACTCAAGGTCACAGTCCTCCAAGGATATTTTTATCAAATCAATCCTTCATAAAGCTTGAAATGTATAAAAGCATTATTGAGCAAATAAGAAGCAGCATCTCTTTTAAGAATTACTTGGGTTCATAATGAAATTGTGCAAACTTGTCTCCTTTAACTCACTCTAACAAATTCATGCCTGCCAGAGCGGAATTTTTCTTTATTTAATTTTGCTAATTTCTCTTGAACAAATGGGGGAAAGCAGACGCAGTGGGAGGCGAATGGATAGACAATGAAATAGGCAAATCCCAAAAGGCTGAGGGTAAAGACAAATAAAATGAAATCACCAAATAAGTGGCTACATGTTTTGTGTTAGAGGATTAAAAAATAAAAAGCTAGCAGCCTAAGTCTCCAAGCCAAAAGTGAGCAGCTCATAAAAGCATTAACACAGAGGCATATGTGATATCCAAAAGTACAGCATTCCAGAGACATCAACACCAGATGTGTTTGTTTAATAGCTCAAGCAATTAAGATGTGAAGCAGAGAGTCTTTTAGCCTCCTTAGTGTTGCTTCCATCTTCATGTTGCTTTGCCTTAAATCGGCTCCCTGGGGTCAATGCCTCCAGCAAAACTGACAGCTGGGCATTTCTGGGTATATTCTCTTTCCTCATGGCCCAAGCAGCTTATCAGAGCAGTTTCTTGGTTCTCAATCTGTCCATAATTAATCATAAAAAGATGAAGTGCCCTTCCATCTTCAAGTTATCACAAAATCTGGAGTTAACATCTTATGGGTGCTTATTCTGAGTCAGGGAACAACAGTTAAAAATTGGGTTGTGAATAAGCAGGTGTCTTTTATTTGACTCTGGCCTCCTTTCTTCCTACTGGTGTCATTATTTAACTTGTAGTAGACTATTATTCTGCTCAGTGACATGCTTTTCTGTCACTGCATGTCGTGTACTTTAACTTATACAATGCCAATTTCAATGCTTTTCCTTTTTTTTTCTGATTTTGAGATGTCAATTTCCCCTTTCCCCCTCCCTGGACCATGAAAATCAATGTTTTATAACCCAAGCAAATGCTCCAGCTAATTCTGGGTAGTAAATGGACATATGCAATGCAGCACTGGTGTGTTTAGGAGGAGGTGATTGCACAGCCTTTACAAATGTACTCAGCATCAGTGTGCTGCTGTGTTACTCAGGCACCATGGAGATACAAGAGAAGAGAAAAATTATGACTGTAGATGCTCCTGAGAGGAAGATGAGACCAGATATGTATAGGAGTTCCATCTCTACTATTCTAGTTAATTTACATCTGCAAGCAAATTACCCTGGGTGACATCAGCTGTTCCTTTCTCCAATCAAGCCAAGAAACACTGAAAAGCACATTACTGTCTGAAGCCTTTTGCTGGTTTGTCAGTAGGATGTCTCTGAGAACTTGATAACGCCCGGTCTTCATCTTTGTCTAAAAAGAGCCAGAATTTATCACTTAGCAAGAATATATTTGCAGATGCTAAAGACCTTGATGTTTCTCTTCATGCAGGAAGATTTCTTAGTCCCCTGGGGAAAAAATGTAATTTTATTTGAACAAAGCTAAAACCTTCTCATATCCCACTTTATCTACACTTTTATCTAGAAGATTGTTTTCATGTTTCTTTATTCCTGATGAGTTTTGCTTTAGATTTTTCTCTAGAATCATGTTTCCAAGCCCATTTTGTCCTGTTACCTATACCTCTGTCTTCTAATATCTTATTTGGATGGATCGTGTATGCATTTGAAAGTCCTATCCCAAAAATTGCCTCCCTGTTGTGGTGGAAATGTCTACTTTTTGTAAATTAATTTTTTTTTTTACATATCTGACAAACAGATTGCATAGTTTTATTAGCTACCTCTCTGCAATTCCTCTGCATATTTGAGAAATTTAATGAACTCTGTTGAAGCAGACTCCCTTGAGTGTTTCCCTTTATTTTGCAAGACTACAGTAAAGACCAGCCTTGACATCTTGTTAATCTACAAACCCCCCAGACACTTAACAGTTGCAAGAGCTGCTGATGGAGAAGTTATCTAACGTGATTATCAAGAGAGAAATATTTATTATCTTGGAAATCTTCGACAGCAACATAGATGATATCCCCATCTGCCAACTGAAACTTTTACGAAGGTTTCCTTCAGTCTCACTCAGACATTCCTGTATAGCTTCATTTATTTGAGAGGCTGAACAAGACATGCCTCTGCAGTTTTCTCTCACAGTAACACTGAATTTGTTAATCAGCAGAGAAAACTTGTGAATAACAGAGAAAATATCCCAGAGGTATACAGGGACATATCATGGACCTTAATGTCATGAAAAATAAGAAAGAACATCAAATTGGTTGCATTCAGACTGAAAACGTATTTTGCTTAGTTTTCACTCAGACATTCCTCACAAGAGCTAGTTTTAAAGGATCTTTAGGTAGCAGAGATTGTATTTATCTGAGGAACTGATCACCTTTTTCATTGAATGTGAAGATCTTATGTCCATTCACTGCTTGTGATGCAGGATGTAGTCACCTGAATCATCTGAATATCTACAGCAGCCTCATTAATCATGACTGCAGGCATTTGTCTTGATTATTTTGGACCAAAATCTCAGAAACAAAAAGCAGGACAACAAAGGTGGCATTAAATTTCAGATATTTCAAATCTTATGAACATTTTAAAATGTAAACAAATTCCCTAATACTTTACTAAAATGTTTTTGGTTTCTTATTTTTTTATCCCAACTAGAAGTATACCCCAAATGTTTCCTATTTTAGAGAACAGCATTATTTAACTCCAACTCTAGAAAAAAGAAAGAGAAATGGCTATCACTTTTTTTTTTGTGTTCAACTCCTATATTAAAGGAGTATGAATAGTGAGACTCAGAAAGGGGAGTAAATGGAAACACTGGGGTGAAGCTGTGTATCTACATTTCATTCAAAGGGGGTATTCCTGATTACATCACTTTGATACATGGACCATTATTTAGAAAATCTTCAAAATGCAGCACACATTTGCTTATACCCAGGAATTCCTTATCAGTTTGTCAATAATGCAATAATAATATAAAGAGATGCCAGATGCACTTTGCACTGTGTAGTGCTATTATGACTTCAGAATAATATTTGCACAAAAATTAAACTTGATTTTATTTTACAGGAAGGAATATTTTATGGATGTGTGTGCGCATGCATGTTTAGGCAAAGCACAATATGGGACTTAAGTTTGTTTGCTTTGCACAAATTAAAACCAGAACAAACAAACTCATGTTACTGGAACAGGTTTAGATTGTAGTCTGATCAGACCAAAGAAAATTTCAGCAGAGACTATTGCACCTGTCAACTGCTCTTCATATCAGGAAATTAATCAAGCTGACTGTTCAGAGAGTTTTTGAGGATGTTCATTATTTCAGCTATTAATTTTTAAAAGCAGCAAATGTTGCAAGTCAACAGCATCCATAAAAATTGATTTATTGTGCAATTTACCTCATTCTACTGAAAGAAAAGAAAAGGGTTTGTGTATCTACTACTCCCTTTCTCATTTTTTTAATGCATAGGATGTGTATGAGTATATAACTTTTAAAGGAAAATTTTGTAGTTAAAAATAATAACCCTTTTGCATTGGTTTTATACCAGTGTGGATGGGTAATATTTTACCACTTGAAAGAAATGCAGAATTGAACGTTAAACACAATGAGAAATTAAAGAAATTGTATAGAGAAACCTGGTATAAATTTTTATCCTATAAAAAATTCCAGTCTTTGGTATGTATTACCTTCTATGCAGTAGTGGGTAAATTCCTGGTCCTGCTGCAATTTTTGGGAATTCAATTAGGGTTAGCATTCAACCTCTGCTTCTTTAGGTGATGTAGTACAGCCTTGACTTGAAGGCTTTGTCATTTGCATGTCAATGGTAAGAGTGACAGATAGTGGAGAACTCTGTTATTTTATACAAATCAGATTCATTGTGGGGACCTCTCTCTTCTCTGAACAGCAGGTATAACATGCTAAGACCATGCTCCTGTAACACTGGTCTCATTGGAGAGTGCTGGACTTGACCTGCTTATGTTACGGTTCAAATGGGGAAAAAAAAAGAAAATAAAAACCATTAAACCCAACCTCCAACTGTTCCAATAGATAAATCCTAAGAGCTTTAGAGGGAAATGCAGATTTGTACTAGAACAGAGACCTTCAAAACATTATAAATAATTCAAAAGAGAGACATAATCTTCCTGAAAATTTTGACCATCTGGGTAGAGGACATACAGTTCATGAAAATGCCAATATTATTAGAGAAATTGTAGATCTTCTCAGTCCTTTAAGATTTTAAAACTGGATCTACACTGACATGAGGAGAAGGAAACACCATATAACATTTTTATACTGGTTGTCGCTTGATAGCTTTGCTCAGGAAAATATTAACTTACTTTAGCCTTTCATATCTGAAATATAGTTCAGATTATGAAGTGAATGACATTGCATTTGCTCTGACTGGAGAAATTTGGAGTGTGGGGACCACTATTTGTTTTACAAATCCTTTTTATATTACATATCTAAATATCCCATAGATAAAGAAGAGATGAGAGATCACTCACATATACTATTTAAAAAGAAGAGACAGTATGGGATGTTATTTCCTGGGCAGTTTTACAGGAGAGAGTCATAAAGAAATAAGACTTTTAAGCACACATTTCCCATGCAATACTTTTACTTCCCATTAACTTTTTATTAATAACAAAAAGCCCTTAAAAACCCCAGAGAGCTTAGGCTGTGTTACAAGACCTTTGCAGAACCATTGATGTGTCTTAGCTTCTTCAGGCTTTCATACAACCCTTGGGTGGGCATTCAGTGACACCAAAATACACCTATAGGGGACTGGTGGATTAAGTAATAAGTGGCAAGTCCCCTGTTGGGACATTGCTCTTATCATTGTCATCTTGATCCTCAAAAATATTCAAGCTGGTAATGATTTTATGCTACCTACTGTGTAAGATTTCAGCTTCAGTGTAACATTTAATAAAGCATTATCTGTGAGTTTCAGTGGTGCTGTATTGATAAGAGTCGCCTTTAGAAGACTTTGTGAGGCTGAGCAGTGGTGGCTGTGTAACACAAACACAGGAAATAATGAAATAAAAACAAGCTACATGATATGCAGAGATAAATGTTCACTTCAATTAATGAAGAAAAATAATAGCAAAAGAAAAAGTACTGCAGAAACAGAATGCAAACAAATAAAGCAATAGAAAAGAAGAAAAACAAATAATGAGAGTAAACTAAGAAATTAATAACAAATAAAACAATAACAAATAATGGAAAATAACAAACTAGATTTCAGAACTAATCAAAGTGAGAAGGAAAGGAAAAGAGTGCATTATACAAGAAGCAGATTAGTGCTACAAGCTCTTGGGATCAACTAAAATTCCTCGCATATGCAAAAATGGGTTAGGAAACAGTTTTATCAATGCTTTGCACATCACAATACACTAATTGTTCATCAAGGCAGACCTCAGAATGACTAACATGTGGATTAGCATGCAGATTCATGGAAAGAGTGGGATATGGGGATGCACATAAGCTGCTTGTGCTTGTCTCAATATTTGCTCAGAAATCACACATATGGAAAGAGTTCAAGGAAATCTCTGTGAAATCCAATGGCCTTTGGATCAGGAACAGGTTAATCTACACATGAATAAATAAATAGAAACCTTGTAGTTATTTTGTGCATGTTGGTTTGTCTACTTTTTGCTGTGAAAGTGATGTCTGTTTAGTGGTAAGGAAAAAAGATTAAAGAAATTTCCACTTGCAAATACCATTTCACTGAAATTGGAATGGTTTGCAGGGGTATTCACATCCAAATGGTAATCTATTTTGGCAAAAACTAAGCCTGCTTTTTGACATTGTTAGAACAAAATGGTTTAATTTCTCCTTTGAAATGATTAGTAGTGTATTTGATTATTACATGTATCCACTGTATCTTGATATAGCAAAATCAAACTGCAAGAATAATAAAAATTAAATGCTTTGATTGATTCAAATCCATTTCCAGTTATTCACTTAGCTCCTATTATTGTGCCACCTTAACAATGGTATCTTCAGAGAATAAGCTGTTTAGGAAAAACACCTGGAAAAACATTATGTTTCTTCCACACTATTTGACCTTGAAGATGCAACAAGAGCTCACAGAAAGGGCAATCTCAGAGGGAGGCAGGCAGGGGAGAAAGCAGCTCACGAGCAAGATAATGCAGCTTCCCAACTGCAAAGAAGCTGTGCATTCTGGTACTGAAGAAGCACAGGAGTGAAATATCAGAGTTAGACCAATCTCCCACAAACCCAGTTGCCACAGCACTCTTGAAACTGTTTCAATTCTCATGCCACCCAGAGAGGCAAAAAGAGCATCTGCAAGTGGAGGCGTCATGCACGTACCACTGGAACTGGCACTGCATGTGTGTACCACAGCTGGTGGTCTCAAAGGGGATTACACAATCCCCTTTGTGCTCCATCAATTTAAACAAACCTTCACTTTCACTAGCCACTCTGAAATATTCCTTACTTTCTCTCCCAACTTCCACAGCAGGAGGTCCAAACTATCTTGCACAGTGTGCCCCCTTCATGCCATATAATCCTGTCCTTCAGTTATTGCTGTGAAGGAAAGGTTATCTCAGAGAGAAAAAACTCCAATTTAGATTTTATTATACTGTTTTCTTTTCTGGGTTTGAAATGGTGTCTTGGCTTCACAAAACTTACTCTTTTAAGACATTGGATTTTAATGACATGAAAAAGCACTGAGCCAGCTGTCACCATTTTACAAATGTGACTTTGAGAGCAAAACCAATGAGAATTTGAATCCACCAGGACTAGAGTTATTGCAGAAAAGGTCTAAGGTCTCCTTTCTACACTGCTGACTGTGGAGGCATTATCAGGTTGTAGAGAAACATTTTTAAAGTAGCGATGAAGGCTATAATACTGAAATTATCAAGTAAATTATGTTTAGATGACCCTAAATAGCCCCAAAAATTATGTTTAGATGACCTTAAACAGCCCCCTTCCTTCTTACTCTCCACCTTCACAGACACTGGCAGCTTTTTTTTCTGCCTTAAAATGTGTCAAGCTGTTTACAGCCCTAAATAAAGCAAACCAGCCAGGTAGCTGGGGCAAACTGACAGTGGAACACTGTATTCACCTTGGTGGCTGCAAATAAAGAACACCCCACAAATGGTGCACTTTGTTTCTGCCTGACCTGAATAACACCAGGTTCCTGGAGGGAGGCTGATGCTCACCAGCATTATCTCAGTATTACTGCCTGAGGCTGAAACTCCATTTTGCCAAAGTTTGCACTGTTCTAGATGGGTTTGTCAATGAGAGTATTACTGTCTGAGGTGTCTTTGATCTATGCTCAAAAGCTGAAATGATCAGGATTTCAAAGTACAAAGATTTTTCTTTGTGTTTGTGGCAGAACCTGTAACTTCTCATTTAGGAAAACAAAAAAAAAAAATTAAGTAGCTTTACTAAATCACAACATTCTTCCACTTTCTTTTGTTTTACAGAATTAGATGACAATGTGTTGAGGTCAAATGATGGTTATGTTAACATATCGTGTGCTGAACCAGGATACTAAAAATCCAGGACACGCATAGGTCTAGCTCTTTCAATTTCATCACCTTAATTCAAAGCTGAATTCAGCAGGGAACTCATTTCATGATAACTAGTATGATTATAATATAAACTAGAAATGAAATAAATGTTGGTATGCAGTATTAAAAAGTAACAGTTCATGCTGGCTTAGGGGTTTAGGAGTTCAGCTTGGGTACAGACATGTTTTGTGAATGATTAAAACATCAGAATCTTTTATCTGTCTTTCTTCACTATTCAGCTTTATAATCTGTTCCACTGTAGCTTAGACTTTACACTGATGCAGCAGTGATGATCACAGATACTATGAATTTTTCTAAATTACTTGTCTGTATATCATATTTCTGTATAATCTGATCTTTAATTGTTAAATTAACCCTAGGAAAGCCTAGGCTGTTGACAGGGGTATCGTGTGACCATCCTAAAACCAAGGAGGAAAAGATTATTGAAATATATGTAACAGCCAGATCAGTAAATTAGGTCCAGTCTGGTTTATACCATGTTCAAAGTAATCATTGAATGCTATAATGCTATATATATGAGTATTTCAGAGCAGTTCCAGTGCAGAGAAGATGCTGAGCTTAAACCAGGAAAGTCTCAGGCAATTATACTGAATTTAGTCGACTTGCATTCACAGCTACAGGTCTGGGAGACAATTTGAGTCTCATGATGTTTCTGACATCAGGATCAGGGCACAGAATATTAAAACAGCCTCTGTCTCTTTTATCTTTATAGGAAATTTATGCAATACTGGGTAGGACTGAGAGCATGCACTCCATAGGGTCTGGAGGGTTACCCTCAAACCACTTGCATGGCCACTCTTTAGGGGGTTAAACTTCATGTTTTGTTTAAAGTTCACTTTGGGTCTGAGTCAATATGAAAGGAATATAAATTCACTTTGGGTCTGAGTCAATAGGAGAAGAATTTTTAGAGGGCTGGAATGAGAGAATACGTTCAATGATAGTCTAAATTCATATAAAACATAGGGGGAATTTTGGACTTTAAATTCTGCCCAAATCTCAGCTTGTATTAAACATATTTAAATTATGTATTGATTGTCATCTGCTTGATATTTTGAAAATATTTAACCTTTGTTTTTTTCCAAATTGAATCAGAACCAAATTACATGGGGAATTTGAGAAACATTAAAATTGGGGGAAAGTCGAATCTGAAATTAATGTGCTGCTTTACATTATTTTCCTCTCATTTTTGTGTCTCTGCCTGCATTAGAACGAATTCTGTGCCTTATTCAATTAGTGTCCTCATGACAGCACTCAGAAGTGAAAAGAGTTAAAAACTCACAGGGGAGCTCTAATGGTAATGTGTCCTGAGAGATATTCATTTGGCCCCAGCTGTCCATTTTATTCTAAGTGCTAAATGCTTTAATATACATAGACTATCATTTACATAGCAAGTAGCTATGCGAGATGAATTATTTATTTTGTGACAAATACCTAATACCCAATGTAGTGTCAAATACAAAGAACTTCCTTATTTGACCCCCCGTGTGTAAATTTGCATTATAGAATTCATTATCTTAGCACATAAGTCACATTGAAGTTATGTGCAGATATCTGTCAGTGGTGCTGCAGACTATTGCAGCTTTGATTTAATGGCACTTTTTGCTGTTATGCCATACTTGTACAGCAAGAAACCTGATTTTTCTGCTTTGTGCTACAGACACTGTTCATATATGTAGCAGTTGTATTTCTAATGTAAAAAATAAGTAGCAGCAATAGAAAACCAAACCCAAATTATGATTAAAATATGAAAATCAGTAATTTGTATGTGAGAAAATAGCTCCAGGACTTCTTATGCCTGAATAAAGACAAATCAAGACTTATATCTTCCAAAATCAAGAAAATAAAACTTGGTCTGCTCTCCTCAGGCAATGTGTGCTGATCTTATGCAGCCAGCTTCATGTTTACACTCCAAAAATGTTAAGGAAGTCAACTTGAATAAGAAATTTTATCATATCTGATTTGTTAGTTTTATACTGCATACCACTCTATTAATTCTCACATTAATCTTTGATTCTCTCTCATTGGAACCCAAATCTCCTAGTCACTGTTTATTCTAGCCATTTAGATACCCATATTGCTCTCATGGTCACAGAATGTCTCAGAGAAGTTAGATCTACCAAATATTGTACTTAGCTTAGTAACTCTGCCAAATTTGATGTTTGTTATCATGTCCTTATGAAAGTTATCAGGATAATCTTCAGTGTTTGGTGTAGTTGAGATAAAAGAAAGTATGAGTTCATAAACAACTATCTAAAATTGCATGGGTACACTTCAAAAGGTTCTGAGGGATGACTTAATCTGTGTGTAGATCTCACAAAATTGAGATGTTTATTTACATAATTTGTAACCATAAAACAAGGTTAAAGATTTCACAGGAACAGTTCATCTTACACTCTTTTGTATGCTTAGGCATTTTTTTTTTTTTTTTGACATTTGACATTACTTGTGGAGAGAAAGAGAAAATAAAATATTTCTAAAACTTGAAAGAGATTTTGCCTGGGATGAAGTCAGAACAGGAAGGTCAGGTTAATTTTTATTGAATCAGTCCTGTTTCCCATCTTCTACTGAGATAAAATTTATGAAGCTGGTGCCTTCAAGGCTGGCTCATTTTAGCAGTTCTGCAGAGAGGGAGTTGGAAGTACCCAAGAATTTTCATTCTGTAGGTTAGCAGGTTGGTACAGTCACAGACTGAACTCAGCCAGATGGAGTTTATGTCTGCTAAGTGAACTGAAAATTAGTGTTGACCCTGAAAAAGCTCTTCTATAGCTAAAGAATTTGTTTATCTGCACTTTGGCACTTCTTGGACTATGAAAGCCTTCGAAACACAATAGGCCAATTACAGACCTGGTGTGAATGGGCACAATGCCATTGAAACCAGCAGACTTGCTCCCACTCACACCAGGTTTGAATTTGGCACATTGCCTTTATCAATGGCAAACAATGTTTTTAACAAATTTCCTGGCAGAAGCTATGTTGCATGGAAAATGCATTCATTTAATATGTTTATTTGCATAACAGATCTGAGTTTCAGCAGAGTTTATTATTCATTGTGAAAGCTCATTCCCTTCCCAGCCAGCAATGAGTCACACATCAGAAAGGATAGGCAGAGACATTCAGGAATCAAGAGACTTTCTTATGTTTGATTTTCTTTCTTTTTTCTTTTTTTTCAGTTATAATCTTCTCCCTACTTCTTTCCCCACAATGAAACAACTTCAACGATGAGCACAAAACCTTCAAAAATAAAAGTACAGGAACAGATAAATACAAGGTCCTATTCAGATACCTGTCTGGCTTTCAGTATGCACTCTGGGTCTCCAGCTCATACCATCTTTGATTCTGAAACACTCTGAAAGAAATTAATGTGAGCTCAGCTTTTAATAAGGTATAGATCTAAATATGGATTTATGTGCTTAACTTTAGGCTTTTATTTTTACAGTTTATTATCAGGAAGACTCACCTCTCAACTGTAATCTTCCAGAAGAAAGTTTCCATCTGCTGTAGGAGATGGAAGATATTTCTGTTATGAGGAAGTTTAATATCTTTTAGTACCTTAGACAAAATTCTGGGTATTTGGTACCATAGTGATGAATGGAGAAGCTTGAACTGTCAGAAAATATATATGGACAGATTTTTGAAAGCCCATATGGTTTGTACTATAGCCTTTTCTTGAGGTATGATACAGGGGAATTAAATGATTCAAATGTATAAAGAAAGAGTTCCCCAGTGCTATGTATCTCTTTTCTCTTTTATTTACATGAATAATTAAAGTTACTATGAGATAAAATTTTCAGTTATTATTTTAGCCATTCTTGGATGTAAAGAAAGCATAGGTTCCTTAACTTAAGGGATATAACAGAAAAGATGCTGCTTAGAGGAACTGCTTAAAATAGACAATATATCACACTGGTGTCTTGCCCTTAGATGGCAGAAGGTCCCTGGAAAAGTCTTTAACTAGTGTCCCCCCTTTCCTACTCCAACTAAGTTGTTTTGCAGCTTCTTATCTGAAGAAGGTTTTGCAAAAACAGCAAGTGAGCAGGGTGGTACAAATAGGAGTTTTCAGGGAGAAGTTTGAGAAATATAGGTTAACTGGAGTTAGCATGCAGGTGAGTACAAGAGTACATTAATTAAAACCAGAAAGCCAGACTTTTGATCTTTTACCTGCAGTAGTAAGGGCCATCTGAGAATGCCTCAAAACATGCCCTTCATTGACAAGCTATGTGAACTCTGCTGTTAAGAGTCAAAGGGGCATTGCTGTAGGTGTATTTAAAGTTTCTGTCTTAGAAATTGTCTAAGATTTTTGCAGGAGAATGTAGTTAAGCTAGGAAACATCTATGACACCAAATATATAGGGAGCATTATATTTGCAGAGTTCTCCAATGATACAGAAACTCATTTGGTTAACAGAAAGTATGTTTGCCAATCCTAAAGAAAGAAAATGGATTTTCCTGAAAGGGATTTCAGTGAATTTCAGTTATGAGCAGCACCTGCTGAGAACAAGAACAAAATTACTCTTCCAGCAATGACTAAGGATCTAAATTCAAATGGTCTGATCTTCCTCCCTTGCTTGCTGTTCCAGAGGAAGGTCTGTTAGTGGGAAATATA
This sequence comes from Lonchura striata, assembly GCF_050655825.1. NCBI lineage: Eukaryota > Metazoa > Chordata > Aves > Passeriformes > Estrildidae > Lonchura > Lonchura striata. The sequence goes on from NC_140705.1 coordinate 37,260,697, forward strand.
CATATGTATACATATACAATATGTGTTCACTTGCTGATCTTATACACCCGGGTCTATCCTGCAGCTGGCCTTGCATTCCCGCTCTCTCATCCAAGATGCTGGCGTGTGGATATAGTTCAGCTGCTGTTACATTGGCTTAAGCACATATTCACAGCCACAAGCACCACAGATCCTCCCAGCAGCTGGCCTTACACTCCAAGCTTAGCCAGTAGCTGTAAACTGGATCCCTTGGTATGCCGGCAGTTTCCTGTACAGGGCTTGCACATGTACGCACACTAAAGGGCTTTCTGTCTGGTCCTGACCTATGACCTTACCAGTAGTCAACTACCAGACCTTACATTGTCCACAGGTGTTGAGTTAGACCTCCTGTCCCTTCAGCACTAAGTGCTGAGACTCCTTAATCTCTCCAATATCTCACCCAGACCTAAAGCTGCTCTAAAAGCTGGCTACCAAGCTACCCTACTTGTGGCAGCAGCTCTCTGGCCACAGAGAGCAGGCACAGACTTTCCCAGGCATTTTCCGGGGAAGGCTGTGAGAAGATCAGAGAAAAGAGTGATAAACAGTTCTTATCTCCACTTGTTGCACCTGCTGTTTTGCACATGTGGAATGTGTCATGGAGATTTGTTTACCAAAGGGTGATTTCTTAATTGGACGCTGGATGTTGTTTGGATGGATTGACCAATTAAGTCAAAGCTGTATCGGACTGGCTGTAAGGGTTACGGAGTTTCTTAATAAGTATAGGATAATATAGTATAGGATGATATAATAAAGCAATTGATCAGCCTTCTGCAATTACAGAGTCAATGTTAATTATTACCCAACACCTACTCACCAGCTAGTTCAGCTTTATCCTTTCTGATGTGATGACACGTCAACATATGACTCAATTTCTGACATTGTGAGCACAGGGTCCTTATGACCTGGTCACTGATTTCTGGCACTTAGATATCCACACACACATGGCCACAGAATAGAGTGTGATCATTCAGGAAAATAGAAATGCAGTTTAATGAGAAGACAGAGTAGACTGCAGATCAGATGCAAGGCATGGCCAGACCTGAGTATTAGCCGGCAGTCTATTTATGTACTTGTTTCTCTGGTCTATCACCTTATTCCTCTATCTATCATCTATTCCACTTATCAACATATAAACATATATAAACACATTTAAGTAGGTGTTATCTGTAGTTAAATAGACAGTTTTCTTGTAAGATATTTTTTTTCTTGGAAGGTCCTGACTGTCTTGCTGTAGTTCATGAGGTATGCAAATAACTGCAAGCCACTACTTCAACTGACTGCTATGAAAGCAGGATACAGCAAAGGGGTGAAGGGAGAATCCAGACAGCATTCTTCTACTGTTTTGCAAGAGCAGAACTGGGAGAATAGCACAGTCATGAAAGACAGCAGAGAGGAAGGCTGTGGAGAGAAACTAAATCTAGTTTTATATCTAGTAGTTAGAAAAAGCAGCACAGAACTGTCCATTATCCATCAGCTTGGGAGAACAGAGTACCAGATGGTGTCACCTGCTTGTTTGCTTGTGCTTCTTTTAACATACAATGCAGTTTGAAAAATATGGCATGATATATTACAGAGAGAAGTTCAAAGACCAATTGAACTGAAGTAGAGAGGATAGATGAGGCAGAAGAGGTACAAAGGAAGATGATAAGCTGGCGAGTCTGCCCCTGAGGTCAGGGTATCTGAAGGTGATCTTTATTTAACATTCCTTTCCATCAATGACCTGTAGCAGAAACTTTTGCTGTGACTGTGCAGTGTGGAATGAGCTTCATGTCCTCTAAAATATACCTTAATGCTTAAAATGTTTTTTAAAAATACGCATTGTTTGTAGTTCTATGTGGATAAATGCAAAAACAAACATTCCTCTTTATGGTTTTAGAAGATGGCTTGTTTTGAAGAAAAATATATTTTTCTAAGCCCTGTCCCAGGGCAGTTACTGAGACCATGAATTTTATTTCCCAAAGCTGCATATGAGATTGTTAAGCTCATGTTCTTTCATATCCATTGTATTTACAAATGACCCAGGACTGCAAAAGTAAGTTTCAAGTAATACTTTACATGACTTTACAGATGACCACTTTGGCACACATTAACAGATAATTGTCATCATGAAATTCAGGGTTAAAATAAAAAAATCTCTATGTGCAATCAAATTGTATGAATAAATGAATTACATTCCCAAATGAAGGCCTTATTTCTAGACCTAAAGATCAGGAATGGGTTTTCATTTTTTCTTGGAGGACTTTTGGTATTGGGCTTGGAATGTTCTATCTTGCTTGAAGTATAGTTGGGAATGTTTTCAAGGTATAAACAAGAGAAGGATAATGTCTGAAAACTAAGTATGATTAATCAGAGTTGGTGTGAGTTGCTACATGTGGACTCTTAATTCAATCAAAAATGAGCAAATTCCTTTTCTGGTAAGCAGGGGACGATAAAAATGACATGTTACTTGTTAGGCAATATATTTCATCAGTTAATTTACATTAAAATAAATATTTTCTTCTGTCTTACTTTAATGTACCATTGCAGATTTCTCCTATATTTCTCCAGTTATAGTCTTAACTAACCTATTAAGATATGATAGAGTAGATAATAAATTGAGTATGCAATAGTTTCATCCTGGTTGTTCTAAATCTAGAGCAGTAATTTAAGATAGGCTCTCTGATGGGATAGGATGTTGAAAATAGACAGCAATGACAGGCGTGGACTTGGAATCATTCCTCATTGTGGTTTCATCCTTCCTAATTCAATTCCTGTGCCACAGGACTTCATTCAGGGGTATTGATCCTTGTCTTGTCCAGTTATACTGTGATTTCCTACTAGATTTTCACTTCACTGCTCATAACTTGTCTGAAATGAGGATCCACATCAAACGTATGTTATCCATTTCTATTGCACTAGAGTAATCTCTCAGGTTTTACCATGAATTTATGTTCCATTGGCCCACTTTCTTGCAAATACCAATATTCTTCTCAGTCTATAGTCTTTATATTGAGTCTTATATATCAGCAACTTATATGTTAATGGCATATTTTCTTTTCCTGTCAAATTATGTCAAACTATTCAATGACTGCTATCTGCTCAGGTCTTTGAGAAAAGCAGTTTCATAGGCTAATGATTTATTGAAGATCATATGATACTGCTCTGCTATGTTAACAGTCTTTGTTGCAGCCCAGGATGGGGGTGGGAACATGATGCTTGCGTGCATTTTTTACTAGCTATGAAAAAGGATCAATTTAAGGTTCCTTTCATAAGAAAACATTCAGTTGCTCCTCTGGTCCCAGTCATTCACCATGGAGCTTACTGCAAAACTTGTATTTTGGGAGCTGGAGTGTTATTCAGAAGTGTGGAATAGAATTATAATCCATGTTGAGTCTGGCAGTTCCTGATTTGTTTGAGATATGATCACAGTGGTAGAAAGGGTGCTGTTGCTAGTTAGATTGATTGCACAACCCTGCTTAGTTGTGTTTTAAAACTTATGTCAGTGCTATGCAAAGATGTAGACAGATACTCTTTTAGGTGGTGTTTAAATCAAAAGGGAAAATTATGAAATAATTAAACTGTCTTAGTAATTTTTTAAAGTACTAATAATGAACTAAAATTTATGGTTTCTATGGCTTTCTATAAAGAGTAATTTTTAATATGGTCCAAAAATATTGTATGATAAAAAAATAAAATGTTATAATAAATAAAACATTTTTTTATTTCTTCACTAATTTTCATATTTCAAGATTTCCATACCTATCAGAGTGAACAACCAGAGAATAGATTTTTAGAAGTATGTGAAGTACTATTCATAAATTCATGCTCTTTCCGTGTTAAGTACACAAATTAAAAAATTGGGTATATACCAAATTGAAAATCCGTCTTGTAAAAACACTTAGACATGAATATAATGATATTCACACTGGCAGTTGTACCAATGGAGTTATCTCACCTGTAATCCATTAAATTGAAATTGGCATTAAAACTTTGAGGAAATAAATGTTGGGTGATGCGGGAAGAGAAGGGGCTGGAGAGAGATGGAGAGGAAGAAGGAGATCTGGACATAAAAACTTACAGCAAACATGAGTTTTGTAGTTCATAGCATGATTGAAATCCTTTTCTTCCCCTCTTCTTTGAAATGTGATTTGCTGAATTTCTGTTGCCAGCTTGTAGCAGTTCCTACAATGTATTTTATCACATTTCTTTTGGGAGGAATGCTGGATGCTGCAAAATAGGATTCATTTGGCTGCTTAGTTTTCAATTAAATGGTGCAATATGAACTGTAGTAGCACAGGCAGGGGGATGGTCTAGATTAACCAATGCTGTTTCAAACAAAAACGTTTGCCATTCTGAACACAGCGTATAAGCCAGATGCTGTGAATAAATGTTCTCTTTTTATGGCCAGTTAAATCAGCACTTGTACTTCTGCAAAAAATTACTGTAAAGGAAATTGTATAGATGGGAGAATTACTCTAAACAATATTTCAGGAAAATGCAACACAGATATATAAAGACATGCTTAGTTTAACTTCTTTGCAAAGATTAAAACAAGATAATGTATTTTATAAATAACCGAGTAGGAAGAGTACCAGGAATTTTAAAAAAATGCTTGGGAAACAAAGATTTATCCACTATGATCAATCCATCAGGCTTCAATTATACCTCTCAAAGGACTTATTAGTCAGAGCAAGACCTCCTTAACAGCCTCAAATAAATGTGTCAGTCATAAATTCCCAGAAATGTTGACCATACACTCTAAATATTCCCTTTGCATTAAATGACTCCTTTTTTTCTTCTAGATAATTCAATGAGTATAATGCTCTGGGTAAATGTGTCTGTGTATAATTCTGGGAAAAAAAATCAAACACAAAAGTGATTATAATGGTGCCAAAACTTAGCATGTTTACAAAATTTCTTCTTACTTGTCCTTAAAACCCACGAGAGTGCAACAATGGATTACAATGGAATTAACTTTTTAAAAAATCACAATACCATCCAGTTTTGAGCATAGAAAGGCAGCTTTGGTGTACTGTGCACACCACATCTTAATTTTAGAGGTTGTGCTCTCCATAGTGGATCTACAACATGCAAGCATTATGGAGCTAGACCAGAACATGACTAATCCCAGCAGCAAAGGTCTGTATTGATAGGCATGTGCCTAAGAGCTTTCTAAAAGCAGCCCTGATTTTTCTGTGCCCTCCTCTTCCTGGCATACTTCACACACGTACAGAATCATTAATGTCAGTTAAAAAGAAGAGATAATGTTACCAGGAGTTTCTATGTCTCATCTCAGCAGGCAGCCACCATGCAACTTGAAGTGAAAGAAGAAGCTTTCATGGGATCTGAAAAAGAGCATTTGGTGTCTACACCACTCATATGTAGCCATATTAACCCTTTCTATTCCAGTGAGTTTGCTGAAAGACTCTCTGCACCAAAAGTAGTTATCTTTACACAGTCCTGCATTCCTCTGTGCTAATTCACCATTAGATTCACTACCTTTAGCTTTATGGACTGAAGACTGATGATCACTTAGTGAGGAGCATGGGAAAGATTTGCATATCCTGGAAAGTTATTTGACTTAATCTTGGGTACCAAAGCTTGACAATGTTGTCTATAACACTGAGAGCCTTGAGATGCACAGTCAAATACTGGCCCTGACTACTCAGCCAGGACCTGGATAAGCACATCTCTGTCACTTAGCTCAGATCTTTAAAGGGTCCCAAAACAGACCTCAATTCAGAGTAAAGCAAATATGTAGGGTAAAATAGGTATTTTCAGATTTTAATTACTAAAAACAAAAAGCAAAATTATGTCAGTATTCTGCTAGACACTCCTTTCTGCCTTTATAATGACATAAAAAGCAAAAACCTTAAAATAATACACCAATGACAGTTTTGATATGTAATTTTTGTGCTGGATCAGATTGCACTACATCAGTAAAATTATCCTCCCAATGCACTTTTTAAATTATTGTGACGCCTTGACATAGTGCAACTAAATCTCTCAAATGAAGACTTCCCTTCCCACACTGACTGTCAAATAGTAAAAAGGAAGAAACAAGAACTGTCTGATAACATTTGAAGAGAAATTCTGACAAAAACATTTTTCCAGTACATGTGAAATAAAGATGCAGCTCACCTCTCCAAATCACAGCTTTGTCATAAGTTTGGGACAAGCAGATTTTACTGTTTGTTTGTTCATCACCCTGTGACAAAGCCCACAACAGATGAATTTGCACCCCTGTTGGTGTTAGAATAGTTCTGTCTCCATAGACTTAGCAGTGAAATGGGATTTCTTTTGCAGCTTCTTTTTACAAATGAATAAGGAAAAATTATTAAAACTTACTTTTAGATGTTACAGCAAAAGCAGTAAAGAGGTAGGGGTAAGAGAAATTGCTCTTTCTCCCTTTTGCTTTTATGTCAGGGAAATAAATTTTAATCTTTATTGCCTTCCTGTTCTCTCTTCAATTTGCTTTCTTATCATAGGAAAAAGTTTTTTTGTCATTTTCATATTTTTGAGAGATGAGTCCTTTAATGATCTAAGATTTCAACTTGCCAGCTTGTAACTGATCTCCTCCCAAGGGTTTCCCATGATGTATGGTGAAGGTGTCTCCTTGACCCATCAAGGCCTGGCAGTTGTCATCTCCTCCACTGCATATGGAATGTTCCTCCTGCTGAAGTGAAGCCCATACTTGGACAATTATTGAGTTAGCAGTGCTCATCTCTAGGATTTAATCCAGGGCCTGACCATATTTATTATACAGGCTTGGACCTTGGCTCTTTATGCTTTTTCCCTGTCTACATGGATGATTCTTTTGCTTTCCTGGTGCATTAGTTTTTGAAATACATTTCAGCCACTCACAAATTAATACAGAAACTCATATATTAGTTTGCTACCTCATGTTGTAAACATGTCATCAGCTCACAAAGGGCTCCCAAATGAGCTTTACTGGTTTATTGGACTAATAAAGAATATATGGTGAGTATAAGATTCTCCTGGATTCTTTATCTTCCAGACAAAATTATTTCTTAGTCACTGTGACTCTTTATTTCCTGTGTACTACACTTCTGGCCGAGAAACCTACAGCTTAACCGGGGAAGTTCTGACCTTGTGCACACTAGAGTCAGAACTTCATAAACCTCAGAAAAACTTTCTAATTTCTCTCTTGCTATAAATAGGATGATGTACCTGCCTAAAGTGAGCACTTTTTCCTTTCTTGTCTTTGACATTACCCACAAAGGATGTGAAACTTTATTTTCTGATCTAATAGATGCATTATTTTTAGCTGAAATTTACATCCTTGATTTGGTTTACACTTAATAATTTAAACAGGCTAGATTTAGGTTACTTTGCAAATAAGAAAGTTGTTGTTTATTATTCTTCAACATTCAATTAGCCAGTGGCATTTAACATTCCTGGATGTTATAAACTTACTGTCTATACTTAAATGGCTGTTTAACTATTTACAAAATCCTATAATTTATGGGACACACTGATACCAGAATTATAATTTTGTGCTCTTTCCTATGTCTTTCAACTTACCTTGAAATTTTTATCCTGAGTTAAATAAAACCTTAGAAGACTAATAAGAAAGTATTATTTCAGATGACTGATCCTTTGCATTCTGTCACTTTAGGAAAAAATTGATCCTAGCAATAACAATATTACCTTTCTAAATATCTTCTCTTTATAAATAAATAACATATTTAAATGCTTTTCCCATTAACTGAGATTTTTGGCTGTTGGAAGAGCTTCTTTCATAGGTCAAAATTTTTTGTTCATTTTGGGTAGTAGACTTTGTACTGGGTCTGGAGTTTATCTTTTTCATAGGAAGCTGTATAGACCTGTGTCTAAAATGGTCCTTATAGCACAGCAGTGTTTTGGCTACTGCTGAACAGTAATTTTGGAGCAGAGAGGCTTTCTCTATTTATCCCTTTGGCTGCCAGTGAATAGGCTGGGGGTGCATAAGAAGTTGAGAGGGGACCAAGCCAGGATGACTGACCTAAATTGATCAAAGGGATAGTGTGTGCTATAAACCATTGTGCTCAACAGTGAAGTTGAGGAGATAAATCTTCCCCAAATTGTGCTTGCTTTGAGACTGGCTGGGCATGTTCTGCTGCTGGGAGTTGGTGAATGATTGCCTTTATGCCACATTCTTGTTTTTTACCTTTCCTTCCTTTAGTTATGAAAGTGTTTGTATGCTGACCCAAGTGTTTACTCTTGCTTTTACCATTCGGGTGTGGATGTGGAATGAGTGATAATCTGTGTTTGCACTTAGCCGCTGACCCACACCCTTATATAGACCTCTTTTAGGTGGTTGGTAGAGCCCATTCACTTCCTAATATTTCAGAAAAAAAAAAAAAATCAGTGAACTGGCTTCTGAAAATTACAGAGGAATTGAATATATTTTATCAAAGTGCAGATGAAGTGTTGAGGATATCACTGGCCTTGATTGTCTTAATTGTTAGTGTAGCACCTGGCATTATTTTCAGCCCAGGCCAAATAGCACCTGCAAACAATTCCAAGGCAGAGGGCAATGCAGGAATTGCTTGCAATTCCAATGCAGGAACAGCATTATAAGAGATAGCTTGCAGGCCTTGTGTTAGGCTGAATAGGAAGGTTTAGTAGCTGGGAGGTGGGATGCTCTTGGCTGGTGAATCTCAGTGTTAAAGCCAGTATGGGAATCTGTAATGTGCATGTATCACCATTGGGTCTAATTTTCCTCGAACATGAACTTAATAACTGAAATATTTGCAGGAACTGCAACAGTGGGGAAAATACCAGGTAATAATGTAAAGCTTATTTTAGTAAATCAAAGATTCTCATTCAGACTAGGACTTAAATGTGGGATCCCCATATTTGAGGCAGGATTTGATTATTGAATTATTCCAAAGAGATTCTTCCCTGCCTTCAATTTTTTTGATAAATAAATAAATATGATATTGAGGTCAAATGTAAATAATTTTTTTTAATTAATTTGTTCATAAATAGGACTTGTTTTTTAAAGAACATGTAATTATAACCTCTACATTCCTGACTGGGAGGAAAAGGGAACATTTTTACTCAATTTCAATAGCTGACAGTGTAGATAGACATACTTGAGCTTTTTAGACATGTACTGGCCATGATTATCTTTCTTTATTGTAACAAATCATCCTTCAGAAGGCACTATTTTTCACTTCATCTACAGAAGTTTTTTAGATGCTTAGTATATATAAAAATCTGCATTGTAAATGTCTAAAAATCTGAGATGTATCCCTCAGTGCAGGTTCACTTATTTTTTAGTATGCAATTTTAAAGTACTTAGGATGTGAAAACCTGACTATGTAAAACCTGATTATAATACTCATGTAAACTCTGGTCCACTATAGACAATTTTGAAAAATGTTCTTTGGCTGCGAATGCACAATTTCAAAAATATTTTGTGTTGACAACCAGAAGAACTGGACTCCTCTTCAAAGAATAATTTAGGGAAGATACTCCAGGAAGAACTTTTTTCTAGATACATACATGTTACTTCTAGGGATAATAAAATATTAATTTTTTTTGTGATAAATAAGAATATCACATGGGATGTAGAGCACATCTGACACATTTATCACTATAGCTACAAGGCCTGTAGGAGTTAACACCTTCAAACTTCTCACATCAGAGTTGTATTGGAAATGGCAATCTCCACTGAAAAGGCTTTGTACACTGTCATTGATCCCGGCAGTCCACAAAGTAATTTGAAGGTATGATATTCAGTTAAATAGGATTGGTGCAGTCCTCCCAGATCAAATGTAACCAATAAGAAGGTGTCAGGGGATATGGCATAGGAAAAGATGTATTAATAGGTAGTCCAGCACAGAGCTATTGAATTACTGGACAACAATAGCACAAATTTGAAGGGTACACTACCATGTCTCTACAAATTTCAAAAACTTAAATATTGAGGTAACTTCTCCACAGATTATGGCCTAAAATAAACTATTTTTTAAATGCAGACTGTGAGCACAGAAGGTTTTAAAAACTGCAGTTTGTTCAGCTCAAATTTTTCCAATCAATGGAGCATTTTTCTTGTGCACTGTCAAGCTTCTACTGTAATTACAGTCCACATTACATTTCAGGTGCTTTTTTCATGCCTATAAAATCAGACCCTTCCAATACTATCTACTTGTGATTTCATAAACATTCATCATAGCTTTCTTTGTGGCTGGCTATCCCCAAGGATTTTTAAGGCTTGTGATGTTCTGTGCGCCTGCTCAGTTGTACAGCTCAATGGCACTGAAGTTTATTGACATTTCTTTTTACTCTTATGCAGCCCTGCTCTGTAACATTTATTCTGTCAATTACATTCATTTTGGTATTCATAGTCAATTCTATCTCTGTGTGACTTTAATTGTATTTCACTAAATTAAAGAGGCATTATAAAGTTGTTACCCTTTGATTTTGTAGCTTTAATTTCATTTTCCTTTAATCTTTGGAGCACACTATATTATCAATTAGCATAATAAAATAGTCACTGTGGAATTTAGTAACAATACTGGATATTCTGTAAAGTGAATCATCCCATTTAATGTTTGTAGCATGATGGCAGCATGTGCACCAAGTAAAAAAGTAGCCAAAATTCTACTCCACACTTCTATTGTATCTCTATACATGAATGAATGATTTTGAGATTATTTATGGAGATATTTCCAATGATTGTGGACTTCTTTTAAATGTTTTGTATATTCTAAAGTTCTAAGAAATTTTCAAGATCTTAATTATTCAAACTTTTTTCATTATAGAAGATGTAGTCACTGTTACTGGTAGGCAGAATGAAGTCAATTGTTATTTTAGCACTATCTTAGAGTGCTCCTTTCAAAATAATGATCTCTGCTCACATTTTGGGTCTTAGAGGTTCCTTCTTTCTAGTGGTCAAGACCTCCTAGCTCATTTGCATTACTTGCCCTGGAAAGACCAGTGAACATAACCCTTTTCCTGTAGGTGAGTTGGACTTCTGTATTCCTTCTCCTGAATTATCTGCTTTTTGTAGGGAGGCCTGTATTACTGGTGCACACTGAGCATGTAGAGGAAAATTAAGTACAATAGTTACCTCTTTCTTCTGTCTTTGTCTGAATGCTTAGGCAATGGGGAAGCCAGATATTTAAAGTGCCAGGCTTCTAAACAGCTAATTTCTTAATGAAGGTTAGATGCTTATGATAGATTTAGCCTCCAGAGCTATATGAAAGCCAAGAGGAAAGGAGAGGATTCTAGAGTAATAGGTTTCTTTGTAGTACTCCAAACCTTTATTGTATTCAGTGATTTTACTGAATATTCTGAAACTTACCATGCCATATAAAATACACATCTCAAAATACCTTTCAGGAACAGCAGACAACTTGATGAGTTACCAATAATTACCCATGCATTCTTTTAAATAACAAAGAATATCAATGTGGCCAGATACATAATTACAAATGTCAAATCATTGCAGTTACCTAATGATTTCTGAAGAAGTTAAAGAAGAAGTGGGAGGGAAGGATACAAAGCAAAGAAGGACAGAAAGATATAAAGAAAAGGAGAAATGTGAAAGGAAGACCAACAAATGAGCAATCAGTCTACATAGTCACCAAACCAGTGGTAATCCAGCTGTTTTCATGATAAAGAATAAAAGTTCGTTGTTGCACAAGTATAATATATTCCGTTAAATATTTCTCACACATTTTACCACAAAACTTTCTAAAAATCTTTCAAACAAGCACACACAAAAAAGGGATCAATCTCTTTTATTTTATTTTTCCCCTTTTCAAAAATGACTCTTTATAATTTGGTTGAATTCAGGAATACTGGATTTCCTTACTCTTGCCTTTTCTTCTGCTTATTGTAGAGTTCTGTATAAAACAGATTTTTTTGGGAAAAGAAAAGCATTGGTTATCTGAGATCCCCTGAATTTACCTACACTACCAGTCCTGCTGGCCCATTTTCTTGACCCTGGTGAGTCACTGACAAGGAGTGGTGACACTGGCCAGTGACACTGTGACACAGACTGAAGGGTCAGCAGAGCTGCACTTCCCTCCACTAGGTTTCACCCTCTATAAAAAGCACAGGGCTGCCAGACAGAGTGGAGTCCATTTAACATGTGTGAAGTTGGGGAGAGAGATGTGAATGAGAGCTCCTCTTCTGCAATATTTCTGCTAAAACATGTCAGTTGTTTCCCCGCCTCTGTTAACACCGAAGCTGATCTTGAACATGCTGCATTCCAGACATCATGTGCTTTCTATTTGTATTCATTGCAGATGACACTAAAACTACTGCAAATAATTCAGGTAATTGACAAACCACAGGGGCACTTACCCTGTTCATTGGCCTATTTTAGGCTGGCTCATCATCACCATTCTAATTGATGACAGGTCTCTAGTTTTTCACTTGCCAGGCTGTAAGACAAGGAATATTAATAAAGTATTCTGGCAGTGGAAATGTTGGAACTGTTTCCAGCCTTTTGAAAGCAATGAGCTTCTCCACTCCCAGCTCTGCTGCTAATGTGGTGGGGAACTTTCTCAATATAAGAATACTCTTTTTTTCTCCATTGACTCAGCCCTTGCAATTACCCAAATCTAATGCAACCATAGGTTTTCAATGTAATGCTGTACTCTGCAACAGCTGGTTATTAAAAAATAATGCCATCAAAGTAGCTGACATCTTTATGAAATAACAATATAATGTTAATAATATATAAGTAATGTAATATAATGTCTTACTTACAATAAATAACGTTTCAGAAACTGAGATTGGTTTTATTTACTGTTTACTACTGCCCTGCTCCCTAGATACTCACCATTAATATTTATTAGTAGGAGAACATACGTATATGTTCTCCACTGTGCTTTTTTTTCCCCCACAAACTCACACATAGAAGCCATTTCCTAGCCCAGATTATTTCACTATCTGATTGGAACACAGATAATAGAGAGCACTATACAGTATCCAGAGGCTGAAAAGTCACAGGTCTTCAGCAACAGAGGAATCTTGGACCTGTTAATCAATAGTTTGTCAAAACCACTTTCATAGTCCATGGAGAAAAGTATCTCATTCCATCCTAAAAGAAACCTTTAAAATAGTGCAGTTCCCTGTTTTTTCCTACTGACTATAGAGGGAATTGTAACAGCAGCCTCATTATTGTTCACCTGACGTTAGGTGAGATGCAGTTCAATTTCAGTCCTTTCATTTAAAATGCTTCCTTTTGCCTTACTCATCCAACCTGGCACAGGGACTGCAAAGAGACGTGGTGTAGTAGGCTTCACTGCAGTGGCAGGGTGTGCTCTTAACTATCACTTTTTGTCCTGTTTTGTCATACAATGATTTTTCACCCAAATTAAAGAAGAGGAAAAAAATATGTTTTGAAGAGTCTATGCTTTTCCTTCAAAAAGAGGCTATTCCTTGGTGAGGAGACTTGAGTCGTAAATCTCAGATTTCTTTTGCTGCAGGACTCAATGTTTCTGTGATATTCAACCAGCTTGGGTTGTGGCGGGAGTTGAGTGATTCAGTTCTGATACTGCTTCTGTCCCATCAGACAATTTCAGTAATTAGTAAGTTAGTGATAGTTAAAGCCATAGTTAAATTATTCTACTTGCAGAGGTAGGTGCCAGATTTTATAAAGCAGGAATTGAGATTCTGAACAGAAACATTCTTTTCCATCTCATTTAGCAAAATGTTAGAAAGTAACTTTGCCCTCCCTTAACTTTTGCTTCTGTGACTTCTGTTAGGCAGTACTGAATTTATTACTTGTTTCAGAACTGTAGCCTGAAGACCACCCATGTGGCAAAGACATCCTCTGTGCCATTTGGCTCTGTGTCTGTCAAGGATAATTGGTGATGGAAAAGGAAGGGAGTAAGTGTTCATTTTACTTAGCACTTTTCTAAATCAAGCCTGAAAGGACAAAAGTGCTAGTAAAGACGGGGAGCACAGAAGGGAATGTTATTTTATTCATTAAAATAAAATGTCTGGAGTTTAAACATGTCGACAGGCTGAAGCTCTGTTCTGTGAGACACCAAGTACCCTTGAACCCCTTTGATGTTAGTGGTAGGTGAGGTAACTCAGCACTCCATGGGATTGAACCCTGAGTATTCTCCTGAAGAAAAGTCACAAATAAGAAGGATGCCCATGGTTTTTTAGCTGAACTCTATTTCTATCCTTCTCTATCTGGCTCTTAGATCCAGATTTATCTAGATATGTGGTTAATTCATTTGAATAAAAGATACACACACTAGAAGATTCAGTGTGCAGTTCAGCATGGTGTCTTTCCAGTTCAAATAGATGGAAGGAAATGGCTCATTTCTCAGAGCCACGCTCTTGTTATTCCATCGGACAGCAAGGGAGGCAATGCTTGTGTAATCCAAGCTGTTTGTTGTGTACTCCAGTCTTGACACATTTTCCTGAATTTGGCAGACAACTCCTGTAAATAAAGGAACTTCAGGAAGTAAAAGGAAGGTGGAATTCGATCCCTGAGGGATTAATGACCTAGTTATTTTTGAAAATATGAGGCATCTGCAGAGATATTTCACAAATTATTCCTTGCAGCAATTCTCACACACCATGATATGAAACTTCAGAAATACATTACTGGTTGCCTCAGCTTTTTATCATTATGCTATTTTACGTCAGTAAGTTGCAAAATATAGACTTCTCTGGTCTTGTGTTTGAGCATTCTCATTGTAAATTCTTTTCCTTATATCAAGTATCCATGGCTCCTCATCCTTTCACTGTGAATTGTTGGAAATGCTTTGGCTTTTCTACCCTACACCTACCGCATAGGTAATGGTAGAGTACAACAATACAGTGAGTAAAAAGTTCAGGCTGTTTGACAGAAGCTGTGCAAATTCATTGGTGTCCAGGTTTTGTTTTGGTTAAACCCTAAGGTATATCAGTATATGAGTGGAAAATGAAAAATCCTTTGAGGAGAGGGATCATCTCCATATTTTCTGTCTGAAGATGAACCTCTACACCTGCCCTGCCAAGGATCTAATGTTTGTGATGCTGTTGGATTTGCAATGGATGTCACAATTTTGTTTTGTCCTTTCAGAGGACTGGATGACAAATCCCTAAGTGGAAAGGGCTGTGTATGCTGCTGCTGCATAGCCAAACTGCATATGAACATGCTTGGGTAAACATGTACACACACAGTATAATTTTAATATTATACATAGTACAGACAGTAATCAGATTGCCAACTGTTGTTATGTTGTATACTTAGTGAAAGTTGATATTTTTGCATTGTTTTTTAACAGAAGAATTAGAAGTATTGATGAAATCAGGGAGAAACTATTAATGTCTCTTATATGAACTAATTGCAAGCATTTATAATATTGGGTAAAAAGTACTTGCAGGTTTCCCATGTTGCATGTGGAAAGGATTGTCTGGTGCTAATCTGAGTTTTATATACATTTTTTATTTAACCTCTTATTAAATAGTCAGAAATCCCTCCGTTCCTTTGCTATCAAAACTCAAGTGTCTTTTAATGGCACTGATTTCAATTTCCAATTAAATCAAATGAAAGAGAGCCATTACAGGAAGAACTTTGAAGGTGATACTGGGAGAACAACAAAATTTTTCAAAGAAATTTCAGAGGTTAGATATGTGCACTTGCATAGCTCAATACTGTATTTACTCTAAAAGTGACTTCTCTTGGTAGATTGATTTCCATTCTGAATAATGTAATGTGAGGGTCTTTAAGAATACAACAAAAAAATCTCTTCAATAAAGGCTGGACCAATAGGCACCAGAATCTGTAGCAAAACTCCTACCAAGTTAAATAAAAACAACTCAAAATGCTGTGTGATCAGACTTCCTCACTGTAAAACAGGTTATCCCTCCTTTCCATCCTTCCCTACTTTCTCTGTGTTTTTATGTCAGCTGTATGATCAAGTGATGGAAGGAACAAAGGTTTACCCTCATTCTAATTGAAGAAGACTTGGCTGGAGACAGCTGGTTTGCAGCATCTTTGAAAACAGTATGAAAATGGATTTTGAATAAGTCATCAAACTTCAACACTAAAAGCAAATATACTTGATCATGCAGATTTAATGGAGATTTAAAAAGAAGAAAACAAAAACTATAAAGACTAATATAATCAACTGAAAAAGGTCTAACACCTGAAATATCATGAACAAATATGATCACATTTAAAAATTTTTATTAAACAACATTTTTATTAACATGGAATTTTCATTTAAAAAGTTAAGTTCCTCTACAAATGTCATCTGAGAAATCTAATGGTATACTACCAGATGATCCATTTCATAATCATGTGGGGTTTTTCTCAATCTAGTCTTCAACTCAGACTCATTAATGAAAGGATAGAAAGAGAGTATTGTAATGAAGGACACTGGTCTTGCTAAGTTAGTGAGTAGCAATACAAAATGAGAAGAAAACCCTGAAAAGAAAAATGCAAAGAAGTTGTAGGTCAGGATTTGTTTGGGTGGTTTTTTTTTTTTTGTTTTTTTGTTTTGTTTTGTTTTTTTTTTTTTTAATGTGAGAAATAGACTTCATTTATCCCAACTGATAAAGGTCGGGGTAAATATGTCTGTGCTTCTGTGGGGGATTACAACTATTCTGGTACTTTTCTTGTGACCATTTCACCTCAAATATTCTTAGAAGCCTAAAGTCTTGGAATATTAACATCTCAGTAATTAGTTTCCAAAAAAACAAAGAAAGGTCTTAAGGAAAAAAAAATACTGTTAGGTGGATTCTTTGTTTTACTCTGGGTGGGAAGTAGAAGGAAACTTTAATGCCAAATCTGCTCATAGTCTGCCTATTACTGCCACGTTCCATAGGTTTTTGTTCAGTTATGGATTGCTGCTTTTGAGATCAACCAAAGTATAACTCAGGGTTTATGTTGGATTATTTACTTATTTATTTTTGTTAGAGAGTTGTGTATAGGAACAGCTCTTCTTTCCCAGGTATGATTGCTAGAGATTGTTTTGTGTCTGGCTGAGATGGAGTTCATTTTCCCACAGCAACCCTCACAGTGCTGGTTTCATTGGTAGCTAGGAAAGGTATTGTTAACACACCAGTGCTTTTTAGCTGCTGCTGGGAAGTTCTGACCCAGAATGAAAAAAATAATGTAAAACCTAAGGAAGTTTGGACAAGACAAGACAAAAAGATGATTCTCCAAGAAGACAATAGAACTATTGCCAGAACCCAGATCCAAGCTAACTAAACATGTACTAAACATAGCTATGTACTAGAATAAACTTACACTTGTGACCAAGCATGCTGAAGCGAACTTAGGGAATCCTTACTTTAACCCATAAAAATTTTAATAGCTTCATAATATCATGACAAGCAATATAGCCAAACAAGCTTATTATGTACAAGATGTGTGAATTATTGTATAATTTATTATTCATGAAGAACAGTAAATTATTTTAATCGCATTTTCTGTATTATGAAAATTCTAAAAAGTGGTGCTGCAGGCAAATGAATGGCCATGGAAAGAGTGATCATTCATTCCAATCTTTTTTTAATAAACTTTATTCAAATTAAAGGAAAAATAATTAGGGGGAAGCAAGTATCTAAAGTCCATGTCTGTGAAATGACTATACACTTTAAAAGGACATCAGAAGCATCTTCAGAGCAAAATAACATTTCTAGTATTAAATCTTTAGACCAGGGCCAGAGACAGTAACATCTATCTTTGGTAAGTTGATTAAAATGCTTTGAACTCTAATACCAATTACTATATACTTTGGAATTCCTCACTTTACAAAGTCACAGCTCTATTTTGAGTAAATATATACACCAGACTGCAGTAAAATCCAGTGAATATGAAAGCTTTATTTTTATTTAATAAGTGGAAAGATAGATCAATGGCTTGGCTAAATGAAGCCAGGTGAAGGTTGACCTTCTAGATGTTAATAAATGGAGTTTAATCTAAATGGGTATTTTTGATATTTCATAAAATTTTAATGTGTTGAAGAATTTGTGTCTCAGATATTTTAAAGGAGTTCAAATGTTATTTCACATATGTATACACTGGACAGATGTTTAAAAGTTCAATTTTCATGGAATCTTTTGATTGTTATTTTTCTTTTTCATCTAGATTACAGAAAACAGATCCTGTGCTGAAATTCATTGCCTTCAGAGATGAGAGAGGACCACTGGACACCTCCTTGAGGGCTTTAATATTGCCATTCTGAAATACTGATAGGTGCTCAAACTGGGGAAACTAGAAAACCTCCAGAAAAAATTTTGTTCCTATCTTGTATGTGTGCTCCTATATGATCACTAAGATCATCAGTAAGTGGGCATTCCTAACAGCATTCCAAGAAAGGTATTTTACCTTTTTTATTTTATGATGTTTAGAAACATCCTGAGTTTATGCTTTGACTGAGAAGTATTTTTCTTTTCACAGTTTTTCTTTTGAATCCTTCCTACCATGTCCTTAAAATGCTCTCTGTTCCAGTTACAACAGCATACTTTAAAGGACACTTTTGAGATGTTATTTTGCTGTAAGAATAACAATAGTAGTGTCTTTACAGAGGAGAAGTGCTTAGCCTGCACTATGCTCCATACTGTCTTGATTAAACTGCTACAATATCAGAAGCAGCTATTTTAAAAATAGCTGAGATGTGTAAGTTTGTGACTGAAGTATAGACCCAGTCTTTGAGTGGTCAATTAACATGGATTTCATTATAATCAAAACATGCTAAGCCTCACAAAGAAGAAAAAGATCAGGACAGCATCTTATAAGTAGGAATTTTTATGAAGGGCACAAAGAGAAAAGAAGATTTATGCCAACAGCATATACATTTAGTTCATCAATAGCATGACACAGAGTATCCTGAAATAAATGTTCAATACAGGCAATGTTCTCTAAGGGTACCAAAATGAATATGTTAAGCTAGAGGACTATTCTGCATGGGGCCAAGCTTAGGTGAAGTGAATTCCTCACAATGGTTGCTCTAAATGGGAAGGTCAGAGGCCTCTCTTTTTCACTAGACAGATGAAATGCTTTGTGGAAGCCAGCAGGAAAATAGCATAATAGAATTAAAGATATAGCTATTGTGAAGCATTATTTTCTTAAAAGAACCTGGGCCACATGTTGATTAAGAAGGTAGCCACAGCCTCTATCACTACTGATTTGCTTCTGTCATATTTTCCTTAGAGCTATTTCTCTATCACATGCACACAGAGAGAAGAGCAGAACTTGAGGTCAGGTCATGGCTTATTCAGCCTGCAGGAAACTGCGCTGATACCCTTTTGGCATGACATGCCACAGCCAACTGCACTTAGAAAAGAGATGGTTGCATGGAGACATATTTCTTCACTCTGGTGACCAGAGAGTGCAAGAGTGGGGAATACATAAAGTGTCTTTGCACCTTCAGTGTGCTTTCTGACAGAAAATATGGCAGGGGGGATAATGCATGCATGCAGACTGATGCTTGCTCTTCTCTTTGAAGAAGCTGAGATATAGAGTTTTAGCCTGTGGCCCACTAAGTGACAATTTCCATTTCAGGTGATACTGCAGAAATGCAACTGCTCTGTATGCTGGGCTGGGCTGAAAGCAGCAGCAATGAATGCCCTCCAGTATTTAGCCTGTCATCTCTCCCCACCTTTCCTTTCTTATTAAGAAGATGATGCCTTTCCCATTTCAGTGAAAAACCCCTGCAGACCGCACAGAAGCTGGATCATGCTGCAACACGTTTAATGTTACAGGACAGCACAGTGCTGCCATCCGAACTAATCCCAGCAGCAGCATATCAAATCACCGCATTTCCATTTAGCTTTCGTCAGTATCATACACAGACAGATATGGATTTGGTCTGAGGAATGGCATTTGCCTTTGAAGTAATTTTGTTTTTTTTTCTTCTACATCATGCATTCAGCACTAATAGAAAGTTCATTTTCAGGAATGAATTCCATTTGGTTGTTGAGCATGTATCAGCTACAATGCTGATCAGCAGTGTGATAGGGAAATTTTAGGTTTTCTCTTCTGCATAAACCTCGTCTGTCTCTTTTCCTCTGCTTTGCATGGCTGTTCATTTTGACGTGTGGCAACTTAGTTGCTGCAATTGTTCAAGAGATTGCCTTGATATTTCCTCTTTTGTTGTGCTAATAGAACCACTACTCTCTCTTACTTTGACCTTGTATTATTTAGTCAAGGCTATCAAGCTCCATATTCTTCTGTGTAGGCAGTCCTATTTTTGTAAAGCCTTAATTACAGATTAGCCCTTCCTGCTGCACTAAAAATGAGCATTTTAGGCTGTTTTATGACATTTCTTGGAGAGAAGCCTAACATTATTCTTTTGTTGTTTTCTTTTTGTTTTCTTTTTATTTCTTTTCTTTTTTTCTGGTCCAGTAATTGGTCACTATTGAATTTAATTTGCCCTTGTATTTCAGTCATGTGTCTTGGAACAAAGTCAGATATTTACTTTCTTCCATGTTTGGTCCTGCTACTTCTGTGTTGATTTTTTGGTTAGACACAGCTAGATGTGGCCAAGTCAGAACTTGTAACTCTTTTCTTGGCTTCCACAGCAGAATAATCTATTTTGACATACAGTTCATTTTTCTTTCATTGAGGTGTTTTCTGCTATCAATATAATTTGTATGCTGATGAGTATGCTTTTGCCCCTTTTGAAAACACAGCCTAGAATGGGAAGCAAAGCACTAGTGTGGGCTTCAAAATAATGTTTTAAAGGAGAACATAGACAGACTTGAGTAACTGAAAATCTATGCAGTATCATTTTTAGGGTTTCTGTTGCATCAAAGTAACTTTTATCAATATTCACATAACCACCACAGGTACCCAGCATTCCTTAGGTCTTTAACCACAATATCTGAACAAATTTTGTGGTAGCTTTGTAGCTGAATCTTTTATAGTAGGATCTTGTTCTCTTCCTTGAATGCTTTCTTTTTACATGCCTTCCTTCTCCAGCTCATAAAATCTGGGTGTACAGGGGAGGAACCCTTCCTGCATAAAGATTTGTCTTAGTTTAAGGTTAAACATGGGAGACATTGTACCACAGTACTGATGCAGACTTTTCTAAACTTTCTGTTAGCACTATGTATGAGGAGCAGATATGCTTATTGTTTACATAAGATTTCAATTATTTCTGAATTTTACTAGGTTACTGATCTTGTAGCAAGCTGTTTAAAAATAAAAATGTGATATGCAAAAAGATAATTCTGTGAATCAGATATGCATTTCCACTTTATTAATTTTTTGTTCCTCTTTAATTTTCATGAAAAATTTCCCACCTTTAAGTAATTATGAAGTAGAATTTTAGGGAAGGAAAGTAACATTTTTATATATATGCATCTATGTATAAATGTATGTCTCATTCAAATTTCTTGTGTGTCAGGCTTTCCACATCATCAAATGAATCTGAAATATTCCTTTTTGGGTTTTAAAGTCCCCTTCAGGCTAGATCATGTAGCATATTTTGAATTTAAAATGTAATTTACAATGCTTAGTTTGTTTGTTTGTTTTCAGAATTAAAAGCCATTTGTTTTGTAAGGCATTAGAAATATATCCCTTTGCACTTTTCTTTCACTTTTTGTTATTTCTGACACTATTTCTTTATTAATTTAATTAATTTAACCATTATAGTTTGCTCATTAAAAAAAAAAAAAAGAAAAGACAAACCAAAATCATGCTAATAAGGAAATAAATATACCACCTTATGCAAAAGAAAGAAGAATGCAGTTGTAAACCAGCATTCAGTAACATATATACAGGTCCTATTCAATATAAAAAAAAAAAAAAATGAATGTGGAAACATTTATCGTATTTGCCTTTCTTATGACTAAGAAACTTATTTTAATATACATGAAATTAAACAAACACACAAAAAGTAAAGAATAATATTTTTTCCACTAGACCTGAAAATAATTAGGGAAATCATATGAATAAAACAGCACAGCCATGTAAATTACCTTCCAAGATACAGTGTAAACTGTTTTGGATATCCCAAATTATTCTCACTACCAATTCTTTTACTTTTGCAGTAAATTCTAAAATGTAATATTTCATATCAGGCTTAGTCTAGAGCAGATATTTTCTATTATGTATCACTTAGTATGTTTTGCCCTATTACCGTTTCTGGTATAGTCATATTGGTAAAAACATTTGTATAAAATGTTTGTATAAGCAAAATATTCTTCTTATGTGCATGATGTTTGTTTATTTCTCAATAAATTGATGCTAACTCAATCTACAAAAAAACATTCCCATGGTGAACTATTTCTCTAGCAGAGTGGTTTGCTACTATAATTCTATTGACGTAATATAATTGCAATTCTTTTTGATTGCACAAATGGCCTCAGAAGAAAATAGATAGCTGTCTTCATCTCATGTCCAAAAATCAAATTTCATAGCTTATATTCCATAAACCAGTGGACTAGCTCTCAACACAGCAACAAACTAACATTTTGCCTCAATCTATTTCAGGCCCTGGCCTTAATGAACAGTTAATTTCTGAAAACAAAAACAGAAGAAAATCCAAAATGTTAATCCATTGTGGCTTGAAATTTTTTGGAACCCTCTCATGCTTTTTTTATCTGTGTTTGTTTTTTCCTATTTTTTCTGGCTTTTTTGTGTCTTTTTTTTTTTTTTTTTTTTTGTTTTATTGTTTCACTTTGTTTTGTTCTCATTTCATGCATCCCTCAAATTCCTTGTTGAATCTTAACAATTTTCTTTGATATTTCCTTGTTTAAAGGAAGAAAAATCATAGGAAAATAAGGTGACTTTTAATTTATTACCCTTTCTGTATTACTATAAATGATTTTTAAAATGACATTTGTTTTCCCTCTAGAACCGTGATGAATACCATAAAGTCTTATTGCATTTCAAAAAATACAGAAGGTTATATGTAAAAATAACTAAGGAATGTGTATGATAATGATCCAGATGAAAAACCTTTAAAAAGTACAAATATTTTAATAGAGTTTTTATGATCCATGTTACCTAAAATAAAACTGAACACTATTAGCATTGCATTAATATACTTGTTTAGAATGGCTTTTTTGGTTTGTTGGGTTTTTCTTAAGACTTGGGAGTAAAGCATATATAGAAATATTGTGTACAACTTCCAGAGAACATTCTTCTGGCATTGAAACCTCCAGGGAAGGAAATAGTTTGAGCCATGTTAGCCATACTAGACTTGGCAGAAAACAAATGTATATTTAAAGTATAATTTCTTCATGAATTAAACAAGCTATAAATGTTTGAACATTCTCTAAGGATATATTTATAAGATCTGTAAACAGTGTACAGTAAACAGAGTAGCATATATAGAAATACAAAGTGATAGGGACAAGTGCCATTCCTATATTTATAATTTGGATCCAATGAAATTACTATTATCTAGCACTTCTATTGAAGAGTTTCAACAGATGATGGGCACTGCCAATGATATGTGTGTGGTACATACCTTACTCAAGCATTATTTATGGTTTGAAAGGCATGTTTCTTTTCATTGTCTTTATATTATTTCCACTTCAACCACATGACATAAAATATGACAGTGTGTGGAGTTAAAGGGTTGGAAATTAAAAGAGGATTCAGATTTTGTCCTAGTTAGTTCCTTAAGAGTAGAAACAGTGTTTTTCCAGAGTAAATGTATAAGGTGTTTCACGACTGAAACACCTTAAATATTTCAGTCATGCTTTCAACACTGAAAATCTGCTTTCCATATGGAATTCATGACATACTCCTGGCAATTCTACGGTGCAGTGTAAAATTTGGCTTGTACCTGAGAAAGTCCAAATGTGTTCATACATTTTTTATCAATTTTTCGAGAATACTGAAAATATAAGTGAAAAATTTAAAACTCTGTTGCAGTAGTCATATTGTAAACACATATAAAAATTCAGCCTCATTCTATACCAAAGGTATGTTCAATTCCTGACCGCTTTCCCACTTTACCTGTTTCTTCTATTCCAGATACACACAAAGACATATCCTGAATTTACCTATGCCATTTACACCTCACTTCTCCTTCAGTTTCTAAGCAGTAATTCAGCTTGGGAACAAATCAGGCTTTTATTGCCATTATGGCTTGGTCAAAACCACAGAAAAGTCAAATTTCCATATTTTTCCTGGCCAATTGCTTATGCAGATTTCAATATGAACTGTAAGATCATTTTCTTGAGCTGCAGCTGTTGTCAGTAAGAACCTTACTGCTTTTAAAATTCAATTGATACCTTTATCCTTAGTTTAGACAATAGAAATAATAGTGATTGTGCCAGAATACATCGATATAAAGCTTCACACCTTTGAGTCTCTTGGGGCATCTGTGCTGGGTCTGTAGCACATTCTGCAGGACTGGCTGACATAACAAACCAGTGTTTCAAATGGGAGCAGGCTATTTGCCAATGTCCAGATGTTGTCTACTGATATATACTAGATTTTTTTTCCCTGGGTGGAAATATTCTTTAAAACCAAGCCAGTACAGAGAAGACATAGATCCTTTTTTCATCTCAGCTTCCTGTTTAAAACATGAAGGTGAGTTAAAACCATAGTGAACTTAGGTGTCAGAGGCAATTTGAAACCTGATCTAGGTTTGAATTTACTTTTTTAACTGGAATACTAATGCTCTCTGGGCCAGCCTGTTCAGACCTATGCACAGCAAAACAGCAAAATATGCCAGGGTGGCACACATGAAATTTGCAGTGGGAAAATGTTCAAAACATTTTTCAGGCTTGCATATTTTTCTCCTTTTTTTATGGTTTGTGGAGATCTTTTCTTTGTCGAGGAGAATCTGAAATAAAAAGGGCTCTTCACAGCCTCCTTGGAAGGCTGTTGAAGGTTTTCAAATGTAAGAAGAAAATGTTGTGGGAAGAAAAACCCAGCAAAGCTTGGTGAGCTTAGCTGGAGCTTTAAAGAGATTATACCGAAAGTTCAGACAGACTTAGAAAAAGTTGAACTTGACTGTTATCTTGAAAAGATTTTGAAGGCAGGGATCATCAACACAACCACAGCTCTCATCTCTGGCAAACAATTTCAAGCAGCTTTAGTATCAGATAGTATAGCCTGGAGACTCAGGAGAGAACTTTCAGGGCTGCTGTTTCTTTATAGGTTCAGATTTGGAAGCAAAATTTACTATTGCTACATCTGGAGAAAGAAAAATAATAGTTAGATACTGAAGATGTGTATGATGGTCATTCTATCAGTGTTATTATTTCCAACTGCAGAAAGAATAAATCTGATATGACTAGAATGTATTTTTTTTTTTTTTTTTAGCAACTACAGGACTAGATAATTCTTGTGGCTGGAAACACACTATAGGAAACTTTTCCCCTTTGCCAGGCATGTCATTTTGACTGCTCAGAAGCCAGGTTTTATGGGCACATCACAGTTTGGTGACTATAGGAAATAAGTTCTTGGGTTCATTTCAACATGTTAAAAGGAAAAAATGCAGCACCACCATAGCACCTTTATAGATAGCTTTATTATCATAGAGTCATAGATCATAGAATGGTTAGGATTGGAAGGACCTTAGAAAATATCTAGTTCCATCCCCTTTCCATGAGCAGAGACACCTACCAGTAGAACATGTTGCTCAAAGCTCCATACAGCCTTGAACACTTCCAGGGATGGCCATCCACAATTTCTCTGGCCATCCTGTTCCAGCACCTCACCACCCTCACAATAAAGAATTACTTACTCATATCTAATACAAACCTACCCTATTTCAGTTTAAACATGTCAAGGGCTAACTGTATATGGTACTTGAAGTGATCTCCTAACATTTTTTTAGCATTATCTTTGTGGGTACAAGTGACATGTTCCTTTTCAGGGACTGACAAACAGAAAGTGCTAATATTACTTGCTAAACAGGCTTCTTTTGGGATCTCTTGTGTTTTGGAAAATAAGAGATGAGGTTCATGGTCTTTATTCACAGAAAGATTTAATAATGTATAAAATAATTATGCCTGCCTACTGCAATGGTATGCACTGCCACAAGCTGCCAGAACAGCCATGTGCTGGGGACACAGTTTTTGACAAACTGTTTCTAGAGTCATATAAAACTAAATTATTCCAGATTAGTAATCTATTTATAATATTAAATAGGTATTTAAAATTATCTTGCAATTCAAGTGTCAGCAGTGAATATCAATTTAATAGTTTTATCTTTTTTTGTCATGTCTGCAACAAAACTAGCACTTCAAGTGAGACCTCCCAACTATGTGAGAGTCAGTTGGAAGCTCATTAGCCTCAGTTTGATCAATTTTACTTGTACTTGGTGTCCTCTGCCTTAGCAGAGAATAGGAACAAAATATTAGTGACATGACAGCCTTGAGGAACATCTACAGAGTCAGGAAAATGTAAATTATCTTGTCATCATTTATTCTGTTACAACAAAGAATCTCTCTTTAAAAAACAAAAATTTTAAGGTAAGGAAATAAAGGCACTATCTAACACACATATATAGCTTTTTAAACTATTCCACCCACTTGGCTTTTTCCTTTCTTTATGTGTGTTCTGTTGTGGTGGTCAAAAACTAGTCCTCGTAGCCAGACTGAGGAATGGGTTTGTAGCTGCATGCTTCATAGCTGTTAAGAAATGGACATTTACATTTCAGAAAAAGGGAAAAGCTACATAAACTCTGTAGTAGCGCAAAACTCTAACAGCAAACAAATGATTCCTCTGCCTTCTGCTATATGATGCTTTGCAAAGTTTCGTCTTCAGTACTAAGAGAAGAGACATGTCTTTTAGACTCATGTTTTGCATTATTAACCTGTCCTTATCCATAGAATTTCAGCTCTAGCAAGTATGAGATGAATATGCAATTTATTATAAGAAAGAATGTTGAAACAGTGAGGTTCTCCATGCTTATCTTAGCATTTATATAGTTTATTCATCATTAAAATCGATGCATAATCATAACTGGATGTATAAGAGAGCTGTCAGGCACAGTGAAAAATTCAAAGAGGCAAGCAATTTACTAGAGTGTCTACATTTGGCTAAGGAATAACAGGTTATGGTGGTAATCTTTTCAAACAATCATTATGAGATCATTTTTCAAGCACAGATTTAAATAGAGATAATATCTTGGAACATTCAGTGCAAGGACAAAAATATAAAAATATATAACTAATGAAATATCTTAGAGTGCTCAGAAGTTGACAGGTACATGATAGCATAGCTGCCTGCAACTGTTGTTTTCTTATCTATGTTAATGTGTTTGAATGTTCACACTAACATAAATATTTTAGCTCAGCGAGAATAAGCCATATGAACCACTAGTCTGTCCATGGCAATAAGCAATCTGAGTTGTAGTATGTTAGATTTATAGAACAAACACAGGTCCATTTCTTAGTCTTTATCCAAGGTTTGACCCAAATCCTACAGAAGTTAATCATGGCTTAATCCACTATCTATTGTAGCCGCTGGAAAGCTCTCATACTCTCACTCTCTAGTGAGAGTCTTTTCACAAGGTGACAGTAAAAAGCTTCAAGATAAGAACAGAAGCAAGATCTGAACAACTGCAGAGCTATATAAGCAAGATTTCAGATATTTCCCACTGATTTGGTTGAGGAAAACACTTCACACCTTCTTTGCAGGTCCTTAACAGAGCAAGTGTCTGTAGAAAATTTACTTTGGGGAAAATACATGCTTGAATTACCTATGGATAAATCTCAGACAGACAAGATTATTTCAGACATCTTTTGGGGCATCAGTTTTCAGCTTGGAACAATTTTGCACAGCCAGGACAACACCAGAATTAGGTCAGATTGAATAGTGGGTATCTTGCAAACTTTGCCACTTTGGTGTTATGTAGCAAGCCTCACACAACAAAAGGCTTTAGATCATGGAAATCTTAGTTAACCATCTTTCTGCAGCTAACACTGAAAAATAGACACATAAGCTATAAACATGGCAACAGGAAACATTTTGTCTGGATTATGCATTGATGGAAGAACCTGGTCTGCGACCCATTTAATTTGGAGAAAAGAAGCCCATGATAACAAGAAAAGCCTATTTTTCTCATTAATGTCTGTAAAGTGACTAAATGGCCAATATAACTCAAAGTTTCCACACTTAATTGGGTTTTACTTCTAAATAAAGTGTAATTAGAGTTTACTAGGCACCAAAGTGCCTATTTGAAGGTAGTTTAGCCAGACACAGGAAATGCTGAAGGCAGAGAGAGCAGTGGGTCAATGTGTCACATATTCTTCAATACTAAGTTGTGCAATTATTGAAAACATCTATTTAGAATTCCTACATCAAATCCAAGCCTTTGAAATCAACTATCATAGAACTATATGTGTATAACAATTATATGTGTATAGTGGAAAAATAGGGTGAATTGACATTTCAAAATGATATTAGGAAATTGATAACTGTACTTGTTCTGTTGGCTAAGGGAAACATCTGGAGGAGATGGAAACAAATTATATTTATACGTAAAGATTCCTTAGTGAGTCAGTACTTCAAGGTGCACTATCTCCTCCAGGGTATTGAATGTCCTCTTCTGTAACTTGATGAGATTTTCAAAAGCATGGTGAAAGCAATATAGAAGCACTTGCCTTGGTTACCCTGTGGGAGAAGAAGGATCTTTATGCTTGTGATGCTTGTTCAGCATGGTTATGAAATGAATTTTGGACATATTGAGTACGAAAAACTACAGTGATGATGATCCTACAGAAAGTCGCTTTTTGGAATTATCTGCATCATGCATTATGGCTCAGGACACAAATATTAAAGGATTTCCTTAGCTTTCATAAGTTTCTTAGATGTCTGTTGGATTCAGCAGTAGGTGCCTTTCTATTTTGTAGATATATTTATGTTTTGCTCACTTTATAACTAAATTATTTTCTTCAGGAAATATTTTTATCATTAATTATATGCATGGACAATTCAGGAAGCAATTTAAATGGACAATTTACAAATGCATGCTCCCTAGAAGATCCTTGTGAGAACCACTGAATTCTCACTGGAGAAATAACATTTTGGGTTTTGGGAGGTATATAAACTATAAACAGCTTCATTATTTTCAGAGAAGTGCCTAGCACAGTCTTCCCTAAAGATTTTTGTTACATGCAGAAAATGTACTGTTAACATAAGATAGCACACATCTCAAGAAAACTCAAACATTTCCAGATGAAGATGTTTGTGAGACACAAGGTGAATCACTCTCCTATGAGGAGCAGCTGAGGAAGCTGAGGTTGTTTAGCCTGGTGAAAAGGAGGCTCAGGGGAGACCTTATAATTCTCTAAAATTGCCTGAAAAGAGGCTGTAGCTGTGTGGGGGTTGGCCTCTTCTCTCAGGCAGCCAGCAACAGGATAAGAGGACAAGTCTTAAGTGCACCAGGTGTGGTTTAGCCTGGACATTAGGAAGATGTTCTTCCCAGACGAATGATTGGGCATTGGAATGGGCTGCCCAGGGATGTAGTGGAGTCATCATCCCTGGAGGTGTTTAATACAAGACTGGCCGTGGTACTTAATGCTATGGGCTACTTGACAAAATGGTGTTAGGTCATAGGTTGGACTTGATGATCTCTCTAACCTAGATGGTGAATTTGTGATTGTTTGTTATGGAAAAAAGCCCAGAGGGTGTTATTGTTCAGATATTTTTTTTTTTTTTAGATGAATGAAGTTGGGAAAAAAATTAAATCTCTAGCATTTACTAATGTAGTTTAAATGAGATCTTACACTGTCTTCATATTTATGCTCCTCAGATGACAGATCCTGTAGAAACATATTATTTAATAGACGCATGGGTGGGAATTTCTTACTCACTCTTATAAAATCCCTTACTCAAAATTTGCGAGCTGTATGAAGGGAAAAATCGGATTGGTTTCTTCCCCCGATATTTTTCTTCATAAACAGCTGAACTTTCTAGATGAGTTCCTTAAAGAAAACCCAGTAAGATTAGACAAAGCTAGTCAGAAGAAAAATTCAGATTATATCAGAGCCAAAGTGAAACATGAAGATGTGTCATTTGGCAGAGTGAGACATCTTGGGGGCTGAGCACTGGTTAGTGAAGTAGATGATTAAGGTTCTGCTTGATGCTGTGCTGGCATAGAATGATTAAATAAAAGTTTGAAACTGATCCTCTGTAAACTTAGCTAAGTTTCCCAGCCAGCCAGTGCATACAGATACATACCTGTTTCTCCACATCCAGGAAGAAAATCAGTTCTCAGTGTAAGAACAAATTTTCTGACACATTTATCATTTATCACAAAGCTTTTAAATTAATGCATTTCAAAAAAAAAAAAAAAAAAAGAAGAAGAAGAGAAAAAAATTAATTCAGCAGCAGAACCACCATTTTAAGGACAATTCTTTAGAAAGGACAACTCAGAGCCTTCCTTTGGTTTTATGTTAGCAGTTAAAAAGCACTATAAGGCTATCAGTCCTTCTTTCCTTACATAACTGGAAATTATGAGAAATTTCATAGTTAAATTTTGTGATATCCCACTCCTTAGGGAAAGGGACACCCAAGATTTGTAAATGTTTGTAGTTAAAAGGAAAATGTCAGAGGGTCTGCAAAAATGCACAAAATTTTATTAATAAATTGCACACTTGGCATAGAAATCAACATGGTAGCACTACTATTTAGGCACACAACAATGGGTTTTAGGTAAAGGGGTGAGTTGAAAAAGTAGAGAGAAAAAAAGAGATTAATTAATAAGACAAAGAGAGAGAAAGGGAGTGAGAGATAAAGAGAAAGAGAGAGAGAGAGATAGAGGTAGGAAAAGAGATCACTAATTCTGGTTCCAGTACTGATCCATGGACAGGATGTCCAGGATCCTGGGGTGCACATGCAGGCTAGTTGGGGGTACTCATTTTTAAATAGGTTTTCCCCATCCTGAATATAGGTTTCTCACTTCCTATGCAAACTAGTTATCATTCAAAGTCTGTTCTTTCAGACCCTTCTGGAAATGTGTCAGAGGGCTTCAGGGGTCTTTGGTGGTCTTCGTCCCTCCTACAGTCCAATGTTCACCTCTCGGTTTCATTCTTGTGTTTGTGCTGTACTGTGTTGTGCTTATTTCCAGGGACTAGAACAAAGGTATTTGTACTGGAAATGTGCTGCCCTACCTCCTTATAACCCCCTTCTCCTGACACATTCTTCCACATGATGTGTTATTACCAATTATCCTTGTCTGTTATTACCAAGGATCCTTGGTTGGCTTCACTGTCATCTGGCTATCAGCATTTGAGGCACACACATTAGACCCTTATCTTCTGGGATTCTACAGATTTCTTCTCCTAAATCAGATAATGTTTTAAAATGCTGGGATTTCTTGTGGAACAACAATTCAGTATATGAACAAGTTGTTTGTAGAAATTCTGGATTAACATGATTTTGCAACACTGGGCGTGGCAAGATGCAGCAGCTGGTCCAGTATATCAGAATTTAATACACAGATTCTTGAATTTTGCTGTAAGGATTATATGTATCAAAGATATTTGTGAAAGAAGGAAATAGAATGTAGTGCACTATCCCCTTTGGAAGTAATAAGCAGTTACTGGATATGATTAAGTATCATCTGTTTAACAACTACAGTGTTAGATTCAAACAAAAAGAATATATTAAACTTCCCTACCAAAAAGAAAATATTAAACTTCCCTTTAAAATATTAAACCTACCTACTGTACCTACCACTGATCCATAAAATATAATTTAAGTTATTAAATGAAACGTTTTCCAGTAATATCTGTTGTTTACAACTCATATTTAAAATTTCCTCAGAAAATAAGATTACAAGGATTCAAATATCTCTTAAGATTTGCACATTCTTATTTTTTCAGAATGTAGTACCGTCTTTTCTCTGTGCAGCACATCTTGAAGCTTACTTGATTTGTTCTCTTTTTTTCCTCTGTCAAGCAGTCTCTTCTCAGCTATTTAATCTTGTATGAGCACATTTCATCCATGCTGGCTTTCTTTTCTGCTTATCTCTAAAACTGTTTTGTAGCCTATAGATGTATCATCATCTAACATATTATCTACCTAAAGTGTTTTATCCATGCACTGGGCTATAGAGTCCTTGATACAGAGACAACAGGTAGTCAGCATGCAGCTGATGTACACAAAATGCAGCCAGGTCTTCAAAAGTGATTTTTAATTTTGAAGCATTCAAACAGACAATTCATAGACTTCAGAAACAGAGGATGCTGAGTATGACCATTAAAATGTAACAGCCTGAAAACGACTGGTGCTAATGTTGATGACAATGGTAGTTGCTGGAGTTTTGACCATTGCTGTGCTTATTCTGCACTAAGACAGGAGGGATTTTTGTCATAAGAAGACTAATCTTCAAGGACTTGGGTTTTCTGAAGGCTCAGAATCAAATCCCAGATATCATAAGAGGCCAGGGCTTAAACAACCTCTTTTATCTCCACTGGTGAGCCAAATATCATTTCAGTATATTATTAGGTTTACATTTCTTGTCTAAAAATAGGATGGATACCTATGTTCTCAGGCTTCTTACCTGTAGGTGGTTTATTCTACCTCTGCTCTAATCTAAAATCCAAAGAGTTAAAGACACGAAAGTGTTCACTTTTTACACCGGGAGTGGCTTCTGCTGATTTTTTGCTTTAAGAGTCTGTGAAGTTAAGTGAAAGCAAAAGAATATATTTTTGCAGCATGTATCAATCTTCTGGTAGTCTTTGATCTCTTTAAGGGTATTCATGGTCTAAATGACTACCACACTTTTATACAAATAACTGAAAACTGGATTTGAAATAATTGACACCAAAGGGAAAACATGTTAAAAGTGTTAATCTCTATTCACCACTTAATTTTTTTCCAGTGCCGACACTTCAAAGGTAAACTAATCCTTATTTTTTTCTTGAAAACTAGTGATTTTTGCCAAAGTTAAGACATTTTATTATAAAAGCAGATATGTATACACTCTTCACAAGGAAGACACTTCAGAAAGTTTTAAGAAAAAATATTTTTGTCAACAAAACCATTGCCATAAGAATTTTTTCTTACAGTTTACCTAGAAGATTTTGCTTTCTGATTTCAAAGCCATAAGTGAAATTAGAAAAATAAAACCAGCCCAAACCCAAAAACCTGTAAACCACATTGTGCACAAGTAAGGCTTCTGAAAGTCTGCAGACAACATGTTTTTACCTCTTGTGACTTTGCCTTTTGCAAAACTCTTGTATTTTGTCATAGAATCACTTCTCCTCTATGCACTAAGGATGAACTCTTGATTGATACAGTTAGTAGAGGGAAAAATGTAGAGGACCAGCTTCTAGTGGTTTATGTAAGTAGATGTGGTAATAGATAAGGATATACTGGGATTTATTCCTGCTAAGTCTCTTAATTTTCATGGACTAGATCACATTCCTAAGTGCAGTGTAGTACACAAAGTTAATCAGAATAGTACTGCACATAGTCCTTTGCAAGATACTAAGTTCTTTGTAGATGCTAAATGAGGTATATCTTAATAAACTGCCTGAAACCAATTTATGAACAAATCAGAGAGAATAAGGCATCTCAGAGCATCTGTGGATTAGTGGGATTGAGAGGCACCCACATGGGATTTCCTGGTCACTCTGTCAGATATGATGGTGAAACTTCTCCCTCATGGGCTTGTCATGAAAACACTCTCTAGAAAGGAAAGACATGACAAAACATTTACATATAGCATAGGTATGTCAAATTCCTTTCAAAAGGAATAGTGATATCACCAGTGGTCATTTCCAAAGAGAATTTCTTCATAAGTATGTCTAAGGGTAGTGAGGTCCTAAGCAAATTAGTTTTAGCTTTTCCCCTTTTTCTCTTCATCCATATTTACTTAAAATCATAATCATTTATGTGGTAGAGAGCCGCAGTGTAAGAACAGAAATTCAAAGCCTTTAACTAAAACTAACAGCAAAGAATTGAAAATGGGATAGAATGTAGTTAAATCACATTCAATTCTTAAATAATATGCATTCTTTTATTCACAGATAATGCATTGATTTCACAACTTTAAAACAAAGTAACTCCTTAATATCAGCATTTAACATACTAGCTTGTAATTCAGATGGGATTTTGCTTCCATTTTTATAGGATATTCTATATCCCCATTATGCCTTGGGCACTGCATCCAAGGGCACAAACAGCCTGTAAAAGATGCCACAAAAGTAGTACTTGCCCAGTTTTCTTGGGAAGATATTCTATGTACACCAGGCAAATTTAATCAGACTGTTTTTTAATTAATTTATATTTCATTTACTGATTAAAAAAAAAAAATGCAATTAAAAGGAGTAATCAGAGGTAAAAATTCAGGAAACACTTGCTGGAATGGGGGGCACTAGAGTTCATTTGCTTCTGATTGCCATCACTGTGTTACAAAACATTTAACATTTAGAAGCATCTGCAGGTTTCCACATTGAGCCTTTTTCTTCACTGATGTAAACAATATTAAAGCTCTCTTAGTAGTGAGAGATGTGATACTGGGCTCATTGTTACTCTACTGAGATGCTAACAGAAAAGAAGTGAAAGGAATAAAGTTCAACAAAAGTTTTGAGAGATTTCCAAAGAAAAAAGTGATTATAACTTCTCCTTTTTCAAAGGGTCAGTTGTTCAGTAAGGTAGTCTCAGAGGGTGACATTACATTATTATACCAATTTGTCACCTAAATTAAAGCCATTTAGCCTGTTATTTAATGTGCAGCTGCAGAACTGATGTGTTTTATTTTATTTTTAATGTGCTTTTTTATAGATGGGAAAAAGAAAACTCAATATGGAGGTAAAAATCACATCAACTCTAAAGATATTGCTTATGATAGGAACTATCTCTGGCAAGAGGAACAATAATCTGAACAGATCAAAATGCTCTCCTTTGTTACATATATCTTGTTGGTTAAAAACACAGCAGTACAGAGATATCCCTTTACACAGACATCTTATTTTCTGTTTTTCTGATAAAGAACTTTCCCTAAAACAGACATAAGTGCATTTGTGCATTGACAGGACCTATTTCACATGTTGTGACCATGGGTAGTGTCTTCTACCCATGAAATTATGAAATAACTCCATTTATATTGTACATGTTACTGCTTCTATTATTTTATGTATTACTATTTGTTTTATTTTATTTCTCATGCTTAAAATATTTAACTGATCTACCAGGAATAAGAAACAATATCGACAAGACAGATGACCTTATGGAAAACTGCAAGTGGAAGTCTGCTGCAAGATTAAATCTCAACAGCTCTACTCCCCATTTGAATTCAACTGGAAGCTTGTTCAGAATTTCTTCAAATTCAGGTCTAATTTTAATCTCTTTTTTGCTTTACAATTCTGAGTGCTTATCATCATATTGTGCTAGCCAGAGGCAGTATTTCTATCAGAATGATAAAGTGCTGTCCTGGCTGGTCAGTTATCCAAATCTGTGCATACTTTTTACATATGCCATAAGATATACAAACTTAGTTTCCTGGAAGAATATATCTTCCTGAAGTTTCTCCCTACCGCTACATTTAACTTTCAGTTTGACTTTTGATGACCTTCTAATAAGCACACTCCTTTCATATTTTTTGCTCCATTTTTAGTTTTTTTTTTCATACTAAAGTGTCATTTGTCATGCCTTGGGATTTTTTTCAGCCTCTTTGCTTTTGATTGCTTTATTAAGTTGAGCATCAGTCCTTTATTGTCTCCTTAAAACTCTGTAATATTTTTTATATTTTCAAAGAAGTACATTTATATGTCGGAGAACAATAGTACTGACTTATAACAGTGTTCTGTTCTGCTTTTATTTGAAAAAATTGCCCTATGAACACAGTCCTATATTCAAATATTCTGAATCAAGGGCAATTGCCCAGGATTTATCAGTTTTATCAAACATCCATGCACAAACAGGCATATGATGGAGTTTACTTTTCTGTGGGCAGAAGAAGTGGGATTGCATCCCAAGGTGCCAGGCTCCAGGGGTTGCTACAAGCAGTAGTGTGTTACACTGAGTTTTTAGAGATGGAATCATAAGGTACAAGTTTGTAGTTGGCAGCTGGTGGAGTGAGTTTGGATTAGTTATGAAGGCTCATGGTTCTGCACATTTCCTGAGTGATCTGAGGGTTGGGAAATCCTGAATGGCTACACTGTGATTGTGATTCAGAATAATCTCACCTTTCTGCTGCTGAAATTGACACTGAGGAAAACGGTGAGGCCTTGGACTGAAATTCAGTCCTAACTGTTTCTCATGTATGTCTATTCAAATCCTGTTTTGTAGATATTTTCTAAGATCACTCATGACCTATCAGCATTTCACTGAGGTATTGTCCTTGTCTAAGTCTTTATTGTGTGGAATGACAGAAAATAATGTAAACCATGACAGAATTAAAAATCAGCAGGGAACATCTTAGCACCCTGTCAAGGCCACTCTGCAACTTTTTTTATCACAGCGCAAGAGGAAAACACTGCTTTGTAATTATGACTCACTGATTTTGGGTAGTTCAAGTGAAAAGAGCAACAATAATAACATTTATAACAACTGTTTTCTCCTCTATGTCTTGGAGTTCTTCATCCATATACAGCATTCATTTCTTTTTGCAGAGACCATCACACCTGGAGGCAACCTGGAAAACTGTGCTGTTAGAGAAAAGCTCTAGCTGCTCCTTGGACCCCTCAGCTTTTTTTTTTTTTTACTTTTTTTTTTCTATATGAAAAAAGAAGTATTGTTTTTATTTCTTTCACATTTTCTCAGCCATTCCTCTCCTATCAGATGATGGTTAGAAACATGTTTTCCTCAGAAATTTCCTTTGGATTTGAACTAGTCTGACAAATCAGAGTTTAAATTGCAAAATTAAATTATTATTCTAATTTGTTTATCTATGTGCTTAATTTAATTATATTATGACAGATATGAACAAAATAAGTCTTCTAATTTTTGCATAAAGGAAACCAATAGCAAGATTCAAATTCTTTTTTGGCTGGTCACAATATGAAGGTCTATTATCTGTAAATCCACAAAAGCACCTTTTAGATTATCAATGTTTCCTTCCACACACATTAAGAAAACAACCTTACATTTAAATAATACTTGATTTTAATATTTATTTTTTAACCTTTCAGTAAAAATGTTTATTGACTATAATTTCAATATTTTAATTTTTTTAACAATAAATAAAATCCAAACCTGCATTTAAATAATGCTAAATTTGTAATGCAAATTGCCTCAAGCCAAGCAACTACAAAGTCAAGTTGAAAATATATTGTTATTTGTATTCCATTTAAAACAAAACAAACCAAAGCCCAAGGATAGAATTGGAAAGAGTCATGAAAGGTCCTGGTGTAATAAAAGAAATCTTTTGAGTATATTACCACTGTTATATTTTAATTCTTGTTTAACTTTAATTATTAAAAATAGCCACAATTAAATACATTTGGAAAAACCCAGCTTCTTTAACTCTAAGAGCTTTAAGAGATATAAATCTCTAGGCAACCCAGAAAAGTCCTGGAATGCATGGAGGATAACTTCTGTCCTGGGTAAATCAAAATTTTTTATTCCACGTATATCCATGCCCAAAATTGTTACCGTCTCTTTAAAGCCAGGTGCTGAGGCCAGAAACAGAACTGCTGGGGGGATTCCCTTTACAAAATTGAAGCTGCCCAAGCAGACTTTCTTGCTTTGTGGTCTTTGCCTAAGGCAGAGGCTTTGCTTAGCGTTTGTTTTTTCCCCTTTTTGTTTCTCTCATATTCATTTCTTCTTATTGGTGGAAAGGGATTTGTTAAAAATAAGGTCAGGAAACAAATTCTGGAGATCCCCGTAAACTGTCTTAAACCAAGACAGCTTCCTAAGCCAGGCAATAGATAGCCCTCCTGGAGGGAGAGCAGTGATGGAGCTGTGTGTGAGCTGCTTGGGAGCCTCAGGGCTGGAGGCAGGCTGGGCTGCTGTGAGCACACACCAGTGGAGCTCACAGCCTTGAGGAACACGGGGCAGGTAGGGAGGAAAGTTAGGTCCCAGCAAACTTCCAGCTTTTCAAGGAGTTTAATAGGACCCCTCAGGAAACTGCTCTTGAGGGTGAGGAGCAGAACAGAACTGGCAGATTATTAAGGCTATCTTCTGTAGGGTCCAAGAACCAGTGAGCCCCAGGCACAAGAAATAAGGCA
The DNA here is from genome assembly GCF_050655825.1 of Lonchura striata. Taxonomy (NCBI): domain Eukaryota; kingdom Metazoa; phylum Chordata; class Aves; order Passeriformes; family Estrildidae; genus Lonchura; species Lonchura striata. The sequence continues at coordinate 37,298,713 of NC_140705.1, forward strand.
AGGAAGGCAAGAGACTGGCATGGCTGAGGCAAGACCTGCTGGTCAAGCTAAAGTACAATGAGGGTATGCACCAGCAAGGGAAACAAGGACAGGTACCCCAGGAACAGTATAGAGATACAGTCCCATTGTGCAGGACTGAGGTGAGGAGGACCAAGTCAAAGCATTATTTATATGAGGATGTTAACAAGTGGACTAAGAACTTTTAAAGGACAGATTTTTTTTTTTTTTTTTTTTTGTAAAATACAGAAAGGCTTCTCTTTTACAAAATTGTAAGAAAGAATTTATAACCTTCATGCATGATGCTTGCTATATTTCTTTGCATGTGTATTTCAAAGGCATCTTTCTGTATTCCATATGAATATAATGACCCCTATACAAGCTCCTGAGCATGACTCAATTTCTTACACATTTCCACCTCTATTATGTCACCTGCTTTGTGGCTGCTGCCTCTGAAGAGCCCAGGTGCCTGATTCCTGTGCAAATCCACCAGGTGCACATACATGTTTTGAATATTGTAGGATATCCCAAATGGGACAAAACACCAGACACCTATGTTTAATCATCCCCCAAAGAATTCAATTCAATGACTGAATATATCCACAACCTCAATGTTTAATATGCTATTGTATTTAAGGAACATATCCAGATTAACTAGTCTTTATAGATAAAAATAGAGATTAAGACTGCTTTTATGAGGTGAGTCCATAGTGTATGAATGGAAAAATAAGTTATGAGTGATTCACCTGACCTGGAACAGCAGAGAATTTGTTTTAGAAAAGTTAGCTTAGTTTTACATAAATACTAACCATGGTAGTATCTAGAAGACAAACTTTTGACACTAAATAAATAAACACTATTTAGTGAGGAATAACCTAACTTTTGGTTGTAAAAGCCTGCTAAAGACTGTTCCGTTGAAGAAATAATTCCTCATTCTTCCCTCAGATACATTTCTGAGATGTTCAGAAAGAATACCTGAACCCTTCCAAAGGAACCTTCACATATATTCTACTCATTTCCTCTCTTTCTCTGTTCCCTGTTAAAATTCAATTCAAGATTTAGTTTGGAGACAGAAAGGTGGCTTTATGTCTAATTTATGTAAATATAAGTAGTGTTTATTTGAATACTGCTGAAGTTGGAGAGGGAAAAATTTCACATGGGGGATTTTTCTTAAACTTGTAGCTTTCTGATTATGATTAATTCCTCTTGTTACTGTCATTAGAAGCTGCTCTGAGAAGATGAAAAACATGTGGCAGCCATACATTATTTCATCCAGAATCTCTGGAGGACACTGAAGATGGAAGGAAAGTCAAATCAAATAACTTGACTGATATTAAGTCAATACCTTCCTCAGTTTTACTCTTCTTCCTTTTCTTTCCCTTTCTCAGTTGGGATGCACCAACCTAGCATGCACATGGACAATAGAACTAAAATTCATGGAACATCCAGTTTGATTATACTTTATTACAGAAGTTTGATGAGAACATGAAAGCAGAATCCTAATCAAAGAAATGGATTGAAACTCTTTTCAACTGAGGAAGCACAAAAAGTATTTATGAACGGATATCTCAGAGAGATACTTTTTTCCCAAATTACAAGTTCTATATGTAAAGTGGATATGTGGATATGTTGTCAAGGAATTCATACAGGGAAAAAACTTATGGTGAAAGAGTACGGCCAAGTTTGCAAAGACAAACCCTGCAACATTAAGGAAAGCTGCTGCCTTTGCAAATTTACTTAAGGTCTGTTAATTTCCTATCACTATAATTAAAATGATCACATGCTACTTTTTCCATTTCTTCATCTGATACTCTGAGTATGATGAATTAGTCTGTGGCTTTTGCTCAGATTTTATCCATGGAGTCATATGGACTTGTTCTTAAGATATCCATCAGAATGCTATTTAAGGACTTCCCAGACAGCTACAGGGTTGCATGTTCTTGCTGTACTATGGAATAGCAATATCTATGTTTATATAAAAAATAATGCATGAGCAAAAAAGTTAAAATATAAAAATTCAAGAATCACATTTGAGATGACGGAGTAAGGGATAGTTATAGTGGAGAGATAAGCTGTCATTCTTTAGTTGCTCACATTTGATGAATTTTGTTGTATGTCATGAAGCGCAACGCTGCCACAGAAAATTTCAGCATAATAGCTTTCAATTTGGCAAAGTAATAGGAAACTGAAAAAAATTATTACCCTGCTATCTTTCAATAACTGTTAATATGTTGAAGAATATCAAAAAATAATTGTCATAGTTTTCTTCTCAGACTTTATACCTTTCAAATAGTTCTCCTTTTTTTTTAATTGGGCCTTAGGAATGAATTGTTCAAAGTATGCTAATACCTTGTATGTGGTAATAGAGTTCCCACATGAAATATACATCTAATATTTAAAGGATCTGTTATATACAGTGGAAAAAAAGTTTTAGAAAGCTTATGGAATTTGTGTTGTACTAAAAATAATCAAGCTTTTTTTAGATGAGAATACTGAAGGGGACTGTGGAAAATGGGCCATAATTAAAATTTATAAATTAAATTATTCTACTTTCCAAGGAATTAAAATATAACTATAGTACTTTATGTCATTTTTCTTCCTTTGCCTCTAGGAGTAATAAAGTAACAGCAGAAAGTGAAGGCTGTGACACTGAATTGGGAGTCTTGAAAATCAGTTCTCTTTTCAGCTCTGCAAATGATTTCTTTCCTTCCTTCCTTCCTTCCTTCCTTCCTTCCTTCCTTCCTTCCTTCCTTCCTTCCTTCCTTCCTTCCTTCCTTCCTTCCTTCCTTCCTTCCTTCCTTCCTTCCTTCCTTCCTTCCTTCCTTCCTTCCTTCCTTCCTTCCTTCCTTCCTTCCTTCCTTCCTTCCTTCCTTCCTTCCTTCCTTCCCCCTTGCCTCCTGCCTCCCCCTCCCTGCCTGCCTGCCTCTCTCTTTTCTCCCTTTCTCTTTTTCTCTCTCTCTTTGTTGTGGGAAAGGGGAAGAATGTATACCTTGAAAAATCTCTAGTCCATACCTGGCCAAAATAGAAAACTCTACAGAAAAACGGAAATAAGAAAATAAAAGTTAGATTTAAATCTCATCTTTCTAATAATCCCTGTGACAAGAACAGGAAACATTTTATTTAATGCATTTTTAATATTCAGGTTCTAATTTCTGAAATCTCCAAGCTCTTATTTAAACTATTACTTATTCTGACAGAAACTTGTCTATAGGTTTTGCAATCTTTAAATTTTCCTCTTAATAGGTGAAGACACTTTGGCATAAATTTCCCACGGTATTGAAGGGTTACAGTCTTGGTCAAATCACATCCTATCTGGCTTTAAACACAGTACAAAAACCCCTGTTATCCTCAGTCCTCAATGCAGAGGTTGTTGCCATTGATCATGCTAACCCCATGTCATCATGTCCTATTTGGCCTAGGCTTATGGGCAGCTCATAAGCTCTTCTGGTGCCTACCCCACTTTAGGAGCTAAATCTCATCCAAAGCCTCTGGAAATCTGATCTCAAATCCTGGACTAGCATCATGCTGAGACTTGAATTTAACTGAGCTCGTCCAGCATACCTATCTCACCAATCTCTGCCACTTCATTTTTTTTTCCTAAAGCAGACATGGACAAAACTAATGATAAAACAGTGTCCTCTTCTAGACTGAGCATTGAAAGCAAAGATACAAAAGAGACTAAACCTTTTTTTTGGGTTGGGTTTGGTACTTAGGGAAATGGTTTAGTTCTGGACTTGGCAGCACTGGGCTAACAGCTGAACTCTATGATTATAAAAATTTTTCCTAACCTAAATTATTCTATGATTATACAACAAAACAAGATTTAAACTTATCTTGTAATCTCAGTTTTGTGATATTGAAAGACTGCTTAGCTGTTTTCTTATCTTTTCAAGCATTGGAGACACTTGGCCTTAGCTGATTGGTTAAACCAATTGTTCAGATATTTGATGGGCATGAGACTCTGGAGAAAATTTCTTTGTTTTTCATCTCTAGTCTTCATGGTTTGCCTTCCTCCTCAGGATATTTTTTATCTCAAGATTTTTTTATTTCTGTCAGTGTATATCATAGAAAAGGCTCAGTAAAAGACCAGCACTTCCATGTACTAAAAAAAAAAAAATCTCTAAATCATTTTTTCCCTAACTTTTGCATGTTGCCTTGGTCTGTTCTCAGTGACTGTGTACAGTATTAATTTTACTCACATTGAAATGTAATTGTATGTATACCTATAAATGAACACATGTGTACAAGCGTTCATGCACATAAATACATCCTTTTTAACACAAGCTACCATGCTCTGACCTGATGAAAACAGTCAGTATGTATAAGCTGTCTCTCATCTGTGGTAATAAATGCATATTCCTTTTAAGACTGCAAATTGCATAGCTTTGTGACATAAAATAACTTTTAAGTCTTGTCCTGATGTTAAATGTTTTAATGTTGTTGATAGTGGTGTGTGCAATGAATAATATTGTCTGAATAGGGTTAATTTGTAGAAAATTAAGATGCTCTGTAGTACAGATTCTCAAAGCATTCTCTTTCTATCCAAATGTGAAAATCTACTTGTGGGTTTTCAGCTAATCAATCAGAGGCTGCTTTATTCACAACACGATTCCTTATGATTATTCTGATGAAACTTGTCACAGGATTATTGTGACTCATCTGCTTTTGCAGCAGCAGAGTTTATAACTCCCATGCAGAAGGAAGACAAATAGAATAAAATGATGTAAGGTCTAAGTTTGGCATTTTTGTTCTTTAAAGGATTCTCAATATTCACTCTGATGTTGCCATATACCAAATTAAAATAGTAGCTCCCTGAAAAGCTTTTTGGAAATTTGGCCCATTTTTTAATTTACATGTAGTCTGCTTTGATCACAAAACTCAAAATATTACACTGGTTCTTATTTCAACTTCTCTCAGACTTACCATTTTTCATTACCAGCTCACTATATTGTTGGTGGTGAGGGTTCTGTAGGTGGTGAAGAATGTTACCAGGAGCTGTATCCTATTCTTTTTCTTTACACTGTCTGAACTCCCTTTAGGCTGCATGTTCTTCATACAGCCTAAAATTGCAATCTGCTTTTCAATGTAGTCAGTTGGTTTTTGCTTTCTAATCAATGCTGGACTCTAACTATATTAAGCACCATTTATACAGCTACAATTAAAATACTTTCTTTTCTGTTTTAATTATGGCATATTTTCCAATAAATAATCTATTGAGCTATCTTGAACAAAGCATACTGGAAAATGAAAGGGGCAAATATATTTTAGGATACTTTAAATAGGAGTGATGTAAATTATCTAAAGTAGCCATTTGGAAATATTCAGAAATGTAGAGTGGAATACATATGTAAATTTTTGCTGAGAGCTTGCAATAATATAAAATATGTTCAGAACTCTATAGGTTAATTCATGTAGATACAAACCTTGCAAAAATAAAATACCCATTGCTTATATCTCTGATGATACTCTTCTTGACCTCTAAGACCATGGCTTATTCTTAATACTTATCTGATGCCATCTTGATTTTTAGTGTTCCCCTTCAAAATACTTAAATGCATGAGCTGTAATAAGATTCAAATGTCCAGAAAGATTACTTTGTTGCATGAAAAATTAAAATAAAAAAAAATCATTAAGTGGTTCTTGCATAAAACCAACTCTATGTGGGTTTTGAAACATCTTCACTGACCAAACAACATTAAAATTATTGGTATTGGTAGTGCCTTTGCAGTCTTTTGAAGAACAAACATGCAGCTGGTTGTTCATGAAGTAATTTTAAAATAACTTTCACTTTCAATGTTAAAATTAACAAAAATTCTAAAATAAATAGTTACTTATGTCAGTCTATGACACTATAGTTCTTCACCAGTATTTTAGATTAGGATGATCTCCAATAAACTGCATTTACTGTTGCATGATCTCAGAGTATATGAACAGTTTTGTTTTTTTTTCTCATCTGTAGCTAAGCTGGAAAATGTGATGGAGGTATGGATCAAGTTAATACAGCCCAGCCACAAATGGACATTTCCCTGATACTTGCCATATGAGAGCTACTCTGAAGTAATCCCTCTGCCACAGAAATTATGTGTAAAGGACCTTGAGTCTTTGTCAACAACTATCTCATTCCACACAGTGCACAACTACCACCCCATGCCATTTGCCAATACAGGTGCTGCCTAACATGCACCTACACTACTGCAGTTTTTCAGTCTAGGTTTTCTGAAATATAACAATACCAGTTACAGTTCTGGTTCTTAGTCAGGGTTTAGCACAAAGGTAAATCCCAAAAACAGGTAAATTGAACAAAGAAGGTTCCATAGATACACACGCACTACAAGGATAGAATGCATAAACAATGCAACATAGGAAAGTGAGTTATTAATACTAGAGGAAAAAAGAACAGAAGAGGAAAGAGCTATCTTTCTCAGAAAACAAGTTTTTTAAGCAACCTACCTGAGATTTCTGAAGAAATATGAGGGAACTACAAAACTAAACCTTGAAATTAAAAAATGTGCACTGTTTGATCAGTCAGAGCAGCATGACAGGAAGATAACAGAAATCAAAAGCAAAACCTGTTCAACCTCCTGTCCCAGGTCCAGCTGTTTAGAGACTGTGGTAAACTTGATACACTTGGGATGATGGATGACTCTGTTTTCATGTTTCTAATAACGCTCTTCAGCAGGCAAATCATTGCTCTGAAAACATGCCAAATTACATGTGCTTAATCATTTTCATGAGAAGGATATAATGCGTGCAAGGTTTGGATATTGTAACATTAATAGGATGATCAGCTTAATAGCATAACTGTGTGAGTCCTAGTAGAAAATAACACTTTTCACAGGGCATAATTGCATATACATATATGGACAGTCAAGCATATTCCTATTCTATAGTACATGCAATCTAAAAGATATGATTGTTTCTTTTGTTCTATAAGACCAAGGAAGTATTAGAAGCCTTGATCAAATCTGGAAGTAGTGTGAAGTTGAAACACAATTCTTTGAAATGGTTAGTAATCATCCTGACTAATAGTTCATGGAAGGGGTGGTCTAAAAATTGTCTTTCTCATCAAAGCCTTAATGAATATACTTAACTCAATTAGGTAAAGTTTTATTTTTGTGGAACCTGTATACTTAGGTCACTATATATATGTAAAAATATAATTGCAGTCATCTAAAATTTGCAATTTATTTTCAGCATAATTTTGGCAATTCATCTAAAGCCATGAAGAGAATGTCACATGTAGAAATTGACTCATCCTACCTCTCTGAACTACTGAGATATTTGGGAGTCCCTATTTTGAGACTATAAAGTGGCTTAGAAAATTCTATCTACTGGTAACTGTTTTTAGAGAGATGAAGTTATTTGAGTTGAAAATCAATAAAAAGAACATAGAATCTCCAGAAAGCACATCACTTCATCCACAGATTGATATAAAACAGGTGGCTTTGGGGTTTATACATTACTTTAGATTATACACCTACCTTTTTTGGATATCAGTGGTGGGATCTACACAACCTCTTCTAGACAGTAAAGACTGTCACCCTAGTTAGTCTCCTCAGACTTCCCCTCCACCCAGGAAAGGTACTTTCAAGGTGCAGTCCATTTCATCCTAAAGTTGTCTAAAATATTTCAGATATATTGTGCCCTAAAACACCTATTTCCATTTATGTAAAGAGGCCAGGGACAGTACTTCACATGTTCAACTCTGTGTTGTGAAAGTTTCAAGTTAAGTGACATAGGTAAACGCCTGAAACTTCAATTATTGTAACCAAATACAAACAAAGAACTTAGCATTGTTGGTTAATGAATATTGTTTGTGCCCTCTTTGTTCAAATGGCGTATATGTAGGCAAGTGGCTTCAATGGGTCACTGGTACCATAAAAAGCAATCCCCCACTTGTACAATAAGAAATAATAATCAGAAGATGACTAGAAGCACCTAGTTACAAAGTTATGCTGTATTGAAAGAGGTCAAGCTTTCTGGGATCAGAGAGAGAAGAAATGCTAAGAATGCTAATAGCATTGCTTCAATACCACAATGGATCATCCACATCTATGAGTGTCTGATGGGAAGGTGCCAGGAAGATGTTTCGAGGTTCTTCTCAGTGGTGACAAGCAAGAGGTAATGGGCATTGGATGAGGATGAGGAAATTCCACATAAACATGGGGAAGAATTTATTTTCTGTGCAGGTGACTGAGCACTGGAACAGAGTGCTCAGAGAGGTTGTGGAATCTCCCTTATGGGAGATATTCAAGAATTATCAGAATTATCCGCAGTGCTGTGCCATGTGCTCCAGGATGACCCTGCTTGAGCAGGGAGGTGGGACCAGATGATCCACTGTGATACCTTCCAATCTGATACATTTTGTCATTCTGTGATAAAATTGAATCACTGTGGTCCTTCACAATCTGGGCAACAGCAAAATCTGGTGCTTTAATGAAGCTTTCAGTATTGCACAGACAAATTATTAAGTGCAGTTTGTAGATGGAGAAGCTTGTCAAGGCTTCTCAGAACTGCCATTCTAAGTAGAATATAACTAAAAGTAGAGTGTTAATTAAATAATAGCTTTCAATGCTTGAAAAATCCACAAATTCTACTGGTGTTTCAGAAAAATAATGTAAGAAAGTATTTCTTTCAAAGGAAAGAAACACGGGTAAAAGCAGGATTGAAGCAACAAAGGAATGAAGAAAATTAAGAAATATTTTATTGCATTTCATTTTTAGGAGAATTTCTTGATGATCCTTCTCCCCTTATAAAAGCTTCTGTTTCTCTTTGCTTCTGTAATCTGCCTTGTTAGCAGAACATATGGTGACTATCTGACCCTGTGCATGCAATCAGGCAAAATCCAGGCAGAGAACTAGTCAATTGCACACTGAAATGTTTCTGAAAATGATCATTTGATGTGACCATTTTTCTTCCAAGTCTTTGTTTCTGTTGTTACCAATCAATTTAGTAAAATGACCAAGGGTATATTGCATTCTGTGTATGTATGTCTGCCCTTTTGTGCATTGTGTCCTAGGTCATGAAAGGGTGTCAAACTGCCAAGGACTACAATATGTTTTCACTGTAGAAAGACTGACATCTCCTTAACCCTTCCATGGCCTGCTCAAGTACACAAGGACTAAGACCTTGACATTAATTGAGATAAAGCTGTAAAAATAACAAAAAATAAATAAAAATAGTGGTGTTTTCACATTCTGTGATTTCAACTTTTGCCCCTAACCATATCAACAAAGTCTGTTTGCTGTTAGAGTCTTACTAATAAAAAAGTTTTTGAATATTGTATTATTTATATTATTGGAAAAGAAATTGAAATCAAAGTGAAATTTTGAATGTTAAAAATTCACTGATTTTTCTTTTAAACATAACTAAATTATTGCTTCAAGATATGCTTGTGCATAATTACTATTTTTAGCAATAACCAGACATGGTCTGGAGATTAATTGAAAAGATTAAACACAATAAGATGATTGTTTCCTATCATCCAAGACTTGCTTTATCTCATAAAATATTTTTTTGTTGTTCTTTTTCTGCAGTTCCTTGATGACATCTGTACCCTGGATTTCACTGGGTTAGACTGTTGCCCTTAGTCCCATATTATAACAAAAAGATGGCTTCTAACTGAGACAAATAATTTTGGCATCTTTACTCTGCATTCACAAAATGGTCACATTTCCTTTTTCCTAACACACTGAAGATTGGAAGACAAATCTTGTATTTTTAGATAACACAGAAAATACTCTGTATCTTTTCTTGTGGTTCTGTTTTGATGGGAAAAGCCTTTTCTTAGGCCTTTGCGCAAAAAGGAAACCAGTATGTCTGTGTTCTGGCTCACTATTCAACTGTCTAATGCCATTCAAAAGTCCTGTCGTTTACAAAGGCAGAAAAAGGCTTGTGTATCTTGAAGCTGTTCATACCAACTCTTTTTCATGGTATCTTTAATCTAATCTAAGTAGGAGTCCTTTCTTCTCCCTCCAAGAAGAGTTACTGGCATGTACAGGTGACAGCACAGCAGCAACCGCTGTTGGCATAAACTCTGAGGATTCAAAAGACCTAACTTTGCTGATGAGTAAAGTCAGAGAGCTGCCAGTGGCTTCAAGTTTAGAGCATTGATCCATTGCCCACTGAGTCCACAGGGTTTTTCCCTGGCTTATATCATAGTTTGCTGCAAACACTTTAAATGAAGGTGATTTTTTCCTTATTTGTAGCATTAATAACAAAGAAATAGATTCCAGTACCTTTTACCTCCTCTTCAGTCATGTTCCACTAAGCCAATGACCCATTTTTAACTATAAATCTTAAAAAATGACTGAGATGAAAGTGGTTTTATGAATAATCCTTTGGGAGTAAGAGCACCTCTTTCATTCTTTCCTTCCCTCCTTCCTTTACTTCTTCCTACCACAGTCCCTCCTAGTGTAATTTAAAAAAAAAAATAAATAGATTGTCTTCAAGTCACCTACCTGTATGTTAACTGTGTCCATTTTTTATTGCAGACAAGCACATGCCTTTGTTCTGCCTCGGCATTCAAATTTTTTTGCTGGTTTTGCTTTTGTGGTGATTATGTTGTTTTTCCTTTGCTTTGCATAGTCTTAATTACATTATTTGGCCTTTTTGAAAAAGCATGCAAGAAAAATGTCATTACTTTAGAGTGACTTTTCTCAATTAAATCAACGGTATCAGATAATATAAGGGAAAATGCTTGCGAGGCACTGGTCAAAGAGAATGAGTCTCTTCAGGTTAAATAAAGTTTGAAAACCTTCTAAATAATCCCCTTTGCATTGTTTGTTGAGTGCTATCACAAATTATATTTGACCAAGTAAATAATAACATGATCTCAATTTCCCCCAAAATAAACAGAAAGTGGATATTTTCCACCTCTATATCTATAAATAATAAATGCCTTAAAGTTTGTACACAGTAAATAAATCAGTAGTTTAGGACAGAGTTCAATTCTTCTTTCACATAATTTTTACAGCTGCAACAACTTCAGTGAAATTCCTGTGGAGCTGAGATTCACTGATGAGAATTAAGCATCTTGGTCTGATGCAATGAGTCTGAATTATAACCATTTGACCAAGGCAATTTCATTAGTGATTAACAAGCATACAGAAAGCAGATATATGGGGCATGAGGGATAATAACGGGATGTTTTGGAATTAATCCAAGGAGGAGAATGCTCTAACTTTACAAATTTTAAAGGTATTTTGGTTCTTTCTCCACCTTTCTGCCAGCGGGTCTTTACCTGCATTCCCACTTGTAATGGAGCAAAATTTGATATGATCTTTGGTGGGCAGATAATGATCTGTTGAAACTGATCAGCTTTAAATGAAGAAGCTTAATTTGCATCACCCTATTAACCTGGTGTCCCATGAGTGTAAGTGAATACAAGATGGCTGAGGAAAGGCATGGTGGTGCAGGAACAGGAATGTGAGGCAGTGGCTCATACTATCTAAACTATACCATCTAAACTCTTTGTAAAACTACACAGCCCTTCAGGCTTAATGAGACTGAGTTTTACTTAGGCATCTTCTGTTGGCAGTAGAGAAGGATTTCCCTCAAACCAGAGCCTGATTTACCCACCCTGTTTTGCCTTTTCTAGGTTTGTATTGAGCAGGAGAAAAACACAAAACATTTAGCTTGCACCCAAAAGAAAATTTATGACTGTAGTCTGCAGTGCAAAGTGACATGTCCCCTCTGAAAGCATTGAAAATGAAAATGAAAGCATTTCCAGCCTCACTTTTCTACTGAATAACATCATGTCTGTCCACAATGTGCATCAGCTGGGTTTTTGGGGTGAGCCTGGAAATGGAGAGAGTAGTGAACCCACAGTGGCAAGTCAAATTAGTGAGTCTCCCAGAAGGTGAACAGGAAATACACAGGTAATAATGAACAACATGTACCTTGCTTGTGTTTCTGACAACTGCAGTTTCAATTTAATTATTCATATGAATACTTTGCTGGGTTACTGCTGTTATTAATGTGCGTTTGCATATTTTATAAAAGTGATGACCTGGAAGAAGTACTCAGTCTGACAGGGCAGCAAGCTGGGCTGCTTTTTAAAAGACAGGATAGAGAAGTGAAGGCAGAACTGTCCTCCTTTGTTACCTCAGCATGGCAGTACTGTGCCTGCCCAGATCCCTGTGCAGATCAAGGACTTCAGTATGTAGCAAAAAAAAAACCTTTCCCACTACATAAATTGCATACCCATGGAGCTACTGTCATTGCTTAATCATTCTACATGTCAAAGAAAAATTGTTGCATGTGGAGATATTGTCAGTGACCTGTAGAGAGCCCATGCAGCTGGTCCCATTTTGTACTGTGGAACTGCAACCTCTATTTTGGCTTGTGTTGGGCAGCCTGTGACCTTAAGCAAAGGCACTTTGTTATGGTTTTACCTCCTTGTTAAACTGTCTGTGCTGATATTCCAGACAGATGTTTGCCTAACCTATTCTTAAAGACCTCCAGTAGTGGAGAATCCACAATATCCCCAGACAATCTATCTCATTGCTTCATTATCATTACTACAAGAAACTTTTCCTAAATGGCATGTTTATCATAATTGCTTGTAGTTACTAGCAACTGATTTCTGGGATGCCAGATGTGTAAATAAAAGGGACTTTTCCTTTATAAGTCCTCCATTTTCACTTTAAAATAAATAAACAGTCTGTATTTGAGGAAAGGCTCATTCTAGATAATGTTTAACTTATTGCACTAGCCAGGACAATTATATTCCATCAATTCAATGCCTTGTGAAACTAAAATAGTGCAGAATAGTCAGAAACTAGCTGTGAAAATCATCATAGAAATCTTGATGGAAAACTTTCTGATGCTAAATATATGAAAATTTTTCATAAGGGTGTAAAAATATTTGCAGACCATCAGCCTTTCCTTAATTTTGACATGATAAAATGGAATTTAATTTTCCAATAAACAAAGTGCATCACTAAGTTTAGAACTACTATTAAGAAAATCAGTGTTTTCATGTATTCTTTGAATTTCATCAAGGAAGATAGGATACTCATTACTTTGCATGGATATAAATGAACCCAAGTTCAAACTGGGTATAGAATGCTATTATTCTGATTAAGTAATATTTGTGTTTTGCATCAGTGTAATTACCTACAGGAGTAAAGTAGCAAGAAATCAAACCCACTAGAGATCTGTCCTAGATTCCATTTCATTTGATGAATTCCAGCTATGAAACCTTATGAATTTCTCCAGATCTGGAAAAAATTTGCAAGAGTAAGCTCTATGAGCATCCTTTAATTCTAAAACATAATGGAGACAACAATGAATGTGGGCTGGTTAATTATGCTGATGCTTAATTTACAGGTTTTCAAACCAGTCTAAAATATTTATGCACCAGAAAGGCACAGTATAGTAAAAAAGGCAAAACAGTTTAAACAAAAAATGAAGAAAGTTCATAAAATTACCATATCCAGACCTCTTATGCCATATCAGTAACGATATTCATATTCAGAAGATCATACAAAGGCTAAAATCTCTACATGAAAGCTGATTCTAGGAGCAGTGAGGTCCCTGTGGACAATCTGAAGTATAAATAGATTCAGATTAGACAGATTCCTAATTTCTGATATGACTAGTTATTATCAAATAGAGTGTACTTTAATATCAAATATAGAATTAAGCAACAGCAATGAATAAAATCTCAAATTATTGCTGATCTTTATTCCTAGTAGTAATTTTAAAGAGTAAAACAGTTTTAGGGTCAAGTCATCTTATCAAACAAATTTAATAACATTGCTATAGCAATGTAATCCCAAGTAGGGATAAATATACTAACGATTACAACAAGTTACTAAGACAAATAAAATTGCACATGTAGATATGTATGCTGGAAAGAAAGGCTAAGTGACCTGTCTCAGGGACCATAGGGGATGCATACTCCACTGTGTAGCTAACATTTTTCTTCCATGTTTCAAAAATATCAGTTTTGCAAAATAATCTAAAAAGAGAATAAAAGAACTTTGCAAAAGGAAGCCTGAGCAATTGTAAATCAAAATAGAAAAAGAAAACATAATAAAAGCTGAAATGTGCTGTATCATGCTGCATTTCATGCATTACCTTTCCAGCAGTACTTCGCATAACAGATTTCTTGACAATGGTGCAGGCCAAGTAACTTTTCATGCTTCGTGACACAGTAAGTACTGTAACTCCAGTGGTATTACATGATTATTTTATGTAACATTTAAAGTTTTTGAATGGTCTTATACTGAAAGCTAGACAATCCATGAAATAAATTTGCAGGATGAAAGAAAAGGTCTCTTTGCACAAGGTTTTTTCCCCTTTTAAAGGGAAGAGAAGTTGCAGGGACGAAAATGTCTCCACTCTTCTTGGATTGGAATTTTCCTTCTGGGTGAGTCTCAGGGCTCACCCAGGAATTTTCCTCCTGGTGAGTTTATGTCCATTCCACCTGGCTCTGTAGCACCCCTGCCTAATTGTTCCTGATGTACTTTTGGACAAGAAGAACTCAGTTTACAGTCTTTGCCCTTTCCTATGTATACTGATCTTCTGCACCATAAGTATCTGGAGACAAATATAGTATTTGCTGTTAGTTGACTACTTCAGGTCTTTCTGAGAGATTCAAAATTGTTATGTCACATAAACATACAGAATGAGTTAGTTTTATTGCATTTTTAAGAAGACACACATGTAGAGATTAAGGCCAGGAGTATTAAGAGGATTTACCTATTGTGGGTGTTTCAAGCTTGGCACAAATAAACACTTGGCTGAAATAGAAACATTGGTAAGCATTTCTGATAAGCTTGATCTTAGTGACTCCTTAAAAGGCCAGACAGTGATTCAGAGGAAGATCTCAGCATGGACTTAGGAAACCTGAACCCTCAATTCTGTGGTCTAACCACATGGAAAAGAACTATAGCACATGGAACAAAATCAAACACCAAATCAATATGACAGATCTGTACTTGTTCAAAGGAACTTTTATATTTGATCTGGGTTTAGCTTATCTATATAGGTGAAGGCATAAAGGAAAAGAAGATTGACAAACCTCGAAGTAAAAAGTAACTTTTGATGCTCTTGATCACCTTCTGCATCAGAAACTCTCAATAAATGTATGGTTGCACTACTGCAGCATGCTGCCAAGGTGACCATCTGTAGGTTAGCTTCCAGGGAATCTACAGAAATTCTCTTCTAAATCAAGATTATTATTTCAGTTTTAAAATCAAAGAAGGAAGCTTTTATAAGTACTTTACCTGATGACTTTATGGGCTAAATTGTTAATAGGATAAGAATTCTCAGCAATAAGTAAATAATATCAATTCTCATCAGATACAAGCTCACGCAGATATTGAATGATGAGGGTAAAAGCTATAATGGAAACTTGAATCAAATTTATTAGCAGATGTTCAGTGGTGCAGAAGAATTATACATGAATAATAAAGTGGAATGCTAGCTGAGAGCTCTCAATTTCCCACTTTTCCCAGGAAGTACCTTTTAATGGAGGCCTTTTCCCAGAAGCTTTACACTGTGTTGAATTCTAATTAAGCCATATTGAGAAAACATTCGAGTGACAATGATTTACAAATGATGAAATTATTTTGGGCTTAGCTTAAGGCTTTACCGACTAGAATGATTTCTCTGTTATGACCATATGTCTGTCAAGAAACTTGATTCAAATGTGAAAACTATTGGGATTTTTGAGACAGTTAAAGAAAAAAAGAAATTGAAGATATTTTCTGCAGTTTTATTCTTATTTAGACAACTAAACATTTTGCAGCTGTCAAAGACCACAAACCAAAACTTCATAACAAATATAAGTGCATGAACTTGTAAAACATCTGTCATGCATGCTTGTCATAGTCAAGGACACTTTGTTTCATGACCTGTTTACCCATTTGGAAGTAATGACTATGGACTGAAAGAGCAGGAAGACACACACTTTCACCTTCCCTAAAGGTATCTCCATTGCCATGGTCCCCTTCCATGAAATTGAACAGTGATTTCTTTCTGTCTCTGAGACAAACTACACCTCATCAAAACAATCTTTATTTTGAGCAACAACATGACACTGTACCCTTCTGGTCAGGGAGCTTAATTCATCACCCAAAAAGGTATCCTACAAAGTGCATAAATGGATACTGATATCCTAAAGGCTAAGGGACTGAGGATGACAGATGGGAATGAAGAATAATGGAAGGAAATCTAAGGATGTTGTTTCTTTCTTTGTGAAATTTTACAGTTGTTATCATAGGTATCTACAGGATCCAAGGTGACTCAATATCTTTGTATAGGAAAAGATTTGAAGGTCAGCTAATTCAGTCACCTAACATAGACCTATCAAACTTAAAAGGTGATGTTTTGACAGTTAAATGTCACTCTCCCCTTATTCTGTAAGGCATTGAACTTTATACTGAAGGCAAAGGGAATATTTAGCTAAACTAGAACATGCATTTTTTCACAAGGTTCTTCTCTGTGATCTTCCAGCCCAGATGCCCTTGCAACTGCCCAGTGAAACTTCAACAGCCGATGTAAAGGAAATTTGTTCTTTTCCCTTTCCAATGTGTTGCATCCGTTGTTAAGTCTACTGCTGAACATGCTAATAGTGCATTTACAAAGGATACCCTGATACATTTTGGGGCCTGCTGTACCTGACAAGCCTGATGATGCTTGTCAGAGGGCACATTTCTAAAGTGCCTCAACTGGATTCTAAACTAGCCTTATTCCCCTTAAATTTGCCTTATTACAGGGGCATCTCAAGGCAAATTAGTACACATAGTAGTCTTTAATGTCTCACACTGGTAATCTTTACCATTGACAGTGGATGTTGACTGAACTGTCAGATGAATTATTTAGACAAAATGATTACCAGAAGATTAATATTCTTTAAATCTGCCTTCACAAGTAGGAAAGGGTTAAAACTGGAAGACTTGAGGAGGAGGAGGGAACAGTTTTCCTCAAAGTGAACTTGTAGCTGGGAATTCTAAAAATGTTGGTGTGGGAAAATTCTTTTGCCTACTGTTGTTCATCCTCTGCCTGTGTACTAGTTTGAAAACAAACTAGTGGGATATTCCAAGTCAGAATTACAATTTAACAGAAAAATTAAGATAAAGGCAGAAAACACTGGCTTAAACTGACAGAGTCAGGATACAACCTGACATTCTGTTTGTCAGGGGGGTGGTATTAGTCAGATTAAATGATTACTGCAGACCTCTTGAAGTGGTAGATGTGGTTCTGTTGAAATGGTGATCCTGTAGAAGGGTCTGGTCTTCCTCTGAAGGTCCAGTGCTGGTTGTACAGTTCTTGTCCTGTGGAAATCCAGAGGATAAGGCTGCCCTGTGGTGTTCCAATTATATCCAGGTACGAATACTTGTTTTCTCCCTGTGGGCAGAGCATCTCACAAGGGGATGATGTAATTTTATGAGTCATGCAGTGAGACTCCATGCCCCATTAGCAGAGGATATCCCCTGGAGTAATCAGGGCTGAGTCATAAAGGAGATAAGGAACAATTCCCACCTGTTTATAACACCAGATGAAGATGGTGATAGAATGCATACTTTTGATTGCATCTTGCATTGCTAAGAGGGCCTGTTTTGAGAAGTACAATTCCTGTGGTGAGGTAAAGTACTCTCACAGGCTTGGCCAAAGCTTTTTGCGTAGTGAGGCAAGCCACACCCAGCCCTCCTCCTACTGTGTGCTAGGATGAACTGAACTGCATGGAGAGCTGTGTTCCCACATGTCTGTTATGCCCAGTGTTGTTAGGGAGGTAATAAAATAAATCTACTCTTTGCATTTCAGCTGTGGTTTGATGGTTGCCCTTAGTTACTTGTGTGTGTTGATTCAGACAAGTCAATTTGCAGTATATAATTACACATTCTTTTAGCTTCCTTTGTAAAGTTATATTCAAAACTCATAATCTGTAACAGGTGACTTAACTGGAGAAGCTTAGAACAAAAAAAATCCTAAAGAAAAGTTTGTCTTCAGTGTCTCATTTCTAGCTCATACAAATGTGATAAGGTGGTCTGAAATGCATACATTACAAAAGATTGTTCCCAGTTTCTACTTTTCTATCTTTATGCTGCCATAGCTCATCATATCTCTTGTGCAAACCCACTATCTACTGGGAAATGTATGTGTGCAGACTCTTGACTGTCTCTTAGTAAAAGTCCTGCCTAACAGTAGATTCATATCAGAATATTGGAAGTCACTGTATTTCCAGTTAATTGGCAAAAACCTAGTCTTTTTAATATCTGAATTCAGAGAATTGTAGAAAAACAGTTCTGATAAGGACTTTGAATGCCTATCCTCTTGCCTTACAAAGACCAATTATGTCTATTGGATTTGTCTGTGATAATTCTCAAATATTAGGGCAGTATTGTTTGGTCTTGATTAAGGTGTATTCCCAACTGGAATATATGAGTCCTAAGATGAGGAAAGACTGCAGGATATGCTATGCATTAATCTCATAAAAAACTTTGACCTTTAAAAATGTGATTTCTATTCCAGTGGTAATTTTTGATTTTATTTACTATTATCTGTTACTTAGCATCATACTGACATTTCACTACTATTTTAGTTTTTGTATATTTATTGCTTTGTACTTTTATTATACTACATATCTTTGGGAGGCTGTTTTCCTTCTACATTGCAAACTGTAGATATACTATGTGCTGAAACATTATTGATTTGGCTTTTGAAAAACACCTGCAATAAATATACCTTAGTTTTAAAAAAAGATTCTTATTAGTTAATTTTTTTAGTGAGTAGCCAATGAAATTTACTGCTCAGAATTGATGGGCAACAAATCCAACAACAGGTAGATGGATTAATCAATTTCCCATTAAATGGAAAATCAAAGCACATGGCTAAAGGTCAAAGTATGAATAGTAACATGGATAAGAGGCTGTAGTGATCACGTTGAAGGACAAGAGTTCCATATTCAAAATAATATTTAAGACTTGTAGAATTATTTCTGGCTGGTTTTATTTATCTCTAAATAGCTTGTTGGGGTTTAGAAGCAGGTCTTATATAGCAGAAGCTCTTCTAGTGCAATAGTCATTCTTAGAAAATAAAATTAATTTATTTTTACTTTGAATAAATCAACAATGTCACCACAGATTAAGCAATACTTCTCATATAAAACATATATCTGGAAACGTTAGAAGGACTATTAGGTAAGCCAAAACAAGAAAGTCAATGGGCCTAACTAATCTGAAATTCTGTACAATTGTTTGCAGTGCTTGTGGTATCAGATTTGGACAGAACATACCACATGGAAACTGAAGATTACAGACCTGCTTACTTCCTCCATGAACTGGAGGTTTTGAAGGGCAAGTCATGTTACAAAAATAATGTGAGTAGCAGGAATGGTACATCTTTAAAGTAAATTTCCATTAAGTTCTCTTCTTGGAAGAGATTACAGATTTCATTTAGACCTCTTGCCTTTCTGCCACTGCTCTAGTCATGTAAAGCTTACTTCCTGTTGGTACAGTGTTGGGAAACAGATTTACATTTTTAGAGTGGGTTCTGATGCAACTGTCCTTAGCTATCTAGAAATTAGGGATAGGTCATACAGATGGGTATACAGTGAAAGGTGGAGTATCCCACCTGAGTATCCCTGTCTGCAATCTCTCTTACATCCTGTGCAGTGTCTTTAAGTAGTGTGCAAATTTCTGCAATGTTTTAGGAGTCACAGTGGCATCTCACAGTTTTTGTTTAAGGCACTTAATTCCATCCCTTCATGGCCAGCCTAAACGAGGTGTTGAACTCTGTCATTGAAAGGAAGAATAGATACCTGGAGAATCAGAAAGTAAATTAATCATTCTTTGGAAATGCCATTGCCATTGACTACACAGAATAGACAATTTTTAGAAGGCTAAAGTAAAACAAGATGAATGTCTATCTTGGAGACAAAGGCATTAATGAAGTAGCATTTACAAATGGAGATGAATGATAAGGTGCTTGTTGCCCACAGAACATGCAGCTTTCTGCATTATCCTCTACATGAAGAGCAATTACATTAGTTTTTATAATTTAAGGTTCTGTGTGACAAAAGTTTAGTATTTAACACTAAACTAAAATAGAAATTTCCAGGTCATTCTCTGAGGAGAGCATTTCAGTTTTTCATGCTGAAGAGTTGTGCATCTGGACTTCTAAACCTGGGGAGGGAATGTAATATAATGTAGTGTGTCTTCCACTCCCTGGATAAGTGTTTTAATTATTAAACATTAAATAGTATTCACTAACATTTTAAATGCAGTTACTCACTGGTCAGTTTGTCTGATTTTTGTTTTTTTAGTTAAAAAACCTACTCCTCATTTGTCAGAGGCCCAACTGATAATGTGTCATATCAGTATATCAGTTTAAAGGTGGGACTAACCTTGACCCCTATACCTGGCCTCATCACTCCAGTAGAAGCCTGAGGACCTCTCTGTGAATTGCATGAAGGTTGCATGGCAGTGACTTTTTTTTTCTAGGGTTACTTGTTCACAGACTATTTTCCTGACAGGGATCAGGGTACAGCCCCCTCCTTCAGACTGAGAACTATAGATTTAACTCCTCTTTTTCTCATTCTCCCAGTGTAGAACAGAGCAGCAGAGGAAGGAAGAATAGTAGCCAATCTTGGGAAAATTAAATCAGTATTTAGCTAACACCTGTCTCCAATAAGAGAACTATGATTAGTTCTCTGAGAGAGCAGGAAAATGAAAATCAGAGCAACAGAAAAAAAATCATCAGAAGAAGATGAGGAGAACCTGTAAGCCTGCCTGATCCTTAGATGGACCTTTAAGTTTGACCAGACTGAGTAAAGTGTTTTCTCTCTACTTTAATTCTGAAGAAAGCATAAATGTGGAGATATTGTGGGTGGCATTGCTACAGAACATCTCCTGAGGATGCGGACTCTGGTCTGGCTGGCAGCAAGGACATGGGGACAGCATATCCTGTCTGTCACTCAGCCATAGAAGCACATCCCCAGAAAGACAGGACTCTCCATGTGCATTTGCACTTATTCTGCATTAGTTGCAGATAGATGTTTCAAAACATCAGTTCCCCTCTTCACAGATTCCCCTCACCAACAGCTGTATTTTGAAAAAAAAGATAAAAATTAACATGCGAATAGATTGCCTTTGGAAGTATTTGCCCAAGCTGCTAGGGATATCTGTCCCCCTATTTCACAACCTTTCTTTCCTTCTTGTTTGAGAAGCAGCCTTTTTGAGGCATTCTTCAATTATTTTCCCCTCTGTAATTTGACTAATTCTATGAAAATACCCTTGAAATCTCCTGCTAATGAAATAATAAACCTCATGCAGTTGCAAATATATGCATTATATGTCATAATTTCATTTATTTTTCCCCATATTTACAAAAGGTTTAGTGAAGCCAAAACGGATTACTCTGTGGGCCACAGGCACATTTCCCTAATTTGTGTCGTCTTGGTATTGCATAAATTCCTCCCTGTAGGCTGGAACATCAACTTTAAATTAACAACTCAAATATTGAAGGTTTTAAACTTTTGAAACTATGAGTACAATGATCATCCTCTCTAGGTATGTAGTAGCAAAAATATAATCTGAAATTTGAGCTTTGAAAGGTGTCTTTCTTCCATTGCTATCAAAAGCTCAAAACAAAAAGGAAGATAATTAGAGGAAAATTATTATTTAATAAGTTTCACTTTCTTAACTAAGTTGGTCATCTTACGATGAGGGGGAAGAATTGTCAGTGAGATTGTGAAAGAGCTAACCTTTTCCAGAAGATGAACAGTCAGTAGTTGCTTATGAAGACACTGATTTTTCAAAACTTCTCTCTTGACTTGATTGAAGATTAAATTATGATCTCACAGTAAGACAGCAAGGGAAAACAACAAAGCCCTACTCTTTAGTTGAGGCAGGAAACACACAGCCAGAACCATCTCCTTTCTGGGACCTTGCCAAAGGAATGGACTCTGTCTGTTAAGAAAGAATGGTAACAGGTTGGATTGACAAAGTTTCTTTGCAATGTACAGACATTTGGATATTATAAATGACAAAATCCTACTTAAGTTCCTGCAGACTTTAGGACATAGTCTATGACTCAGGAAATTGTCTAAAGTTTGAAGGTTAGGTAATGTGACCTCCAATCTGAAATAATTTCTCTTCAGTGGAGAGGAGCCAATGGACTGGCTCTAAGGCATCTGTACAGAGGAGACGGTCTGCATGTAGGCATTTACATTTGAGACTTTCTACCTGGATTGAAAAGAACACATCTTCCATGAGTCATATCTTTGTCACATCTTCAAGTCTTGTGCTTAAGGCTAGGGTTTGTCAAATGATACTGAATGCCATTGCTATATTCATCTAAAATAAGTTCATGATTTTAAAATTCCCATTATAACCTAGGGAGCTTTAGCACCTACTAAGCTTAGGGAGTGATTCAGCTAACCAGAAAGGAACTGTCCAAACACAAATGTTGAGTAGATTTTCAGATGCCAGGTTTTACTCAGTATGTCTGCACAGACTGGTGGATATCACCCAAGGAGCAGTGAATGTCTATTGTAGCACAAGGGCTCACACTCAAAAAACTTCAGTTGGAAGTTGGAATCTTTGTAGGCTGGAGGAACTCTAAACGTACAGAATGTTATTTTTAGGCAACTAAATTCCATCATAAAGGAAGTATTTAATTTCACTTCAGAGTGAGCTGAATTGCTTTCTCAGCTCTGTTTTCTTCACTGACTTTATGTCCACACATTATATTTTGAGATAAGGTATTTTGCATTATATTTAGCAGTTGTGTGAATCTGTAGGTATATGTCTTAATCAGGCTTTAAATATGACTTCTCAACTTGGCTTAAACCTGGAGAAGTTAAGAAATGAATAGCAGCCTGAACAAAGTTTTCCAATGTCTGATTGCTGTCTGGACTAAAATAGTCAAATGTGAGTCATGAATATATTGGGAGATTAGATCATCTCTCTACAACTGAGTGTACTTCTTTCTTCAGCAACGTGACAGATGCAAAGATAAAATATGAAGCCATTCTCGTTACCTTCCTTCCAGGCATCTCACACACTCAAGAAGTCTCAGAGATAGAAGACACTGGCAACAGTTCAGAGCAGCACCGTGCTTTGCAGTAAGGAGCTATTACATCCATGGGCATCTGCAAACAAGGAGTTGGCAGAAATCTATTTCATGATGTTTCCTTTCCCAGATAACCTTTGCTAATCAGTATCCCAATTTATTTTGCAAAATTAAATGATTTAATTCCCTATTTGGCTTGAACGCCCAAACTTGTACAGCCATCTAGACAAGAGAATTGAGTAAGTGTTGGCTTCAGTGGAAAGAGGAGAGAATATAACAGAGGAAATCAAAATGAGCTGTTCTAATGAAGCTTAGTACCTGCACTCACAATGATGCAATACTGTGAGTTCAGCAGCTAGCACAGTTCTGCAGGATCCCACTAACACATTTTGACACTGGCTTCGTGGTTGACTTGGTTGAATTCCCATAAGGTTTGGTGATACTGGTAAATTCAGGGGCTAGGAGGAGATGTCTTTTATTTGTTTTAGTGTTTCCACATTTTTATGTCCTTGGTACTATGAAAACATTAAAATACAATTTTGAAATACAATTTTGAAATACAATACAATTGTGTTGAAATACAATTTTTATTAAGATGTTTTTGTTTCCTGCTCTCATCCATTCCACTAAAAGACTATACACATATTTATAGACATTTAGTCAGTTAAAAAAAATACATATACATAAATTATGGATATGCCTTTTAATTCTAGTACTTACTTATTTCAATTCCTCTGATTTGAGCTATGCATTCTTATTTCTCCACTCTACAAGAACTGGACTGTAACACACTATATGACCCCACAAGGAGGAAGAAAAAGGAGCCTCAATTTACTTATATTCCTGAATGAATTCAGGAATGAGATCAAGCTTACAAGATGAGAGGCCTGGATCCTTCCATAACATTCTTTCTATGCCTTCCAGATTAGACTTCTGAGTAGGAGATCTCTTCCCAAGGCAGGAAAATCACATTCATACCATCATCTTATCTCTGAGCAAAATTGACAAGATGTATCATAGAATCATGAGTTGAGTTGGATGACACCCATCAGGACCATAAAGTCCAACTCCTGGCCATATTCAGGATACCCTATGAGTCACACCACATGTCTGACAGCATTTTCCAAATGCTTCTTGAACTCAAACAGTCTTAGCGCTCTGACCATTTCCCTGGGAAGCCTGTTCCAGTACTCAACCACTCTCTGAGTCAAAAACCTTTCCCTGATATCCATCCTAAATCTCCTTCAGATTCATGCCATCATGCCATTTCCTTGAGTCCTGCCACTGGTCGGTCACAAGAGTGAAAAGATCAGTGCTTGTCCCTCCGCTTGATCTTGTGAGGATGTTGAAGACCACACTGAAGTCTCTCCTCAGTCTTGTCTTTTGAACAGGCCAAGTGACCTCAGCCTCTCATAAAGCTTCACCTCCAGATCCTTCACTATCTTTGCTGCCCTACTTTGGACCCTCTCCAATAATTTAATGTCTTTTTATATTGCGGCACTCAAAACTGCCCCCAGCACTCGAGATGAGGCCTCCCCAGAGCACAGCAGAGCAGAGCAGAGCAGAGCAGAGCAGAGCAGAGCAGAACAGAGGATCCCGTCCTTTGCCTG
Source organism: Lonchura striata (assembly GCF_050655825.1). NCBI lineage: Eukaryota > Metazoa > Chordata > Aves > Passeriformes > Estrildidae > Lonchura > Lonchura striata. The sequence continues at coordinate 37,323,348 of NC_140705.1, forward strand.
GCTGATGATGCTGTTCCTCATACCCTCTAGGACAGGGTTGGCCCTCCTGGCTGCCAGGGCACTTCTGGCTCATGTTCAATGACCAAGACCATCCACCAGGAACCCCAGGTCTCTTTCCACAGCACTGCTCTCCAGTTGCTCATCCGCTGCTCTATACACACAGAGAAGGTTGCCCCATCCCAGGTGCAGAATCTAGGAGTTGCCCCTGTTAAACTTCATGCAGTTGGTGATTGTCCATGTCTCTGATTTGTTGAAGTCTCTCTGTAGGGCCTCTCTGTCCTTGAGGGGGTCAGCAGCTTCTTCCAACTTAGTGTAATTTGTAAACTTAGTGTTTCTTTAAGTCCTGAGTCCAAGCCACTAATTGAGATGTAACAGCAATGAACAACAATACTGTAATGTAACAGCCTTCAAATTTTGTACGTTTTAAAAGCAAAGTGATGCTGTGGCAGAATGCAAAGAGAAAGGATGTGAGTAACTGGCATTTTAAGGACTATTTTTTAATGTATCTTTCTATAATTTAGACTTATTCTAATTTTCACATCCAGAGAATCTGTCATGATAATGCTGTTTTTACACAGTATTGAAAGACTTATTAAAAAGGCAAATGTGTCGCTCTTTGAATACCTGTAAGTTACATGCATAAAAAAGAATTCTGTCTCTTTTCGGCTTGTACTCTTCAAAAGCTCAAAGTTCTGTGAGGTGGAGGCACTCATACTATAAAATAACCCTGTACAAAATACCATGAGACTATGACTTAGATGAATAAGTCACATATTTGTAGTGTCAGTGTGCAAAAGTATGAAAATCCCCAAAAATGTCAAAAAAAAGGTGGAGCTTTTTGTCCTGTTCTATCATTAATAAAATATGTTTGTTTTCAAAATCCAAAATCAGATAAATAAGTACAGTCATGACTGCAATATAACTCTTTTTACAAAAGAATAATGATGAGAGTTGTCTCTTCCTACTGGTTTGTACAGCTTATGGGGGGAGAAAAATGCAGATGCACTGAGTATAAAACACCACTGAATTCTGCTGATTTGGTTTCATTTATGGACTTCAGATATTAAATGCAAATATTTGCTGAAGCCTGCAGATGTGTGTTTCAGATACATTACTTTCAGAAAATAAGAAAGTTGAAAGAAGTTGTATTACATTATTTTCAAAAAGTTGCTGTGTACAGTTGCTTTTTAACTTACAAGAGTATGTTATATCATCCCCTGTCCCCTCTTCCACCAACCAAACATCCTTTAGAGAGTGTCTGACTAATGAGCTGCTCACTCTGTTTTTCTTTTGGCAAACTCTTGAGTTGAAGGGCCTCACATTTCCAGTGTGTAGCTGAGATGCACCCAGGGCATGCACTGAGGCTAAGGAAGCACTTCCTCATTTTTTCATTTAAGTTATACTTCTTAAATTTATTTAAGAAACTTATTATCTTTCTAGAGAAACAAAAAATGATCAGAGTGTACTAATATTTTAAATTATAATAATAATAATAGAAAAAAAAATTGTGTTCTGGATTATTTTTTTCAAAAAATACTTAATCCCATTGAATAAAATTGTCTTTTGGCATTCCAAAAATGCAGTTAGACTGTATATATCAGAGAATGCAACTGTTGCCAAATTGCTGATAATTTTCTTTCTTACTACGAAGATAGAACAAATAGCTTTAAGTGGCAATACCATATATTTCAAAGAAATATTGTCAATTGTTAGGCTACAGGTCTTCTTTCCAGCACTTTCTTCTTTGATTTTCTTGCTGCAGAAAAGCTGCAAAATGTCAGATTCAGAAAATATGGTACACAAAGACGTTCCCTGTGCATAGATCAAGAATCCGGACAAAGAAAATACTTTTAAGAACTTCCTGCCTTTAGAGAATTTAAGTCTGTTAGGTCATTAACAAAGTGTGGCCAAACCCAGTCTTTTCTTTCTGCATTGATTTCCACATATTAGTTTGTTTTAGCACTTGCTGATTAAAGCAAAGAAGTTTTATTCTCTTAACTTTGTTCTTTTCTACCTATTTGTTCCAGAGGCATGATATCCATGATATCGGTGTTAATTTTTTTATGCTCCCATTGCTCAGTAAATTCATTTTTAGCTAAAGTTATCCATTGTCCTTGCCACTGATGTTGTTTATTCCTTTTCATTTTTAAGGGTAGGATAGATTTAGTTTGAATAAGTTATTTTACAAGATTGGCTAAATGATCAGTTGTAACAAACCAGTTTGTCTTTAACTATCACAGTCCAAGAACTGGAAATCTGAATCAGTCCTGTGTAACTTTTCAGCTCTGTTTTAGATTGATCCTGTGTATCTGTGAAGTGAGTGAACTATTCGATTTGTGTACTTGTCATACCCATGGAGTTGTCAATGCAAGTAAATAATAGAAGTATATTCCTTGCTGAATGATGATTTGAAATGGACTACAAAAAAGTATTTCATAAAGAAGATGAAGAATTAGTTTGAAGTTAGTGCCATGCACCAGACTTACTAGGCTTTTAGATGCTCAAGTCAAATGAAAATTTCTTTTCTGGGTCTGGCTGAAATAGCTTACAATGTATCACAGCTTATGAGTCCATTTTGAAAGAGTGCATACCACGGGCTGGAAATAAGAAAGAGGTGCTTGGAAAACAATATCCCTAACAAGTTCTTTGTTACTAAATTAAGTTTAGATAATTTATGAATAGGTTTCTAAAACCCAAGTGTATATAAACTATTTGCTTTCTATTTTTTTGCCTGTATTGGCCACTCTAGTAGCAGACATTTTCTGTTTTCTTGTTTAAGAAGTTATTTCTCAATGGCAGAGAAATATATGTCTCTCTGTTCATATTCACATGCATCTACCTCTTAGACTTTGACTTTAGAAAAAATATTTCTAGCAGCAGATAAGCATAGTTACTTTTAACCCATTCAATATTTATTCTTTTGTTATTTGAGTATGGTGGCATACATTGAAGTTATATGTTAAATCGATCCATTAAGTACTTTAGTTTAATTATTAAATTTGATTCAATATTTAATTTAGTTTAATAAAACTGGGCTTCCATAAGTGTATGCATTTAAGTGATATATACTGAGAATGTATAATTTTGAATAGATTAAATATTTAATAGGGAACACTTATTTGAATTATTCAGTATGGAGTCTAGATAACTGATCTACCCTTTCAAAATAGGGAAAATACAAATGGCACATTATAAAAATAATGTATTTCCAACCAAGACTTTGTATAAAATACTTTGAACCCATTGTTAGTTCCTTTCCAGACAAGCAAACCAATCTTTGCTTAATGGAACCAACCATTGAGAATTTATCAAGAAAGCTACCAGAGCTTTTTTAAATTTAATATGGCTTACAAAAACTAGACTATTAGAATATGCAGAACACTGTGGTGACAAAATGATTTTAAAAATGGCTATAACAATATAATTTTCTTTTCTCTTTTTTGAACAGTTAAATGTTCAAAAGATTTGTAGCTAATGGTGATTTAGTATTCTGGATCAGATTCAAAGTGGAATTCTCAGAGTCACAGTTGAATTCTCTAATCAAAACATATATTTTGTGTTGATGCTGGATCATGAGGAAACTTAGGAAAATGAGACATAATTTAAGAGAACTTCAACACTCATCCAATTTCAGGTTTACGTGTCATGTCAGTTGAAATAAATGAGACAATACTTAGCCAATACTTGCATTTTTCACTAAGAATGCATATATTTATAAGCATATAACTGTGCAGAAGGATTTTGAATCAAAGAGTGTGCTTCAAAAACCATATATCATACAAGGATCTTTCTGCTTAACTGTCAGCAGGCAAGATCTTCACTTCTCTCCTAAAATCTTATTTGACTGCCACTGAGGACTGCTAGGCAGCACTTGTGATCTTGTTTACACTTATGGATGTACAAATATTTTTACCAGTAAAAACTGATGGAGCAGCAGTGTGATGCCTTGACACAAGAAAGAGTTGGTAGCACTGGCATGTGAAGGCAGCCTCTCTGGTGATGAAACTGCATCTTAATAAGGAGTCAGTCAAGAGAAGAAGAAAAGAGACATAGAAACTAAGAAAAAAACTGAAGCTGGTGCACAATGTTCTTATTCCTAAATACAATCTTAGAAATTTATTTATCTGCCTTATCTACTGTAAATTTGCTTCCTCTTTGAAATTTGTCCTTTCAGGTATACTCTCCTTTATCCACATAAAATAGTGAAAACAATGGCTCCTTATTTGCAGTGAATGAAGCATTTTCTGTGTCTCAGCACCAGTCCAAACAAAGCCCTAAGGGTGGCAAGGTCTGACTCCCTGTCAGCTGCATGTATCCTCTGTATCTGGGCATCACCAGACTCAGGAAAGGAAGATGTGCAGTGTCCAGTTAAGTAACCACAAACAAGCCTTTGATTCTCAGAGAGATTTCTAAGTCATGAAAAGTCATTTTTAATTGATGATTATGAATATGAACAGATTAATTCCTCCTTTGGCTAAAAGTTATGGAAGTGGAGCACATATTATGTCTGTCTATAAAAAGATGCTTTCTAAATAACCATCAGTCTATTTCCACTATTGATAACAATACTAATCATGCCTCTTCAACATACAAAACCCAACTAAATCTGTAGAATTTCACATGAAGTACAGGTGGCCACTGTGAATATCTTTGCAGGAATGTAACCTGAGTAACCAAATCAAAATAATAACTACAATGCTTATAAATAAGAAGAATCTACTGATAAATCAATGTTCATATTATTTTTTTGTGATTGGAACATATTTCTCCATACAATAATATAATAGCAAAATGAGTTTAGGTAAGATTTTTGATGCCCTTCAGAGATTTTTTTTTTTTTTTTCGAGTATTTGAGTTTGTACATAATTGGATAGAAAGTTATAAATGGAATAGTTTGGAAAGGAGATATTTTACTGCTACTGTAAAGTAGCAGCAATTTTTGCTACAAGAAAATATCTAGGGATTTTTTACTGGTTTTAAAATTATTTCAGGAATGGATTGCTAAAAGAATGTGAAAATTTAGGGTTACTTTCATTTTTTTATTTTTTACGCAGCACGAAAAACAAATGTTAACTCTGTCAGATCAAACAGCCTTATAAAAACAACATAAGGATAGATATAATTTTTGAATCAGAATTCAATGAAACTCTGAAAGTAAAATACTTTCTTCATCTAAGATTTGAAGTGGACTAAGATCTAAAGCTAAGATTTGTTTTTCAAGATTAGTGTTTGCAATAAAATACTGCTTTTAATAATAATGCCCAAATGAGAAGCCTTTCTATTATAGAAATCTAATAGTTTTGTAAGTGCTTGGAGAGTGACAATGTGGGTTTTCAAAAGTTTAGTCATTAATATTTCAGTTCCCAAGCAGAAACAAAAATACTTAGTCTATCAGAATTAAAATAAAACATAAAATGAAAATATAAGTCTTAGACTTTTTTTATTGTTTCTGTCATCAAGATAATGAGGAATTAACAAGATATACAAAATCTGAAAAGTTTCAACAACTTTGCTTTTTTCCCCTTCATTTGAATTATTGTTTATATTAAAAGTATAAAAGCACTTTGATCAGGAAAATAATAATAATAATAAAAAATTTGAAAATGGTGAAAATTTGTCTGCAAAGAATTGCCAGAAAGTTTTCAACAGGCTATCAGAAGCTGTGGGATTCCTCACTCTGCTATGACATGATAAATAATGCCTACTGTAGCCTCTTCCATGGTGGGACATGACTCAGTGTTATTCAGAACCCTAACCTCCACTATAAAGAATTTGAAGCTTTTTTCACTTCTTGAACTTAACAAAAACGTTGTAGAATTAAGATACTTGTATAATGTCACATCCCTTTCCAGAATGCCTAATCAAAGTTTTGGGTGTTCAAAAAATCCTAATCTGCATAAGCCTCTGGGAGTCCCAAGTGTTTGCATTGTGATGTGATAAGTAGATACTGGCCTTCCTGAAATTTTCAAATACTTCCAAGGAACCCTAAAGAAACAGAAGTGGATATGAGAGAAGAGGAAAGAAAGAACAGTATGATATGTAGGCACTATGCTAATTTCATTTTGTGAGTCATTTACAATTTCATTCTTTCACTGAATTTTAAATTTTGTCAAATCAAAAACCTGCAGTTAAGAATGGCATTTATGTGTTTCACTCAGGACAATCTAAAACAGATGAAAAATGGTATTGGCTAAGATAGTGTGTAGAGAAGTGATTTCTACTCTTGCATTGATTAGAACCTTCATCCAGAGCCCCTTAATGTTCACTATCAATTGAAGCAGGGGTTAGTCACTGAGCACACAAGACATGTCGTATGAAGATTGAGAGGGACATAGCATCTCATCCCTGATAGGATAACCATTTTATCTCAACAATCATTAGGAAAATGTAGGAAAAATGAAGGGAGAAAAAGAAAGAAGGAAAGAAACACACAAGAAATCTATGAAATGTCTCTTTTTGACAGAATTCTTCTGTTCAAGATTTGTAAACATCTCTGCCAGTTTTCATATGATACACACTACTGATCATCACACACATGCCAATGTGCACACACACACATGGACACACATTAAAAACATGCAGTATAAAGGGAAAAGTTTTGTGGAGAAAACCATAGCCATAATTTTAGATGACACTCATGTTCACTGCATGACATTTTGCCAGCAGCATGCCGAAACTGTCATTAATGAAAAATTATTTAACTTTTACATTAACTTCACAAACCTTATTTACACAAAGAAATAGGCCAGCATATCAGCAATGCTAGTGTTCCATTTAAAAGTTTAATTCTTTGTTAATGGATTAATTAAATTTATGACAAAAAAAGTATTTAGCTGTCCAGCATTGTTTGTCTTAAATCTATATAAACTTGAAATGTAGTCTCCTTGACAAATGAGGTTACTAGAAACTAAATAGAAAATCTTATTTGCCACCACAGTGGTGACATGAAGAATTGCAGCCTTTAGCTCAGGGCTACTAAGCTCTTAATAATGAGAGAAAGGTACTCCATCTTCACTTATAGCCACAATTACAATGAACAAAAATAGCTGCCAAGGCTTCTGCAAAAAAATATTCATGACAGTATGAAAAATATTGATTTTAAAATCCAAGAAATGAAATATCTTCTGAAGTGCTCCATTCAATCTAGTTATTATTTTCCAAAAGAAACTGAGGAAAACATAAAGCATTTTGGCGAAATTCTATATTAAAAGTAAATCCTCCCAGAAGCAGCATAAACAATCAATCCCAAGCTCTTCATAAATTAATGCAAGTCTTGATTGATCAGCTCACATGCAAAATGCACACCCTGTCCTGGAATTTTTTTTGAGTACTGAACCTTCATCCATTCTGCTCTTTTCGTTTTTTTCTTCTAGCCTAAATAAATTTGAGAGACACATCTATGTATGTGTGAACCCCAGGAATGCTGTTGCACAGCCTATTGCTCTGAGCTGCTCAGCGTGTCATGCAGTGGCACTGCATGCTGATTCTGAGCTCTTACAGTCACTGCATATTGGATTTGCAATGAACTCCTGAGCCATTAAACATGTCAGAGCAGATGGCAGCATCTGAACATTGCTTTCTGTTCTTCCCACATTAATGCAGTATGACTGTTTGGTTCATAAAATAATGGCTTAATTTTGAACAGAATGCAGCATTCATTGCAAAATGGAAAAGATAAAGGTCAGGGAAACATGCTATATAATAACAGTGGTTACAAATCCTTTTTGCTACCTAACCACACTTTTCAAATTTTTTAACAGTGGTTAGAATTTTGAAAGATGCCTAGGTACCTCATTTCCTCTGAAATCACAGGAATAAATAATAAATAAATATCTTTAACAATCTATGTTTAGAACCTAAGCCTTCATTTTAAAAAGAGACTTAGCAGCAAAATATTAAAAACATTTAAGTAGGGAGTGTAAAGATGTGGACAGGTAACCTAATGAGATTTTCAGAATGACTAACTCCCACTGAAATCAATCTAGCCTAAGTCCCTTTGGCTTTCAGTAGGATTAATGATCCTCGGTAAGTAAAATTCTTTTGGAAATGAGGCTTCTATATTTTCAAAAATCTTAAGGGTGCTCCCTAAAGTATAGTGTTATTATTTTAGTACAGGGTGTTCAGCTTTGATATATATTTGATATATATTGTTATTTGATATCTTTTTACCTACATGAGCCAGATATAGTTTTAGTTATTATGAAGTTATACATCTCTTGGAACCAAATGACATCAAGGCTGGGTTTTCAAGAAACCAATAGTACTGCATGTAGTACCTGCTGAGCTCACAGGTTTGGAAAATGATCAGTGATGTTCACATCCTTCTTCCACTGAGAGCATTTGAGTACCTGAGTCCTAATTTAGTAATGTGTCCTAGCCAACTAGAGGAACACTAACATAATGTTTTATAAGCATTACTTGGTACATGGTAGAAAAACGGGAACTGCTAATAGTTTAGGAATCACTGCACTTTGGCAAATAAAATTATGTGTAATGGTGTGACAGTTTTCAAGTTGACACCCAACCATTTTTTCTTTCCTCCAGACAGGCATAGATTTACCAGGAGAAATATAAAATGGGGGTGTCTAAATGACATCTCATGTATACTGAATGGAGTGGCATCTCTTATGTATACTGAAGACTATCATTTCAATCTTCTTGAATGGCATGTTCATCTCACATTTGCAAGCTTTACTTACAGTTACCTTGAGGGCATGTGGGTGGGATTCATTTTACATGACCTGAAATTCATCACACTTGACTTGATCATGCCTGTTTATATATATATATATATATATATATATATATATATATATATATGTACATAGATATATATGTGTACATACACATCCAAAACAGTGGAGGCAAATAATGATTTAATTACTTTATACTGTGCTAGGTAGGTGATGGAACTTCAAGTTAAAGGTAGCGTCAGCCTATTTATTGTGGGAACCCAGGATATCCCTCTGGCTGCCCTGGCTGTCTCAAGACCCTGGAAGGGGGCTTGGAGACCTTGGCATGAAGTCAAAAACACCTGTGGCTTCAATTTTAGCCCATGAAAAAAACTGCCAATTTGTATGAGGAATTGCAAGCCACAAGAGTTTGAGTAGTATGGTAGTTGAATTAACACAGGGTGAAAAAGTAGAATTTTAGGGGTTTAAAATAAGAGGTTCAAGGGGACAAGATGGAGGGATTTGGGCATGTCCTGACCTTCTCCTTCTTCTTGGCCTTCATGTCTTCCTGTGATGGTGACACTTTTCTATTGGTTTAAGGTAGAGACATGTGGAGTTGTGTTATTTGTATGTTTTATTATCCCTGTATTATGTATTGGTTTATTCCTTTGTACCCCCATGTACAACTTGGTTTATCCCCAGTTTTCCCGCCTTGTCCTCCCTTCCCGCCTTTCCAGTATCTATCCATCACCCTGAAAGAGGCATTTTACCCCCCCCGGGTGCCTTGTCTATCACTCGGTGTCCCTTCCCATCCATCCAGAAGCTTCTACTCAGGGCACCGGGTGATTGGGCGAGGACCTGGGGCCCCTCCCATATCCTTCCCCCATTAGACCACGTTGTATCACCCCATCCCGGGGCCACTCCCTACCTCTATCCCTATTGGTTACCGGTCTTCCCCTCCCTTACAGTTTATAAGCCAGTGCAAGCACCTTGTGCTTGTTCCTGTTGGCTGGCACCGTTCTGGAATATTTGGCCCCGTTGGGCTACAATAAACTTGGACTTAGCCCCCAGCAGGATCCGCTCTTCATTTACCACCGCGAGGCTTGCTAGCGCTGCCCGGAACCCACAAAGGCACTCTCCAAACCCCAGCTGGGAGCGGCGGAGGGTGCCTCCATCGCCCGCCCTCGCCCCAGACTGAGAGCTAGCCGGGGCTGAGAACAGGGATCTGGGGCGGGAGCGTGGCAGAGATACACTGTCCAACACAAATGATAGATACTGGCACATTATTGTAAACATATTACACCTAGTTTTTAGTATAAAATGGTAACACCACCCCAAGAGGGTGGGAATCTGTTGCAGACTGATCTGCTAGACAGACCGTAGCTCCTTGAGAAATCATATTATGGATGAGAGAATATAAACAACCTTGAGAAGCCAACCCTACACATTCTGACTCCTTCTTCGATGCGCAGGCTGGGAAAAAAAGACTTTTTACAATCTCAAGGTCGTCTCGACCTCCAGACCCCTGGGAATTTCTCTTCACCTTGTAACCTCCTGGAACCCACAATAGAGTAAATGTATAGAATCATGCAATCACAAATTTATTTAGGTCAGAAGAGACCTTTAAATCAACTGTTAACTCAACACTGCCAAATCCATTAGTAAAACATATCCCTAACTGCTAAAGCTACATGTACTTTAAGTAGCCCCAGAAATGATTACTCCACCACTTACCTGGATAGCCTATTCCAATGCTTGAAAACATTTTAGTGGGGCATTTTTTCCTTATATCCACTCTAAGCATTCCCTGGTAAAACTTGAGGCTATTTCCTCTTGTCCTGTTATTTGTTTTTTGGCTAAAACCTCCTTTCAGGTAGTTGTAGAGAGTGATAAGGTCCTCCCTGAGTTTCCTTTCCTCCCGGCTAAACATCCTGTTTCCTCAATCACTCCTTGGCAGACTTGTGCTCCAAAACCTTCACCAGCTTCATTTTTCTTCTCTGGACTTGCTCCAGCAGCTCAGTGTCCTTCTTCCAGTGAAGGGAACAAGCTGGAACATGAGATTTGAGGTGTTGCTTCACCAGTGTCGAGTACAGGGGGACAATCACTGCCCTGGTCCTGCTGGCTGCACTATTGATACAAGCTTGGATGCCATTGGACCTCTTGGCCACATGGACACACTGCTGGCTCATTTTCTTGTTATTGTTGACTGAAAGCACTCCATGTTATTGTTGACTGAAAACACTCCTGCACAACTTGGTGGCATCTGAATATTCATGCTAGTGCATATTTTTTCCTTCCATATTAGATTTATGTATATGAATCACAAACTATAAGGGATAAAGAACCACTTTAAGCACATTCTTGTTAAAGAAGTATTTGTTTTTTTCATCAATTCCAGGTGACATTAGGAAAATGCTTTAGGCATAATTTTTTTGTCTGCTTGCTTATTTGTTTTTTTTTCTCCTCAGACAAATGTTTAATGGATGTCAAATTCTATCCTAAAGAAAAGTCTGGTACAAAGCATGCATACAAAGAAAAACCTAGGACAAGAATGGCATAAAGGCTGTGCACAGCACTTCAGCCACAGAGTGGACTTTATTGTTATATATCGCCAGACAAGCTTTGAAATATTTTTATTGCAATCTAATGACTTCTGTATTAATAACATTACCATATGAATATGTATCAGCACCAAGCTACTGGCAGAATGCTCTAGAGACCATAGAAAGTTAATAGACCTTGTCTTTAACTGATGTCAAATACTGTAGTGCCACCAAAATCAATACAGTTGCACTGGCTTATGCCAGCTGTGGGTCTGGTGCCAGGACTCGGCCTTGAGAATGTGGTGCATGATTCGGTGTCAGGAACTGTACTGCTGGAGGCAGAAAGCTTCACCTTGAATTTTTGTATTCAGTATGCAAGATATACAGTTATCGCTCTATGTAAACTTTTGAACTCAACAGGATATGTGGAATGCAAGGGTTACAGAATTAGCCTTTAAGATATGCCTTTCTTTGTGGTTGCACCCAAATCCTATTTCTTTTGAAGCCAGTGAACATTTCTAGCAAAACATTTTCACCATTTTATCTTCAGTTTTACAAGCCTTTGTATTTTATGGGCTTTTGTTGAACCTCCAGATCCTGTGGTTACTCTTCAGCCTCAAAATCTACTTAAAACTAGAATGTTTTATTTTGTCCTTTTGTCCCTAAAAACTTGAGTCTATAAAAGCAAGCACAAATAATTCCTTTAAAAAACCTTATGATTTTAAACTGAGCCCAGGATCTGGGAAGCTTAAATCAAGATTTTGTCATTATTTTGAATTGCCATGTTCTTTCAGACTGATCTGCTGATACGACAAATAGCACATTGAATACATCTGCATTAGGAGGACCCAGAGAGTATTGCCTTTCAACTGCACAGACATCACTGGGCTTCCTGATGTGCCTGAGCTTTTTACTTTTAAAGAGAGTTGGAGGGTTAATTCACACCTCTCACACAGCAGTTGTGTCTGCCATCCCAGTGATGTGTGGGAAAATAAGAATACCACTCTGATGAATATTCATGCCTGATGAATAGTTTTAACATTTCCACAGCTGGACTCTGGCTGAGCAATCACAGCAGCAGTCAGAAAGTAATATATGTGAATTGAAGCTATTTTCAAGCTTTATTTTCTAAATCAAATTGCCTGCTGAATGCTAATAGCTATGGATCAGATGTAGTAAGTAGGGTCATACTGCATGAGGAAGCACACGTAGGTGTGAGACTTTTTTACACACAGTGATTCTGCTTATATAAACAATGTTGCTCATGTCAATAACATTATGCAACACTTGTAAACAATGTCTTCAGACTGGTGTAAACAACAGTTTCCATTCCAATGAAAGATCAATGTCTACAAGCAGGAAAGAGGATATGTTTTATAAGTAGGTATGATTTTTAGTAGAAAAATTATAGTAACTGCATCAATTATTTTCCATTCAGTATGTTGGATTAGGCAAAAAACTTCTGATTTTTTTCCATTTTCTTTTTTTTTTTTGTTTTGTATTATTGGAAAGGAAAAACTGCTGTTGTTAGACCTACAATCATGCTAGATATTACTATCAGTCAACAGACAGGGCTTATCTTAAATTGCTCATATCGATAGCAAAGTTTACAGGGCATAGTAAGAATATAATAATAATACAGATAATTATTATTATACAGAATATAATAATCATACAGATATCAAACTAAAAAAAGAGAAAGTGATGTAAAAAAATAAATAAAAGGTTTATGTGAAATAATCTGTATTCTTTCATAATTAAGTCTCTTCCTCATCTGCTTCTTCAGATGAGAAGGAACTTGCTACCATAAAAGCAAGGGCAGAGTTTATCAAAGGGAATTAGTGTCATGAGATGATTATATTCACCATTTATATAGAGACAGAAAAGCTTTTCTTCCTGATTTGAATTAGAAGCAAACAAACAAACAAAACTCCAAAACAAAACAACAACGATCAACAACAAAAAACCCAGACAAACAAACAAAAAAAGCCCAATAAAAACAGTAAAAAGCTGTTATCCAATTTGAAGTTAATACCTCTTATATAAATAAGACCAAATGTGCACAAGGGAAAAACTCAGTGGATAAAGAAGTTGAAAAATTATGATTCCAAAATATTCTAATAGCCTTACCTGACTTTCTCAAATGATGGATAGTTTTAAGGTCTTAAGGTAAAATAGTAAAAATCATGCTGATTCCTTGTCCACCTAATTATTTTCTGGTGTAAGGCAGGCCAGCAGTTTGTCTTGCCTGTGCACATATCTCAGAATAGGAGTACTCACATGAGGTCTGACCTGTGCAATTTTCAGAGTGAGTCTCACCTTAGAAGGAATAATAATAATAATTATTATTACAATGATGACAATGAAGTATCCCAACTGCAGAATATTACTGGGGGGAAATTAGACACAGGGAAATCTTTACTCATTGAAATAGACACCATTCCCATCTTATTTTCTTTTTTGTTCCCTCTTTGTACTTTTACTCCTACTGAACACTTACTTAATTTTAAGCACTTTACTGGTCACTTCTGAAATTGTATTTGATGACTGCTGGAAAGCACAGGACAGAAGCAAGATACAGGCAACAATTTTATGTCTTTGTGTTCATGTTATTTAGGTTACACTATTTCTAATATCCTTTCAGTTGCTTAATGAATTGATTTCATGAGCTGGTACATGCTGAAAGTTTTTGAAAGTAAATCAAAAAACCCAATTTTATGTTTGAAAAAAACCCTTTGTTATCCTAAATTTAACTCTGAGACATATTCTATGGGTTGTCTTAAAAAAATAATCTCATTCAGTTTTTCATTATGTTGTTTATATTGTTACCTTTTTAGCCAGAAGGATTTAATTGAAGGAACTAAATCAAGCTGTAAAGAGATGAGGAATGAAGGTTATAGCTTTCTTATGTTATCTCTGTATTACTCTAAGCCTCAAACTAGCTTCTAGGATAATTCCTGTTTCTGCAAAACATCTCTCCACTGATCTTTTATCTGCTGCCCTTATAATGAGAATTTTCAAGACTTTGCAAGAGCCTAATGAACAGAAATTATACCATGTGAGAATAAGACAGTTTTCTTCAGTCTTACTGCAGACACAAGAAGTTCTGGAGTAGAGATACTCAAGCAAACCTTTTGCTAGGTTTTGTATTGAAGTCCTAAGAGATTATTAGATGTCTACCTTATAGATAGCGTAATTATCAAAGTGGCAAGGTTAAGGTAGGAAAGGATGTGGGCTGCAGAGAGGCAAATATAATAAAATTTTTCATAAAGTGGGGCTAAAGTGGTGAGGCATGAAAAAAACACTCAAAAGGAAGAACACTGAACCAAGAAGGAAGATAAGTCCCAGAAGTGCCAAAGACATTCCAGTATGGGTGAATCTTACAGTGTTTCAGCAATAGATGTCTATAGGAACCTCTTTCATTTGGATAATAGAAGATGGCTGATATCTTTGCTATAAAAACTGTCATGCCCTTAATTTCTTATCCTGGGAGGCATAAGTATACTGCAGAGGAATTTCTCACTTTCATGTTATAAGCAAGAATTATTGTTTAAAACAGATACCAAGGGGTTTGAAATGCTTGTACTGGCTGTATTTAGCAAGTGAAAAACACCAATTAGTCTGTCTAAAGTTGCTAGGGAAAATTGAACAAACAAATATGTATTTATCACCTCTATTTTGCGTGTGCTTTTTTTTTTTTTTTTTGGCAGTGCTTGGGCTCTCCATCTCTCCATCTCTCATCTTAGTGAAAAAAAAAGAACTACTATCACAGTTGTCTCATGGTGGCCTGGGCTCCATGCTCATCGATGAAGCTGATCCTGAAGTTTAGTTTGTCATCACATGTAGGCTTGATGAAAATTGCTTATTGCAGTTTGTTTCCTCAGTGTGAAATAACAGTCTAGAACTGTTAGATTTTAGAAATTCTCTGGAATTAATTCTGATGCTGAGGTTACATAAACCTATTAAAATTGTCTTTTTTTTTTTTTTTTTTTTTTTTTCTGGAAGGGGTGGCATAACAGTGTAACACTATTGGGCTTTCCATCACAATTTTTCTGACTTTCTAGTTCTTGGATTTCCACTTTCATCTTTAGTTCTTCCCAGCATTGGAATATCCTCCCCATTATCATCCTAGGGGGAGACTACCAGAAAATTCCATTAAATTATATGGTCCTATTTATTTTCTTCAGTATTCTCAGATTATTTTGTTGGATTATTTTCACTTAGAATCAGTGGATTCTTAGGAAAATTGACTCAACATAAGAGCAGACTCTCAGAAATTCCTATTTCTTGAATTAATAAAATAAGAAATTCCAACATACAATTGCATTGCTAAAACTTATTTAAATCTTCTCCACATATAGATGGATTCATAGCTGTGTTTTAACTTTTGAAAGCATGGAGGTTTTTTTGGTGTTGTTTTTCTTTAAATCCTACATTTTTCAGTAGCTGAATGTGCAACTTTTTGTTCCACACAGAAATCAAGACTGAAATTGTCGACAGCTTATCAAATTTAGAGTTCTTACAGCACTTACAAGTATTTCATGAAGTTCAGGTTCCTATTTCTATTTTCCACAATTTCTAAACCTTTCTAAGTAGTTTGTGGGTTTTTTATTAAAAAATGTTGGGAAAACTTGCAACCAAATTAATGGATCATGGTATTGATTGATACTGTAAGACATTTTGGAAGTTTGTATAGCCTCAGGGATTTATTTTTTAAATGCAAGTCTGACTGTAAAGATTTCTAAGGTTTGTGTAAATGCCTGATGAAGGTTCTTGTACTTTGAAAAGAAAGAAAAAACACAACTCACAACAGATTTGCGTGTCTGAACCTCATTTTTTGTGCGAAATCCTCTCTTTATGACTTAAGAATCTGACCTGAGATTTTTCTGCTTGGAAGCATTGATTATATACATCCTAAATCGTAAGGTTAAAAGATGCAAAAGATGAGTGACCTTACTACTGATTCAATAGTTTCAGGACACAAAAAGTCATCTAATCTGATCTCCTGAAGGTCACAGGTCATTTTTTTTCCTCAAAATATTCCTAATATCCCCCAAATATTTTAACTTGACTGGAGTGCATCACCTCACAAACAGACAACAGATGAAGGAGAAGTTCTGTAATTAAATAGTGCGTCTGAATGTGTTTGGGCATGAGGGAAATGCCCAAGTGACCCCATCCACCAATCATGAGTGATTTTTCAAAAAATTTGGTGAAACTTTCTAGTAGTCTCATTTACTGATCTAGTTTCCTTGGATAGTTTGGGTTTTTTCTTTGACTGACTGTGATCTCACTGCTTTCATATAAGTTATGTGTTGTATGAACAACTCGTCCTGTTCTTGAATTGTGTGGCTGGTAAAAGATGTCAGATGATAGCCAGTCCTTAAAATTATTCACTTAGAATCCTAGATCCAGTGACATTCATGGAACAAGATATATACTAATGATAAAGAGTGAAGAAGAAAAAGATTTAGAAGCCACAAGTTCAAAGCTTAGTCCTACTCATTTCTGATTGATCTTGTTCTGAATAGTATTCTGGAGTTCAGAAAAAGGTTTCATGTTTTGTGGTAGTAGAATCTGAGCCTAAGACTTCAGGTAAAGTATGAACACATGACATGAAATGGATGTAATTAAGAAAAAGAGCAGCTGCTAAAGTTTTCAGTTTTATTTTTCCCACCTACATCAATATCCTATATTCTAAATAGGCACACATGCTTTTCTCACAATACTCACAAGATTTCTATGCTGCAGTTGTGCCTAGAAGCTTCAACAAAAATCAAAGTTTCATTGTGCTACCTGCTGCATGAAATTGCTGGGGAGACTATCTGACCAGCAAGACCTCAGTGTAAACAGACAAGGCAGAAGAGAAACAACAGGACCTGCACAAATTCAGAGGTACTGAATGGAGTGGACAAGAACCTTCAGCACCACAGCTAGTCTTGGGAAGATCTATCTCTGTGGCCTACGTGATGGCTTCATGACAAGGTTTTTCAAACAGCTCTAATATCTATTCACACTTAGCCACTTTTACATATAGACGGACTAACACAAGCTAATAATTAAAAATGTTAAAAAGGGTGCAAAACAAATACAAGAGCATGCCATTTGTCATGCTTTGTTTTCAGTGTCACACCAGCAAATGTGCTGTATCCATTAACCTTTTCGAAAAGAGCAGAAGGTAAGCTAGTTAGCATTACAGCTTTACCAAGTCTATTGACTTCTAATGAAAAATTCACCACATCAAGATATTTTCTTGTATCTGTCTAGTTCATACAGCTTGTCACTGAGACAGCCCTTAAAATCCCTATGTTATACTCTCCCAGTTTCCCATGTTTCTTTATCAAACAAAACTGGACATTATCATGATGATATATTTATGCACATGAGCTTTAATTTGTTCATTTTAAGTTCACTCCTTGTGGAAGATGACTTTCAAGTTGTTAGCTGATAGCATGTGCTGTACAAAACAGACATTTTGTTGCTTAGTGATATCCAGGAGCTGACTGGGCCCCTGTCAGTCTGCTGGATGCAATGAACACTCTCTGTGTGGAAAGGTTAATGGGTACAACATGTCCTTCTTGCACCTTGGAGAGCGTACAGCACGTTCCCAAAATTACATGAAGATTAAAAACAGTGATGGTATCATCGAATGCCTGTATGAGGATGCAGGTGCTCTAATGATAAGTTTGTGGTTTATTCTCAAAGAGGAGAGTGTTGAGAGCAATTCCCACTCCACAGTGTAATCAATCATTGGGCTAGTGTATAATTAATATGCCAGCTATATCACATAGCAATTTTCCTTTTCAGAAAACTTAACTGTATTTTCAAGGTAGGTCAGCAGTCCTTGTGTCTACCTGATATGTCTATGATAAAGAAAAGTTTAAAATAAATATAAAATAAATTACTACCACCCCCTCCAAAGAACAAAAGAACATACCATTTAGGGTAACAGCAACTTGGGTTTCTTCTTAATTTCAGGCATGAAAATGGATCTATTTGTTTTATATTATGATATTAATTATTGTGGATTCAAAGGATAAAAGCTTTGAGAAACAGAAAAATTTTACTCTATGACAAGATAAATTTTACTCTGTTCCAGCTGTGTGGAGGAAAACCTGACAGCCTTGAAGTATCCAAGATGAGCACAAAAAGTTATGTATATGTAGAAGACAAGATAAAAGACAGCTAAAGAAGAGAATCTGCACAATCTAA
Organism: Lonchura striata; assembly: GCF_050655825.1. Classification (NCBI taxonomy): domain Eukaryota; kingdom Metazoa; phylum Chordata; class Aves; order Passeriformes; family Estrildidae; genus Lonchura; species Lonchura striata. Next base: position 37,341,775 of record NC_140705.1, read on the forward strand.
GTACCTTCTGAAGTTCCCTAAGAAATTTGGATTATAGCTAGTCTGCCTGAAAAAAACATGTAATAGAGAATTTTAAAGAGTAAATTTAGTCGGCCTATGCGAAAAAAAAAAAAAAAAGTCAGAGGTCTTAAATGCAAAAATAGAACATGTTTCATGATTGTATTGTTTAAAAACAAATTGTAACCAGATAATGGGCATGAAGGAAGTAAGGACTTCTTTTGCTTTTCTGCAGTTTTCAGAACTGATACACTGCTTGTACAGCAGTATTATGAAGTTTGTCTTATGTTACCAATAATAATATTCCTCATTTATATTATCCATGATGTGGATATTTTGTGTTGACTTTTTTTTTTGAGTTGAGGTTCTTAGCATCAGCAAGCTTACTACTAAAGTCAAATGCAATATCAAGCCAGATTCTTGAGATACTTGCCTTGTTGGAGGTAGTCAGATGCTTAATATATACTGCTGAAGAGTTAAATATTTGCTATGGATTGCATCTGTGTTTTTTGTAGATGGCACATAACACATTTGCCATTTATACAACTACGGATGTACCAATGTGACAGTGCCAAGCATGGTAAGATGACATCACCATGCAGGACACTGTAGAGTGTCATTAGAATTTGAAAATCTTGCTTGCAATTAATCTGGATTTCTAACATCTCATTTGGAACAACCATGGCATATTACTGTTTCCTGAAATTTATCTTTGATTTCCATTTTTAACTCTCTGTAATTACAGTAGCATATAGTTTTAGTGACTTATATATGCTAAATTGTGTATATTCTATTTCTAATATTTATTCATATGCTCTTTTTCTGTATTATCCCATATCAGACCGTAAGTTTATGTGTCCTTAAAATAGTTCATTTCAAACACAGGTTTTCAGCAGTAGCTGCTGATAATGCCTCGCATCTGTTTACTTGTGAAATTCTGTCTCATCCTAACAGACTCTAAAGATGGGCTGGTTAGTTCTTCTTGCCTTGGTTAGCTTTGAACTCAGCAGCTACCATTAAAGAATACTACAGCTTGTTTTTTCAGCAGTGTGACAAATGACAGATATATCTTTTCTCTCTTCAGCTCCCTAACCAACATTGCAGTTCAGGATTTAAAATATCTACAGCTTCAACTGGAACAAAAAAGCAAAGGTCATGATGTACAAATCTGCTTTATTGATGCAGCAGCTAGGCAAAGAGGGTAGCTCTTTGGCAAGCAAAACTTTCCTGGCTTTATATAGCAGAATAAGGTTCCCAAATAACCATGGGGTCATCACAGATCTCATTATTTGTAGCACATGCAAGGCATGCTTCTTTGACTCCTATTTTTTGATATTATGTCCTAGACATATGTCTATGTGAAATGGGAGGGAGGGAGGAGTTTAAAAAGTGAAAAGCAATCCAAGCACCTAAAACTCAACTGCAAGAGAAAACTACTACCAAGGAACAAACAAGCACATGATGATCATTGCTTAATGAACTATTAGGGATTTCTAATGGAACCTATACTTGTGATATAAAAAAATAAACGTAAGTGCACAGTAGAATATAGTTTTGGAGATCTTTCTGTGAGATATGTAGATCCTAGAGAAATAAAAGCATCTAATACTCCATAGAATTGCATTTTATTATTTTATTTTGAGAATAAGTCTAACATACTTTATTTCTGTTGAGCAGGCCAATTGCTTTTCCGCATGGATACTTCATTTACATATAAAATCCATAAGTAAAAGTTATTCAGCTGGAGTGAAGTCTGCTGAAAGTCTTAAATAACAGGAAAAGACTTCACTACACTTAATAAATAAGACAAGTTTTCATCTTTAAATTGAGATTGATTTGGGCTGTAATATAGATATTACCTCCTCCTCCTCCTTTTTCTTTCTGCTCCTCAGGCTGAAGCAGTACAGATCCTAAAGTCAGGCACTGAGTCATGTCCTGTGTGTTAGACAAAAAGCCAGGAGGAAACAGAAATCTTCTGCATTGGTGTCTGAAGATGAGTGTGCTGAATTGATTGCAAAAATCATGATGCCAAAGAAAGAGTAGGCAAGACAGAGAACTACACAAGAAAGATAACTCCAGGACTTCAGATATGTTGTCATTCAAGGGTCACTCAAGGATGCTGTTTCTTGTTGCTGACCTTAAAACTTTGCATGGAATTGAAAACATGATGCCAGGAGCATCATAAATTTGGGGAGATATTATCTCAGCAGGCTGACAGGCATATGTTTTTCCTGACCTGCATTTTTTGGTTTTGTTTTTTTTTTCCTAAATCAAGGCTTGAAAGAAATGTTGCTTGTCATAAGCTGAACCTTAGGGAATTTTCATCCATCTATTAATAGGCATTTATTTAACAAAAGTAGCATGAGGTAGTAGTTACCTATTTTCATCCTGAACTTTCTCAAGTCTCAACAGTTTAACCTTGAATGAATATTTTAAAATGCATGTTCAACTTCTCCTTAGAAATTTTACTGGCCATGACATAAGCTTCAGTGTTACAACTGGTTTGCCATAATTAGGAAAGAGATATCAAAATTCTAATACAGGAACACCTGAGGTAGCATATTAAATATTTATTCAGAGCAACACATTAGGCAGAATAATGTAGACAGTGAGTTATTCTAATTAGATGTCCACAATAACCAGCTTTTCAAATCTGAACATTAAGCACTTCATGTGGCACAAAGAATACATTTATGAGGAAAATAAGGGGACTTTTCTTTCAGGGAAAGATTGAGAAAATTAATTTTCCCCTATTTCCCTTGGTAAACAATCCAATTTAGCTGAGATCAAGGAACAGCAGCTTGCCAATTTGGGATAGCAAACCTTGTTCATTTGCCATGACATGTTACTTTTTTATTTTGGTAAGTGCTAAGCAGTTGATCAGTATCAGCCATTAGAGTTCACCTTCTTCTATCAAGTTACTATAAATTCTAGATACACAGTAGTTCTACCTCCTATAGTACTACTCATGACAACAAATACATTCTGATATTTTTTTCTTTTCATATTCAGGTACTTATGGTTCTTATTACCTTCTGTAGATCTATAAGGTTTCTCTGTACCCAGAGAAGGTAAAAAGAAAATTCTAAAAAGAATTCCAGAAATCCAGTAATGAAAAGTCTGACAGTTTATTTCCAGGGCATCTCCATATAAACTACTATGTGCAGTTCCTTTTACTGTGTTTACCTCTTTTGTATTTTAAGTCTATATTGTCAAGGGAAATTGGCTAGGTTTCTCGTATGGTTTTGGGAAAGATTTTAAAAATCCCTTGTGCATTTTACATCTTTATCCAATAAATCTCAACATAAATGATAAAATAATTTCAAATTAGTTTTTCTTTACTTTTCTAGTTATAAGACATAGCGGAGTTAAGTTAACTTTCAATATGTTCCTTCAGAATTTTTTCAAAGAATGAACATTTTTGAGGCACTCGTCAGAAAATATGTATTTTAGAAGAAAAAATATCGTCATTCCTCACTTCCTCCAGGGCAAACAAAAGCTAGACCCTAAATTATGGATTGTGTTCTCATGAGAAATTGTAGGTTTTTATAATGATACAAGTATGGCAAAATACATGAGAGAAGAATTGGACACTTTCTATGTGCACTTTACTGAAGCCCCAGATGTCTAGCCCTTCAGGATGTTGTTTCTGCTGCCAAGGAACTGAGCTTAGCCTGACCATAGTATGTGAGCTTATTATGGCTCAACATGACTAGAGAGTTCACTTTTACTTGTGGAAAGGCCAAACTTCCTTTTAAAGCTAAAACTGCAATTCACATCCACACATCCACAAAATATTACAATATTTCATACAATATTTTTGCAATAATTTCATACAATATTTTTACAATAATTCACACAATATTCTTACAATAATTCCATTTAATATTTTTAAAAATAAAAGCAGAAATTATTAAATTGAGATGTTTTCCCACACTATTGTCCCCATTTTCTCACAGAATGGTACTTACTTTATCATTACATATTAATTTTATGCATTTTTTTATGTTCTATGATAGCTTTTCTCATGCATGCATATTTAGAAAAATAACTAAATTGTAGAAGAGTAACATATACAGCTTTACAGTATTTTTGATTGCACAATAAGCAGAAAAGTTTTCTTTTCTTTCTATTACCCTTTAAGATCCCACTCTCCTTTCCCAGAAATATGAGCCCTTGGTGTCAGCATCCAAAGGAGGAAAAGTAATAACCAACTGGGACAGAGACATTCTGTCATTCAACACTACATATCTGCATTAATCTGGTTTTAATTTGCTTATTGTTCAGTTTGAGCACTGGAGACAAAGACTCAATTTTTCTGTTAAGGAATTCCAAATATGGTCAAAATTCAAATGGAAAAAGTAACAAAGAATGTAGGTCATTTAGGATAGAAATTCTAATGTAAGAAAATGTAGGAAAATCTGAACTCATAAGTTTCTGTCATCTCTGAAAGCAAAATATATCATAGAACCACTGCATAAACACATTGATTATTTTGTGCTTCATTTGTTTCTTCTGTCCTCCTTTATCCTTAAATTAGAAGCTAGATGCTAAAAATTTCATTGGAAACTTAAGGATTAGACTTTGCTGTGTGAGGAAGTTTCTGAATAAGACATCAAGTTTCTAGCCATCAGAGGATAATTTATTGATACTTGTCAAAAGGAAGTATCAATCTAACAGAAATCAAGACAAAAGGAATGCCTGATGAATTTCCTTTGAAGTGCCTTTTATAAAAGTCCTTGGTAATACATATTGATGAACTCCAAATTGTCTTGCCTGAAGGGAAAAGAAAGTAGACTGCTTTACACTGTCTTATAAATATTCATCAAAAGAACAAGACTTATGTTTCCAGGCGTGAGGTGAATGATTACGCTTGTATGATTGCCTTGGAATCTGGATAATTAGTAAAACAGTCTATGACAGTGGGAGAATTTTAAACTGAGTAACTTGCCATCAGTCCTTTTGGATTTAAAGACAATGCCTGCTACTTGGAAAGGAAGCAAATTTAGGGCTTGATGGATAGATATAATTAAGCTCTCCATTAGTTTCATCTACTGTTTGTTTGCCTGTTTGTTTAGACAAAAAAATTAAAGGCAAAGTTGTGAAGCATGTCTGTATTCTGACTGGAATAAAGCTACAGCATCTGCACTGTGGGTGTCTTACTGGATCAAGCTAGTGGAAAGGGCTCTTTAATTAAGACAGGAAAATGGAAAGGAAAAAAAAAGACTGGTGGGGTTGATGTTTCAGTAGGTCTTTTGCAGAAATCTGCAGACTAATGTCTTACTCATTTAGCTCAGCTCAATCTTGATTGTTTCATAGTATAACAGAAAGTCAACAATTTACCTTTCATACTTATTTAGTGTATGTGATAAGGATATGAATTGTGTGGGAAAGATTTACTGGCAGTCATTGGGGAAAAATATGCTTTGTGCTCAGTGATCTGTGAATTTTCATGTGTTACTCAAACTGTCTGCAGCTTTCTATTGACCCTTGTGACAGGCAGCTAGCCTTCTACCAGCAACTCCCAAAAAAAAAGTGCCATACTCAGGAAACCTTATCCTGTACAGTGTTTAGCACTTAAATGCAATTAGGCATATACAATATCCTTTTTGAAGGGAAATAGTTGCTCAGTTTAAGTAACTGAAACTAATTATCTCTGTTGAATGAAGGACATATTCTATGAGTGTTTGAGTAGTGTGCTCTCTCTCTCAGAAGTGGAGAGGGCAAATAGATTGTATTTCTGGGTGGAGAGCTGTAGGAGACTCTTACAGGAGATTTATACCAATTTATAGCCATATTTACATGCAGAGTTCTACGAAGCAAGCCAAAATGAGGTGGCAGTCAGCCCAGAGCATAGAAACTCAGCTTGTAAATAGCATTTTCCAAGAAACAATTTATTATGGAATAATGGTATAATGTTTAAAATACTGGCATTCAAAAAACCCATGTATTACCATGAAAATTGACTTGAACAGAAAGATTTAGAAGGACCTAAAGACATCGTGTTAGGCTGAGTTAAATACCTAAGTGGTGGTGGTGATGATGATGATGATGATGTTGATGATGATGATGGTGGTGGTGGTGGTGGTGGTATTACCTTTGCATAGATAATTTTGTAGGTATATATTCTTGCAGGATAGATTATAAACTTTGATTTTTTTTTTTTTGTGGGGTTCTATTTAATATGCTGTATTATTCATATTACTTATCTAATGGAAAATGAAGACTGGACACTCAAAAATTAAAGAGTTGAGAATTAAAGACAAAGAGAAGTTCAAGAACTCAATTGGCAATGAAACAAACCATAGTAACCTTGAAATAGAAACAATGAGGAAATTATTTTTTCCCCCTTTTCTCCATAGAATATTGTTGGAGATTTCCATAAATGTTAAAGCAACATCATCATTGTAATATCTTTCCAATTGTCTGTGTGGGAGCAGCTCTCTGTTTAACTAGTGGAGGCTGAAAGCAGTACAGAACCGTACAGAGAAAAGAACAGCAGTAAAACATATCTAAACTTTGCACTATCCGTAATTTTTACCTGAATCTCTATAATGTCAGACACTGAATGATTGCACTCTAAGGAAAGGGAGAAGAGATACACAGTGACATTAGAGATTGAGCAAATGATGTTCAAAGTTTCCTTATTTATGCATTAAAGCTTGATGTCAGAGCATGCAAAATACAGCCAACAGCAGCAGGGACAGGTGTCTGTAATTAATCAAATGACTACTATACCTTTAAGATAATGCAACAAAAGCAAGGTGCTGAACTGAGATATCCTGACTGCCATAAATTGCTTACTGAAACAATGAAGGATCTACTTCACATTGTCTTTGCAAGATATCTTGCTAAGGGGACAGGTAGTAAAATTTTCTTTCCACTCTGATACTACCAGGCAACCACTTTTCAGACTACTCGTCACCAGCTGGACTCCTCTGTTCTCTCTTCTACAGCTGATTATTTCCAGATGACTGTTTCTGTTAAATAGTCAACAGTTGCTAACCGTTACTCCGTTGTGATTCCCAGCGGGACCTTGCTTCCACTGCATGAAAAATATTGATCTGAGGAGATAACCACAGGAGTTTGAATACTTTGCTGTTTATTTTCAAAAAGGCAAATCAAATATTCGTTGCACTGCAATTGCACTATGTTCTAACTCTTTCTCATTACCATAATAAGGCAGTTCTGTTGCATTTTCCTTCTTATTCAGTAATTCTGCAATGTTCATGGAGAGAATATGAACAAAATTATAATGGTCAAGAAATGTGAAATGCCCCATTTTGAGCTGGGCACAGCACAAATTAGACTTTTCAGTCTCTTGACTTTTTTATCTTGTTTCAGAAATCACTCAGCAATAATGATTTCTCTGTCTTTCTTAACAAGGCCTGCTCTTCTTTTAATGTAAAATATTTTTAAAATTTGTCTTTTTAACAGCATTATCATTGTTTTGTCATGTACATTTCCTCACAGCTGAGTTGTGTGAGAACCTCAGCCTTGCTCTGGGGTCTCATAAGGTGGTGAAATTCCTCCTCCAACCTGTGCTTCCAAAGAAAAACTCCGCAGGCTTTTGCTGTTCGGTCTCAAGGCAGTTTATTGTGAGTTATCTAAAAGATTGTCTTCTCGGGCTGTGGCTGCTTGGTCAGCGGCCTGGGCAGAGGCACACACACACCCTGACATCCTCTCTGTCTGCTGCTTTCTTCTTCTTCTCTCTCCCCGCCCAGGGCTGCTGCTATCTTTTATATGATATATTATGTATTACATGTTTACAGTTTTCCCCCAATACCCACTACCTATATTACAAAGTGCTTTTCTACTCTAAACCAATCTGTGAGTGCCAACATCACCAAGAACATGGAGGTAAGGAAGAAGAAAGAGGAAGAACAGGTTCAGCCCACTTTCCTCCATCTTAGAACTTCTGACCCCCATGTACAAAGTAAAACCCCCCCTGTACAAGTGTTAAAACCCCCATGTACAATACTAAAAAAAATTTTCCTCTACTTTGTAATTACTTTTACTATACTATCTAACCTTTTGTGACTGCTGGTTCCACCTCCAAAGTTGGTAACTCATTCCATGGCTCAAACTCAAAATCACAGCTGTTTCCACCTGCCTGTCAGGGTCTAAAATGCTTCTGACCAAGGCCTGGAACCTCTAAAAATGTCTGAGAGACATTTTGAGTTCCCACACTGAGTCATAGGGATTCTTTTGCATTTTTGAATCCAGTATTGGAGAATCCTGTTATACAAGCAATTCTCTCTGCTGGAAACTGTATTACTATTTTATGGTTGTTATAATTTACATTTGAGTCTTGTTCTACTTCACAACTCCACTTCCTAGTTTCATATTGCATGTATCCATGGCTTTCCCAAACCTTTCTTAGCTAGGGTTTTTAGCCTTAATAGCTGCCATGTTGGTTTTACCAATGCGTCTCATATTTGAAATGCACTGAGTGAAACAAGCTATCAGATCTGATACATTTGTTCCTTTCTCACCTTACTGCAGCAGTTTTGTGTTTGGAGATAGTGGAGTCTTGAAATCTGCTCAGACACTGCTTGGTCACAGATTTCACTACTCGGTCTTGGATATGCCCCATTTGATTTCATCATAAGCTTTGTAGAATTTTATCATCTTGTAATGATATCATATTTTTCCCAAATTATTTAAAAGTGGAAACATCTTTAAACTGCTGATTTTTGCCATTATGATTGCTATAAAGAAGTAATTTAATTATTTTCTGATTTTTCTTGCAGTCTTCAACCATCTTTTTATTTTCTCAATTTCTAAATAATTTGGAGAAACAAGTTTTTGCTACTTTTTGCAATTTATACTATTTTAGGAAGTTAGAGTTTGTAAGTTCCAGAATTAAATTTGTCTTTAAAAAAACAAAGCAAGAAGAAAAATTGCTGCTGAAACAGACCAAAAGTAAAACGTATACTGGCCTAGAAAAATGTTTCTTTTCCTATGATTTTTTTTAACTTTCTCCTGCTGGGGCTATGCTCAAACATTCACTAAAACAAGGCTTGAGAATAACCGCCAATATATTAGAAAAAATAAATATTGGGATATTCAATGGGAGATATGAAAACATCTTGTGCCAATTCTTTTCCAGTTCACATTTCGATTTTAAGGAAAGAAAAAATTAAGCGAGAATGGAATTTCTATCTGTCTACAGCAATCAGGCTAATTAGAATACAAAAGACCCCAAACATTTAAAATGTTCCCAGTGGAGATGATGGGGGAAAAGGACTTCAAAATACTTACACAGTTATAGATTTGCGGGTTTATCCATGAAAAAGTGCAAAGAGTTATTTAAGCAAAGTTTATTATTCAGGAGGGCAGGTAAAGCAGGTAGAGAAAATGGTTAAAAAAATAAAAGTATACAGGAGGGTTATACCTAGAAATAATTGCCATCCTGTGGAGAATCCCTCAATCTGTTGCTTGATATGTGATAAACATATCTTGTGATTTGGATTTCCTTTCCTACTCCTCCCAAACTGTCTTTGCTCATTTGGATAACTTGTAAATTTTTATTCTATGCTTCTGTTTGTGTACTTACTACCAGTACAGTAACCAAAGATATCCACATATTTGGATGCCTTTCACATAAAAATGTATTTTGTGAAAGAACAAAGTAAGATGTTGGTTGCCCTCTGAAGTTCACTAGATATGAAAGACATTTCTGAGAACCAAGAAGTGACAAATATAAGTACATTATTAGAAAATAGAGGCTTTAGAGAAAGTGTAGGCCATGTAGTTTAACATGAGCTTTGTGAAAAAGGCCTTGATGGAGGTTAGTAGAAGAATACCAGCATTATAGTTCATTAAAGGTGTCCAAAAGGTGTCCATTGCTTCTGTCAAGGAAGGTCTTGCTTAAAGATACCTGTTAGAACTCTTTGAAAATAACTCTGACATGACAGATAATAAAATTTTCAGATACATTACACTTGGATTTTCAAGAAGTATTTGAGAAAGTACCACATCAGAAATTACTTACTAGGTAGAGAACCACAGATAAGGTGCTAGATATAATATGGGATAAACAGACAAAATTTAGCCATGCATGGCAGCACAGTAACTTTGAAAGGGATAATGAACAGAGGACTCAGGGATCAGTTTTGACTGCACTTAATTATTAATTACTGATTACTGGAATGAGGATACTGAAAACAATGACTCTAAGGATCTGATCCAAAGACCATTGAAGTTAATGCCTTTGGATCAGGAATCAAACCTGAACACCAGTCTACCAATCTATAGCTGTACTCACAGTTGGGAAAGAAAAAAATCAGAGTCAGAAGATTTGCATTTAATTAAATATTTGGACTAAGTAATGAGGGGAAAAAAAAAAAGGTCTGTAAATTTTGATATTCCATAGTTTTGAAGTAGTCCCAGATCCCAGGGCAAATATGTGATCATTAGATTTAGTTTCACCTTGGCTGTATCTCCACAATGGGACAGATATAAAAATTGACCAAAATAATTGCCATTACATATATATTTGGGATTTTTTTTCTAAACTGAAGATGTTATCCCATGAGACTCACCCCAAACTATCATTTCATCACGTAAGTTGGTAACCAAATTATGGCAGAAGTAAACAGCAGGGCATTCTGACCTTATAATTAGTTTGAATGCAACTGGAATCTAGACCATTTATTATATTGTGACAGATTTGTAAAGTTTTCACTCAAAATTTGAAAGAAGAGAGGACTTCTAACTCACCAATGGTTGTCTGATTGTCTTTAGGAAGGAAAAGTTTTCAGATATATTAGAATTTTATTTCAGTAGTGAAAGTGTAGTCCCATTGTTGTTTATAAAAATAGACATATGTGGTACCATTATCAGCATTTACATACCAAATTCTATGTGTTCTCTTCTGCGATTCAAACTAATTATGAGGTCAGAATGTCTTTCTGTTTAATTCTGACATTTTGAGTGCCAGGCGGTTACATGGTTAGGTCAGAACTACAGCTGTCTTGAGCACGAGAATTCAGAAGCTGATCAAAACAAAATAGATACAGAAAATGTTAAGGGTAATACTAGAATATTTTTGGGAAAATTTTCTGTTCATTTTCAGGTTCATATAACAGCCACTATTACAGCAAAAGAGGTGGGCCAGCACAGCTGAAACAGAAGTGATTTCTTCAAGAAAAAGAGGTTGTCTGAATGGTGAAAAACTGTGAGAATCTTTCTAGAAATTTCATCACAGCAGGAAAAAAGGATCACAGACAACTTGCTTCAGAAAGTGACTCAGTGAAATGACAACCATATGTATTGCAGACTCACTAGCACTGATCACCATGGTTAGAAATTGCTGGTGGTGTTGGTTGCAGAGGTGATGAGTAATGCAAGATTTCTCATATCTCAAAAACCTGTAACTTCCTACAACTGCAGATTTTCTTGTGTTTTTTTTTTTTTTTCTGAATATAAGTAGTATAAGTGGGTTTAAGGCATTTTTTTTTTTCCCACAGAAACCACATGGCCTTCATTCTGAGCAAAATGCGCCAGGAGGACCGCTTTTCCTAACAATAGTTTAATCAGGTCTAAGCTCTTAGAATATGAAAATCATGCTGCTGTGATGGTATTTCATTAATTTCTTTAAACATTCTCAAAAGTCCTGGGACCATAAGGATAAGTGGAAATGCACATTTCTGGTCTAATGTCCAAAGGAAGAAAATATATTCCCAAGTGTGCAAGAAGAACATTATCAACTAATTACATAAGCCTCTGTGTGGAAATGAAGACTCATTGCTCCACTCACAAAATAATGCAGCCCAGAATATTTGATGGAAGTGTGAGGAATAGTCATCAGAAAAGGGCTCATATTTTCTAAGCTCTCTTTCCAATGTTGAGTTTGAACTTGTGCATATTTCTTGCTCTGGCATTTGTTGGAGAAGCTAATTTTTACTCATCATCCATAGACTTGCCAGGATCCACTGCTAATAAAGATAAATGAAAAGTGGCAAGATACATGAGAACACTGTAACAGGTTCATCCTCAGATTCTCAATGCATTTTTGTCAGGGAGAAATGGCAACAAAGTAAAGATTGTTGTACTCCTTCAAGAGTCTAAACAAGTGAATTTCTATGGAATACACTGAAAAGAAATAAACCAGTTAACCACTCTCATTGTAAGAAAATGTAAGGCAGATGCCAAGGTGTTGGAATAAGGATAAGAGTTGCTTATGGCTTCTTCCACACTTGGATGTGTCAATAATTTCTGTGGCAGTGTTGCTTTTTGTCCCTCACATGACTGAAAGCATGTGTGCTCTACAGAGCCAACAGAGAATGTTTTTTGTATTTCTCTCTTCCATTTCTTTTAAATGAGCTGATCTGTTACCGACTGTGATTCAAATGTTGTTTGCACAGGTAATCTAGCTAGTAGTTGCTGAGGGTTAGGTTAGAAATGATGGATTAGTTTCTGCTGATACTACTTGTCTCCTGGATAATGACTCCGGTTTCTTCACTCTCATAGCAATAAATGTAAAGCTATACAAGACCAGGATATTAAACATTGTAGATGAGCTCAGTTGAGAGCTCTTGTAAATTACAATTACAAATTCAGTATTGATACAAATTTTAGTTTGATAACAGATGTCTTAGTAAATTTGTTTGATTCCTACTTTACTGGAAGGTTTCTTCCACCTGAGCTGGCAGACCATATATAAACTTCAATTTAGCACATTCCTTGTATTCCATTGTCATAAAGTTAGGACAGAACTTCAGTTGACTGGCGAGGTTTTTTTTTTTTTTTGTATCCAGAGCACAAAATGAATACTTCAATCAAGAGAAAGTTTTTACAGCTACTTGGCTGATCTCATAATGTCTGTACTGACATATTATTGTTTTTGAAATCTTCCAGTACTTAAAGGGGGCTTACAAGAAAGGTAGAGAGGGAATTTTTGGAAGGACATGTAGTGATAGGACAGTAGGGAACAGCTTGAAACCGAGAGGGTAGGTTTAGATTAGGTAATAGAAAGAAATTTTTTACATTGAGTATGGTGAGGCACTGGAACAGGTTGCCTAGAGAAGCTGTGGATGTCCCACCCCTGGAAATCTTCAACATCAGGCTGAATGGGGCTTTAAGCTTATTGTTCTAATGGAAGGTCTCCCTGCCCATAGAAGGAGGGTTGGAACAAGATGATCTTCAAGGACCAGTCCAACTCAAATAATTCTATGATTCTGTGACTGAGGAGATGCAGCTGGTCTTGTCTCCAACAGACAAGTCATGAGAAAGAGCTGTTTGTTGTTTTGCTTTCAAAAAAATTTTCCTGTTGTAGATTGGGAGACTGTTACCTCTCTGTTTAAAAGGCAGAACAGATTTCAGCAGATTATGAACCAGTTTTCATTACTTTTATGCCTCTAAATTGATGAAAAGAGACTCTTCTATCTTAGAACAAACCAGTACCAGGAATTAAATAAATTAAAGAATCTGCTATGCTTGGACAGGCTAAATCAAAAGAGAGGGACAGACAGAGGGAATAGGTAGTTTGGCAGGCAGACAGAAACACAGAAAGAGAAAAAAAAGAGGAAACTGATTGAGAGAGAGAGAGAGAGAAGAAAAATAACATAATAAACTAAAAAACAAATAATTAACTAAAAGAAAGAGACACTACAGGTGTACAGAAGAAAGAGACACTAGAGGTGCTACTTCAGAATCATTGACAGTAAAGGGACCTTAATGGTGACTGGCTCCACCTACATTCGGAAGGACTGTAGGGCTTCCAACATAGACATAAAATTTTATATGAATTTTTTTCACTTATTTTAGTCCAAGAATAGAGGCTTAATGGAAGATCAATCACTGAAGAATTATTTAGGATATTTCAAGTTTGTTTGGTTTTTTTTGGTTTGTTTTTTTTTTTTTTTTTTTGTATAAAATACATTTTAAGAATAAACTTCTTGACTTAAAAGTTTAATAAAGTTAATAAAATAGCTTTTTGTGTATGGTGGAAAATTCTATAACATACTTTTAATTTTACATTTTTAATAGTTTTGCTGAAGTAATTTGAATCAGGTACTATGGATTAGTAAATCAAAACATCAGAATATTTTTCTTTACATATTATGGGATGGGAGAAACACAGGTGTTGGTTTGAATCATTGCAATTGATTTTAGTTGTTATGTATAGTATGTAGAAATAGCAGATGATCTGCATATGAAATATTTATGTCAGGAAGATGGTCTTCAGAGTGATTGGGCAAAATGTTTGTTGAAACATTTCTTCTTATATATTTTGAATGTGAGTATAAGTTTTTATATTTCTTATGGAAAAAGAAAAAGGAGAAAATTAAGGCAATATCCTCCTAGATCAACTTTTTCTTTTAAAATAAAAATAATCTATACATTACTACTGTCTGAATACACAATTCTATTGTAAAAATGTACTGATATTAAAAAAATGCAAATATTAACCTTTAACCATGTAATTTTTACTTTTTATAAATACAAGTAAATGCAAAATGATTGCAAACGTTATGCAGAAATATCTTAAAACCCACTTTTGCTGATATATGATCAAAATTCAAAATCCATTTTTCCCTACTTCTACTTATCCCGCCATACTTTTCACCTTCCTCATCCTTAACCCTTGCCTTCCAAGTGGAATAATTGCAATTCTATTTTGTTAATGGAAATATGATATTACTGCATCTCAATCTCTCCCTTCTTTTTCGAGGGACACATGGATTAGGATCTCAATGATAAACAGTGCCTTAAGATTTTAGCAGACATTGAAACAACCAGGGATTGAAATATTTAATGATTTAAATTTTGATATTGTTCTTGAGATAAAGAAGTAAAACTGCTCTGATTGATAATTCTTCAGTTCTTTTTTTGCCTCAAACTAGATCCTACACTTATGTGAGGAGAGTCCCCTCTGACTCATATTGGTGTGCATCTGATGTGATATTCTATTCATTCTTTTTGATGGAATCTAATTTCAAGGTTGATATATGAAGTGTAAATTATTAATTCCTGCTGCAAATATATTCTGACTTGTTTGCCTGTATCTTCTATGGACACAAAATATTGCTGGTCACATTGATTGCTTTGCATGACTGTCACTTGGCTACTGAGACTTGCACCGTTAACCTCTCATGTGGCTAAAACTTTAATTGCTCATTTCCTCATAGATATATTCCCATAGAAGCATTGATGATTTTGATCTTAGGCTGGGAGGCAAATCACACGAGTACAATCTGCACCCCCAAACTCAATATATACATGACAAGGATTCTTGAGGAATTTTTCACTATAAATTACAAAAAAGGAATTCATACAGCTGTGGAATTTTAGTGCTTTTAAATCTTTTAAGTTAAGTAATTATGACTTAATTTAACTCAATTTAGTGAAGACTCTAGAATAGAATATTGCATGAATATAATATCATGAGCACTTATTTAAAGACAAAAATATAAGAAGAATACAGATGTGTTTAAAAGACACATCTGTTTGATGTGGGTTTAAAGCTGATTATTAAGAGGAAGTCTGTTTGCAGGACATTGAGCTTGCATAAGTCTGGGTGTTTTTTTTAATTTCATAAATGAAAAAAACTTTGGTGATCTTACCATTGCTACATATTGATTTTTATGGGTTGTCAAAATGAGCTTGGGGTTCAGCTATGGTAGTACAAACAAAGCCATTTTATTCCAAACCTTTGAGAGGCGCTGGAAGAAAAATTCAGGTGTTACTCATCATCAGCAATACCTTTGTCATATATTTGTAAAAAAAAAAAAAAAATCTTAACCTGTTTCATGTAGCTAATTACAATGAAGATCTATTGGAGAAAATTTTCTTTTTTGTTTTTGTTTGTTTTGCCATATTACAGAATTCACCAAATATGCAAAAGACAAAATAAAACTAGCATGCCTATCACTACAGTTCACATTCTTTCCTAGTAAGTCTAATTAATGAATTCTTGAATGCTCTCAATTCTGGCTTTGTATGTAAGAACCGGACTTTATTTCTAATTCTTTGTGATTTGAAAGGAGAGGCAGAAGTAATAGCCAAGAATTTTTTCTGAGTTTAGAGCTAATGCAGCAATGTCTGCCTTTCATTCTTTCCAAAGTTTTGATAAACTGAGTTTATACAAATTTCTTATTTTAAATGCATACACCACAACTTTTTTTACCCACTTGTTTTTAAACAATTCAATAAATGGGTTTATTTGAAGAATACCTTTATTTCTGTTGTTTATATTATATCACACAAATGTTATTAAACAAATGCTTACAATGTTTTAGATATTGTGCAGCTGAAATGCAAATGACTGGAACCAAATATTTCAGATCTGCTACTGTGTTCCTGTCAACACATTTTCATGACTGTTTTAAGGTGTTCTCTTTGGACTACTGGAAAGCTCTTTAAATTAAAAGATGAGGTTGGAAGAAGGAATAATGCAAGTTTATAATGAACCTCCAGAAAGGAATAAAAATTAATTTACATAGTGAAATAGTGGACTTTATTAAAAAGCTGTGTCATCAGCATCATTTTAGATCTTATTTCTGTCATATTTTTCTCAGTTTCCCAGCATTTTCACGTCTTCCCTTCAGGGATGTGTGAACCTGAACTGCACTGCTTGGCCCGATGACATAATCTGATGGAATTAATTATCTTTCTTTGATCCTTTGCTCATTTTTAAATTTTGAGATTATTGGGCTATACCACTGTTATCTGGCTTTCATATAAAATCAGTAAACTGTGATTTATAGACAATAGCTAGGATTAATAAAAACATTACAGAATTAAATTTTGACAAATGATTGTGTCTCTTCAAAGAAGGAAGACAAAATTCCTAGCAAACTATACAGTTGCATCAACAGTTTCACATTTTAAAGGGAGAATTTATATAGAATATGAGGCAATTTTGGTGAAATTATGGGTAGTAAGAATAATCTTTTTTATGTAGATGAATCCCTAAAATACACATTAAATAAGAAGTGCATAGTATTGCTGCTCCATTATTCTCCTCATATACTCCTTTCTTGACTTCCAGCACTTCTGTTGGTTTACTATATTCTTCCACAATCTAGAAATCAGACTCTTGGTCACTCCTCTTGTCCGTATTACCCCTTCAAATGTTATGATATAAAGAGTAGGCAAAATTGACTGATATCTCTCAACACTCCTAAGTGATGTGTTCTGTATCCCATGGGAATTTTACCTTGTCTCCTTCCATGTCAATTCACTGGTACTGACAGGAAATTTAGCACAACTATCCTCATTATACTCTATAACTTATAGGAGAATATACTGAGCTAGTAGACTATAAAATCTAAATCTGTGCCCATCCTACCTGTTGTCTACTTTAAAAGCATTACTTTTTTCTTCCCCACAACGTTGATGCTACAGAAGAAAGAAAAAATATCTTGTCTTTTCTTTGGAATACATTAACTGAGGTTACACAAGGCTACGTCTGGGAAGACAACCTAGTTTAATGCAAAGCCCCAAGTATTGCTCAGACACTCTGCCTGTCAGAATTAATGTCCTAAACTGATGTCTGTTGCTGTCTCCTCTGCTGTAATCAGATGATGCTATTCCCTTCTCATAAGCTTTATTCCTTGCCACTCAAGCAAAAAGGGTGTTCTAAACCTCTGGCAAAGCACATGCTATTTTGCTAGATAATACAGCCCTTTAGATTGTGTAATGAACATTTAGTATGTCCAAGGAGTATTTTCAGTCCTACTAACATGCATTTTTTGTGCTTTCTTCTCCTTCCCAACTACATCTTCCAGCAAATTACTTGTCTCATTTAGAGAAACTATTATGAAATTAAACTTGCTATTTAGAATTAAAATGAAAGTGTGATCTCAGTGATAACATCATACAAAACACCAGTACAGGTCTTTTGCTACATTTCTCTTGGTAAGGATTGAAAAAATAATTTAAAATTAGAACAGTCTGAGAAATTATTCAGTTGTCTGGTGTGGCAGAGAGGCAGAATTAAGGAGTGAAAGACAAGACCAAGAACAACCTCCTGCTTCAGACACATTTCTGCCTTGTACTGACAAGTTAGTACTCAGTAAGTTCAAGGACAATACTAAGGTGGATGGCAGTGTAAATCTGCTGGAGGGCAGGAGAACTCTGCAGAGGGATCTGAATAGGCTGGTTTGATGGGATGAGGCCAATGGTATGGAGCTCAATAAGGTGAAGTTCTGGGTCCTACATTTGGTCACAATGATCCCCTGCAGCACTACAATCTGGAGGAAGAGTAGCTGCAGAGCTGCCTGGCAGAAAAGGACCTGGAGATGCTGGTTGACATCTGGACAAACATGAGCCAGCTGTGGCCAGATGGTCAAGAAGACCAATTGCACCCTGGACTGGAACAAGAATATTGTGAGCAGCAGGAGCAAGTCAGTGATTATCCTCTTGTGCTCAGCACTGGTGAAGCTGCATCTTGAGCCCTGTGTCCAGTTCTGTGTCCCTCACTACATTGAGGAGCTGGAGTGTGTCCAGAGAAGAGCAATGGAGCTGGTAAAGGGTCTCAAGCACAAATCCTGTGAGGAGTGGCTGAGGGTGCTGGGAGAAAAGGAGGATTTTTACAGGTGTGAGTGGCACATGATGTGATTCCTGGGGATGGTGCTGTGCAGGGCCAGGTGTCAGACTCAATGATCTTTTTGGGTGCCTTTCAACTTGATATGATCTGTGATTCTGTGGTTATGTGATTTTGTTTTCTGCAAAATATTTGCCGTTTTCTTGTATAATGTGCATGAAAGGATGTACCATTAAAACCTAGATATTGTGATAGTGTCATCTTAACTCTTTCTGTGTTGTACTTCATTTTTTCCTGTGTCTTTTCATGTATAAATTCTAGGGAAGGACAGATTTTATTCTCACCAGTGGTGTTGCATAGTGCATCTCTATCCATCATTACAGAAGATGAACACCATACACAGAGCTTAGATACTCTATGGCCATGCCAAAGTCCACACAAGCAAACCTGAAATGAGACTTTCCAAAATCAAGACTGTAATCCCACCTGTCAGGTCTTGATTCCAGAGGATTCAGAGTAGAGCTGACTGTCCTTTAACATTTTGATGGTCCCATAAAAATATAGTGCAGATTCTGGCTCAGAGAACACTCAGTGTGTGAGAGAATGAGGAAAATTATGTTTATTATTTAACTACTATGAATATGAGGAAGCAATAGAAAAAGCCATTTCAATTAAACTATAACTTAAGCTAAAATGAGAAAAGGAGACAAAAATTTAAAAATGCATATACATAAGAGGTAGAAGAGATTACTGCCTGCATCCCAGACACAATTGCTTACATTCAAAAAGAAATCCATGGTTGGTGGGGTGAGAATGGCTGCTATACTGACATAGATTCTCTGCTACAGAAAATATTACAGAATTTGTCCTCTGTTTATGGCTGCTTGGAGAGGTATTCTTTAATTCAGCAATGAACTGAGGCTAGACTTTGCATGATAAATGCTATGGCAACGAATCCATATTGTGTGGAATACCTTTGTAGATTAAAGAGCTTTGATTCATGCATTGCAGCTCATACAAATGGATGATAACATACATATAATCAGTAATTCTTGTATGAGTCACATTCCCTGTAAACATCCGCCATCAGAAATATTTATATTCATTGCCACATGTGCACATAACACATGCATTAACATGCACGCATATAAGATGCCTGCAAGCATATCCAAGAGTATGCAGAGAAGGAATGTGGATTTTTGTGCTTTTATATTAATTTTAAAGACTGACTTCTGCTATTTTGACATACGCAAGTACAGAAATTAGGCCTTTGGAATATTGAATTGGAAAAAAAATTACATGTCGGTCTCCCTGTAAATCATTCCAGATTAAACATTTCTGCTCACTTATTCAATATATGCTTAGTCTGTTAAACTGCTTCACTAATCCAATTACAAGTTACTTTTTAAAATAGGTTTTGTAAGCAGTGAAAAGTAATTGTTGGGGCTGTAGGTGGCTGTCATACTGACTTACTAAGACAAAGTAAATTTTTCATAATAAAAATAAGCACATTTATTTAAAATGTAACATATGAAATTAAATCTCTTACCAGCAAAGTTCCTGAATGTTCATTTTTTTAACTTCTCTTCAAAGATATTCCAGGGGGCAGAATGGGGGAAAGAAAATGAAGAGAAAAAAGTCTGAAACAGAATCCCCTGTTCCTTTAAATTTATTTTTCAGTTTTTGGATCACATGTATGCATATTTGGGGTTGGTGATATAGGATCAGACAAATACATTTCTTTGTACAACCTTGCATCTTTCTGCACTCAGGGTGCATTTTCTACCTGTGTGCCCGACTGTTCCTCCTTCAAAATCAACCTGCAATTCAAAGAACTGACATTGAGAGCTGGGAGGATGGTGGGGAATGTTCAGATGCAGGTCTGGGAGTGCTTGGAGGAGCTGCTTCAAGGTCCAGAACACTCTTCCAAAGCATTTTGCTGCCAAGAGGAAATTGATGTCTGGATCTTCATTTGAACAATGTAAATCTAGGAGTAGTGATGACTTGTTATCCTTGTTCATGAAATATAGCAACAGAAGTGTGCCAAGGCTGGATCCAATCCTGTATCAGCAGCAACTCAGGAGGAGAATTGTGATTACTGCAGGGCTTAGGTTCAGAAAAGGTGTGTTAAATTGCACTGCTCTATACTGCAGTGAATGAAAACCATTTGCCTTCTCTGGACTTGGAATTTGCAGTCCTGACTTGGGGCCCTAAAGCTTCCTCAGTATTCAATGGATGAGAGCCAGACTTATTGACTGGGGTACACAACAAGCAGCGTATTCACTGCTGCAGCATTAAAGGAACACCAAAAAATAGCTGAGACCATGGCTTTACAGTCTCTTTGCTCTAGCATATGTCTGTGCAGTTGTAAATGGACAAAATACCCCCTGTCCTCTTAAGGTTACTCAATCCTTTTTCTTTGTAAAAAGACAAGTGTATGACCTAAGGAAGAAACCAATCCAGATGGAAAAAACCCTTTTTTTTTTTTTTTTTTGGAATCCATGGACTCTCATGGCTCTGCTTGAGGTAGTGAGCCACTGGGGGGAACACTGGTGATGAAAGCAAGACTGTCCTCATCAGTCTAGTGGAAACCAGGGTTTTTCTATATAGTGTTATCACCTTCAAGACTTCGATCAGCAAAGAAAGAAATTAATTCACCTGATATAACTTTATCCAGCTGGAAGTAACACAGCTGGTCTAACCTAATAATCTATGCTAATCATTTTCACCTTACAGTCACTGGAGGGGAAAAAAACTTTGCAGATGGTGTTTCATCCTTTGTCTCCAATATTTCAGGAGGAGATGAACTGACAATTGGAGGTGCATATCCAGTGACTGTTTAAATCGAATTAAAGTCATATAACAGTGCAAGTGTGACTACAACATATATGTTCAAAATATGCATAAGTTCACCAATTCTGAGTCACATATATATATATGGTAGATAAAAAAGGTAGGGCTGATCATTTAAATATCAAGTGGCTCAGGAGAAAAAACACAGTAGCTTCTGAAATGCTGCAGCATTTCTCCTGGCATTTGAGAGAGCTAAGGAAAAGCTACCATAAGCATGCTTTATGTATGGAGGTGACACACTTCTGATTGCAATATAGATATGTCCTGAGAATATGACCATACTGCACAGAGCAAAGCAAGATCTAGACACCTAAGATAGCTCTCAATAATCTCAGAAGTTCCAAGAAGAAAAGTTAGATTGGAGATATAGCCCACACTACTGAAGGAAGTATGACACACAAGCTTGAGGATGCCAGGGGTTTAAAAGATTTTTGCTAGCCTAGCTTCACAAATTGTGCCCTTAATTATAAGCTTTTGTGTAATACTTTCAGGTATGAAACTGATAATCCTTTGAGAAGTGCAATCTGTTCAAGAAAACTCTAAACTGCCCACTCAGTGAGCTGGAAGATAGCAAAATCCTACAGCAAACAAATGAACAACGAATAGAAGTAGGAAAAAATTTATCACTTCAGCAAAGTGTTTACCCAGTTAATTGTTTAGAATTTGGATATGTGTACAATATTTTGTTGTAAGTGTATAATTTCTCCATAAAATAGGAGGACAAAATCTCAGTTGAAGCTGTTTGGCTCTCACATTGTAAAAATTCCATGAGGCAAAAAAAGCAGTGGAAAAAATCAATTTGTTGTGGCTTCAACAGCTCTATGCAAGCTTTTTCTTTTTGCTTCATTGAAACTGTCTTCAAACTGAAATAGGGGAGCCAGTTCACTACAAGTGGTCAACAGCTTTTCTGCTTGTTTATGTTATTTACCACAGGAATACAATAAAAGTTCATGACCTACCTGACATAAATCTAGATTACTAAAATGTTACATGTGTTTTCAACTGGGAAAGTTGCTGTTTGAGCTAATAATAGGTTTCTTCAGCTGGAATAAAGATGTGGACTGGAACAAAATTACTATCTGGTTAAAAACCTCAGTCTTCTACTGTGTGAGGATAGTTCACAAGCATAATAAAAACCCAGAGCATTAATACTAAGTGTATGAAGATAGTTTGGGCTTTAATTTAAGATCAAGGAATATCTGTTCATTTCCATGGCCTGACAAAAACCTTGAAGTCTCTTCAGACATTTTGTTCATGCCTATTTGGAATCCTTTGAACTCCCTGTAAATCTCTTTTTCTGAGGCCGATGTCACCAGTTAGGAAGGAAAAAAAACAGTGAAGCACAGCCTTATGTGAGAGGATGATTTGATATATGACCCTCTATTTGCAAGCCTGGATCTGAAAGAGGCAGCAAGCTTATACAACTAGTTAAAATACCTTAAAATTATTTTAGTTGAATCTTGGACAACTGTGTTCTAAATGCCATATACTTTAAATTTCAAGTTTCTTCATAAGAGATATTGCTAATAGACTGTTAAATTAAACATAGGATAATCAGTGCATTGCAATCATTAAATCTCTATATATATTTACATGTGGTGATTAAATCCTACTCTGTATTTGTTAGTTTATTTTTCTAGGGGAGCAAGAGAACCTCATAAAAATTCATGTTAAATTTAAGTGACTTTATAAGAGAAATTCTTCATACAATATTAATGCAACTTTATCATGCCCTGTCATACTTGGATCAACTTTAGCCTACTACTGAGGGTATTAGGTATCCCATAGAAATGGAGCCAGTGTATTTTGCTATGGAAAAAGATTTGAGGTTACTGTGAAAAACTCATAGTATCTGCTTGAAATTTTAGCCTTAGATACACCAATAAATAAGGAACAGTGAAAAATCCAGGCATCAACTCTTTGTGCCAAATGAGAAGAATTAAATTATGAAATCTGAAAAAAACCCAACCAAACAAAGCAAACTGAAGAAAATAAAACAAACATCTGAGTAGTTTAAATAAAGCATTTTGTAACATTTTGGCTGCTGAGAACATATTAAACACAGCCTTTTACAAAGCTAAAAAAGAATATGAAGAAAAGCTAGATGTAAAATATTTTTAGTGATGAACATATTTCCTCATTGTGAATTTTTACCTCCAGTAAACCTGGAAAAAGAATATTTTGCTTAACCTAGGGATCCAAGAACACATGAAGACCTCATACATTGTTGAACTGCATCTTGGAGATCAAATGCATGGGGCAACTCATTGCCAGATGGCATAATCAGGAGGTCAACATTCACATCCACAAAAGGCATGTAGTTTTTGTCACCTTGTAGAATGATCCAAAAAACTTGAATTGCAAAATATTTCTAGGGCAGCTTGAAAAACAAGAGAACAAGCAAGTGAGAACCCCTGATCAGCCCTGGCCATTTTATCAAAGAAACAAACAGATTTTCTTCCACACCTGTCCTTGAAACTCAAATCTCGGTTTACTGGTTTTGCATCAAAAAGCCTCTGTCCCTAGTTGGGTCTTAATTTCTTCTATATCTCCCAAAGAACACTTTTCCAAAATTTTCTTGGTAAGATTACAAATAAAGACTCCCGGAGCTATAAGAAAAGCAGAATAATCATAGACTCCCCTCTCAGAGAATGGCAACTCAGATAAATCTCCATATGCCTCTCTGCATAACAGTTACTGTCCTTTAAAAGTCATTTGGCATTATTCATCAAGAAACAAAGATAGGTCTATTAAGATGGTCATTTTTCTACAGTTTGTCTGTTAATAAAAGATACAATTAAAAAATCACATATCCTAAAGGAAGATTTTCTATACATTCTATACTCATATGCTATAATTCCATGTTTAAGCTCTAATGGTTTAGAAAGTTTTCCATTGTTTAAATCTTTAAACCATAACAATATTTCACCATTGCTATAAATTCTATTTAATTACTAATCCCATGAAAAACTGATAACTGCTAGTCCGCCATAATGCAATCCTTTCATCTCCAAATAATGTAGAGGAGGTAATATGCCACTCTTGAAAATCTTTCTTTAATCCTTTTTCCTTTTAGAATACACAGCCATGAAGATTTATCACAGTTCCATAGATTTCAAAGGAAGGCTAGGGCTTTGTGATGTCAATCCATAGGACCGTAAAGATGCTACTTTGCCAGAGCTATATTGTACTTCTAAACTGGAATGAGAAAATTGATTTGCAGTAGACTATATCTTACTACCTAATTACCATATCAGGCAAGCAAAGTCTTTGTTCTACTTTCTTTCGTCATTTCAGTTATTAATCACTAAACGAGTTTCAATAATGTAGGTTTGAGTATTTCATAGATTTATCTTCATACACTCAAAGTATAACATTTTTTTTCCTGATATACATACACATTTCCATTGTAAATATTTTTTTTCCTTACAAAACGTATTTGTATCCAGTTGTAACTGTTCGCATCAATTAACTCTTTAATTTTTGCTACAGAAATAATATAATAAAAAACCCATGTCCTTAATGCTTTATAATGCTAATTTTCATTTATCTGAGCAAATTCCTTGTCACATTTTTTTTCCAAAGATTTCCATGACTGTCTTTTTACTGTTCCATAGTTACATGGATGTTGAGTAAAGATGATGGAAAAATCTAGGTAGCCTGTCTATACTCATCACATAGCAATATGCTTTCAAAGGACTTTGCTATCCCAATATCAATAATTACTGCCTTGAAATGTCACATTTTCTTGTCTGCAACTAAAAGAGACCTCTTAAAAAATAACAAAACCAAAACACAACAGAAAAAGTAACTATACATCAATAGTAGATTGCATGCCAAACATACTTTCAAAAATGACTGAAAGAAAAATATCAATGTATGCACCTGAGGCTAGACTGCCCCTTAAACAAGCTTAGGTAAGATGCAAGCTCCTTTCAAAGATGAGTTATTTGCCTTAAATGACTAAGCTCATATAATGTCAGGTAACACAAAGATTGCTCTTTGGAATTTCCTATGTGATCCGTGAAACGACAGATCACTGTAAGAACAACAGCAGAATTATCTGGCTCTGCTGTTGATACAGATTAATTTATTGCTGTTGAGACAAGGCTTACAGAAATATTACTCCAATACCTTTGAGCTGCAGATTTCTTTAAAAAAATATGTCAACCCACAGACATAAAAAACAGATAATGTCTCTTTTTCTTCTCAGCCTGGGAAGTCTCTCCCTCTCTCCGTCTCTCCCTCTCTGTGCAAGAACCGCCTTGCTCATACAGTTCCGATGCAGTGGAGCATGGCGTCATGAGATGCTTATTCCTGAATTTAAATGGAGTGTAACGATAGCGATCCTCCGTGAAAACAAGAATAAGGTCCCGATCGGGCTTAGGCCACCTTCAGTGCCATCAGAAGGTGAAATAAAAGGATTTGGCAATTCCATGGTCAGCTTCGGTGTGGATCTCCTCAGTTGCAGCGGTTGTGGCCAGCTGGGTACCGCGCAGTGCTCCACACAAGCACATATGCGTAGCCATACATATAGGCACAGGCGCACGTACAACTTCCTTGTATGCTGAAGCAAACTCCTCCCACGCTCTGTTCCTGGTGCACATCTAAATGGCTGTTTTATATGTATTAACCCTGTGAAACGCTGTAGGACTTTGCTATTCACCTCCCAGATAATAAACTATCCGTTTGCAAGCCTGTCACACAGTTCACAGATCAAAGAATCAAGGTGTCAACAGCCTTCTTTAGTATAGATATCACTGGTTCTTTACTGCCTAGTTATGCTAGCATTACCCTTAGACATTTTTTGTCTTGAGGTTACTTACCCCATTCAAGTACTCTATTTTCCTTTTCACTGCATCTGTGCTACAGGCTTGCTGGCTGAAAAAAATCACAGAAGAAAATGCAGCAGTGCCACCCTTTCCCCCATTATTCAACTCACTTTCCTTCTATCCTGCCTGTCTACTTTTGTACACGGTTAGTTTCCTGTTAAAGAAAAAAAAAAGAAAGAAAACCAGAGTAAATGCAAGCATAACAAAAAATTTTGAATTAGAATATAATAAATATAATAAATTGATCTTTATTAAAAAAGTTTTTGAGAGGCTTGCTTTATTTTACTGTATGTTCAATAGATTTTAGGTTATAATTGCAATTCTATGTCTGTGAAAAAAAGGAGGGAGGGAGACATGCGGATGGGAAGATGGGCAGTCTGGCTGGGGGTAAGATTTATACTTTAGTAAAACAAAAGGTCCCACAGTTTTCTGGCTGTGCTCTGTCTCCATACCTTACTTAAAAAGGAGGCATGGTGAATAAGTTCATGTACAACTCTTTCTGCCAAGACAGTGCATGTGCCAGTAATTTATTAGCAATGGGCTACAGCTGTGATCTCCAGCTCTTATGCTGGTTTGGTATTTCAGTAATTACCACAGTTTCATTAACATTTAAAGGGAATAGTCAGCTCAATATCTCTAAAAGTCTATTTTGTACAGCGTGGATCCATTTTACATTTGCATTTGACATTTGATAATCTCTACACATAAGCTCTGAGCCAGAGAAAAGAGATGTCACACATAGGAAAAATTACCCCATATGTAACTTCTCAGTAAATCTATGAAACTTTAGAATAAATGTACAAGACTGGTAGTGTTATGAAGAACACCTATTTCCCACTCTTAAATTAATTTAAAACATGAAATATCACTTTTATATCTTTATTTTGCACTTGTGATATTTCTGGATATTGAAAAAAATAGAAGCAGGAGGCCAGAGGAATGGTAAAAAAATCAACAGGTCAGATATGTGTATATATTGTCTATTTTTATTTAATAAAATTAGACATGTTTATGAGATGTCAGCTTTATTTTATAGCAGTCTTCATTTTAGGCTATCATTCTCCCCAGCAACTGCATTTCTACCTTGAGCAGCCGAGGCAATTAACTAGACTCCATAAAGAAACATCTCTGATATCAGCATAGAAGTAATAGAAGGTAAACAGGAAACAGTAAATAAAATTTAATGTAGACAGGTTTAAGTTGATGAACATGGAAACAAACAATCATAAATTCTGCATACCTCATGAACTTTAGAACTAGAGTGTTCTATAGAAATATTACCTCAATGCTCAGCAGTAGTGAGAGAAATAAAGTAGTTAGGAACTACAGGGAAAAAAAATAAGGAACAAAACATAAAATATCACTAATCACATAAACTTAGAGGTTTTCCATATCCTGCACACTGAATAGTTCTGATCCCTCACAGCTGAGAAATATGAAAGAAATGGAGAGGGATCAGTGGAAAATGACCAAAGGAATCAAGCTCACAGAGTTGTTTCCTTGAGAGAAAGGATCAAATAGATGTGGACTACTCAGCACAGGGAACGAAAATAATGTAATAGATTTACTTGCAGTGATGTGACCTTGCAGACAAAGTAATCCTTCACACACAGTGTAATTCAACTGTAAAATTTCTTGGTATAGGGTGTGTGGATGCAAAAACCAAGCTCCTCAGAAAAGAGTTTTTGTGAGGCAACCTAACCACTGTCAATCTATGTTGCTCTGTGGTTGATTTTAGCCACTGCATTTAGAAACATGCTGTCTTTCAAACCAGCCAAGGGGAATGGCCAGTAAAAAGATCTCATGTTTTTTGTGATGCCACCTCCCCCCTGTCATCATAAGACACAGCTGCACTACTGCATGAAGCAGGGACAAGCAGTGGTCATGTCCCCAGAGGGAGCTGTCCATCACTGAGGACCCCAAAGCACTCTGTCACTCTTACTGGGAACTCTCCAGCAGAAGACTGTGCATGCCTCACTGTGTTGCTTTGGATATGAAGAATTCCCTGTCTGGGTGGGGATTTAGGTGTTTCCATGCTAACTGGAATGCATATAACCTGAGGAGCATCTGTTTTGATCCTCATCCCCAATGGATCAAGACTGACCATTACTCCTATCACAGATATCAAAATTGAATTGATCAATTCTTGTTGCCCTATCCATGGGTGACAATATCTTTTCACTATCTTCTCTTTTTTGTTCCTTCTCTTTCATTATTTTTCTTATGAATTTTCTTTATGATTTTTTACAGTTTTATAGAAAATAACCAAAATGGCCATTTATCTCTTTCCTGTTGCAATTTTAAAAATAAATCTGCCTCACATACACACACCAGACATTCAGTATCACTTCACTGTAATTCACCCCAAGGGATTTATTAACAGGAATGTCACTTACCCTGCCTCAGAGGTAGATTGCAACATTATGCTCCCATGAGATGAAGATTATTTTCTCTCTAGCTGAAGAAATGCTGAAGCACTGAATTTCCTGGAGGCTAGCAGAAAATTCTGGAGGGCGTTCACTATAATCCTTGTAATGTTTGACTATTCTTTTCTAAGGATCTATTTTTGCCAGAAATAGCATGGATACTGAGAAGATGTTAGTCTGACAATTTTTCTATTCTTCTGAAGTAGTCTTATCAATCCCATGAAGGAACCAGGAAGCACATTGTGTCATTACTGACAATTCAAAAGGAGTTGCCTGTTTCTTTCTGTTTCTTTTATGTCGAGAAAATTGTTTCACATAAATGCCTTAGATTGCATGAAAGACATAATAGTTAATTTGTATTACCTCCTAAAAAATAATTTTAGAAATTCAAACTGTGCTCTGAAAGCCTTCTCACTGAAGGCTGGTGAAAATGTCAAGACCAACCAATGTGAATGTACCAACTGGATAATAGCTAGGCAAGATTGGTTTGAAACACTGCCACGTCCTACCAGATTTAGCTCTTAACAATACAAGATGTCAATACAAGAAGCCATTTGATAGCTCATTTTAATATAGGCTTGAATCACCTTAATGTCTTTCTTAGAAAACTGGGAGGAAAGTTAAGCACCTAAATAGTATCCTGTGCTACACCTCTGCATTATGTCCATTTAAAAAATAATGTGTATTTCCTGAAGGAGGAATAGCTAGTAGAGGTCAGCCAGTGGAGCTTTGAAAATTTGGGCTAACTGACAATTTGATTTGAGCTTTTTCTTTAAAATAATATTGACTTCAAAATTAATAAATCTTCTGTCACTGTCATCAGATACTAAATGAAAATTTTCTATTTTCACAGTGAAAGAAACAGAGTCTACTCTGTGCAATAAACAACCAATATTTACTTAAATGAAATTCTACTGGCATTTATGTCCAGAAATTGTGGAATTTTTATTTTAGTACAACATCAGTTCAATATCATGAAGATATTTCAGAAATAAATTATATTAAAAAATTAAAACAAGACTGAAAACACTGTTCCAGATCTTTATAGCAAATAAAGATGTTTAAAAACAGTAACCATCAAGATAGATTTGGGAATGAAAAAGTATTAATATAAAATTACTGGTAATCTGTGGGTGCTGTTTTAGTAGTATATCCCTTTGCTGAAACACTGGGCTACTCTATTAGCTGAAAATAGTTTACTGTAATTTCATAGAGAAATAAAGGAATTCTGAAGATAAAAATTCATTCTACCAGTGCAAGTCAAATTATTTTTCCAATCCTTTGTGTAACTAATAGCCCTTTGTCAACATTATAAGGTCTAAGATGTAATTAATTTTTAGATTTTAAAATTTCTGATAAATTCTGTACTTCATTGTCTTTGTGCAGCTGATTTGCTATTCTCATACAGTCTTTTTTAGAGAGCTGTGAAAAATAGTCCTGTGTTTGTCTTATGACACAAGGGCAATTGAGCTCCAATCTCATCCAGATAATTTGATCTGAGAACTAAAACACTTTGTTGAGTATATGTTGCATGGGCATTAAAGTGCAGCATCAGCCTAGAAACAAGGTATTCACAATTTCTATGCATTTTAAACAGGTTGAGAGTTCTAGTCTTAATTCTCATTGATTGAAAAATGAGGCTGCACAAACTATATATCTCACTGTGCTGTCATAGAATGGCTTTAGTATATTTTCCAGCTGTTCGAAAAAAAATACAATACAAAAAGTGAATGAATAAATGTGTAAAATTATACACATGTGATTAACATGGAATGTTTGGGTAATATTTGGCTGAAGCACAAAATTGTAGCAGATACCCTCTTGTCAGAATTTATGTACAAAGACATGAGGTTTAAAAAATGTGGTAAGAAGGAGGAGACATACAATTTTCTGTAGCAGAAACCTATTTTTCTATTCTCCTTCTAAAAAAATACTTGGAATTCTAAGCAGGAATTGAAAATTTGTTACATGACTGTCATAGCATATGACTAAGGCAAACACCTGAGACATGTTCAGATGGACAGTGAGCTCTCCTGTCACTGGCGAAAGAAAGTTACCAACTCCCTTGATGAGGTTTGATGTGAGGCTTCCGCCATGACCCAAAACAGTGTATAAAGTGAAATGGTTTGTACTCAGATGATAGATATGATAAAATAGGTTGCTAACCATTGAACTGGAAGTAAGAAAGGCAGAGGAGGCTGCAAATAGCTCTATACCAGCAGACTACAGGGAGTACTGGGGCCTGCCAAAGTGAATGTCTCTCACCTTCTGCCTTGCTGGCAGTAAATCAAACACAGACACCAGCAGGAGAGCAATGTGGGAGAGAAGTACACAGTAAGCCACAAGTTTTGGCTGAGAAATGGCAGTAACAGTCATGTGTGCATGTGTGTGTTTGTGACAAGATACAATGCAGCCCACCTCCCAGAGGAATTTCTTCCTTTAAACACAATCTGAATCTACTCTTTTTCAGTTTGATGCTGAATCCCCTTTGACCTATCACTACAGGCCCTTGTCAAAAGCCCCTTATCAAAAACCCCTCTCCAGCTTTGTTGTAGGCCCCCTTTAGGTACTGGAAGGCTGCTATGAGGTGTCCCTGCAGCCTTCTTTTCTCCAGATTGAACAACTCCAACTTTGAGCCTGTGCTCATAGGAGAGGTTCTCCAGCTCTCTGATCACCTTTGTGGCCCTCTCTGGACTTACTCCAACAGATCTATGTCCTTCTTGTGCTGAGGACTCCAGACCTGGATGCAACACTCCAGCTGGGCTCTCTTGAGAACAGAATGGAGGGGGGAAATCATCTCCCTTTGACCAGCTGGCCACACTCCTTTGATGCAGCCCAGGATATGTTTGGCCTTCTGGGCTGCAAGTGTATATTTCTGTCTCACCTTGAGTGTCTCGACATTGCAAAGAATTTTTCTGTGTCTGTTTTTGGCTTAATCAATTTAAGCACTAGTGGGAATTGCATGGAACATTTCCCCAAATAGGTTCATGGGCAGATCAAAGTTGCCATTATCAAAGAAAATAAGACTTGCTAGACTGGATTTGACCACACATTTGTTGGTTCTTGCCTTGGGCAGCAGATTCACAGTTCAGAGAAAAATGAAATCCTTAAAGTACATTTTGCCAGTTGAGAAAAGGTGAAAGAACAGAAAACTGCTTGGAAAGGCAGGGCAAAATTTTTACTTTCCAAGAGACTTCTACTTGAAGATTAATTGATTTTTAAATTAATTGACTCTGTCCACAAAGCTAAACATCATTAAACATCATTAAACATCATTAAAATCAATAACAAATACTTCAAGAAACATTATATGATAAACTGTCTTCTATAGCACAAATAATATCTGTGACTTTGTAAAATACCAGTTCCATGGGTTAAATATTGCATTTGAGAGTAAATTTTATCTCTGTTTGAGGCAAACAACTCTTTAATTTGGTATCAACTTGTTTTCATTTTCAGCACAAATTCTGCCCTATTAGAGACCTGAACCTGACTTTCCCATAAAATCTGTACTTTGCTATTGTTGGAGTCAAAATTATGCATACCCTAATGAATGCAGCAGAATACTGAGACAATGTCATAAGGGATAATTCATCACCTTTTTATCCAAATGACTGAACTGAAGATGAAGGCTCTTCCACACAGAAATTGATAACCATACCATACCATACCATACCATACCATACTGTACCGTACTGTACTGTACCGTACCGTACCATAATGTCTGGATAAGAGAAAAAAAGTATATTCAATTTTTCAAGGGGAAAATAGCATTAAATAAACAAAATAAAGAAACAAAAACCACCTCAAAAACAGTAAGTACAGAAAAAACCCTAAACTCTGAAAGTCAGATGTTCTAAACTTTTTCCTTATTGAACAGAAATTATTTTATTATAAATTAATATAGAAGTAGAGTATTTTTTTTTTTGTTACTCACTACAGAGTTGTTTATATCCAAGATCAAATTTTCTATCTGCTGAAATGGATAAAGGGAAGAAGGTTCATTATCATGTCAGCTCTAACAAAATAAACTTTTCTAACAAACTAATGCTACTACAATTTGAAATTCTTCTAGCTGATGTAATAGACTGCCAGGATTTGATTAGCTACAGCAAGGGCTGGGTTCAGTTTCTAAGGGTCACATCAAATTGAGCCCCGATCTAAAAACCTGAGAAAATTAAATTAAACTGTCTGGGTGCTCACTGAGCTGTACTTCTCCACTCTCAAATGATGAATCAACTAGCTTAATGAAACATTAAGGTGTTGAAGAGGGTGAAAAAAGAGGAAAATAGGCATATAAATAGCACAGCAGACTAGTTGGCTATCTCTTTGCTAAACAAGAGATAGCATTCCCTCTTGTTGATAAGAGAACTACTCTGGATGTCCTTGCAAATTTCTCTCACAGCAACAAAATATTTACAGTGTTTGCCAAATTTGATAGTAGTATCACCTATTCTCATAGGTTGTTGACATTGTAGTTGAACATTGAATGACTACAAAAGATCGTATTGGGAGTATCAGGGAAGACAAGCCCATTGTATTCCTCAAAAACTCCTAAGCCAAATAGTGATGCTTTAAGTCTTCTCTTCCTTGCTTTGCTCCCTTTATGTAGACCATTAACTCCCACCCATCTCTGGCTGTGCTGAGTGTGGAAAAACTGACTTATATAATTCTTAATACCTCATGAAAATGACAGTACCTGGTATAACTTCTCCTCCAAAGTTGTTTAAACCACTATTTATTTTATTGTGAAAAATCACTGGAATTGCACAAATGACCCATGTACTCCCTTTCCTAACATTCCCCATCAGCAACTGTTTGATAAATTATCTATTTTCAGGGATTAATATTTGCAAAATGAGAGAAGAAAGAGCTAAGTAACTTGTGTAGTAGACATTAAATGTTAGCTATTATCCAACTGCCCCAGTCCTGTGAGATGCGCACTGACTCCTGTGACTTTTTTTCCTGCAGTGCTTTTTGGTCTTTACTATACCATGCCATACTGAGAATGTATTGCCTTCATAAGCCATTTGATTCTAATGACCAAATTCATAGACAGAGTGAGACATCAAACTCAGGCCTCCCGTGTTCAGGGTATTTTTTGGTGCTATCCAATTGTCAATTGTACAAAAGGAGT
Organism: Lonchura striata; assembly: GCF_050655825.1. NCBI lineage: Eukaryota > Metazoa > Chordata > Aves > Passeriformes > Estrildidae > Lonchura > Lonchura striata. The sequence continues at coordinate 37,375,516 of NC_140705.1, forward strand.
AGTCATACCCTACTTCCCTAAGTGCAAAAGAAGTGAGGAAGGAAGTCTGCTGTGGAAGGTTTTGGGCTAGGGCCAACAAATTCATCAAGGAAGTTCTCCTTTGCCTTGGGTAATGCAACCAGGTACTCATTTACAGCCTTTTGGACTTGCTGGCTTTCAGGAGTTTTTAGTGAGGTCCTCACTGTCATGGTTCTTATGATTTCTAGTGTGAAGAATCAAACTTTCTTCATTGGTAAATAATAAAAGCATCTAATGCAGAGTCTGGATGCCACCTTCAGTGCCAGAAACTCAGAGGCTTACACTGCAAAGACTAGCATGAAGCCCCTATGTGGAGCTAACCTTAGGTTCAGATCATTTATGGAGCTTTACTAATCCCAAATCTTTAAAAGCAGCTTCTAATCTGCTCAGTGTATTGGATTCTTTCATCTGAAGGTATTAAACTCTATAGGCAATTACTAGCCCAGGGAGGTATTTATCTCCCTTATCAATGAAGATATGAAATGTTAATGAACAATGTATGTCAAATAGCAATTTTAAATCAGTAGGTTATTATGAAAAAAAATAGCTCCCAGCCCACACCTCTAAAGAAAAGAAAACCAATGCACCCTGAGTGATTCTGGTAACTAATCAAATGTGTCCCACATGCTACAGTAAGACCTGTAGCAAGATCTCTATTTAATAAGGCCACACATTGAAAGGCAATATCAGCTTTATCCTAGGTGGCAGCTGTATTTATCAAAGCCAATGTCTGCAGAGTCAGAAACTACTTTTATTCTGCAAAAGCAATTATTCATTTATTCATCTGGGTCCTGACTATATTTTATCACTAACACATTTGGCTGCATGAAATGTGATAGTTAGGTCTAAAGCATTCTAAAGTACTGCAAAAGAATTCCCAACTATTAATGGTCCTTCAAAGCTTTGCATAACCTTACCTTGCCTTCAAAATTTTGATGAAAAATGATGGCATTATAAGAAATATAACAAAATGCCCCAAATCTGTGGCATATTCAGAAAAATAAGGGCCTTGCCATTGAAGCTGCTTGATCCTGGTTCTTCCTCTGACCTCTCCAAAAGTAAAGCTTTATTTCATGGGAATAAGGTCTACTACTGGTAAATGAAATTCTAATTTATGTTAAATAGAACCAATAAATACTTTTGCTATCTCATTTCTATATGTCTTTATCAGATTAAAACTAGCTCCATTTTGTTTTATAATTAGCTCCTCAGAGACACCTAGTTACGGTCTAACCTGGGCTATGGCTTTTTGCATCTAAACTAAAACTCTTTGACTTCTTTCATGGTCTTTGAAGAGACACAATGAAAAATAGCAGTTCTATTAGTTATAGTTCTTGTTCTAAAGAAGATGACAGTGAAGATGAAGGTGAATTAAAAATGCAATATTATCCAAAAAGGAATATGTGTAAAATTATCTAGGTATGATTAAACAGAAAGAGGGCGAGGATCCACTGTATAGGCACATACCTATAAAGAATTATCAAGTCAGATGAGCACTTGTAGGACATGAAATAGAACATGGCCATCACTTACAGGGATTCAGAGTTCTGTGCATGTTCCAGTGAAAAGGAAATATTTGAGAAAAATCAATGGAAAATAAATAAAAAAAAATATCTACTGAGCATATGAGAATGTTGAGATACCAATTTGTAAATAGGAGATATTTTAAGATTATTGGCAAAATTTATATTCATATCACAGAAACACAGCTGTCCAAATTTCAAGATTGATTGTGTCATTGGAAGAAAATTTTCTGGAATGTTTTCACATGGCTAAATAAACTATGCTTCCCTTTGTTGGAATTAGGACTACTGTGACTCGTTTGGGCAAGATGAAAGAAAAACACCGAATTTTAAGGCTTGAGGGTCTGTCCAAATTTAATCTTGAACATCTGACTTTTATCAACCCAATAAAGTAAAAGCATATAAGAATGAGAAAGGTTTTATAGTCTTGACAGAAGTTTCGCCAGTGCCATTAATAAAGCACAATTTTACATGTTATAGCAATTATTATTTAAAAAAAATCTGGAGCATTAAAGTATTTCTTTTGAGATTGTATATGACGAATTTTTAGAGTATGCATTCAGGCTTTGCTTCTCCTCCTGTCCTCTGGAATTGAGATCAACCCTGATGTAGTGGGGAACGACCCTTATTTTTACTATCTATAGACAGAATTTGATCTGCAGGAAATAAATATACTGTGAACTTCAAAGGGAGGGGGAAAAAAAAGGCAAGCATGGAATTGCACACACGTATAACTATCTCTGAAAAAATGTGATGATGTTGGTTGCAACTGAAAAGAAACACATTTTTAAAAATTTTAATATCAATGAAATTCACTCTGAGAATGCTTGGACAAAGAATGCTCTGGAAGAAAAGAAAATAAAAGGCAAAATATAGTTTAACCTAAAATGGTAAGATGGAGACAAGGACAGGCCAGGATATTAAAGATCTAGGCAGCTTGATTTAAATTCTTCAGAAACCAGGGAGGAGGGAAAGTGCCTAGAAAACACAGCAAGCAATGTTCAAAATCAAGTTTTCAAGACTAAATCATGTCAAGCCTCTGTGCTTTCCTTGCAGAAGAAGGTAACAGGCCATGAATATAGGGAATAAACAGTGAATATATATATAGAGTTTGGTAAGACTTTGGCACTGCTGTACAACACAATTTATAATCTGACTATGAAAACATGGATTAGATAACAGAAACAGAAAACTGAGTAGAAACCTATATTAAGAGCATGATTATCAAGGTCTTAAAGCAAAAGGATGTAGCAAATATATCTGTTTAGGTCTAGTAGGTCCTGAACAAAGTACTTCCACTGACAGCCTGGAAAATGGAATGAGGAGCTTGCTAATGACATCTATGCAGAGCATCAGGCTCTGTCTGGCTGTAAGCAGATTGGGGAACAGATTTCAAATTTGAAGTGACTGTTTCAGACAGGTTTCACTCCACTGAAGGCAGGTGCAAGTTCTTCCACCTTAGGCAAGAGTAATGGACTAAATGAACCTGAGTGGGGATGAGCTGGAAGAGAGGGCAGACTGCCAGACATGAACAAGAGGTGCAAAACATGAACACAAATTCTGACTTTTACAAAATTATAATCCATGAGGCAGGTGGAATAGCTTTTTCTGAATCTGCTGGAGTTACTGAAACCTCACTAGTTCCCAGAAGACTTGATTCATTATAAAAAGACCCAGAGAACGAGAATGACCAGCAGTCTCAAAAGATCTGTGAGAAAGATGGAGAGATCTAAAATGATTTAATTTTTCCATTCTGGAGAAAATTTCCAATGTTCCTATATGCATTTGGTCTTTTAGAAATATAATTTTATCAGCCATGGGGAGGACATTTATAATAGTACAAACTACTACAATTGTTTTATTATGACTAACCTTTTCTACTTCTCTTCTTAGTTTACATTTTTGAGTTGTGGCCAAATGTGTGAATACTCTGTCACAAAAGATTAAAACAAAAATGGCAAACAAAAAGACTGGGGTATAATTGTTAAGTATTGCTTTTTCTTGATAGTCTGATATTCATAGAGCTGGAAAAACCCTTTATTTCACTTTTTGTAATGCATGGCTCAAAGTCTTTGGTTAGCACAAGTTCTAGTAGCTCCACTGCCCTAACCTACTAGGAGAAAAAGATAGCATGCATTAATTCCTTAATGGTCCTTGCTTGGTTAAGTAAAAAAAATGTATATAATTAAATTCTGATATATTTTTGTTTTCAAAGAGAAAAATAAAATTAAGGTAAACACAAAGAAAGAATCATTGAACTATATTTGGCATCTTATAAGTTAGTGGAATGTGATGCTACACCTTCCTAAATAAGTAATTTTCAAATTATTATCACTAAACTGGGCTAGATAACTACTGCCCCTCTTGGACTTACAGAAAGGACTAGAAACACAGAGTATAGGTCCTTTTTATCTTGTGCAGACCCCCTGAGGATGTTGTCTCTTTCATTTATACTTTGGCAGATCTTGTCATGCCAATAAAATGTTACTGCTTGAGTTGAACTGAGCAATGGACTTTGCCATCCATGAAGGATTAAACAAATGTGGAGCTTTTATGAGGACATCCAGTTGCTACTGGAGCCCATCTGTACTGGAAATGTCTTAAGTACTTTGGATCAGCTGGAATTCTGTAGCAGGCTGGAGGCAAGAGCACTAGATGGATCATCTGTTACCACAATCTGGTTGCAAATCCTGTGCTATAGATGATTTCCTCTGATGGTGCTCCAGCTGTAGGGAGAGAATGTGGCTGAGCAGCTATTCCCAGAATGAAATTGATTCCTTGAACTCATGTATGCCCTTAGAGTGAGCCCACACACTCATTTCTGATCTAGGCCTTAGAGAAGTCAAGCGTACTGTAGGACTAGCCCAGTAAATTTTTTTTTTTTCCCCAAGAAGATTAAAAATAACCACTCCAATTAATTTCCTTGCTGGAAAACCATGGTTACAAGTACAAAATTTGTGTAAAAAATCCTTACCGTTTATTAGAGCTATTTATATGCCCCCCTAATTTTCATGCAAGTAAAAAATTGCTCAGGTATAGAGAACAAATACAATTGTCATAGGCCGTCATGTGCTCTGAATTCAGTACAGTGAATCTTAATAGATGTGAAAAATATGGAATTTTGTAACGCAGGTGAAAACAGCAGTACTGTTTTTTACTGCATAAACTATCTGACACTATGCTCTGTAGATGTTTGTTTCAAAACAGAGATTGTGACTTTCTCTGCACAGACTAAATTAATCCTCCTAATCCAATGGTCGTTCTGATCCTCTGAGGAGAGGACTAGATTAATAAAATCACTTCTCCGGTGTTTCCCTGTTATTCTTGCAATCCATCTGATTCTAGGAATCAAAGAAGAGAAAGCACAGGGTTTCAAATGAACACAACTGAAAGTTTCTCTGAAGGTCCTTTGCTCTCTGTTTTTTGGTGATTTTTACATTTAGCATCAAACCAAGGAAGGAGAAAAGCACTGTGATTTCTGTTTTACTGATGTATTTAATTTATACATATATTTCTGTCAGTCACATGTGACTTTTCTGGCAATAATTACTTGGTCAAGACATCTGTGATCCACACTACAAGCACATTGCAGACCATCAGTCTTTACTAATGGAAACATGCACATAATACATTGATTATTCATGACCTGCTTCAATGAAGACTTTGTGAACACATTTTTCCATTAAGCAAATGGATTCATGGCTCATTTGGATTAGACATATAACTTTGTCCTTATTAAAGTGATTGGTTTCTATCTCCCTCCCTTTCCTTCATGAATTCAAGACTCCCACATATACTTTTACACTTTTAATTTCTTTTCAACTCCTCTCCTGCTCTGCTTATCACACAGATTACCCTTCTTATTTATCTTTGTATGTCTTTCCCAGTGCTGTAGATTTATATCTGAATGTAATGTTTAATTTATTTTTATAATTTTTAAAATTCAAATTATTTTGAATTTTGAATTAATTTTAAAAACATTGCATTTTTCTACTCTTGTAATAATTCCCATAAAACTAATGTTTTCTACATCTTCACTGTACTATCTGCATCCTTCCCTGTTAATTATCCTATTTCTTCACCTCCCACTCTTCCACCTTTTGCTCCACTGCTCCATTCACACCTGTGTTTCTTAGTCATTCTCTGGAATCCTTTATTATAACAGCACAGTCCTTAGTGACCAGATTCTCAGGTTTTTTTCCGACTCTCTAACTTATTCACCAACATGCCTTGTTCCTAGTTTAAAAGTGGGAATATACACACATTTTAGGCAAGTGTACTACAAACAGATTTTTGTTGGTAGTTCTTCCCTTCTTTATTCGTTATTGTCTAGAAGTCTGTACTGTCTTTTCTTCCCCCACACATTTTTCCTCTTCTGGTTTCAGAAAGCTTTCCATATGCCTCCTTCAGTTTTGTGTCACCTAACTTGTTTTCGGTCCAAAATATTATCTCCTTGATGTCAGAGACTTAATGTTGTCAGACACCTCAAGTGTTTACCAGCCTTTTTAATCTTCAGAAGTGGATATCCAAAGGGTCTAGATGTTTAATTTACTTCTGTTATCTCTGCATTTGCTTGTGTCTTGGTTTGCAAGGTATTTAGCCCCTCCACTTTCCACACCTCTGCTTATTTTTGTTTTAGCCCTATTTCCCATCTCATTGCTTTCAGAAGGCCTCTGGAAGATGATACATCTCATTCTCCTCTGTCAGCTTTACAGATCAATTTTAAATTCTCCCATCATCCTCTTCTATGTGCTGCACTTTGTACCTTCTTTACTATCAGATTGCTTTTCTTTAATTCCCCATTTTAGTTAACTGAAACTAAATATTTATTTCTGTGTGTTAAACTCTAACTCCTTTTCTAACTGCATTTAGTTTTTTTCTGTCTATTTAACCAATTTAAAACCTGATAATTGGAAGATTTTGGCCTCAGTTTAAGATTCTAAAATGCTGTCAAATGAGAAACACTCCCATTATATCTCCTCAATTTTTGGTCCTCAGAAACTTTAGCTTTCTAGGTGCTCTCTGATACATTCACATAACATTTTAAAGAATGAATTATGCAGAATAGCAGTGACCATTGCTAAAGTCAGTGACTCCTAATGACTGTCCACAGGCACAGATCTATTCCTTGTCCTTGCTATAGCCACATCACATGGGCTGTAATACTGGGATAATATTGTCCAATATTTGAGTTGACATTTGTATGACACCTGTAACAGTAATAAATTCATCATATTGGGGAGTATGTATATGTTCTGCACAGATGGCTGTCTGTTCACTATATGTGCTTATTTTACATGGGCTTATAAACCTATAATCATTGACAAGAAAGAGCTTAATCTACAGAGGACTCAGAGCACTTGAATTAATCTTGACCCTGAATTACCTATTAAATTAGACTCCTGAAATTAGTTTGTGTAAACATTATGAACAGGGTTTCCAGAAGACAATTGCACTTGTGAATATTTAGGGAAGAATATTTTAAAGCCTACAGGAAGAATAATAATTAGAAACTTACTACATCTGAAGAACTATAAGAATATTTGACGAAAAAAAGATGCTAGTATGGAAGAAAGTTCTTTCTTAGGACATCTTACTCCCAGTGATAGATGTCAAATAACTGAAGTAAAGCTATCTTAATATTTTCTTGCTCTGTAACTACTTGAATGAAAATATTGGATTCAGTATTTAATATTATCAAAGCTTGTGAGTTTAAGAAATCTTAATTAATGTCAGTAGGAAACTTTCCAACAGAAAAATGTCAACACTTCCTCTCTCCTGAATTGATCTCACTGTCATGCAGGTAATGCCAGAATATCTAAATATAAATGTATAAATATTGACAAATTTCAAAGATTTTTCATCCTAAACCTAATGAAAGTGAATGACAGTGAATTCATGAGCCCTAAGCAGGTGTAGAGGGGCTTTCTCATCTCTGGTTTGTAACTTGGTGAAGTTCTTACATTTCCAAAATGTATCAGGTGAATAATCTTCTCTCACGAACACAAGTATATTAAAGAATTGCAAGTCTTCAAAATTTTGTGATACCCTAATGATATGTTTAATATTAGTTCCTAATTGCCACTAATAAATACATATCCAGTGCTATTTTTAGTAAACATTTATGCAAAATATAATCTTATATATGTCAATTAGCACTTCAAATATGATGGATGTATTTGAAGCTGAAATAGAACTCAGGTTATTTTTCTCTAAAGGATGATGATGAATATTTGTCCTTTAATTATTTTGCAAAACAGTTTCTATTCATGTATCAGACCTTTAAAGAAACCATTTCTGATGAAAAAAACTACGGACACTTGCTTGAAATGTACTTACAAATCATGTGAAAACAAAAATTACTTATCATTCAAAGCATTTCTCACTGCTTTGCATTATTTTATGGTTTGATATAAAACTTTTCTCTGCAGATGCCTTCTTAGGTCAGAACCCTACAAAAAAATCTTTCTGAACCGGGGGCTGCAGAGCAAAGCCTAAAGACCAGGAGGCATGTGTTGTACCTCAAAAGTCCAAGATTAGAAAGCCAGGGCAAAAGATCCTGAATTTATTTTATCATTCTGAGCTTATGTTCTCTGACTGCAGCAGGCTATGACTGTACTCTCTAACATAACATTTCTATGTCTCCTAAAGCACAACCCCTGACAGTGGCGCCACAATTGACTGCATGGCTTCACTCTTGAACCTGGACACACAGAGTCAGGCTTTGAACTGGACTAAATGCCTGCTTGAGAGCTTGAGAAAAGCTAAGCAGCTAAGCACTGGTGGCCACTTAGAGTATGGGACAGAAAAGTAGGTAGGGATGTGCTCCGTATGAACAGAAGAGTGAGCTGGGTAGGGATAGGCAAGAACCTTGTCTTTGAGTTTGCCCAGAATCACTGATTTTGTGGAGTAGGTTCAGGGGATGCATTGCTGATATTTAGTAGTCATGTAACTTTTAAAAGAGATTCTGTCTTCAAAGAGAATTTTTATCATATCCCTGAAATAGTGACCTTCTGGTTTTGGTGCAGACAGACATAGCTGGGTGGCGGGGGGGGGGGGGGGGGGGGCACTTGTTAAATATTATTTTGATCTTTAAAAATTTATACAGTTGTTGCTTTGTTTTAAATATTGTCATGTTTTGTTTGACATATTTCAGGTGTGTTTGGTACAGAGCAATTGTATAAAAGAAAAAAAAAGAAGCTCAGTAATGTGTTTAGGAAAGGTGTGCTGCCATGCATATATTTATGTTTAGAAGTTGCTCTAATTTGAATAGACTGTCTTGATATTACATCAGTGAAAAGTAACACAGAAGAGACATAATGATGTTATCTTGCCAAGTTTAAGAAAAATATGTAAGCAACCTGTTTCCTAAGACTAACAATTGAATATGCAGATATTAATTTGCTGTGCAAATACTTCTGTGCTTTTTTCCTAAACTACCATTTTAACATTTCCTAGAGGAATCATGCTGAAGTTCTTCAAAGTTTGTACATAATTTATTTTGGAAAATCACTTTATGATTAATTAAAATGCTTCTGAATTTCTCTGCATGCAGTATCACACTTGTTATTAATGGCCACAATCTGTACATCTTTAAAATTAGGGGAAATATTTTCCTTATTCATGGTCTGTTTTATCTTCTCACTTAGAGTTTCACTTTATAAATATGCTTATATAAGCATTACATGCACATCTGTGTATACGTATGTATGTATGCAAGTGTGTGCATGTATGTAGGGGTATGGGTATATATATTGCTGTTACATACATGTATCGTACATAAGAAGGATGCATCATGAAAAGTCTAGTCTAGAATGGTAAATATGGAGAAAAATATGTTAAATAATGAAAGAAATCATGCAGCAGATCACAGTGGTTTAAAATGCAGCCTTATAGATGATGTATTGTGTGTGAACCCTTTAATCTAATATTTGTAAGTTCACAGCAGGCACATCCTGTAGTCTATGGCAGAAAGTTTTATTGATTTATGGAGGAATAGCAAATGCTACCTGAGGCAGCAGTTCTTCCAAAATGCTGTTGATATCAGAAGAAAATAAAGAAAATCTCATTGTTAGATATGATTTGTGATACAATTCCTCTTGTGTGCTGAGTATTAAGGTATTTTAAAGGAAGTGATCTTTTCTGTCCAGAGAAAAGATTTAAGGAACATTTCTTCTTGTAACAAAATCCGTCCTTAAAATTTGAGATTTCACAGCCCATTAACCTGCTATTAAAGACCAATGACAGGATTTCTTTCAGAAATTAACTTTACATTGTGCAAGAAGTTAGCTGTGATACCAGAAAGGGAGAAGAGAAAAAAATCCTCACCCAAAACGACAAAAAAATAAGGTCCACAACACGATTCTTATCAAAGTCCATGCTATTAAAGAAATGAAATTGCAGCTGTACAAAGCTGAAGATACCAATTATGTGTAATGGTGCAGAACCAGGTTACATCAGCTTTGAATTTCAGGCAGTTCACATTCCATTTTACCTGCATTTGCAGAAAGTTGAGACAGTGTCAACTCCCACTTAGGATTCAGTTGATCACAGTGTTACAGAAAGTCAAACTGACAGTTAAGGGGAAGTGAAAGGTTCTGGGTCAGGTCTCTGTTGGGTTTTATTTCATTCTTATTAGGAACAATAATACAACAAACTGTGTTAAATTTTGAAGCTGAAAAACATGGTCATATGAATGAAATATAGTTAAATTATTTGTCTGGATATATGAAAGGAAGTAAAAGAAATTTTGGAATAATTTCAGTAAGAAATGTGTGCCTCTCTTCAAAGAGAGTCAGTTTAGCATTAGGTAATGTGTTGTCTGGGATAGATGAACCAGGCATGATAATACCATCAGGTGTGCTGTCTCTGTTAATTGTATTCATTTCAAAGGGAGCAATAAACATTAGGATGCTTTAATTCAGTTCATTTCAATGGGAGCAATAAACATTAGAGGCCCTTTAGTGTCCCTTTCTGAAGGGTCCCACTTGACTAATTTTGCTCTAATTCAAAGAGGAAAGACAGGAAGCATGATTAATTTAACTCTTTGCATGGAAAAGTATTCATTTTGAAGTTGTTTCCTCCAAAGAAAGTACTAATTACAGTAATAAAAATTAATATTCATTGCCATTCTAGCAATATATCCTGTAGCACCAAAATCTCTGACCAATATAGGCTGATGAACTCACTGAAATAATACACCACACAAGGGATACTTCCTTAGGAATTTAAGTGACCATTTTCCTTTTTTTGTCGGGGAGCAGAGTAGCAGACAGAGTGGTGTGGTGATGTGGTGTGGCTGGTCCAAATTGAAGGGTTTGTCTGTCATTGTGTTTTGTTGCCTGGGCTCAGGAGAAATTTGGCTCAAAGGAAAAAAATGCTGGCATGGCATTTCCCTCTTTGTCTTGGGAAGCTGCATGTCTCTGGTCCCAGTAATACCTGGTTAGTAGGACTTCCACAAGCAATCACCCTCTTTTATGCACTGTTATTAGTACTGTTGCTGTTACTGTTATTGTTCCTTATCTCAATGCTTTTATTCTAGGAAATTGTTATCCCAATCAATAATCTCAGCCTTTTGTTCCTTTCTCACTGGAGAGGATGGGGGGAAAGGAAGAAGCTGCTTGGAGCTTAATTTCCAGCTGGTTATAAACCACAAGAAATCACTATGGTGACTGAGGGATTGGAGCATCTCTACTATGAGAAAAGGCTGAGACTCTTCAGTCTGGAGCAGAAAAGTCTCAGAGGGATCTTACTAATGTACAGAAACTCCTGAAGGAAGGATGCAAAGAAGACAGGGCCAGGCTGTTCCCAGTGGTGCTCAGTGAAAAGGCAGGAGGTAGTGGCCACAAATTGGAAAACAGGAGAATTCCTCTGAACAAGCAAACACCGCTACTCGAGAGTGAAGGAGTACACAGGTTGCCCAAGGACATTATGGAGTCTCCAGCCATGGAGAAATTCAGAACCTCTCTGGACATGGCCATGGTCAGCTGGCTGAAGATTGTCCTGCTTGAGCAGGGGATTTGACAGATGACCTTCAGAGATCCCTGCCAAGCTCACCCAGTCTGTGATTTTGTAATAGCCAAAATATTGCATTTTAATAATGGATTCAAAACACTGTGCCATCCTAATGGTCTGCTATTAAAAAAGTTAACTTCATTTCAGCTAGACTCAGTAAAATGCTGAAAGCAAACTCAATCCAAACTTACTATTTATGCACAGATTTCTTAAATTTCAATAGCAAAGTTTATAAGAAGACAGAGGCAGGAAGTGGAAAGATAGAAGGTGACAAAAAGACTGTCAAGCACTTTAATTAGTGAAATGCTACCTGTTTGAAATTATATAATATTAGTCCTCCTAGGAAATAAAAAAAACAAGTCCCCCTCAAGCTGCAAGAAACAGAATAAAACCCTCCTGATAACTTAACTCATTGTGTGAGGGGTTTGTTCTAGTTATATAAGGATAGCAGATCCAGCAGATAAATAAAGAACAATTCTCATAGTTTGGTGATCCATTTTCTTTCTGCTACATTGCTTTCTTCAAAGCTTTTGCCAGGTGACAAATATCTATTATGAACTCATTTAGCTATTGTTGAAGGTAGTGACTGACTTCTGGGGATTACAGCAGTACCATGACCTATTATGTTATAATTTAAGGCTGTATTATTATTGTTTTTACTGACAAAAATGCCAAGTAGTTGTATCTTTTGATGTAACAGATATGGTGTTTCATATTTAACATAATGCAGTCAAATAGGTGTTTGGTAAAGTTAACAGGAATCTTCTCATCAGCTTCCCTTGGATCAGTTTTTAATCTCACTTCCTTTTATTTCTCATTTTACATTCATAGTACATTAATATTACTTCAGGACAGGTCAAACACATCCTATCTATTTATCTTTCCATTAATTCAATCCATCTGCTTTATGGTAACATAAAATCTCAAGACATCAGAATATTGTATGAATATTGAATTTAAAATTTTGTGTCAAGATGTCAGTTAAGAACTATATCCTGCTTCTACTTTTTCTCTCATAGGTCAGTCATTTTTCATCCTGTTTTACAAGGATTTGCAAATGTCTATATCTGAGAAATATGTTTTTCATATTTATGTTTGAATCATTTCCTGTAATGCTTTCAGTCATTTTTCAGAATACATATACATCTGGACTATTTACCTTCAAGTATGTGCATTCTCTCTCTCATATTGTGACTGCTGACATCAAGGTTCTGATTTCCAGGAAAATATATGAAATCTCATTGGTATATATTAGAATATATAACATCTCTAGACAAACACTTTAACTCAAGTAGACTGTGTATCCGTAGGTGGAAGAATAAATGCCTCAGTATGCTGTGATAAACTGTTTAATAACATAAAAAATAATGAAACCCTTCTTTGCAGTCCAGGCTGTTGTATTGCCATACATTTTATTGGTCTGAAAGGGAGAATTCTTGGCAGAGAAATCATCCCATGGGCCACATAAAGGGCACATGGTAAAATTCAGCCTAGTGTAACTATAAATGACCAGAATAGAGTCCGAAAGGTCTGCTCAATTCAATATCTGATTTTTTGTTTTGTGCTGTGGTGAGGAGATTTTGGAACTGACACAGAGAGAGGGTGAGCTACATGCTGAAATTGTAACTGTCCAGGTGAGAGAGAGTACATGGAGCAGAAGCATTTCCCAATGATTAATTCAGCCAACACTATTCCCTTCATGGGAAGACATTTATTTTAAAAATTCTTCAGGCAGTCATATGTGTGAGACATTTATAGAGGTGCATGCTATCTGCTACATTTTGAATAAATGTGTATTTTTCTCTGGTGACATTTACCTGTGGAATTCCTTATAAAAGAAAGGGGAAGGTCAAGCCTGTTGAAAGTGTAGTTAATGACAAGCTACACAAATAGGGTGGAATAGAGGGGAATTCTGGGATTTTTTTTTTTTTTTTTTTTTTTACACAGTAGCAGGAGCTATTGCATAGATTATTTGATTTTACTGGTTTTGGTTAGAAAATTCTCATCTCATTCTTCTACTGTCCTTGGTTTCACATATGCAGAATTTACGCTTCATAACAAATATAATATAGATGGCAAACAATTTTTAGTACTTTCCAGAAATAAAATATTAACCACTAGAAATATGTTTTTACCTTAATTTTAGACAGAGAAATAGTATTTTGTAAAAAAAACCCTGGTTATTAGAGTCACCAAAAGAAAAAGTCCCTTAAAGTAAATGCTTTGCTCTGGAAAATATGTGTCTACTTGAATCATGTATAAACTTTTTCCTTGTAGAAATATTTAATAGTATACAAAAGGACTAACTATTCACTCCTTGAGTGTTCAGTAAATCAGGTTCTCTTGACTGAAAAGATAGGCATAAAATAATGTTTATCAGTGCTTAGATTAAAAAAATACATTATTTTTTCAGTATATAGAAATGCACTAAATTTGACTAATAAAGAAGTGTTTGAAAAAAAGGACAAAATTAAATATTTTTCCTGCAAAATTCAGTTTGGATGGACATTTTCCAATAATATTTTGTTGGTATGATTATGCAGTTATTTTCCTTTTTACATGGCATATATTCATGTATTTTAGCAACCCATTTTATTTTCATCTTTCCTAGTACATGAACATGTAGGTTGTTAGGATTGTAAATCTTACCTGAAAGAGACTGAAACCATAAATCTTTGAAGATTTCTGACATATAGATCTAGTTTAGTGCAAGTAGACATGATAGACTGATTTTGTTTAGTTCCTATGATTTGCTTGCTTGTATTTCAGTTTCCCAGACTGCTATTTTTGGTGATGTTGGTTTTTATTAATTAAAACCCAACAAGCCTATTTCTATTTCTCAAATAAATCAAGACTTCTCTTGGTTCCTACAGTCTTACATATCTAGTCATTCTGAGCTGTGAGATATATTACTAAAAAAAATTCAAACATTTGTATTGAACAACTATTCACTATAAAAAGTTCTAAAACTAATATTTGATAAGGTTCAGTGTAAGATTAAATATTAATTTCTTTTTTTATTATGGTATTTTGCCTGAGAAATATCAGCTTTTATGTAGATATGACAGAAGTCTTAAAAATTTCTGGGATTTCATGATACTTTTTTAGTCTGCAGACTCCATCACAACATATTTCTTTCTATTTATTTCTCTTAATTTTTTTTTATTTCCCATTTTAGTGGAGACTTGCTAGTGTATAACATTAGTGGTCAATAGACCACACTGGTATCAAACTTTTGCCTCAGAAGACTGACAAACTAGAGGGTTAATTAGCATTGCTAGACATTTGTACATTTGCCATTTTTAAAGTAATGGAGAAGAACTAAAAGGATGCTATTTAAATTTTGGCAATAAAAATATCTAATGGAGTTTTAAAGGTATCTAAATTATGTCTAAGTAGATGTCTAAACTTTTTGTTTTAACAAATCACTGCTAATGCTTTAGATAAAAAAAATATGTTGTATTGGGTAATGTTCTTTGAAGGGCAAGTAATATGGGTCATTAGAAAATTCTCTATGACATTAGTTAACAATTCATGTTTTATTTTACCTTAAGCATTTTGAGGGTGGATTTCTTATTGCATTCTTAATCCAAAAAGCTGCAGAAAAGCTGTAGAAAACATTGTTGTGTAAACTTCACGGCAAGAAACTTGGCACTGATGATTTTGTTTCTAGCAGAAAAAAGAAATATGTACAGGTCTTTTCAGGAATCTTGTTTACTTAAATATGACACCAAAAAAAAAGAATAATAATAATAATGGTGTGGATGGACTTGTGCAGCTGGAAATTGCATTAACACTTGCTCTGCAAAAAAGTTTCTGGAAGGAATACAAGACTCATAGTGTTGAATTTGAATTACTTTAGTATTTTGCTTGCATACTTTCCAGAAGAGAAACAGAACTAACTGTTCAGAAAATTGATAATAGATAATTGATTCAGATGGGAAAATGTGAATCTTTTTTACCAGTTTTATCCATTTATCTGGATAATATACCAGCTGTAATCGATTTTATGTAATTTTATCCATCTGGAAATTAGTTATTACTTCTTGCTTCATGTTATATTGAATATAGAAATTTTAATCAGGGCTAGGTGATGTAGTCTTTCTATATAGTCAATAGAAACCTAACCAACACTCTTGCTTTAGTATGTAATTCATCACACCTTAAAAAAATACATATATTTGATTAAAAACTTGTGTCCTAAACTATTAGCAGGTAGAGATTTCTCTCCAGTGTGTTTAAGTGAAAGCCTCAAAACGGCCTTAAACCTGAAGCCTGAGTTCTGGATGAAGATGAATTTTAACACAAACTATTAACCACAGCAGGGGGAGTGTCTCTCAGAGAGAGAATAATTTCACTAGCTCTTTGTAAGTGCTAATAAAGGAAAAAAAAAAACAAATTAGCAGTACTAATTAGAGAAGAGATTATACTAATTAACACACAGTTTGGCATATACTTGACTAACAGTTCCAGTAGTATACAAACAATTTTGCTTAAATAGGAAAAAAAAAATTACCACATCATCACTATTACAACAATTTCAGAGAAGATATCAAAGCAACACTCACCTATGTTCCTTTATTCATATTTGTTTCACTTTTTTAGCTTGCTATTTGAAAATATTTAGAGTGTGAATCCTCAATACAGTCCTTAGGAAAGTAGTCAAATTTATGTGGCTTTTCTTCCCACTGCCATGTAATCTTTATAACTGCATCTGCAAACATGGCAACTATGATTGTAAATGGCAGATTAAATATTTCAATCATGATCTATATTTGCTAGCTCCTGTTTGATTTACTGCAGCTTCCCAGGAAATTTCTTTGTATACTTTTGCAACCAGCTCCTCCCCAGTTCTTCACATCTCTGTAACCTTCCAAAAAGGAGGAACAATAACCTGTTTTCTCACAGTCATATGGCCAGTTGCCTACACAAACCATTGCTATGCACAGGCTACATGATTGCTATGCATCTCAAGCATCTTTCCACTACTCTCCTTAAACAGGTTCTTGTTCACCTTAACTGGTTATCATAGTAGAAGACTTACCATGAAAAGTCAGGTTTACAATTGTGTTGATATTTATTGTAAAAAACTAAGTAGACTCATAATACTCTTTTGATGATACTTCATGTCATATGGCATGCAGAGAATGGATGAACACATATATAACTGTGTGATAGAAAGTGATATAATGAATATAACGCTGGAAAAACATAAAAAGAGGAGAAAAGAGCAAACGGTGGAACATGCTTGTCAAAGAGTACAAGTTCTAGCACAGTAACCTAGAGGAATTCAGAAGCATTCCAAGGTGAGAGCACTGCTATCTACAGCTGACCCTGAGCAGTAAGTGTAAGCTGCACTGTAGCAGGGTGAGTGTGCCGTTGACATCAGTACTTCAGTATAAACTATTAAGCAAGTTGGCAAATATTGCCAAAAAAGCATGAGCAAACCAGAAGTGATTTAAAATGGTGTCTGCTCCTGAGCCCAGGTGAGGGGAAAAATACAATATCTTTTATAGTTTTGTGTCACAGAAGGTATGAATTACCAATGCAGGAGTAGTGGCCAAAGAAGAAAAAAGGCTATGCCTGAAGTTTACATGGACATGATATTGAAAGCGGATTCTTTTTTAAGAGGTAAGAAAATTCATGCTGATATCCCAAAGGAAGTATAATATCTGATTACATTTGAGAACTGTTTGCTGTGATGTTTATTAAGAGTACAGCCTACAGCAGTAAGGCAATGTCACAACAAGGGTCTGCCAGAGTGCTGAATCTCTGTTTTGCTGCCTGCAGTTGGAACATGCTGAAAAGCAAGCAGTGAACTGGGTTACTAAAGGTGTCTTTTGATGGAACACATGGATCTTTAAGTTATGCATAATTTTTAGTGTGTCAACACACTTCAAAATATGGAGCACAGCAGTACAGTTCAGCCATGTGAATGGTCATGGAACTGGAAAGATGCATGATCTGTTGTGTCCTTTGCAATGAGAATGTTACTCTGCTGCATTTATTGCCAGCCCTACTACCTCAGATCCCCTTGCTGCAGTGAGTTGCTTGTGTTTCAGACCTGGTAGGTGAAATCCTGCCCTGCTGAAAACAAGGGGAGTTTAGCTATTGATTTCCTTGACTTTCTCTAAATTGCTTGTCCGAGGACTTTGTGTGCTGGGTGGAGCTCTATGTGCTTGTTGACCTTTTTCCCAGTGAGGGAAAGCCAGGAATTCTGCTAGCCTCCCTTTTATCAGCCTTATGGTTGTTTTGAATTAAATTTTACATATGGAGCCATTGCAATCTCTTTCCAGGTCTTTGATTTTCTGCTTGGTCAAGATTAAATCCTCTGAATGCAACCTGCAGACACTTGCAATGCATAGACATGCTTGCATTGTCTGATTCTGGGATTATTTCTTATGCAATTTTCTAATTTCTTTAATTTCACACAGAGAAAATATCAGAGCCTGCTATAAGAAGAAAGCCCTAAAACCTCACTTCAAGGAAAAGGATGTGAAAAACTGAAACCAAATGCTTTAGGAATTCTTCCATTTATTGGCATTACAACCGCACCTCTGAGTGCAGTAGCATTGCCACCACTTATTTTAAACCCGGGTCAATGAGCACCTTCTTTGGCCAGACACCTGAAAATTCACAGCATACTCCTTTGGCAGAAATTCATGCTATACCTAAAAGCAAGACTAGACCAGAATAAAAAGAGTGATGGATAAGTTGGAGGGGATTTCCAGACTTACAAGACCGAAGGGGAAATGAGAAAATTCAAAACAGCAATTGTGAAATGATGTAAAGACAGTGATGTAAACATGTTTTTCACATCTTTTACAAGGTGCAGGACTGAAAAAATACAGAACTGTATTTTAGCTTTAATGTTTTGGCCCGGCAGAGGCAGTCCAGTGTAGGATTTTAACTTTTCAGTTGAAGTGGCCTAGAAAAACTAAGATTTTGCACCAAGGAAAGATGAAAAAGGAAAGATCACAGATTATTAGAGAACTGAGAAAGTATGCATGCCTAGATTCACTTGGAAAAGATTGAAAATGCTGTCCCTAAAATATAGAGTTATGCACTTTTATATAAAGAAAAAAGTAAAGATAGAATAGTAATATTTTCTTAAAACAAGACTTATAAAAGATTCTAAATTTTCTTTTCAGTGTGAATTAATCACTTTAGTACATTATATTCCAGGATGGTCATTATTTATTTCTATTGTTTCCACTCAAAAAAGCTAAATGCATTGAAAGAGAGTCTTCCTGCTGTGCTTGGCTTCTTTGAATTGTTGGACAAGTCTGAAAAGAAACTGGAAGCAGGCTGCTATTGCCCATTCAAGATTTCCCCTGGGACACAAAGGAAGGAAAATCTTGGAAAAGACAAAATAGTTGCTCTTGCACTTCCATGCATGTCACCTTAGTGATTATTTTAGGAGTAGAAAAAGTCTTGTCTGCTCTTGCTTGTCCCCCCTTCCTCACAAAGAAGATCTGCACATGCGAGGAGATCAGTAGTCTCCCCTTAAGGAGTCTGCTGAGTCAGCAATAGATTTCCTCACTCAGGTACTATCCCATGAGGACCAGATGACATGTTACATGCAAAAGCCCAGAAGAGAAAATTTAAGGTAAGGCATGTGCAAAGCAATAGGGAAAATTATAATTTAATGATTTTAGCCCTGACCACCTCTAAGTTTACTTCATTTAACTTTCATAAAGATATTTGTGCATTTAGAATGAGGAGAGTTCATCTGTTCCCTCGGAGAACGAGTATCAATTTCATCTGCACCAAATCATAACTAAGAAAGAAACAAGATAGAAATTGAAATGGATCTGTGCCACATTTGTGGCAAACAGTATAAATGTTCTTTTAAAAATATCTTTTCAGATTTTAAAACAATGATATCAAGCTATGGAAAGAAATGGCATTAAATATGGATGAATGACAAAAAATGTAACCTGAAACCACTCTCTAGATATGTCATCTACTTACTAGCACATCTGTTTTCCTTTAGGTAAGACAAAAAGATTCTTACTGCATCCCTTTTCAGCCCTTTAATAATGGAATTCATCCTTTTAGAGAAGATATTCGTTTGAATGGAGTTATTATGTCAACCTAACAACCAGTCTTCAAACACTTGAACAAGCATGCATTGCTTAAAAGAATATACAGCACAACTTCTTCATGGAAAAAACCCTGAAGTCACAATACCTTCAATATAATAGGGCATAGCTTAATATTCCACTTGAATTCAGTGACCAAATATCCAATAAGCAGCCATAACGTGATATCTGATTTGGACCCAAGAATATGGTTGATTTTCAATCTTCAGTTTAAATATTTAGTAAGATTGTGTGATTATTTCCTTGGTATTGTGTCTATAAGTCAGTACACCTTATTTAATGCTGCCTTAATACTTAAATAGTTACAATTTTTAAGAATTGTTGGTTTTATATTTGCTTTTTAAATAGTTACATTCATTGTAAAGACTATTTCTAATAAGATAATAATATGGCAAAAATAAACCACATTCATTTATCATGGAAAATGAAACAAATTTTAAAATAATCATTGTGTTTCGGAAAATTTTTCTACAGAACTATAGCAAGAATTTAAATATTGAGAAAAAGCTGAAGCTGCCTGTAGCTTTTCCTTCTCTGTATTTCTAACAGCTTTCACAGAAGTGCTCATCTAGTTAGACTATGCCAAGATGTGAGTTTTCTTCTGTATTGTGTGAAAAGGAATTTTGCAGCTCTTAAATCTAATTTTTAGGAAAACATTTGGTGGGAGTGTCAAACCAGCTCCCTTTAGAGAAAATATAAAAGTTTTTTTTTTTTGGTTTGAACTTCCAGTTTTCTTTCACAAATTACTAATTAAGCTTTCAGAGCTTGAGGATAGAGTTTCCCTGCAGTGTGACCTCAGTAGTGTACTTCAGTAAGTCACTGTCTAAGAAAGCATGCAATACAAGCTTCTTCCTTATATGCTACATCGAGTGATGATATCCTACTCTGGTTTTTAATTTCAAACTTTGTTAACACTCAAAAAGGGGTAAAAAACACTCAATCCTTTCCTCACTCTGGGTCACTATTTTTTGAATCACTTGAACCAGAAGTTCTCTGCCAAAATTTTTGTTTTGAATCAAATGACCTCTCAAGAAGAAAATAAATGTGACTCCTCAGTGGCATGCCACCTCAGTTACTGGACCACACAAGGCTTTTCAAGGCTTGAGCTGTCTGCTTACCAGTGCTCTATAAAGTTTTATATAATGTCTCCTTTCATAATCAGGACTTAGCCAAATATATGTGCCAGTCTGGTAAGAAACGAATAAAGCCGATGCAAAACCTATTTCAAGTGGGTATATCCAATACTAAATGTCACATTTTACTGGTTGACAAACATTATCACTTCATTTCACAGTACAGTAAACAACTCATAAGTCACTGGCTAATTTGATTGACAGTAGCCTTGGGCATTCTTTAGAAATCATTTAATATACTGCACTGAGTCAGACTTTCAGAGTAATTGACCCCAAAAATATGAAAAAAAGTCCTATAGTCTGCTTAAAATGAAGGGAAAGAGGGAAACCAAAAATGTGAGAACAATAAATTATAGAAATTTCTCATTTGAGTGAGTAACAGCTTTAATAGCTTTCTTTAAGAACTGAGTGCACTCAATTGAACATCTGCTTTCCAGCTGTGTATATTGATATATTACCAGGGTTTTATCCTCTTCTACTTTAAATATATCCATAAGTTTTTCAGAGCTCCACTACCTGAGTTTCTGACAATGCCTTGATTGTGAAAGATATAAAAATGTCAAAAATTCTGTAGGCCATTTTATGCCCAGGATATTATTTTTCAATTGAATTCAAAGACAGATGTCTATGAACAATTAAACCATTCTCCAATCACACCTTGTTCCAGCTGGGATCATAGAATTAAAAGGAAATAAGCCATCATGATTCACTTATTGCCAGAGTACCTAGTGTTTCCTGTACTGCTGATAGATTCTTATTAAACAATTCTGTCAATGGAAAATGAATATTGTCCACTGCTTGAACTTCTAAAGTTAGTTCTTTGATATTAAATTTGATTTTCTTCTCTTATAATAATTCATAGACTTAGTGACTGGCTTCAGAAATTCCCATTAGATGGAGATTATGTTATCTAAAGCTTAGTAAATCCCACGTCAGGTCTCAGGGACTTTAGCTGTAAAGCAGAACACTGAAAAGACCTGTAGTGAGAAGAGGAACTAGCTAATAAAAAAAAAATGTAGCCTGGTGACTCTTCTATTAAAGGAGATGTGGAAAATGTTTACTTCTATCCCCCCACCTTAATATGAAGTTACCTTTTTCAACTCCCTTTGCCACTGTTTCTTGCTTGGCAGCCACAAAGCTCAGGCTTAGTAAGTCTGCAGCAAGGGGCCAAATATGTGCCTATGAACCAAAATATCATCAGTATGTTTATGTTTTAGTGCTTCAGAACAGCTATACTCCCATTCATGTGGGGAACATTTAATTTCTAGACTATGCCAAGAAAGGTTGCTAATAAAATATTTCTGCACTTTGTAGATAGACAGTTTGTGATAGGTTATATATTTTGAAAGAAATATATGCTCTCACCATTTCCCATGGACACAATAGAGCAGACACAAGCAGCCTTTGTTTCCAAAAGCTGTTATAAAATTGAAAGAAAAAGCTACTGATTGATATGTTTAATTTTATTAAATGGTACCAAAGAAACATGATTGCATCTTTCAGAAACACTAGCAATTAAAAAGGATGCGTTAAAGTGTGTAAGTTAAATCTCCCAGGCTTGATAAGTTTTTGCAAAAGATTGATACATATTAAAATCCTGACTATGGAAATTACAATTAAGTGAGAAGTCATTTTCTTTAAAATGTTGAGATTCTCAATATATCAGAGAATTGAAATATAAATCCTAAAGACTGACAAAAAATTTATGCAAATGTCCTTCTTTGTACCATGAAAAATCTGTACTCAGTGCACTGGTTTATATTACACACTTCTTACATATATTTATGCACACTCAAATTGAAAGAAAAAAAAAAAGGTCAGCTTATGCTCACAGGCCCCAAGCAAGCAAATCCTATAAGCATGTGCTTAAGTTCAGCAGAGGAATAATAATGTCAACATGAAGAAAACTCCACATATGTTTAGGTGATTTAAATGTCCACAGGTTCAGGGTAGTTTTATTTAGGATATCTTCTCTTGTAGCAGTGAGCACTAACATGACTTTAATTTTCCTTCCATAGACCCACAGTTTATAACAGAAAAGAAATTAGTAAGGCCAGGCAACTCTTTGCATAGATATTAGTTTATACAACAGCAGTTTTCCCTTGTGTCCATCCCATTCCACTCTCTCTATGTCTCCCTGTCTCACTGCCACCCTCCTCTCAAATTCATCTTGTATTTTAACCAAAAAATGCTGGGACACACAGGCTCAGATATGTTTAAAAATCAAGAATAATGTAAACATGTGATTGGACCAAATGTATGAATTTGGTCAAAATTTGCTCAACATATATCTTTCAGAAAGAAGTACTGAAGTAGCACTTCAAGAGTTAACAAATTTTTTCTGATTTTTTACCTGAAGTAGTCATATTCCAGTTTCTGAAAGGAAGAATTCTGATTTTCTTTGTTGCATAGGCTGCATTTTTTTCAGTGTTGAATTAAGGATAAAATTTATAATGAAAAAAAATAGGAAAAAAAAAATTAATTCTTCCTGTTCACTTCATCTCCATCTGGATCCAACTAGGAGTTTAGCATTCACAATGCTGCTTAATAAAAGCCAATCAAACTCAAATGAAGGGTCGTTATAATGATATAGAATACTTCCATCTAGAGATTCTTGCATTTATCATAGAGTGTGTGTGGGGTTGTGGGGAACTGAAACATGGAAAATTAAATCAAAGCAGCAATTTTCACACAAAATATAAATGGCAGAAAAAGGAATTTCAGAATTCCTGAGATTTTTGAAACACATACTAAGCCTCAGACACTGCTTCAGTTCAAGCCACTCAGCTGAATTTAAGGCTTCAGAAATTATACCTGGATATTCAATTGAATTGAAAGTTGTTCTCTCTAGATATGAAATACCTGAAAATTTTGCTAAATCTGGAGTAAATCAGCCTGGCTGATGAAGGAAAGAATATTTCCTTAAGAAACTGCTTATTCTTTCTTCCAGACCTGTTATCTTTCATGAAAAGATACGTGATATTTATTGCTTTCACTTCAGTCCTCTGAATTACCTTTTTTCCCCCCTCCTCATTTATCTTGAAAAATAAATTCAGAGATATGGTTGACAGTCACGTCCTTTATAACAGTTTCAAATGCTACTAATTTGTACCCAGTAATGGATCTTGTTCTGAGGATATAAAAATTGCATTATTTATATTTTACAAAGTATACTATGAGATACCAGGATGGAACCTGCACACTTAAGTTGCTCTAAACTTCTTCTGCAGAACTTTTTTTAGTTAACTAAAGAAAAATTTCTCCATAGGTTTACTGGGAGCTTAGATATACTCACTCTTTCAAGTCTCCCCACATATAATGTTCACAGAATTCATAGAATAATATGTGATAATATAATGTTATCATGGTGGACTTAAAAATCTTTGCTAAAATGCCAATACAAAGCAGAATCTTTGTCTTATTTTAAATATTCTATTAAAAATATTTATTGAGCTATTAGTGTTTAAAGTAATTTGTGATCCCTGAGCATTAAAAGGCTCAACATTTTCTAAATTAGTATCACTGAATGGTATTGTTTGTATGATTGGACAAGATCTGTCAAGAATTCTTAGTTGATATTGATTAGGATTATTGATAAAAATCATGTTATATGATATAATATAGATTTACATTTATCTGACAGAAAAGAGAGAGTCTGATAAATATTTTCTAGTTTAACATCTGAAATCAGGGTGGTGACATCCTAATTGGCATTCAGAGGAATACTGAGGTAGAAAAGTGTTGCTGCAGGAGTGAATGTCCACAGTGTGAAAGATTTACACTTACATCTGGGAAAGTCACGGCACATTGGATGAGCTCCAGCAGGTAAGAAACCACTGTGTGGGAAAAGCAAATAATTGTATGTCACAGGATCAAAGGAGCTCTTGAAATATTAGAGGAAATTACTACATGAGTTTAGAAGAAAGGTTTCTTCCCTCGTGGAAAGCTTCACTGGCTGTCGTATGCGGCCAGTAAAAGAGAAGCTGCCTGTTCTAAAAATGTCGCGAGGCTATTGCCAAAGCCATTAGGGAAGCAGGTTGCAGCACAGAGATCACCATGCTCTTTGGCATGTGAAGGAGACTTACAACATGAGGTTTCAAACTGAAGAAAACTCCCACAGGAGCTGAGAGCTAAAGAAAGATTAAAGGTAGGATAGGGCTTCTTTTAGCAAATGGTTTGAGGTTTGCACCTAAGCATCAAAGCAGAATTTTGTAAGGAGTATAGGAGGATGTACTTTACTGTTTTGTTGAATTTTTGCAAATAAAATTTGATTTGGTTAATATAACTCTCATCATCCATTGTTTCTATAGCCATATCCTGCAGAAAGTTTTAAAAAATTAAAGGTTTCAAGTTAAACTAATCCTTTCACACCCTGAGATAGCCCAGATGTTGATTAAACTGCCTTCAACATGCAATCAGGTGTTAAATTTAAAGTCTATGGCAAAAGCCAAATGAAAAACTTTTCCTGCCTACAAAAGCAGGAGCTTGCCAGGATATTTATCAAGGTAGCAAAAGTCAGGCAAGTAGGAATTTAAAAATGAAATACCAACTGCAGGATTTGGAGTTTTGAAATTCCTTGAGATTAGTCTCTCTTGGTTTCTCTTGAAATTAATGATGGCAACAGAACTGATTTAGATGAGAATATAGTGAGTTTAGCCAAGAGAAAGCCTTCAAATCCTGCTCTATGAACACCTAATCCTGAGAGATTAAATTACAAAAAGCATTTGTAGCATTCTTTTTTCAGCTTTCTTCCCATGGAGCTATACCCTAACAAAACAAACAATCATTTTGCAAGAATGAACTTGTGAAAGAAAAAGGAGTCTCAATTCTCTGGTGCAAGTTTGCCACATTCTTTAAAATAGTATTTGAGATAATGATTTTATGTGTTACTACATAAGTACAGAGTCTGTGTAAGGAAATATGCACATGCTCACTACAACAGAAGATGCTAATCATGTACTTTAATAAACTCCTGTTGTTTTTAGAGTAATTGCAGCTAACTCTAACCAAAATGTCCTGTCTGTGAATGCAGTTATTTGGTTCAAAATATGATTAATAACTACCCAGCTAATACACCTCGAAAAAAATTTATTTAATGATCACAAATATCAATAATTTAGTGAGCTTATGTAATTAAACCACTTTTGAAACCTTATGTTGAGCCATGCCTCCACTTATCACAGTGTGTAGAATATTCAGATGAGAAGCCTGGAAGAGACCTCAGAGTTGTTTGAGAGTGGACTAACCTGAAAGGACCTGCACCAGGTCCTGACCCTTGGCCTTAGGGCCAGATGATGGTGACCAATTTCTTTTATCTTTTGATGTAGATTACCTTTCCTTCCAGGGCTTTACAGATCTTAATGAATTTTCAGAAGACACTTTTGCGCAAAGCAAATCTATTACACCTCTCCTAAAATCTATTATGGTTTGAGAGTGAGAACACTGAACAATGCAGTTGCTCCCGCTTTTTGTCCAAATACTGCATACTGCTACATTGAATGTATATGTATATGGTATTTGTTGTCTTTAGTTGAACTTTTGTTTTCTTTTTAAATAAGCATTCTTGATTATGAGGACAAAACACTGTAAGTGCAGGAATAAAATAAAGTTTTTTTAAGTCACATTTTTTCCCTTTCTTTTAAATAAGGTTTCAAAATTCCAAAGCAGCATTGCCTTTGACAATGGCATCATGTTTAGAGTTACATCATCTGTCATGTGATATTAATCTTTACACCTTTTTTAAGCTTTTTACAAATTTAAAATTCTGACTTCAAATTTCTGTCTCTTTTTGTAATATGCAGGTTCATGGGTAAAAACAGAGACTTTGAAGAAAAATTCATGGAATGAGGCTGATACTGAAACCTTACAGAATCACAGTAGCAAAATATGAAAGAATTTAGTGAACTAGATGATTACAAAATAAATCAGTCTTCTTCCTCTCCTTCTGGAATTCAGTGTTTATTATATAATACCTATTCATCATTATTTTTAGTTAAACAAGGTAGTTACATTCTAGTTATGTCAAACTGGAAAAGGATATTGCTGCTATTTACAAATTTCTGACAAATTGTGAGTCGTTCATTAACTATAGAGGTTTCTGCAGTTCAAACAACATACTTCTTCTACTGGAAATGAGAAGTGAATGTTCTGTCTGTATCACTTTATTGTTTACCTGGCTTTCATTATATGCTCTTTAACCTGATAAAAATTAACTGAAACAGGGTTTTTTAAAGTTCTGTTTTCCTAGCAATCAATAGAGAAAATGAAACTGAAGGGAACAACCTAAGGAAAAAGAGGAACTTTAATATGAATAAATTCACTCTCCACTGTTCATGTAACTAAGGAAATAGGAGAAAAGGGATTTAAAATGGGAACCAGAAAGAAATAAAATGCTAAGCATCACTGAAAGAAGAAGTGTGTGTTTTCTTATATATGAAAGGAAAAAGTGTAATAGAAGCAGTAGACATGACAAGGAAAGTATAGTCTGGTCTTAAGTCTGGGCTTCCTGTCAGAAAGTTGTAGTGCTTGCAGTATTATTGGGGAAAGAAACAGATCCTCTACACAATTACTCTTGAGGAGTTAATAAAGAATTTGAGGGAAAAACCTTTCAATCTGCCTCATTTCCATTCCCTCAAGTTTTAAAATAGAAAGTTTGAGCTCTTGTGTCCTGTGATTTTTCAAAGTAAGTGCAATCCAATATACCAGAAATCACAGTAGAAAACACATTTTCCCGAAGTTTTCAGCTGTTTACAGAGTCAACAGATTTTGATAATGCATATAAATATTCTTTATCATTTTAATAGCTTAAATG
Source organism: Lonchura striata (assembly GCF_050655825.1). Taxonomy (NCBI): domain Eukaryota; kingdom Metazoa; phylum Chordata; class Aves; order Passeriformes; family Estrildidae; genus Lonchura; species Lonchura striata. The sequence goes on from NC_140705.1 coordinate 37,403,120, forward strand.
TCAAAATGCCTCATCTGCTTAGCTTGTAAAGTCTCCTTTTCCTTGGCAAACCTTTCCAACAGAACTACGGTATAGATAAATAAATGAATGAATACATAAGTGCTAACTTAGAGCAAGTGAGTGTATTTTGTTTTGAGATTCACAGTGCAAAATTAGAAATATTTTTCATTTTTATCCCAATTAGAGCATAATCTTAGAAAAACTAAGACTAGATTCCTCGTGCTTCCTTATTTTTTCCTCCAATTTTCAGGGTGCTCTTGTATATACACCAACCACAGAAGCCCTTCTTTATGGTGATGCTTTCACCTCTCTGTTCACATATTCTAGGTTTTAAAACAAGCTATCTATAAACAGGGGCAATTTTTTGATGATAAAATGGTTACATACTACTACGAACAGTTTCGCCTCTAAATTTGATTGTTGAATGCCCTACATAATATATTTTAAAGCCAACAAGACATTCCACTTTAAATCTTTTTATGCTTTAAAAAGAGAGAAAAACCATCTACACTTTTCCTCTTTACCCTAGTTCTCAGCTAAAGGCACAGACTAAATTAAATATGGCTTTTTGTTCTTACTCTTCACAAAGTGCCAAAAAGGCATTTAAAACTTTTTGAACTCTTGCAAATGCCTTTAGAACCTTTGCCTTATTCACTTCAAATACGGTAAAAAAATTATTCAATAGTATTAGCTGTGACCTGCTAAGTTTGAGGTCAACATTACTTGCAAACAAAACTCCAAAATAAAATGCAGTTAAAGATTTTTGTTCCTTTACAAAGTATTCTGATCTGCCCATTTTGTGTAATGTTTGTGTGATGTTATATCCATGCTTCATGTATACTTTGAAAAACATCTGTGACAATACATGAAATGTGCCTGATATTTTTAGATCTGTCCCTACTTCTATGTAAACACCTTTCTGCCTCTTCTGAGATAATAATTTTCATATTTGACCTGCACAATAGCACCTCCTGTTTTGGGAAATAATATGCTATAGCTCCTGTAAACCTCATCCCTCTTACTAAAGTCTAAAATATCTTCCAGCCATTGTTTTGCTAAGTGTTCTCTGCCTCTGGAGGAGTCTTGATAACACAATTCAGATCTGCTTTCAAGATCCTCACCTTAGGCCAATTACATTCTAATTGCATGACTTTATGATTTCTTTGGAAAGGAGAAGTAAAGCACTTCATATTACATTTTTTCATAGTTTGAGGGGGAGGTGATATAAGCATTACACGCTAAAATTGTGTGGACATTTTGTTTAAATAAATGTGACAACGCAAAATCAATGTTTATTATGCATAATGGTACTCAGTGAATCACTATTAAGGTTTTAAAAGTGTTAATTTAAATATTTTATTACATTTTGCCATGATGTAGGTATGGTAAACTGTTACAGAATATTTTTTTTGTGATTTTTTTGTTATTATTTTTTGTTTCATTTCCACTTTAATTCATATTTTTTTATAAAAGATAATGTTTTAAAGCAACCTTGTGATCAGGAGGGAAATATTGAGAAGACATTTTATAAAAGTAGATGTGTAGGAGTTAGAGACAAACACTAATCCTGGAAGAGAAAACAAACAGATTTAAACTGCAAAAAAAGTGACAACTACTCACAATAAAGGTTATAAGAGTAATAAATCTTCAGAGCATTTTTCTTAAAAGCATGGTAGAGTGTTCATCCTCTCAAATTTTGATATTGCTTCTCAGGGTCCTTCTAATTGTCTTCAGTTTACAGTTGGAACAAACTGTAATAGAGCTGTGCTGACTTGGCAAACAGTGATAGAAATAAGTTCCATGCCCTCAAACATTTTCTCTGAGTATTAACAATCCCTATCCATGCTGTGAACCAAACACATAAAAAAATGTAATAAGACAGAGAAACAATAGGAATAGAAAAACAATCAAGCATTTTTATACATGATGCTATCGCTATAATTTCTACTCTTTATATGTCTTAGAACATAAAACAAGAACCTTTGTCTTTTTATAATTTTAATTATTTTGATAGAAACCCTTTTTTAAATCTCCAGACAGACAGAAATCATAGCCCGAACCCTAAATGATCACACTTAATAAGAATTTGAATCTGAATATTTTTATAATTTTAATTGCTTGGATAGAAAATCTTTTGCTGTTATCTTTAAAGCTGCCCAAAATGACATAGTATATGTATTTTTTTCAATCACATATTAAATTTCCCAGTTGCCAAGATTTATCAACTTAAAAAAGAAATCAGAAATTGGGAAAAGACATCTCTGCATTGCCTTTGAAAATAGCCCATCTAAGTTGTATTCCTGGATATTGAAAGAAAAATTTTCGTCTTATCATTATTATGAAGACAAAATCAATATATTCATTTCAGAATGCATAACTTAAAAAGTTACTATAATTTATGATCTTCGGAGAGATGAAAAACTAATACATAGTATTTTTTAGTAATAAAAGATAAAAAATATACTCATAAAAAATGCCTTTAATGAAAATTTCCAAAGATGGACTGTGATAAGCATTGCTCTGCCTATCCTTACTACACAATTTTTTTGAGATCTTAAAGAAGGGATTTCTACATTAAGTGTAAAAATTAGGAAAGAAAGTCTTTTTTCAGTGAGTTTTTTGAGCAAGCACACAGCACCATGCAGAAACAATAAAGAACAACATAAAGAATGTAAACCAAATTTTAATTTGAATTCTCCATATGCTAAATGAGAGCCAAATAACCAGGTGTGTGCATATATATGTGCATACACATATAAGTGTTCCACATTTCAAACCTAACATGTTATGGCAGGAACAATTTTATGTAATTTTGTGAGGTTTTTAAAAGGCAAAAATCTTCATGCATAAGAAAAACAAAATCAGCTAACACACCACCATCACCTCTACCAATTGCATACCTTCATTGCAGTATACTTCCAGCTTACGTGACTTGACCTCTTACTGACCTTAGAAAGAAATTTTAGTTTATTTTAACATGTTACAGAAATTATTTAAATATATAGGCCCGCTAAAGTCTCCTTAGTAATATTCTTCCTCCTATTTCAGAGAATATATGAAGCATATTTCTCATAACCTCCTGAATTTCAATGAATATATGCCCAAAGTGACCTAAATTCTTTCCACTTCTAAGTACAATTCATAGACTGCCTGAAGAGCTAATCAGACTGAAAGCAATAATTTTCTAGATGAAATCCTACCCCCTTATGCTGCTTTGTTTCTTACCTCAGAAGAACCAGGATTTTGTTTTCTATTTCTAGTGGGTTGGCTTTTTTTCTATGATAGAAAAATGAGGAAAATACTTAGAGCAATATAGAAATAGGATGAATGCTACAAATCTTGTTTTAAACAAAATCAAATTGTGTAGCTATACAACTTAGGGGTTCTACAAACCTTTCAATTTTTCCAGTTCCAGAAAATTAATGCACCATGAAATAAACTTTTAATATGCTCCTTACTTTTCTTTCCTTCACTCCAGAAAAGAATTCTATGTTTTATATCAAAGACAGAAAGACGACTCAGGAATGCCCACTTTAGGAGTCTAGCTGCTGAAAGCAAAACTGAATTTTGACATTGAAAGGGTTAAAAAATAAATAGTTAGAGTAGGGCTTTGCGATATCCAACTTGGTTTTGTTTCAATAATTATCTTTGTATTTTGTCTTTTACATAATATCTGAACTTGTTTATAATTTTATCATTTGTTATGGACCCCTTTTAAAATTCAAGTTCGGAAATTCTTTTTAGAAATCCTATAATATTTGACATTAGTTTAAAGGGAATAGATAAATGGCCAAAATAAAGATCCAAACTCGGGAATCTGTGACTTTCAGATTACAAAACAGTCTTGGATAATGGCATGTTTGAGCTATAGCAGAATTTTTTTCACAAAGTTATAAAACCCCAATTCTCAGAATGGCTAAGAGGGTAAGAGACTTCTTGAGGTCATGTAGACTAAGCTGGGTCACCTACCTTGGTTATCTCCATATTCTGTTTAGAAAATCTTTCTTCCATGTTTGATTGCACTCACAGTAGAAAAGTTTTTTTTATGTACGGATGGAATTTCCTTGGCTTTAATATGTGTGCATCACTCCTTGTCCGTCAATGGGCACAATCATTTGCTTTTATCAGAACTTTATAGGTATTGAACAGATCCTCCTGAGACATGTTTTCCATGCTGAATCATTCCCACTTGCATTGCCTTTCCTCCACAAAAGATGTTCTAATCCCTTTATCCCTTTTGTCACCCTTTATTGGTTTGTTTCCACTGCATTCCTGTCTCTCCCATACCTAGAGGTTAAGAACAGGACCCTGTTCTTCTAGTGTGTTTCACAAGAGATGAGTAGAGGGGAAAGATCACCCTGTTGAATTCCTGGTAATGCTTTTCCTAATGCAATCTAGAATGTTATCCTTCTTTCTTTTAAGGCCAGCAAAGTTGTTGCCCTTCTTTGCTTATTTCCTCAGATTTTCCTCTAGTGACGCTGGACATGAGACATCAATGTGCATTCACAGCCCGGAAAGCCAATCATATCCTGGTCTGAAACAAAAATATGTGGCCAGAACTCCTTAAGAACTTCTCAGAAGAAAGTGCAACAATTGTGGGATAGGGACTAGAATCACTGAGTGTTTATCAGTGGTATGATAGGAGTCAGAAGGAAGGAAGAGGCAAAACTGAAATTTTAGAAACTTCCAGTTTGTCTGATAAATATAGGTGAGTTATTAGTGGAATCTTGGAAATGGATAATGTTTTAAAAAAGATGCCAAAATATGCAGACTTTGATTTGGAATGGGAAAATATGTATGTTCTAGGAAAACCCAATCAAGATAACAATGATGATAAGAAATGGCAGAGGCCTGAATTAGATCCTTTACAGCAGAGATCTGTGACAGGATTAGAGATAATTTGAATGCAAGTTTGCTGAATAATGTTACCCATGAACGAGGTCTGCAAAATGGAGAGACTGATATTCAAATCAGGCCAATCATTCAGATTTGTGTGTTTATGTTTTCTAAAGGAGTTCTTTATGACAATGAAATATGACAAAGCTCTCGAGCTGTAACAACACAGGATGAAAAAAATACAGTGTTTAAGGTCCTCAGATTCACATTGTTATTAAGTGTGATCATTTAGAGTTGGCACTATGATTTCTGGCTGTCTGGAGGTTAAAAAAAAATATCCTTTAGGCTTTGTTTGCACCTCCTTATTTATTAAACATTGTTTCTTTTAAAGACATATTTAAAACAATAGGGAGAGGGATTTCGGTTTGTAATGATCTTTAAATTTTGTGTCCTGATGTGTACTTTTTGCATGCCAACAAAACACTTGCACATACCACAAAGGCAAACGAAACCAGCATAATTCTGAAGAATGTGATGAAAATTTGTATTCTAACTCTATTATTAACCCCTCAAGTGCACACATGCCTCTATTATAAAAATGGATGTTTCTTTCTCAGTTTTTATGCTGTTTTAGAAATAGTATGGATCATATATCTATTTACCTTCATTATATACATAGGTAAATAAATAAAGATACTCTACCAAGTATTAGAAAGATTCAGAACTAATCTCTTAAAATGTTTGCACACTATAGTTTACTGCTGCATGTTAAGTTTTTCCAAGAAAATCAAGGGAGTGATTCAGCTGTCTAAACACCAGCATCTGCAGCCATCTTAAACTCTGAAAGATACCTATGTCCTAAGAACAGAGTGCTTGTGTTTTTATTGTGAATAAACCCGCTATTTCCAAACCTTATTCCCAAAGTAATACTTAGTCTGAGAGAGATAGACCAACATGAAGATTTACAAAAATTGCATTTGCTGTTGAGCAGGTCTGTCTGTTGATCTGGTTGATAAATTAAAATAGTTGATCTAATGTAAGATGAATTATTCTGTGCCAGAAAATTTCTAATGTAAGAAGTGTTGAGTAGAGAAACAAGAATGTGCTGATTTATCAAGGTCTCTACCAATATTACAGATGCTGAGTGAATAATCAGAACAGAGTAATAGAGTAAGCATCATTAAAAATTTAATATTGAATACTCCATGGATCAGCAGGGTCTGCTATTGTCCAGTGCCTCAAAAGGGATGTGTTGCAGTGACATTTTAAAGCAATATTTACTGTGGTTTTAATAGAACTCACTGTACCTGAAAATTTTCAAATTCACTTTTTGCATAGCTTCAAATGACTAGTTAGTCTTTCAGTGTTTTTTAGCACCCATCCTTCATGCCTTACTGAAATCTGTATCTTAAAAAGATTGATTTTATTTTTAACTGACATTTAAAAGTGGCAAAGCTTCTTCTACAAATTGCTTGTCACTTAAAATAGACTGTTGATACTCTGTCATCAAGAGATAATGCAGTATATAATTAGTCCTTTTCAAAATTTTATGCCATTAAATACAAAAATTATACACATTAGCCATGCCTCTTAAAAATATGATACATCAATGCATGCAAATCACTGTGTCTTTATAAATATTTTCTTAGGAAGCAGAACATTCTATTAATACAGAACCAACCAGAATGCACTAATCAGCTTTCACAGGGTCAGTTTTTTAGTCATCCCAGTATTCAGGTGAAATCTAGAAAAATGAAATATCAAAATAGTAAGAATGTTTAAAACCTCAAACCCTGACTTTTTTTATAAAATAGTTCTAAAGTATTTGAACTTAGATAAAAATTAATTTAGTGCAAAATTGTGTGAGCATTAGTGAAAAACACTAAATTTATTCTCCCCTGTACCACTACCCCCCCAAAAGAAACCAATCAAGATAGTTTTTATTGGTGTGGTTTTAAAAATGTATTTCAGTTTGAATTCAGGCTTCTAATATATGATAAAACCTTTTTTATCTTGGAGTTGTGCAGATATAATAAATTTAAAAATAGAGAGATGATTTTGTAAAATATTTCATTATTTTTGCATGTGAAATACATAATAGATTTGGGCAAGATATTTACCATAAATTTATTTGTGAGGGAACATCTATAACTCATACTCATTCAGTATTTAGTCATGATGTGTTTCTTATCCTCTGCCTTTGTGAAAATCAAGGGTTTCATTCAAACAATGGTCTGAATCATAATTTCCTAAGCTTATTGTGGAAAATTATATATTGAAATATAGGTGAAAACATAAATCTTTGTATTATTTTGTATCTCATTTTTTCCACCTGTATATATTAATTTTCTATTTAAACATAGATATATAACTATATATATATCTATATGTTCATATGTGTGCATGTATCCAATGTTCTCTGAAGTGCAAACACTGCTATCTATCTAAGACCATCTTTTGCAGCTGACATCTTTTTATAAAAGAGAAATGCACTGTAAAGTGAGCTGGTCCTAAAATGACAGCTAAAAGGAACGACAAATAGGGCCTTCAGCTTGCACATTTTAAGACTCTGACAGCGTGACCTCTATTGCTGTCACTTCATAACTTTCATACAATTGTTGTCACAAAAATAGCAGAAAGACATTGTCATTATAATCTCTAGGTCTTGGTCCTGTAATCAGATCTATTTCCTTGCAAAGTCTCAGAGATGGCTTTTTGGGGCTGGGAACTTTTCATTTATTTTGAGCAATCTAAAAGTCAATCAACTAGACTAAGTTATGGGTTCTGCATACTGCCAGTGTAGGGGAAAAGAATCCACTAAAATTTAATTCATGGTGAATTAAATGTTGAATCCCATCATAAAGACTAGTTTAGATACATAGAACTGATGATAGTTGTGAATATTCAACTTTCCAAAGTTATGTAGCATAAATCCCACCATAAAAGGGTGCCTGAGGTATATGACAGATTGAACATTGATGTCTGAATTTTTGACTAAATTCAATTCTCCTTTGTTCATCTGATTGAACTACTATTTCAGGTGCAAGGTGAAAACTGAATCAGCAGTAAAAAGCATATTTTTCACAAATACTGCCATTGCAGGAACAAGAAAGCAAATAGCTGAAATTATTAAAATACAGAAATTTTTAGAGCTGAACCATTTTGAAATGAATATTTTGTATTTTAATTAGCCACTTGTTTTGATTTCATAATTTAAAAGTCATAGAGCAGAAAACACGTTAAAAAAATTTAAAATCCACAAAAATTAGAAAGTAATACTTTTGCAATTAAAGATGCTTGTAAAATTATTTTTAAAGAATTCCCATATTCTTGGAATTACCAGGATTGTAATCAGAATAAAGAAATCCTGAACTTCTAGATTTTAATCATGCTTCTGATTTGCATATATAAAGTATACTGTGACCACGACTTCACTGTTTCGTGTACGTAAACAAATATTTCTGGAATGACTTTCCCTTACTCTCCCTAGTAAGATGAATCAACATCCCTTTATTTTCACTGTGTTAGTTGCTGGAGTCATCCCAGGATGTGTCCCAGGAGGAATCCTGAGGAAAGCTGGAAGCATGTGATGCATTAGTGAATTTGTCTCATGTCCCAGTTTCAAAGTAGGTTCTAGATGAAACCAAAGTTTTTATCTTCAGATCTACAAATGTGCAGGATGGCAAAAAAAAAAAAAAAAAAAAAAAAGCTTTGCTTCACACATGAAGAAGCATGTGGAGGTCAGATTGTGCAAGACCATTTATAAGAAATCCAGCCCTATGTTATGGACTTACCTAGAAGGTTGTATAGTGAGTAATGTTGAGTAATGCAACCTGAGAAATCTGTAATTATATTATTTAATTATTCATAATGGCAGCTGTCAGGATTGCACATTCAATATGTTAAATTATGCTTTCAGTACGGGTAGCTTCATCTTATGCAGTGAGATGCCTCTTGTACATGCCAGCATATGATTCAGAAGACTTCACACAAGAAAGTCCCTAAGGACCTTCCACATTTCATCTCATGTCACTCAAGGACCTTACTCTTTTTCATTGCTTCCAATAGCTGTGGAAGAAAGAAAATAAAATTTTGCTAGTTCGAAAAATAAAGGTGATCTAAAAAGTGAATATAGTGTTTAAATTAGCTAAAGAAGCTATGTAGTATATCTGCTTCAGCTGCCATCATGATAGTCACTGATTCCTACCAGAAAATGACAGTGTGTTTTGTTTTCTTGGTATTGAAGATACACACCCTCTGATAACCTGAAATACCAGTCTTTTTGGAAAACACTCTTCAGCATGCTAACAATATCCAGCTTTTGCAAACTTAGAAAATCTTTACCTTTCTAAGAATATGGGACCTGATCCTACTGTGTTCAGTAGAATTTACTTTAGTAGCATCAGCAGGGCAAATTCAGGAGAACCACTTGATGTACACTTTCATATTGGGACTCTGAAATCAACTCTGAAATCAGTATTCATCTGCATTAAAAATGCTGTTGACATGACTCAATGTGTGGTTTTTAAGTGATGTTTTCAATCTCTCAACAAGCACATTGTTTAAGGAACAGCTCTCCCTAGTATTCCCTTGCACCTTGAGCACTTCTTATATATTTAAGTGTGATTCAGTTTGGAATGGCTTACCTGCAGGTCACAGAACAGACTGAAGGAGTTAAACCAGACATAAATGAGAATGAAATACGTGGCTCCACAGAAGGCTCAATTGGATGAAACAAACCCTATATCCACTTGTGCACTGCATGTCTCCCCCAGATGAACAGAGTTGAGAAAACAGGCTTCATAGACAGAACAAGTGTTGTCCATTGATGTACATAATAAATCATCAGTGTAAAGAAATTTGTCAATAACATGCTGCCCTAAACATCCATATGTCTGCTGCATTAGGCTCATGTTGTTGCAACTAAATGAGATCTCGACTAACACAGAACAAAAATAAGTGTATCTTAAAGTGGCAACAGATAGGTTTGTGAAAAACAGATATTTTATCTCCAGCTCTTTTTCAGAGCAGTTTGGGAAATGCATAGTCATTTATGAGAACAAGGAGCACTAGGTTATGCTCTGCATGCTTATTAAAAATCTAGACAGGCATTGGGAAAATTCTTTTAACAAATTCAGACCACCTATAGGGCTCCCAAATACAGGACCAACATTGCAATGCCTGCAATGCAGCTCACTCAGGAGAGTGTTGGGATTTAGCGCTCAATGCAATTATTTAGAGATGCTGCTTTCAGCTCTACCTCCACATTGTGGGGTGGCCCTGAGCAAGTCACATTTCCTCATTTAATGTGTCCCCCACATTTAATGTGTCTTTTCCATTTATTCCCTGTTCATGCAGGGTGAACAGAGGGTGTGTTTGTACAGTATCTATGTTACATTTAGCGGCACCACAACACAAATAAGAACTATCAAAGACCTTCCAAGAAATATGACAGGAAAGCAATTTCTGAGGAAGTAAAGTAGATTGTATATTCTAGATTGAAGTGATATTAAATATGTAAGAGAAAGCTGAAATTTATTCTGAATTAAGTATGTCTAGCCCTCTTACTGCTTAAGATAATCTATAAAGGTCACTAATCCCTCTAAGTTGTTATAAATATTCCTAATGTATTTAGTGCCTGGTATTTTTTGTTATGATTCAATACAGGAACAGCTAAATCAGAAACAGATAGCATTGTTCAAATCATCTCTTACAAATCCAAAAGATATAAAAATTTAGTGTATTTATTATAAAATTTTTTCACTTTGAGGGAATATGTGTTATCTCATGAATTTTATAGGTAAGGAATTTTATATGTAAGGAACTTTTGGGTAGAAAAGAAAGGGTTGTCTGATTTTTTCCTAGCACAGATTCCTCTCAATTTTTTTCCCAGATGTCAGAAATAGTAGTAAGTAACTTTCAATTCAGAACTGCTGAGTTTCCAAACAGAACAACACATTCTGGAAGGACTTGAAGGAAATTAATTAGTAAGAAGGGAGTAGATTGTGACATATCATGAGAAGGACAAAGAGAAAAGTATAGCTTTTTCAAGTACTGCATGAAAATAGAGTATGAAGAGGAAACACCACATTTTTCAACAAAACTTCAGCAGAACTGAACTTCAGAGATAAAATGGTGTGTGTGAAAGCAAGTTGAGCAGAATTTTTGATTGGCCTACTGCTGCTAATTCACACAAAGTTGATTTTGTGTAATATAATGTGGAAGTAACCAGAGAATACTTAGGAGTCTAAGCCTCAAACTGACTTTCAGAGCTGGCCAATAGTTGTATGGGCATTTAAGACTGTTGTTGACAGGAACTGCAGTGAATCATTGTTCATGGGTGCAATGAGCTCTTCATGAAGCTAACACATTGGTGACCAGCCCCCATCTGAAATGTGAAACACTGTATATTGGAATATAAAGAAAATAAGCTGCCACGAGCAGCTCCTTTGGAAATGTTTGTCTGGACGTTAGCTTTTTTTTCTGTAATTACATATATAAAAATATATATGTGTATGTGTGTGCATTTTATTTGTTTGCATGTGTGCATGTGTGTGTGTAAAGGCAGAGAGAGAAGGGAGGAGGAAGAGAGTAATGGAGAGGAAGATTCTTGTAAAAGCTAATTCAGAACATCTATTTAGAGGGTTCCCTAAATCATACAAGTATTCCACAGAATATCAGCCAAGAGATAGAAAATCACTAGACCAGAACAGTCCATTTTTTTTATTGTTCATGGGTAATTTACCACCTAGGCTTGTTGTGGTTTTTCTTTTTATTATCTACTATTCCTGATTTCCATGCTGTTTATTATTTTCATGTGATTGCATACAATTGAATTTGGAACATAAAGCATTAGAGAGAAGAAAATAAATTGCAATCAGAGAAAGAAAATACAAATGAGCATGTGAAATATCAAAAATGATGAAACTTCTTCCTCATTTTTTTAGACAGAACAAGAAAGGGTAAATTAAACTTAAAAGACAGAAGTAAAGCTGCTCAATGATTCCACTTTCATCCTGTGGTAACAATTAACCAGTGAAAATACTTGATACAAGACTATATTAAAGCAAAAAATTTTGGGATCTAAACTAATGTAGACACTCACATGGAAAATACACAAAATCATTCAAATTCCAAAATGTGTTAGGAAGAAAATTAAATACTTGCTCTGCAGGGAATGAGCCATCATGTCACAAATGAAAATTCAGAAGAAATTCACCTTTTGAAAAGCCCTTCTGTAATGAAGTATAATTTTATTTTACACTTCTTAAGAGGAAATTTAAAGGGATGGGGGAAGATGTTTCTAACCACAAAAAGAACTGTGAGCTTACAGGACAACTGGATTGAAAAACAGGGTGTAAGCTATCTATTTTCTTTCTCTTTAAAGCTCTTGCATTTTATCCTTCTTTCAGACAGCTAGACATATTTGTTCTGGACAGGTTTTTTTGAGAAGGACATTGTGGACTAAAAACATCATACTATATTTTTCATTTTTGAGTTACATGCAATCCATCCCCATCACTTTGAGGTAACTTTGCTTTCCACTAGAATACTCCAGGTTTTAATCACAAGTCTACTTTTATTCTCAGTATGAGGTCAAAATAAATACACCACCAGCGTGAACACTTTTCTGAGAGGACAAGAGGGATTCCTGCTTGTCATAACTAATGAGGGTGATCAAAACCAACCAGGTGCTCCCACTGACCTGAGCTTTGATCATTTACTAGACTTTCCAATATCTGAGCCTGGGAGTGAGTTGCCCTAATGGCCTCTGGTTACATTAGTGGCATATGGCAGGAAAAGGGAGTAAAGATAAGAAGAAGCAAGAAGCAGAGGGGAATGTCTAACTATGCAGCATGTGTAAGACTAAAAACCTCTGGGCAGTTGAAGTAAGCTCATATTCAAGGCTTTTAATACACTGTACATGTTAATGTTATTGAAATATTCAGTAGGTTTTTTGTGGAAGCTGTTCCCAAAGAGCAATTACAAGATCCTTTACTCACCTTTGAGCAATTACTCAAATGAGCAGACTCGGTAGTTTAAAAGGGATTTTGTGTGTGTGTGTATGTGCAAGCGTTCTTCTGAACCGTGTGAAATATCTGACTTCTCAAAAGAACATGTTGATGCTAGAATTTTGCACATTATAAGTATTTCTACTGACGATATTCTTTCACCCATTGCTGGCTATGGTGTTCATGATAGCCAGTACTGTACAATCCTTCAACTGCAGACTATGGTGTTGTCAGATGAAAAATGTTGTCTATCATGCTAACTTTAGTTTCTCATGAGTTCTAAAGATGGATTATATGATAGAGTTGATAGCTAAAGGCATCTGGGGAAGATTTTCTCCCATCAGGTCTGATTCACACTAAGTGAATATTTCTGAATATAGCTTTCTTTTGTCTGTGCTAGCACTTGAAACATTTTACATACAGCAGCAACAAGTTTAAATGTACAGTTATAATTTCTTTAGTGTACTCAGATTCCCCAACTGCTGTGCAGATTTCAGATTTTCTTCAAGAACATAGCAGGTGACATTATTATATGGGCCAGAAGCTGAGATAATTATTTAATTCATATTGTAATAAAAAGCAGTGAAGGAAAAAGAGGCCTGCTATCACCTTTGTAAGACGCTCCTTCACAAAATTCAGAGAGAACCAAGAACATCAGTGTCCTACTTTTCATTTCCAGAAAAGTGGAGTTTTTCCTTAGCACTTTAATAAGGCAGGAATTCAAGCCTATGATTTTATAAAAGAAATTTCAGCCTTCAAAATACCTGCAGTCCTTAGTAAGTGATGGTCTGTGCTATGATATCCCTGTTGTAAGCAAGACAAGAGAAGGCAATCAAAGTTGCCTGATTGTACTGACAACTGGAATTCTATTAATCATTAGATGTTTTTCATTTCTTCTGGCCCCTTTATTACCATCACCATAATTTTTAAAAAATTCCCTCTAACTGGAATATGTCAATGAAGATACTAGCTAAACCAAGCAGACACAGAGTGGTCCAAATAGCTACCCGGGTGTATTAATTTAAAGAAATTATTATTTTACACAAAATTTAGCTGTCAGTTTTTATTCAACATAACCCTGACTGTAGAAAATGTGCTAAGAGGATATGTTAACCTTTTCTACTAATGCACATGCTTGGTGTCTCCATTATCCTACATTGATTCAGCCACCTTTGGACTATTTATTACTACAGATGCTTCAGATGTCTGGCTTTTCCACAGTAACTGTCTTTAAAAGTGGAAAGGAAAGTCCCCAGAGTTTCCTTTCCTCTAAACATTTGTATGTTTACACTTACAAACTTCTAACTGTAGCTGCCATTGTAAATAATTTCTTCTGCCAGGGGAATAAAGGGAAATTTCAATATGGAATTATTGTCAAAACAGAATTCAACTGAGAATTTTGACACCTTCAATGACAACGCCACAGATGAATAAATTTACAAATAGATGAATGATATCCAATGTCACAAATAACAATACAACAAAAGAATATTTTGGTCTTCCTTTGAAGTGCCTTTAGTATGCAAATGATCAGCTTTAGGTTTAAATCTGCAGATAGTTCCCCTGTTGCATATTGTGTGGCCTCTGAAGCCAGAGTGCTGTATCGCAAGTTGGTAATTGCATGGTGTCAGATTGCACTTCATCTAATTCCATGTCACAGTAAATTAGGGGTGTCTGGGTCCTGCAACATGTGTAGCTTTAAAAGCCAAACTATGTGATGTCGTTTTGTGCTGGGTGGTACTGAGGAGTGCCGACCTTGAGATCTAATTTAAGTAACTTTCAATGTATTAACAGTAGCTGATGGAAGTATTTAGTAGTGTCACAAGCAATAGAGGTGATACAATCTCTTCTATGTTTAACAAACTGGAGTTCTGCTACCAACTAAAATGGAAAGTGTTTTGTGGAAAGTGTTTTGTGGAAAGCTGGCAGGCGTAAGGTCTTCCACAAACTTGTACTGTGGTATTATTTATATCCTTCTGTTGGTATGTTTGTCATTTTCAGGCTTATAAATGAAACATAAAAAGCCTGCAGCAGAAGCTCATTGAATTCTACAACTATTCCTGTGTCTATGACTCAATTTATGTCACATTAAAGATAGAAGCATTTGTGATACTTCGTAAAAACATGTATTTTGTATCCAGAGAAACCAGGCCAGACCTGAGCTCTGGCTGTGACAATAATTATTTTTGTTTTACTCTGAACTAGCTTGTTTCAGAAATACCATCATTCAAGGCATAAATTTTACAGTCTTTTATATACAACAAACACTAGCTATTTCTGTATTGTAAATATTTTTACTATGATGGATCATAATCATCAGAGGTCAAAGGTAATAGGCAAAAGAAGCAGTCTGAACTTGGCTTAATGAAAGTTGCTTAAGGTAGTTGGAACAGATATCATATTTTCATGTGACTGTCTATAATGCTTTTTACAATAGGAAAGAGGTCCTTTGCTGCAATGTACTCACAGGAGGAAGTGATTTTGTGCTTCTTGGAACAAAAATATTTTAGATCTGATAGAAAAGTCAATGTTTTCTTCAAACCAAAAACTGTACTTCAGGTTTTAGAAATCAACAGTAAAATAAGTTTGAAGGTTAGCTACAAGAGGAATTTAGCTTTTGTTCTGGCTGTCAAACTTCTCTCTCAATCAAAATGAACACATTTAAAAATCCTGAGCAGTTAAAACAATAGTGCAGATCCAAAATTCCTAATCCTGTGTTTCGCAGCATAAGATTTACACTCAGCAAAAGTAGGGAAGTTCTTAAACTCTGTGAGATTTCACTTACTCTTTGGTAGAAGAAGATCACAAGGCTGAATTTTACTAGAAGAATATTCAAAAACTATTATTAATTCCCTGAAAAATACTGTTGCCCGACTAAGACTTCCTATGTCAAAAAGTGTTGAAACTCATGGTGTCAAAAAATCACCTCTTTTTTGTGGAGCCCTATCCTTCTATTAATGGCAGTTAAATTTTTCAAAAGCCATTACCTGATTTAACAGCTTAAATCACATTTTAGAGGTGACTTTAGCATTTAATAATTCAGCCTTACTTTGAAAGAAACTTAGAAGTTACATGTCATCTGTTTTTGCCCTTTTGAAAATCACATCTTGTACTTAATGCAATCTTTAAGCCCCTTGGAAAAGCTGCTTTAAAATCCCTTTTGAAAATGTCACAGTTGTAAGGATACTTTTAAACTATGGGAGTTTTTAGCTTTCAGTGCCTACCTGGAGTATATTCCCTTGCTCTTTCCCTCCATGTTAAAGCACTATACCTAGGAAATGTTTTTCTTCTGTTCTCTCATGGAAAGGCAATGACATACACCTGTGCCAGGAAAATTAATCAAAACCTTTTTTACCTGTATACAGTAAGCTGTATGTGTGGAAATAAATACATGAGGACAAGCAGAGGGGTGAAATGAATTTTAGATTGTTGGTGCTTTTGACTGGCTTGCTGAAAGCAAAATGAGTTTGTAAAATGCAGAGGATGAATAGAATTACTGGCGTGATAAATTTGCCTAGCTTATCTGTAATGATCTAGCTACATTTGCAGCTATAACATTTTACCCATTTTTACCTCACCTGAAATCACTTATGCTGGAATATGAGGGAGACTATTCCCATTAATAAACTATCAGTGTTATTGCAGTGTGCATGACAACTGCAAAGAGGAGAGTAAAAATTTGAAAATAAATGGGAGACTTCAGCCCTTCAAAGACCTTATCTATATGCATCATGCTCTGAATTCTGAACACCCTTCTTTGCCCTAAGCTATTTGTTGTGTGGCTAAATATGTACACAAAACCTTTAGGATAAGGTCTGTAGCTTTAATTAAAGGACAGGACACAAGTCTGTGTGCTCACAGCCCACAAGGCCAAGCACATCCTGGGCAGGTTGAGATTAGACAATAGGAAAAAAATCTTTGATGAGGCACTAGAACAAGTTGCCCAGGAAGTTGTGGATGCCCCATTTCTGGAAGTGCTCAAGGTCAAGCTGGATGGAGCCATGACAAGCCTGGTCTGACGAATGGCATTCCTGCTCATGGCAGAGGGACTGGAACTAATTGATCTTTAAGGTCCCTTCCAACTCAAACCATTCTGATTCTCCTACTTGATACTTTGGTGGTCCTAGGGAGACCAATAAGACCTTGCAGAGCACAAGAATCCTTATGTGAATTATGCATTTTTTGGTCTGGATGTACATCCTCAGTAGTTCTTTACCCAAATTTAAAATTGTGGTGCTGCTGCACTTTTGTGTTTTTTGCTGTTGCTATTAATAGAAGGTACTAGAATGAAGTTTAAATAGCTGAAAAGCATAAGCAGTGATCACATTTGAAAACACAGTAGGATATAGCACATAAGCACTGGAATACTACAAATGCAGTATTTAATGCTGATAGACTGCTGTTGTGACTGGAACCAAGCTTTTAGACAAGTAAAGAGGCATTTCTTGGTATTATAGGGTCACACCTTACTGTCAAGCTTTAAGTAGCACTCTGCATTGATCTCAGTGGGTAGTTGTGTTTAAAAATTGATGGCATGACCTGGCTCTTAATATGGAATGTCACCTGAAAGGAACATACAGATTTTGCTGCTCTATGCACAGTAAGAAAAAGAAGGAGGAAACACAACAGGCCTCATGCTATCTTGACATATACAGACAGCACAAAATTTTAAGCTACATTTTATAGCATGAGCCTAATAACCAATAATACCTTAAAATAATAATACCTTATAATAATATCTTATTTCCACTGACTTCAAGGGAGCTTTGGATTTATGTCTTTGTTAATGCAATCAGAATCTAACTACACTTGGAGTTAAATGCAGAAATATTTTCATGAAAAAAAAATTGAAGCAACTCTAAATGTTTTGTTATTGAAAAGACTTTTTGGATTTGCAATCAGAACTTGAAAAGGTACATTTATAATTCCAACTATTCTCCAAAATTTGAATCCTATGGGTATTTTATATCCCTTGAGCTGCAAGTTTGCTGCATTTTCCCAATCTGAACCTCAAAAAACCCTTTTCTACTATTCTTAAAACTTACAACAAACTGTAAAGCATTTGTTTATGGTTTGACCAGGGAATAAATTCTGAAAGCTTTGTCTATCCTGATTCAAAATTCCCATATGTTATTTGTCTTGCTCATATATTCATGTTTTGTATAAGCTCTCATTTTTCTTTGACAGCCAATGATCTTTTATTTTATGAAAGAGACTTAAATTCAGCCTCTCAGCCATGTTGTAATTATTTTGATTTTCCTGATTTGCTTCTCCTCATACAAACATCTGCTCATAAATTTGTACCACATAGCAAGGCTATATATTCAGTGTGAGTAAAATCCTCTCATCCTTGTTCTATATTTTTTTTGGTTTTGTGTTTTCTTATGTCTTACCAAAGGGTGTGATCTGGATCAAATTACAATATGAATATGGCATAGCAGAGGGATGTATGCAACAAAGATTTTAAATAAGTCACTGAGCTCACTGTAACTTCCTCAATGTCAAAAAATGTGCCATTGTAAATCCCCTGGGACTGCCTGAACAATACTTGCATATTCCAGGCCTTATGTCAGGCTGATACCCATCTGTCTATTTGCTAGGCTCTGTCTCTTCTGTCCTTTCTGGTATCACTCCCTCGGTTGTGGAGGAATGGGAGAGGAGGGGCTCTGAACAGCAAAATTACCTTCATTTTGTTCAAAGATGAGATCTGGATATCTTCCTGCAAGGTACTCGAATTGCATTTGCATATTGTTGTAGGATGTTTGTGTGCTAATCCTAAAAGAAACAAGTCAGCACCCAAAACTTTAAATAACCTTGAGTATCACTATTGTATTTGGATAATTTAGACCAGGGTCCTAACTCCAACTTGCAAATAAACAGTTTTGATTAATCTTAGTAGAAGGGCTGAGGTTTTCTCATATGCACAGCACAAATATGCAGAAGTCAGAAGAGGTGATATTAAACTCTTCTGGTTCTGTGCCACCCAAAATTTGAAGAAGCATACAGATTAATTTTGAGCCGCCACAAGAATGGCCTATGAACCACAGTACAACACATATTCTCTAAAGTCAGATGTGGCATTACTCTTATATGTCCTTCCTTTAGCACTGTATCTGAGTCAGATTTTTGGGAAATTCTCTGTGGGATGCTTATGACTAAAATATCCTCTTGCAGACTCAAGACTGAGATCTGCAGGTGAGTCATTGTGCAAAGCAGCATCTTATGAATATTTTGTCATTGTGCTATGGGCAGAGGTGTGGAAATCTAATGTTTGTCATTACCATTACATTGTTAAATACTTCTGTTAACAGAAGATAGATACGCTTTGGCTTTTTGCTTGCAGTAAGAGAGCAAAGCATTTGTTTTTCCCTATCATATAAAACTGACATGATCTTAAAATGTTATATCTACCACAAGAACCCTCTCAGATATTTCCACCTCTTTTGTTTTTTACATTAACAATTTTGAAATTTTGCTGAATGTTTAGCCAGTCATGGGTTGGTTTGTTTGGAAATACAGACTTTGAGTGGTTGGGAAATATGCAAAACCTGCTTAGTGCCTGGTTGCATCTTCTTGCCACTGCATGAAGCAAGCAGAACATGCCCTCGTACCTGCAAGAACAAACAAGGATTTAATTCCTAGGAAACATGCTTTGATGGTTTCCTGTAGGATGTTACTATCTCTGCATGTCCTCTTTCTTTTAAACTAGCAGTCTAAAATGTCACTAGGGGAGAACTAATAGGCAGCCTTACACTGAACATGATTATACAAAACTGCTTTCCTTGGGAAGGCAGGAGGGGTAGGAATTAGCACTGTTCTGATGTTATTTGGTGGATGCACTTTTCGCCTGATATCAGCTAGGTATCTGAGTACATGCAAAATATAACAAGTCTCCTCTGAAGTTTTCTGAAGTAAATGTATCATCTGGCATCATTCAATTTTTATTTGTGGTGGAGAGGGACGGGGTGGTGATATGAATATAACTGCTTGATTTTATAGCTGAAGTATGCAAAAGAAAATATCTACTCCTGTTTGGCAAATTATTTGCTTAATATATACATCACAGTCTTCTAAATTGCCTCTAAATCACTATGTGACTGCCTAAAGACTTATGTACCTAAGAAACTGATGACCTATTCAGTTATGTAGCTGTCCACAGCTTTTCTTATGACCCTAAATTATCAGATACTTGGTACAAGCAAAATCACAGAATTTGGAAACATGACTTGTGCAATGCAATACCTGTTTATTAGACTGTCCTTGGATTAAAAAAAAAAAAAAGTAAGGGACTTCTCTAGTCTTCTCCCTGAATGCCTGCTTAGATATTTGTTCTCTGGCTTCATGTCTCTTTTATTCTTGAGTTCAGAATGGTTTATTTTCTGTAGAAAAGAAGGTAATAATATTTTCAGTGTAAACACAGCCACTACCTGTCTTCTCTGATTTTTTTAAAGCATTAGAAAAGTGTGTGATCTTATTTTAGCTATCTTATTTGCACAACAAAGACAAACCTGCCTTGGCTAATATGCTTACCACCTTTTAGGAGAGTGCAAAAACTGTAAACTGAGGCAAAAAATGTTTAAGAATCTAAATTTCTTACTTTGTGGGCAGCCTGTCTTTCTGTGTCTTTCAAGAATGATCACTGTGCAATTAAATACAATGTTCAGGAAAGAAACAACAACTACAACAACAAAATCCTCTGAAAATTCTGAAAATTAAATGACCAGTGATACCTTAATATACAGTCTACAATCATACAGAAAACTTCTAGATAGAAATGAAAGTAATATTTAGTCTTGTACTATGTTTTTTTAGTTCTTGTCTTGGAATATACACATTGTTGATTTTATAACTATTTGTTGTAAAAATTGACACCTAGATACTCAAGCTGAATGGTCCAGTTGGGGTTGGATACTTGCTGTGGTGGCACTTAAACCATGTGAGCAATCCTTTACTTTATTTGCGAGATCAATGCACAAAGATATTTTATTGGTAATTGTTAACATCCTTTCCTTAAATATATGACACTATAATTCATCACAGAACCTGGACAAGTTAGGGAATAATAAAAATGACATTTTACAAATGTACTGCACACACCCCAGGCATCAAGAAACAACAACCTTCCTATGTTTGTTTCCTCTTCAATAGTGATGGCTGCTCCTGAACAATACCTACTTTTCTCAGCTAGACATATTGTCCTCATGCTACAAAATGAGAGATTGATGAGTTAAAAGCTCATATACAATATCACATGCAAGTTCAACCACTTTAGCTAACAAAGAGCCACCTGTAGGGTCTCAAGAAGAAGCCTCTTTGGAGTGAAGATGGAATAAGTCCCACATCTAATGAATGGCTGCCTGTCTCATTGCCATATGTACAACAATGCCTCCTGTACTCTATAGCTGGTCTTCAGGCTACTGCAGAGCTAAAATATTCATATTGTGTGTCATTATTTCCTTAATATTAAAAATTCCTGCACTTACCTTTCTCTGCTTTTACTTCAAAATGTTGTATTGTGCATTTTAAAAATTCTTCAGTGTTGCATATCTGAAAAAAATTATCTCAATGTAATGTTTAAAATTTCAATCAAGATTTAAAAAATTAAACCCAAAGGAATAGCATGAACAGAAATAGAATTCTGGTTTTGCACTGATGAAAACTGCTGTTATATAATTTCCATTTTCCTCTGCTAAGATACCATAATTTACATTTGTGTTTGCCTCTTTTTTTCTTTTCCTATAGATTTTATTTTTTTTTTTTTTAGGGAAGAAACAACATTCCTTTTCTTTATGGGTGTTCTGGGACTATCTGGTGTCAATATATTGTATATTTAAAAGAAAATTGCTCATCTCTCACACAAGGAAATGTTTTCTGCATGTGGCCTTATGGTAACTAATACAAGAAAGGTATTTTAAGCCGTCTCACAGATCTCAATGTTTTCACTACCATATATCATCCAGATATGTATTGTTTATGAATATTGTGTTATTTTGTACTCTAATTCATGTAATTATATCATAAAATACTACTGTTTTTTCTTTTTTATAATCTTGTCAAAATAGTGTAAAATAGTTGTATACTCTATTTGCCACTTCCTAATGCATTTATACTTGTAATTCATATCGATGTTTTAAGAATAAAATGTCAGCATTCACACATGTGGCATATAACCACAGGATGCTGTTTCCTGAATGACAGTCAAAAGCTAGAAAATCCACAATGTATTCTTGTGTTTTTCCTTTTCAAGTGCAGACAACTAGACACATACCTCCAGCACTGTGCCAGTTTTAGTCTCTGCTTCTTTGAACAAGTAAAAAGATTGTTTAAGAGGTGATAAACAGTTTGTTTTCCATGGTGAAATTATTGAGGAAAATGTAGAATAAGAAACCACTGTGACATACAGCGTGTAAAACTCTCAGTATCCTATTGAGCCTTGTCTATGAAAGATGTATGGCTATATTTTAATCTAAGATTTTCACTCAGGGCTTTCATTTTCTCTAGTATTATGTATATCCATAATTTTTGGAAACAGAATTTCTGTTTCATTATCTTCAATATTTTCTGTATGTACTATATGTTTCAGCCCACCTTGGTACAGATTCATTACAACAGCATTAGTTGAGTTCACCACACCAAATTGAAACAGAAGCAGTTCTGTAAACTGTGTGAGATTTTTCCATTTTAATGTGTATTTGAAAGTCTTAAAGTAATATCATATATGTGTTTTATTATAACTATTCACAAAGATTTTTAATTCAGTGTATTGCTTTTGAAGAGCACCATGACTTCCTTCTTTCTACTGGTGTTATCCTAATATACAAAAAGCATGAATGTTGAGGCAAGGAGAATTAGGAAATAAATTTTGCGGACAAAACAAGGTAATGTACATTCTCAGTGAATCTACAACTAAGCAAGGTAGAGATAATTGATATTGTAGTTTATGCAAGAGACAGCATGCAGTGTCACCTTTCGTTCACTTGCTAATGTCAGAGTTTTAATAAAAATTCAATACTTCAAAAAGTTGTTCACAAAACATCTTCAAATTCTAAGTGGTAGCACTGCTATTACTGAGCTGCAATTTGTAAGAAAACAAAAATGCTGACTTAACAATGTTTCTCCAAGTATACATTTCACATGCTGCTTTTTCATACGGTATTGAAATGAAGCTGACATACCACCACAGATCATTCCAAATCAAGGAAGGTGTTCCTGAAGATATATAAAAAGACATTTTAAATTTCAGTTTTTAAGTACCTTTCTCCATGTAAGCTGCAAATGAACTGAAAAAAAACCCATCTGAATTTATATTTTAAATTAATGTAATCTGTTAGTTATGTACTTAGACAATCACTAAAACAATTTTTAAAAATTTCCTTTCATTTTTTTAGTCACTGTGATTTAGTGTCTTGACACACAAAAACCCCTTAACAGAGCACAGAAATATATTATCATTTCACCTTTCTTTGGAAAAGATAAAGTTATTTGTAATTTGCCTTTACTGTATGTTCAATTGGAATTTCAAATTTTTTTACCATTTTCAGGACAATACATAATTTTCCAGATGACAAAATAACCATTATATTTGCAGTTACTTAAAATATTGATAGCTTGCAAAGCACATTTTGGTAAGATACTTTATAGGGAATGCTACACATTTAAATTTCTACTTGTGTTTCTAATATACTTCTTACAAATATTTGATATTTGAGTTTAATTATATTGTAAAAGAAAATCCTATATTTCAACATCGTGCAATTTACTTTTATTTAACAAGCACATACATGTAAAATATCTTCTTCAGAATACTGTAAATCTGTATTACATCAGTCTTTTGCACATTTGTACCATTTTCATCACTTAAAAGAGAAAAAGGAAGCCTTTAATTTTTTAGAGAGAGAAATAAACATATTTTTTATTTCTAATTAGCAAACTTTTTAGATGGCCAAAGTGAAACATTCAGACTGAAGTTGCTCATGGCAGACAGAGTATTTCCTTAGGGTTGTTTCTCTTTTTATGCTTTGGGCAGATAATAAAGAGGGCTAATGTCATAATGCTTTCTTTTTGGTGAACATAATGAAAGAGGATAAGGTGTCAGGGGCTCTTTCTGGTTTGTGGGGTTACAATATTATTCTGGTTTCATCTGGGGTACACTTAATTTTCTTCACAGTGACTTGCATGGGGTTATGTTTTGGATTTCTGCTGAACAAAGGGATGATAATGTGGAGATGTTTTTGTTATTGCTGAGCAGGACTTGCACAAAACCAAAGCTTTTCCTGAATTTTGTGCTGCCAGGCTGGTGGGGAAGCTGGGGGAGCTTGGGAGGAGACACAGCCCAGACAGTGACCCCAAGTGACCAAAGGGACATTCCAGACCATGGAACACCATGCTCGGTATATATGGCAGGGGAAGAAGGAGGAAGGGGAGGACGTTTGCAGTGATGGTGTCTTCCTGAGTCACTGCTGGGTGTGATGGGGCCCTGCTCTCCTGGGGATGGCTGAACACCCGCCTGCCCATGGGAAGCAGTGAATTCATTCCTCGCTTTGCTTTGTTTTGTTTGTGTGAGCAGCTTTTGCTTTCCCTATTAAACTGTCTTTGTCTCAGCTGATGAGTTCTCTACCTTTTACCTTTCTGATTCTCTCTTATCTCACTGGTGGGGGTGTGAGGGAGCAGTTGTGTGGGGCTTGGCTGCTGGCTGGGGTTAAACCACAACACAGTTAAAGTTATACCACTATACTGGTGCCAGGGAAGATGCTGACTAATGAGGTCCTTGAGTACAGGGTCCTGGTATGGAGAAGAAAACAGGCACAAGGGTAAATAGTATTTAAAATATAGTGCTTTCAATGCTGTGAACTCTTTTGAATTGTTGACAACATGGTGATGGTTATGGGGTAAGAGAAAACTGTGGTGCTGCATTGCAAAAAAAAATATTAAATATACTCCTACTTATATGCTGCAGAGTATACATGCAGTAAGAGAGAGCTGTGTAAAATTTAGCTGATATTTAAGATCAAAAGCCAAATTACTTAGCCTTTGTATCTCCCAAAATATTGAATATAAACAGTTACTTCAGGAAGGAAGAGACAGATATATAAAGCCATGGCTGGTCTCACTAGCACTTTCTGCAACTGCCAAAACATCTGTAACAATTTGAAGTGGTCTTGAAGAAGGCTATAAATGTCCATTTTATTTTCTAGCATAAAAGCTTTCTGACATCAATGAATATGTCACTTGCCAACAAGTCGGCTATTATTTTTTAATTCTTCATTTGACCCACATTTCTGCTGTACTCTGACTATGGAAAATATATAACAGTATTTTTTTTTCTTTTTTCCCTGAGGGAAGATAGTATTCCAAATATGAACACTTTAAGGGACATATTTGTGTAACTAAATGCAAAAGTACAAATTTGAGCCCTTAGAAGGCATTTTCAAAGCTATTTTGCACTGGTCTGCTCTGGTTTTTATTTATGTCAGTGGAAGTTCTGAAATCAGCATGAGCAGAAAGAATCCATTCCTAAAAGCTTTTCAAAAGCTACTCTGTAGGTATTTTCCTATGTAAGATGAAAAACACAACAAAGCAGAATCAGGTTTCAACTAAGATCTCTTTCTATCAGGCTTGCAATGCAGAAGGCCTTTAAACAGGTATCAGTATAATTTACAAGGTTTTTTAATTCCACTCTCCTTCTGTATCATTATGTAGATTGCACAGTAAAAAGAGAAGCTTAACATAAATGAAACTGTGATGCATGGGAACTCCATGCTTTTAGATCACAACAATCTGAAATTGGTACTCTGAAAAATTCAGTTTAGAAGAGTCTGAAAGTATATGTTTAAATATAAAGCTATGCTTATCTCCTGGAGTCACAGAGACAGGACAGTTTAGGCATCCATTTCAGAGCAAGACTAAGAAGCATGCATCTTGCTGTGCTATGGACTTCTTCCTCTAAATGTACCCAGACGAACAGATAAATTCCAATAATTGAGTTTGATTCAGCAGGAAAACCAGATGGGAGATCCCTAGTCAAGTGGTTATTTTCTATGATGACAGCTATAGATAACAACAAACGTGAACTGATCATCTAGACTTGATTACAGCTCATTACTCCAGCACTTTAATTGGCTCTTATGTCAGCTGTATCTGCTGAAAGGTCAGCTGGATCCCAGTGAATGCCAAGTGACCATTCTATGGAAAGGTAAGTTTCTTTTCAACTGAGGTGTCTCTGGCTAGATGGTTAGTTTGACACCTGAGTTTACATGGCAAGATTTTGGCAGCAGAAGGCTGCAGGGTTATCTTCTCAGAGAAGAGACCAGGAGCTGCCCCCACACTGAACAGATTCAGTTACAGATGGCTCCAAAAGAGATGCTCAAGGCTGAACTGGTCAGTGACACCAGAGGTGTCTCTGTGATAACTTATTTAAGAAAGGGTAAAAAATGCTGCACAGCAGCTCTGAGGAACAACTGAGGACCCCAAGGTCAGGTAAGAAGGAGTGGGAATAGAGATCTCCTGCAGCCCATGGGGCAGACCGTGGCAAAGCAGGTTATTCCCTGTACAGTCCACAGAGGACCATAGTAGAACAGATATCCACACCTCATCCCATGGAGGACTCCATGCTGGAAAAGATGACTGTAACCTGAAGAAAGCTGCAATCCTTGGAGAATCCATGGTGGAACAGAGTTTCTGGCAGGAACTACAGCCCATGGAGAACCCCTGCTGAAGCAATCCATTCCTGAAGGACTGCACTCTATCCATGCTGGAGCAGTTCAAGGAACTGCAGCCTGTGGGAAGGAACCATGTTGGAGCAGTGAGAAAGCAACAAAGATTAATATGAACTGAGCACAGTATCCATTCTGTCTCCCCCTGCATCACTTGGAGTGAAGGAGGTAGAAGGGTCAAAATTGAAGCTGAACCTGGAAAAAGGGGGTGTATATTTAGTTTTTTATTTTCTCACTATCTTAATTTGTTAGTAATAGACAATGAATTAAGCTGATCTTCCTCAAGACTGTTTTGCTTATGATGGCAACTGCTGAGTGGTCTGTCCATCCTCATCTCAACCCACAAAATTTTTCATCTTATTTTATCCCCATCTTATGCTGATGATGGAGTGTGAGAGAGGAGCTTGGTGGGCACCTGTGACTCAGGCAAGATTAACCCATCACACCACAATATTTCTACTACAAGTAGAAACAGTCCACAGATGAAGCTGTATTAATGAATCCTCAGGGAATAATTGACCAGGCTCCTTGTGTGGCCCTTTTCAGTTAGGCCAAAGAACAGATGCATTTTCTGAGTCCTTTGATGCACTGAATCTTGTTATTATCTTTACAAATGCTCATTGCATCAAGAACACAACAGGGATCTGATTATTTTCCCCAGGAACAATCAAGGGATTAGTGGAATATAGACGGAGATTGAATCTGCATGGAAAATTGTCCATGCTGTGTTCTATTAGAAGGTGCTGCTGTGCAAAATTTGTCGCTAATCATGTGGCAAAATTACAAGAGACTGCAGAAAGAAGAAACTAGTAAACAGAATAATAAAAGTAATTTTAATTATTAAACTATCGTGTTATAAATTATCTCTCATTCATCACTGCCACAAATAAGTATAAAAAATGGAAAAAATCCATATGCTCCATGCACGCTAATTTAATTTTGCATAATAAATTAGTGTAATGCAGAATGCTTAAAAATATGAATAATCACCAAATTACTATCCAGTTTCAACAGGCAGTGTCTAAATTTTAATACAGACAGCTATTACAGTTAACCTATGCTTTATGTTGACTGAAGCACAATAAAACGTTGAATGGGTATTATAGACACAGTTCCAGTTATCAGCCACTAATGATGCTAAGTGATGAATTGCTACATCTTTAATAGAACAATAAGAATCCAGGGTTTTCATTATCTTTCTGAGAATATTTTGCATGCCCACTATTGTTCTTCCAATTAGTCAGTAACAAAGAGGATCTGTTTGAAAAGATACAGCAGATGATGAGTCATAGGTGACAGGTAATTCTCCCCGTGCTGCCTGGGAAGAAATGACTTCTTGATGTTAGTTATGGTTGTTTTCCATAATTTTTTTTCAAGGCAGTAAGGTGATGCTGTCTCTTTGCCACAAAAGTGTTTTCACTAAATAAATGTCGATGATGTAAGCACAATGAAACACTTGCTCCTAAAGCTTCTAGGTCCCTATTGATCTAGACTTGGAACTTTCTACTACTATTAGTGAATACCCTTCTGAGTTAAACCTCATTATTCACATTCCTCCAAAGTGGTAAAACTCATGTCAATAATCATCTGTTTAATTACTTCTTTAGATGCTTTATTCTCCATAAACAAACAACAGGGAATAAACTAGTTCATCATATAGTAAATTATTTTAGAACTATCATTATCCTGCTCACAAATGCACAGGGTTACAAAGACTATTCACAGGGGCTGAAAGTAGAAAAATAAAACAATTTGGTATTGCAAAAATGGTAGATTAAATTGAATGATCCAGAGATCTCTTCCAATACTTGTACTCATGGCATACTATTCACAGGATGTTCTATCATAGGGCAGTATTTCACCCCAAAAAAGTTCAGATGGATCTCCAGGGAGAATTTGAACAATATGCAGAACAAAGCCTTCAGCAAATTATTACCTTTTTTTTTCTCTTTTTGCTTTTTTTCCAAATGGTTCTCATGCTAGACATATTTTTTGCTTCTTGTTAACCAGAGGTTTTTGATCTTACTGAGACAAAACATATGAGTTCATTGCAATGCTGTCACTAAGCTCTTGTCAATATTCAGACTGAAATCTAACAAGTCATTCCCAGGATACAGAGCACCAGTTAAATATTCTGTTGACTGCAGTGCACAATTTTTTGGAATGTAAAATGAATCAAACAAAAGGGATAAGCTGTGCCGTCTCAGTTCCCAAGACAGTCTTTGCACTACTTTCAGTGGTTTATGACTGTTACAGACCCCTTTTTCAGCTGGTTCTTATCTTCCCTATTGACTTCAGTGTCCACTCTAAACTCCATTGTTTAAGAGTTCACCTAGAAACTTCTTATTTTTCTCAAATTAAATCAGAATAAGGAAGGTTTCTCTATGTAATAAAGGTGAGAGACACCTGTAAAATATTTCAGAAGGACTAAATGACTTGTCAATGGCAGATGGTATTCAGTGTAAATGTAAAGTTACAAGTGTGGGGAGGAAGAGAACAATTTTCTTTTATAAAATAATGAACACTATGCTGACAAACACAAAGTGTTTGGAGTCATGACAAATACCGTATGAAAGTAGCTCAGGTCTTGGTAACATTCAAAATTCAAATCAAATGTTGTAACATTATTAGTAAAGGAATAGAGAACTAACCAGAAAAGACCACTAAGCAGCTGTATAAATTCATGATCAGCAAAGTTAACCAAAGGTCTTTAATGACAGTTTGGTGATGGTGAAGAATAAAATAGGCTGGACTTTTCACCTTGAAAGAGGTCACTAGGAATTCTATAGAAATCATCAGTGGCATGAACAAGCATGACAGGGAAAGACTTCTTTCTGCCTCTTTCAGTAAAAGAGCAAGTGACCATCAAATTACATCACTGAAAGCCAAGTCCAAACCCTATAGTTATAATTAATTTCAACTGGAAATTGTGTAAACCACTAGAAATACTTTTAAGATCTGTTATGTCTATATTTGAACCATAAAACACATAGGAAATTCTCTAAATGAAAAATTTTCAGAAGCTGAGAGGATATTACTATTATATATACTTGTTTTATTCTTTATTTCTCTAGATGAACAGGACTAGTTGGCTTGTGACTTTTTCTGTAATATTTGTTTTCTAAGACAGGTCCTTTTAGAGTTCTTTAAAGATTTCTTCTGACTTTGATGTGTCAATATTATTACCTGGATCTTTTTACTTCAATCACCTTGGAAAGAAGGGTGTGGTATTGGTACCCACCTTCAAAACAGATATTGGAATTCCCCTGGTGTCCATAGCCCTGTCCTTTGTGGCATTTTCAGAGTGGCCAGCTCTTTATTTTCCTCTTTGTTTTTGTCCCTCTCCTCATATTTTTAAATGAAGGAACCTGAGGCAAAGCTTTGATTTTCCTGAATCCTTCTTTATCTTCCTATGAGTTTTCCCTATGGGAGTCAAGCACATAGCACTTACCTTATTATTTCATTTGAAATAACCTGAACTGGATTTATGTACACCTTGAAATGTACTCTACTTGCTCCCTCAACACTGCTGGATAGACATAATGTAGCAGTGTGCTACAGGGAGGCAAATGACTTAGGCTGTGAATAAAACAAATTGTATTAACCCAGGGGCATAGCAAAGAGCGTTGTTTTAATTACTACAGAAAGGAGTGTACAGGAATGATTTACAGTAGGGCAGTCTTACAAACGGTGAGGCCGAGAACACAAGGTGGTGCTATTTACACTGAACAGAGCGGAGGTACAGCTCCCAGTCTCTCCTGCTGGCATCAGCCATTCCCCCCATCAGCTTCCTATGGCTTTGGATAGGTTGGAAGTGCCAGTGAGCCCCATTGTCCTCCAGATGTGCAGCTACTAGCTATTAGGGGACATTTCCTTGGCAACAGCCAGGTAACCAAGGAGTTGAGCTTGACTGGAAGGGCATGTTAATTTGTCCTTGTCATCTCCGGAAGGCAGGACAGCAGCACTACATGTTTTGCTGCACCAAGTACCGCAGGGAAATTTGGTATATGAGAAATGACACACTTGGCTGTTTCTGGATAGAAGGAAGTTAGAAGCTAAAGCAGCAAGTACTGACTCTCTGCTATTCCCCAGATTAAAGAACTGCCTTAGAAGGATTGAGGATACCAGGTGGTGTGGTAGACAGCTGATATTTTGCTTTTTTACCAGCTTGCCCTGTGAAGTCAGGTTGTGCTTTCAGCTGTAATTAAGCAAGGTCATTATCAAGCATAAAATAATAGCTTTTATTCAGCTGGGTAAATCACTTTGAAATTCTCCATGGATGGTAGATCTCCCACTGCAACTACTTTGTTGAAAAACTGAGGAAATAATTGTCCAAAGAAAAAGTGAAATATTATTGTGAGTGTTGCTTGGAGGGAAATGTGATATTGCTATAAGTTGATTGTTTTACTGAAAATAAGCATGAGACAATATCTGTGGTATAAATACAAAATAAATCAAAGATTTATTTTTTTGAGTGTAGTTTGATTTTATAGATTGCTTTTTTTCCAAATAGTCTTTATGTCCTCAGCTGCTTGTTTCTAGATCTTTGCTTGACAAGATAGTTCTGTTGCAGCCAACAGTTTGTTACCTATCTGTAATATTTTCATTATGAGAGAGAGAAGTGCTGGAAGTTTTATTTGGTTTTCATGGCCAGATTTTTTTAGCTGTGGGTGGGACGGTCATGGTGGTCTGTTGTGGGGGGGCTGTAGGAGTGGCTTCTATGAGAAGTTGCTAGAAGTTTTCCTCATGTCCAACTAAGGCAGCACCAGCTTGTCCAAAATGGATCTGTCGCTGGCCAAGGTCAAACCCATGCCCATCAGGGATGTTGGTAGCACACCTGGGATAACAGATTTGAGAAGGAGGGTAAAATACTTCTGCAACTGCAGCGCAAGAGAGAAATGAGAACGTGGGAGAAACAGCTCTGCAGACATCAAGGTCAGTCTAAAAGGAGGGATGGGGCTGCTCCAGGCACTGGAGCCCCTGGTCTGCAGCCCCTGATGCAGACCACGGTGAGGGAAGTGGGGCCCTGCAGCCCATGGAGGACCATGGGCATGCAGAGGTCCACCCCATGCTGGAGCAGCTGGATGTTCCTGAAGGGAAGCCCAAGGGAAGCCCATGCTGGAGCGGGCTCCTGGCAGGATCTGTGACCCACGAAGAGAGGAGTCCATGATGAAGCAATCTTTCTAGCAGGACTTGTGACCCCATAGGGGACCCACACTGGAGTGGCCTCTTCCTGAAAAGTCACACTCCATGGAAAGGACCTACCCTGAAGAAGGTCATGAATAACTACAGCTTTTTTGCAAGGTCTAAAAAAGTTATTCATGGAGGACTGTCACTTGTGGAGGGACCTCACTCAGAAGCAGGGGGGAGTGGTGTTACAAGTCCTCCTGCTGAGGAGAACGGACAGTGGATGACTGCAACTCTCAATTCTCTCTGCTACTGCAGGGAAGGAGGTAGAGAATTCAGGAGTGAATTTAAGCCTGGGAAGGAGGGAAGGGTGATAGCAGTATCTTTGAGATTTCAGTTTATTTCTCATTGTCTTACTCTGATTTGTTAATAAATTAAACTGATTTTCCCAAGCTGAGTCTGGTTTTAATGTGATGACAACTGTTGAGTGATCTCTCCCTGTCCTTATTTTAGCCCATGAACCTTTAGTTACATTTTCTCTTCCTTGTCCATCTGAGGAGGGGAGTCACCCTCCTCAGGGATGGCTGCTTGGGTGGTCACCCAAAGAAGTTTAGGATTTCCCTTCAGAATGGATTGGTTATTTCAAATAATGTCCCAGAAAATAGCTTCCTGCTTATTGATTATAGACAGCACTAGGAAACTAAAATTATTTCAGGAAAACCCTGAAAATAGGAAGTCCCATTTACTTCAGCATGCATGTATAAAATTTTCCTCCTTTCAAAGAAGAAGAAAAAAGAGCACAGAATTCTTTTATAGATTTTTTTTAAAGGGGGTGTTCTGACAGAGCTGCTGCAAGTAATCCCTGCTTGCTATTTATTTTCAAGATGCTAACAGATTAAATTAACTGGTTATGAGAATCATGGTCTTCTTGTGAATTAAGACTTCTAATTAAACTCTGAAAAATTAATGTTTCTGGAGTGTAATGAAAAAATCAATATACAAATTATTTTGAAGAATAACTTCATATTTATTGTAATTTTTCATCTAATTTGAATAGCCTACTGTTTTAATTGGTCACCTCTTTCAGGAATTTAATGTTATATGTAAGAAGGATGTAAGAAAGTCAGAGTTAAGGACTGTTGTATGTATCTTTCATTAACAATTAAAGTGGCATTTCAAGAAAAATCTACATCTTTAATCAAGGTGGTGGTCTCTTCATGAGTGTGATTATGATAGTTTGCAATGATTAACTACTGACAGAATATGTTGAAGGAATTTAGTTATATTTAAACAACTTGTTTCCAATATTCAGGAATTATGAAATGGAACAGAGGGGAATAATTTGTCCCCATGGGGTTATGACCAACACTGGTGGAAGACTAAGGCAAGGCCTATCAAAGAACCATATACAGTGACATAATTTAATCCCAAACTGTTTAGGAGATTCTGTATTTCATATTGAAAAATACATTATCATGTCTCACCTATAAAAAAAATTTACATTTGTTTTTTTTTTGTTCATTTGCTTCAGGTGAGAGTTGTCTAAGAGAGAAGTGCCTTTTGTTCACTGTAACTGGAAAGTCTCACATCAAAGATCTTGTAATAAAACAAATTTTTATCTCATGTACTCTGCTTATTTGGAAATAACTGCAAGAAATAAATGGAAAGATTTATTGCTGTTACACACTATTTGTATCATCCATACAAATACAGTTCATAAATAGAATCAAAGTATTGTATAATATTTTCCAGATGTTTTATATGTGTTATGTAATGTAATCTCACATCTAAAGGATGTAACATGGTGTCCTCCGTGGTTTGGCTGAGCAAAATTTTGTCACTTTCTGGTGTACATAAAATGTGGTTGAATGAGTTTATCTCTTTGTGTGGACCTATCTTGAAAGGTGAATTAAATTTTAACTCTGCATAATGGATCACATCTTGTAGAATGTGTACTACTTAGTGCCATAGACTACTGTTGCTGCTATGCAAAACATGAATTATCCTTTTCCTCCTAATTTATTTTTTTTTGCTTATGTAAGTCCTGCTGCTAGCCAACCCAAACAATAGCTATATGAATCTTAATTAGTGTTTTCTTAATTATATAAATTATAGGAGATGTCCTTAAAGGTTTTCTCAAATCCCAAAGAACAATGAAAATTGCAATCTAGTGTGGAAGTTTTAATACTTGTTTGAATTCTCCCATTTAGCACCTTAAGGAGCTTTATTCTAATGAATAGAGGCACAGATTTATTTTCTTGACTCCAAGAGGGTGCAAGAGATACATTCAGGATACATTGAGAATGCAAACATCTCCTAGCAATTGAACATCCTAATGGAGGCTGAGAGAGAGAAAAGAATTTTTGCTCTTCTGTAAGATGATCACAGACACACTGCTATGAGATGTATTATTATATATAACTAAAAAGAAATAATTCAATCTCTTACCTCAGATCAACCGATACAGTCCTACAAAATAAAACAGTTACACAGATTTGCATTTTTTCAACTTGTTGCACTCACATGAGCTGTGCTGTGTGCATGGAAGAATTATAATCCATGAGATAAAATTTCCCTTCCAGCAAAGAGAAGATAGTATGGACAATGATGGAAAACTCTACTTCTGCATAATTCCAAGATCTGTGAAATAGATTCTTATCTATCTGTGTTCCTGTCTCAGGGCACTACTGTGGAGGGAGGTGATTTCTACTTCCTTCTATTTCTACTTCTATTTTGTGCAGTTCCAAATGCTAGCAATCTGGACTCTTTCATTTATTTCAGCAGATCTTGGACATGTCCTTTAAACTCCTTTTATATAAATCAGGATTCTTTTTTTTCTGCCTTGAATGTAACATTTTATTTATCCAATATTAAATAATTGACTTTGAACTGTCATTATTATGTAGAAGCAAGAGTTTACACTTAGTTGGGGAAATAAAAAACCATACACCAACCAAATCTTTGCTACACAGGCTGATCCCAGAAAAAGACAAAACATCCCACAAATCATCCAACTGCACCATCTATACACCAGGAAATAGCAGAGAGGATTGCTCTTGATCTGGAGCCATACCACATTGTAGAGATTATGGGCTTGCTGAATTTTGAGGATACATTATTCTTTCCCAAGGAAAAGACTCTTTTATGCAACTGCTGTGTTTTTTATTTATGGTAACGTACTGATCAAAGCAAGGAATGCCTTCAGAGAAACAAATAGTCTTGCAAGGAACTAAATCAACTGCATATCTTTCAGTCACAGCACACAGACCTTGCTTTGATTCTGTGATGAGAAGGGGGCATACATATTCAAAACATTGCTTCTGGGCCTGCTATCATCATTACTACCACCACAACCACTAAGAAAGGACTCTGGCAGCAAAAGCAAATTCTGGTCCAAGTTGCATATTTTTCTCAAATTCAAACAGCTAAGATTATTTAAAACTGGATAAAAAAGTGAGGAATATTGGATTCACCAATATCTGCTCTTTCTTCCGTAACTGTTACTTGATCATCTTGTTTTCTTATGGTGACTGGCAGGCATCAGGTACGTGTGCAATGTTAACATCCACTTTGGTTAGAATTAAGCATGAATAACACGGACACATGAAACGGCAACAGCCAAACTCCTTTGTAATACAGGAAATGATGCTCAGTGGAATACATCATCATAGAAAACAGGTGGAAGACTTTCTGGTTAATCATCAGATCAGACAGTATTCCTTTATCATTATATTGAGAAGTGTTTGCCTTTACTTGGTCCTCTATGAAAGAAAAGAGGTTGACTCACCATTTTCATATGTTGGTAAATTGAGTCAGTGTTTGAGCACGTTGTCCAGTGAGGTGCCTCTCAAATTAAATCAAGCTACCCATTTAACCACAAAAAAGAAAACCCAAACAAAACCTCAAAGCATCAAAGAAGCCACAGTATCGAACATGAAAAAGCCTGTATTGGAATAGTGCATTTCAATAGGCCATACCAATTAACTTTGTAAATAATATCTGAATATAAAATTACATACAAAGAAGAAAAAAAACTACTGTCTCTCAAAATCTATTTGTGACAAGAAAGAAAGACAAACCTTTCCATTTGGTTTGCAATCATCATTATTCTATGGTAAGCACATAATTTTTGGAATTCTCCTAATTTAATTTGCAATCAGCTGGGAACATCAGTTTCATTTAGAAAGAAGGCAGTTATCATCAGATTTTATGTAAAAAAAAGGTTTTCCTCTGTCACGATCCTCTAGGACAAGCAGGGTGTCGTGATGCTTTGTTTACTGATCCCAAAAGTGCACAAGACAAACAGCAGGGGACTATCAGTTCAATTAAAACAAATGCACCTTTATTAAGGGACAACAGAAAATGCAATAGGGGGATTAGAAAGGAAATAAAAGCTAGAGAGAGGGAGAGAAAGAGGGGGGGAATATAGCTACCAAACAGAGAGACAAAGTCCTCGATGGTTCAGCCACATAGATTTGCTGTCGTCCGTGGGGTTTCACCAAAGTCTTGGTTAACTTAGGGGTCTTCTATAGTTGTCTGCTGAGTGGGGGGAACAGGTAATGGAGAAATGAGTCTCTTGAAAAGTGGGTACAGACATTCCATGTCCCAGGTCAATTTCAGCAGGGAGCCAGACCAATTGTCTTCTTGGTGCAGTGAATACACCTGCAGGTACCATTTCATCCAACTTGTCAGGCCAGTGCCCCTGTGTTAAGATTATAGGGGTCTCAGCCCTTGGGAGGGGGCTTCAAACCCCATCTGTCACAGTGGTCATGAGGCAGATGAGGGATCTTCCATGGGAGACCATCAAAGGTTACCCCAGAAAGTTCATTTGGCCAAGAGGAGGGAAAATTCATGGGTCCAGATACCATGAAGCAGGTGTAAGCATATAGAGCAAACTGCTCCTTGCCAAGCCCTGCTCGAAGCAGTGTAGTATGGTGACACAGCAAACACACCTGCCAACAATCACCTGGGGAGCATCCACCTCACCCAGGCCAGAACTCCAGTCAGGGTCCTCAGAATTTTAGTCTCTGTCATTGTGGCGATTGTAAGGCAAAAATGAGGGGAACTTCAGACTGTCTCTTACACCCTCCAGTTTAAAGTTGTCCTAGACTTTTAGTCTAATCTAGTATTGTATTCAGTCAATAGCAAAGGGTGACCACTTCCAGGGGACCATACATCCTCACCTGTTTTAATTGTCTAACTGAGGGTAAACTGTTCTCAAGGTTTTATGCTATTCTTCTTTAAATACCAGTTAGGACAGCACGAGTCTATTACACAACATTTTTTAAAAATTAGATAAATCAAATCCTACATGACATATCTGTATAGGATCCTTGAAGTATAGACAGATGTAGGATTTTTTTCTTGTTCTATTTTATTTTATTTTTTTTTTCTTGAATGCCTGGTATTGGAAGCCTAAGCAAACTCTTAAGTTTCCAGCAAAAGCCTTACATATGTATATTAACACTTTCCCAGCCTTAAGGCTAAGATGTGCTAAGTGGTGCATGGGTTATTACTTCAATTAACCTGACTTGCTGCGATTATCTCAGACTGCTAATCATGGCCCAACAAGATACATATGACTCACATGTAAATAGATCCCCCTGCTCTAAGTGGGGAGCATATATCTGCATACATAACACTCTTGCTCTATGAGGAATTACTGCTCTTTCTGCCCAAGAGCAGTTTTTATGGCTTACCTATGTGAGCCATAATTTTTATGACTTACCTATGTGAGCATCTCTCTGACAGATATATATGTAGTATTTTTAAAAACAGATGTGCTCTTGATATGTAATTAATATTGTAAATACCTGCTTGGGCTAAAAGCAAATAAGATCTTTTTCTTTACCTTCTTAGTACTCTACACTTGACATGATTCAAGACAGACAATTCTGACTCACAAGTCATGACTTGAATCACCAAGTCGTATTTTCTAAATAAGTACCTTAACGGTGATTTCAATGTAATTTGAAAGCATGAAATCGAGGTATTGGAGTGTATCCAGGGTCACTGAGACTGGAACAGGCTGCCTAGAGAGACTGGGATGTTTCCCTCACTGGAGGTTTTTAAAAGCCTTCTGGACACAATGCAGAGTAACATGCACTTGGACACCCTGCTTGAGCAAGGAGGTTGGACCAGGTAACACAACAGTGGTTCTTTCCAACCTTAATCATTCTGTGACTTGGTGATTCTGTGGAGGGGAAGAGATGAGCAGCAGAAAATGTGGTACTGATGATGCTAATGGTGATGCTGACGAGGAAAGACTCAGCTTGCTTTCATTTCAAGATGAATTACAATAATTTAATTTGAAAAATGTAAATATATTCCTACATGTGAGCTCAGCACATCCAGGTAGGCTCCAAGACACAAATATGAAGACAGATACAGGTATATTTAACTAACAAATTTCAAGTTAGCAGTTAGGTAAATATTTTAAACCTGCCAAATTGTGGTAACAATAATACAAATTTTTCATGGGGTTTATATATTTAAACCACATACACTTGCAAGATCATCAAAGATTTAATAAAGATGACAAAGAAAGTTCATTAAATTAATAAAGCACTTAAATCCCAGCCTTGCATCCACTTTTTCTTTCTTACTCATCTTCTTGAATTAGACAATTGGATCAGAAGGGTGGCCACTAGAAACCTTCAAACCAATAGGTAAATTCTCATTCAGCAGATTAGGATTATAATACTTCATACTGCCATAATACTTCAGTTCTATATAAAACTGCCATAATACTTCAGTTCTCATGATCACACACCCAGGCTAGATTTAGTGCCTTTGGGGATGGTTTGAAAGCATCTGGAAAAGCACTTTTAATCTAAATGGATCATAACATGAAAAGCATCCCATATAGTTGATCTGAAATGCATATGAGCAATTTTGATATCACGCAGGAGAACTTGGGTAAAGTTGAACTTCTTGTGCCATAAACATGAGCAAACTATTAAGCCAGAACAGTATGATGTCTTCCTGCTTTCTTCACTTTAGAGAGGCAAGACTGATGTGCTGAAAGGCATTGGGACAGAATATAAAGTGGAGAAGATAAAAACTGTGTAAGGTCATCAGGGATCACCTAAATCAGAGGCTACTCCACCATCTGGAATTCGATGGAGTACTCTCTGTCAGGTATGTGTAAAGTATCACTGTATCCCCTTCTGCCACAGAAATTCAAGAATGAGAGTGGCAATGCAAGTATTGCCTTGCATTGGAATGTAGTCCATCAAAAAGAGGTGTTCAGCATGTGTAAAAAATATGAGTTCTGCCTTTAAAAACCAAATAACCCAAATAGACAGAAGCAAGAAACTTGCTGTTATGTGAATAAAAAGTTCAAAATTTAGTCAGGTCAATAAATGCTTGAGTCACCATAATTTGTATACTTTCAAAGTAAGATGTAAATTAAATAGTAAATTCTTGTTATACTCCATTTGATTTACTTAGCATGACAAAAAAAGCCTTAGTGAAAAAATCATTTTTTTTAAATTCAATTTGCATTTTCTTGTGAAGTTATCACAGACAGATTAATGGAAATCAGAGCTACAAAGTAAGGATTTTCTGATCTTTACCCTTAATAAAGTCTTAGTCTGAATATTTTATGTTTTTTCAGCAGTCTCAGCAAAAAGGCAAATGTGCGTGCTTGTCTGTGTTCATGCACTTATGCATATCAATATGTGTGTGTGTTTACATATATCCAGCGCTGAACAAACTTGTTCAGTTCACACAATGCATATTTGTCTTTTTGTGGGCTATATGACAGTACTGCTATTTAAAGTTTCTCAGCCAAAGGCCAAAAACTTTGCTCATGGGCTTTAGATAGATGTACAACCTGATTACTGAAGGACTTCAGAGGACAAGTGCAGGAGAAAAGTAGGTCAGATAGAAAGGAAAAAAATAGATAAGGGGATAGAAAGAGATATTCTGAAGACTTTTTTTTTGCAAGAGGTTGTTTCAATGTGAGTCTTGTCAGATGCTTCAAGTTTGAAATTTGCATTATCACAGTCTTTAAGAGCTTATTTAAAGTCTGAATACATTAAGAAACGTGGCAGCAATGATCGAAGTACAAAATATTTCCCCAGTATTAATGACTAGCCTAAATCTCTATACCTTGGGCAATGAACATCTTCTAGCAGATCATTAATCCCTTCAAGTTATGCTGTCCTGAGGTCATTAAGAAATGAAAACTGGAAAAATAAAATAAAATATGCATATGCTTTTTTATTTTTGAACTAAAGAATTTAATTGGTGTGTATAGAACTGGCCTGAAAAATTATTCCCTTAAGTGTTAGACAATCAGATTGGTAGAATTGTCTCTCAAACTGCTATTCATATTATAATAATATATGCTTGTAAATATAACTTTAATAATAAAATATATTAAAATATGTTTCAAATAGAAAACATACACTGAAGCTAAGTAGACATGTAGATGTAACATAAGAATTGAAAATAGATTATGGAAACATAATTTCAAAGTTTTGATAAGTCAAATATATCATTCATATTAATTAAGCAGAATGGAAAGAAAGAAAGGTCTTATTATTGTAAAATGTCTTTGTATTCTATTTTTATATTCAGCCTGCTTTAAATATTTATTTTCTTGGAATTGAAATGCAGGTGGTGGGGTTTTGAAGTTTCCACTTGCCATGCTTTACAGGTGCTTCAGCTAAAGACATGGCAATTTATTTCCCATGCTGAAGTATGCTGAACCTGTTTACTTGTCTCCATCAGCTATAAGGAGGTCGTATGAACTATAAATCTACACTGCTGTACTCCTCTTAGGATAGGTGATACCCATCTTGAGCCTAGGCTTAAACTAACATTCCTGAAACTGTTTCTCTAAATCTTGCTTATTCAGATGACATTATTCACCAACTATAAAGAAAGAATTGAATGATTACTTCCTGAAAAGGTGTGAAGCTTCAAATGGATGGCATGAAATAAGAACTGCTTCCTTCATGTGACTTTCAGATCTGACTTTAATTGTGGATTTAACAATTTGCACATTGAAAAAGTTTTGATGAAAGCAACCTTCATTTAAACAAGAAAACTGGAAATTGTGTTATGAAAGCTGGATTTGTTTTTTTTTTTTTTTGTTTCAAATGAGAAAAAAATTAAACTGGTTAAAAGCAATACCTGTTTCAACAATTTTCAAATAATGTATTGTTTTCTTTGATTTAAACTCACTTCTGCATTTTAATGGCAAATAATGCAACAGAAAATAAAATCACTGTTACTACAAAAAAAATCTAGAGTATTTTAAAAAATTCTGTCACTTTTTGATAAAACAAACTGTATAGTCATATGATGTCATTGTCAACATCTTCATAGATCACTTGGACACAGGATGGAAGATACACTAAGCAAGTTCACAGATGACACAAAACTCGGAGGAGCTGTTGACTCCCTCAAAGGCAGAGAGACTTCGTCATATTAGAGGGCTGGGCAGTCACTCACCATATGAAGTTCAAAACGGGAAAGTGCTGGATTCTGTGCCTGGGATGTGTCAGCCCTGCATGCAAGGACAGACTGGGGAATGAGGGGTTGGAGAGCAGCACTTATGAAAAGGGACCTGGGGGGTCCTGGTCTGTGGCAAGCTGAACATGACCAGCAGTGCCCTGGCAGCCAGGAGGGCCAGACCTGTCCTGGGGGACATCAGGCACAGAATCACCAGCCAGGCAAGGGGGGGATTGTCCTGCTCTGCTCTGCACTGGGGCAGCCTCATCTCAAGTGTTGGGGGCAGTTTTGGGTGCTACAATACAAAAAAGACATTAAGTTATTGGAGAGGGTCCAAAGGAAGGCCACAAAGAGGAAGCACCTCAAGGGAAAGCCTTATGGTGAGCAGCTGAGGCCACTTGGTCTGTTCAGCTTGGAGAAGATGAGACTGAGGCAAGACCTCGCTGTAGTTACAACTTCCTTGGGAGAGGAAGAGGAGGGGCAGGCACTGATCTCTTCACTGACATGACCACTAAGAGCACCCAAGGGAATGGCCTGAAACTGTGTCAGGGGAGGGTTAGGATGGATATTACAAACAGGTTCTTGATCCAGAGAGTGGCTGGGCACTGGAATAGGCTCCCCAGGGAAGTGGTCAGAGCACCAACCCTGGTGGAGTTCAAGAACCATTTGGGCAATACTTAGGCATGTAGTGTGGCTCATGGGGATGGTGCTGCTCAGGGCCAGGAACTGGAGTCAGTGATCCTTCTGGGTCCCTTCCAGCTTGGGATATTCTGTGATTCATGCCAGCATGAGTTCATTGTTTTGTGTGTGTCTGTATGGTTGCACAAGATTTAGGTGGTTTCTCATGCTTCTGAGCATCTTAGAAATATTTTCCTTGGAGTGGCAGAAGGTCAAAACATACTAAAATATTTTTTTCATGCATTTTATACCCATTTTACTGAAGATTTGTTCTAAATCAAGTTTTGACTTAGTAAATACTCTATATACCATTTTTTAAAATATATAATTTTTTGTTCCTGTATAGAAAGGCAAATATAAGGCTAATCCAACTCCATAATTTTAATTTCCCCATTATCATTAAGTTGATATTTTACGTATACCCCACTCCAAAAATAAAAATGGGAGTAGTCTGGTATAACATAAATCTGTTACAAGGAAATTCCTGGTGCAAAGTTCATTGGAAAAAACTTCCAATACCCAAAATATTGAATGATGCAAAACTTGTGTAATTAGGTCAAAGAAATTCAATGAATGATTTGTATTAGGAAGGCTGATAAGTATCATATGCATCTCATTGTTTGGGCATTTTGTCAATAGTAGGACATATCTTCAAAATAAGTTTCTGCTTTTTTTTTTTTTTTTATCATAGTTTCATCTTATGGTCCTGATGATAGCTTTTCCACCCAATGATTTTTTTTCAAGTGG
The DNA here is from genome assembly GCF_050655825.1 of Lonchura striata. Taxonomy (NCBI): domain Eukaryota; kingdom Metazoa; phylum Chordata; class Aves; order Passeriformes; family Estrildidae; genus Lonchura; species Lonchura striata. Next base: position 37,445,697 of record NC_140705.1, read on the forward strand.
CAGTGAAACACTCTTTTAAATCTGATAAACCTGAAAAGTTGCAGTGCACTTAAGATTGAAGATCTCTTTTCCAAGAAACGAGAGAAAAATTACAAGAGAACCAAGGTGTAGGAAAAAGAACTGCTAGGGAATCTTACTGATTATTTGTTTGATAGTTGGTCATTTACCTGCTCCCAATCATCCTAAAAGAACTGGTTTAGTGGTAAAACTCACTGTTGACCCATGCATTTCTGTGTGCATGTATATACAGATATATATCTCATACCTGCACAGCTCTACATGTTTCTTAAAGTTGATATTGAGAATTACTAGGAATGATATTTTACTGCTTTTTCACGTATGACCAAGGAAACTTCTTTTTCAAATTTTGCAACTTCATTTATTCTTTTTTATTCACTTTTACAAGGGACTCTGAACATATTAATAATTTTTATTTACTTTCCTAATTTAGAAGATACCTGGAAAGAATAATTAATGTTATTACAAGTTACTTCAAGTAACTGTTGGTATGCAGATATTATCTGCAATACATATAAAAAATTGTAGAAAATCTGGCATGTCCTATGGCAGATAGAACTATTTATTTACTACAAAGTCAATGTATTTCAAGAATGATCAATGTTGGGTTTTATGTTCATGAAGTAATAGCTGACAAATCCTGTAGGCTTAAAATCAAGAGTCAACTGAGATCCCAGAGGACAAATAAATACATGGCTTCAATGTGGTGATATCCAAACACAGCTGAGGGGTGCAGCTAAACAGGGAAGGCAACATAGCCTATGGTACTGTCGTGAATAAAAATATTAAAACTGCCACTAAATAACAGCCTGAACAACACAAGAGAGCTAAGATTATGAATTCATTATTTTAGTAGGGTTTTAAAATCTTCTGATGGTTCATCAAAATGATGCAATTACAGAGTCATAGATTGTAAGGCTGGAAGGAGTATCCAGAGGTCACCTGGTCCAACTTCCTACTCAAAGCAGGTTTAATCCAAGCAGGTTGCAAAACACTTCCCAAGGCAGAGATCCCTCTAGCCCTCTGGGTAGCTTGCTACAGGATTTTACTGCTCTCATGGTTAAAAAAAAAAAAATAACAAAAATATTCATAATGTGCAACTAAATTTCCCATGTTCTAAGAAATAAATATTTTTATGTTACTAGGATTTTGTTGCTTTTATTCTACACTATTGTGTAGGAGGTTTTTTTTGTGGTAATGTTAGAAAATCTTTCATTATGATATTTGTGTTTCCAATAAATTTGGATATGTCCCTCTCATATCAACAGAGGTATAAAAATACAATTTTGCAAATGGCAAATACTTTGTTCCCTTCATCACTCAAACATCTACACACTTACCTTGCAACATGTTGTGATCTTGTAAAAATGTCTGAGTATTATGTGAGCATCACCAAAGTGTCTTTCTCAAACTTGGAAGGTTTCCATCCCCTTTCTGGCCAGCTTTTTAGATTATTTGTTTTATATAATGGGCTATAATTTTATTTTAATTTACATAAACATTATTTTAACCAATTAAATTACTCTACTCCAAAGAAAAACAATTATTTAATTAAACCTTTGGTAGTGGTGAAGCAAACTTACCAATATGTGCATTCAGGTTACAGCAAGGCTTTCTTCCAGTTTCTGCAATTTTATTATTCTATTTGGGGAAGATTTTTTCTTCAACATACCACTCCAGCTGCAGCCTTCAGAAGGCATTTGATACATAGAAACAGGATTTTACACTACATCCTTCTATCTCAGTGGGAAAAGATATTTCTCAGACTGTAATAATCTGCAGATAAACAGCAAAAATTTTGGACATGTTTCCTGCCTACCTCAAAGTCATTCCTTGCCTATTCAAGGCACAGCAGAACTCCATTAAAATCAAGGTGTAAATAGCCCTGCACAAAAGAATAAAGGAGATTTATATTTGCATTATTTCAATTTACATAAACATAAAAGAATTATGCTCAGAGTCCAGATCACTATTATTTCTAGGATGTACAAAGCACACATTAGTCAAGGAAAAATTGTTAATGTTTTTGCTGCAGCTGTTTTAGAGAAAGACTGGAACATAAGAGAATGTTAACATTTTGCTTAAGGATATTATGATGCAGAACACATTCAGATTTATCTGCCATCTCTTTTCCAAATTTAAGTAACTCAGTGGATGAAGAACAAGAAATCTAAATTTTACATGCATGCTCACACACACACACACACACACACACACACACACAAATATACACAAATCTGTATATATTTAAATATCATTACAATACATGTAAATATCACTGTGTAAGTATGAACACTAGGTATATATGTAGGGGTATAATTGTGTGTGCATATGTGCATTAATTAATTAATTTTTTATTATTTTATGCCCTTGTATGCATGTGTAGCCATATATGTGTGCAGTTTGGCTATGAGAGTGAGCATACATGTTCCATGATATTTATATTCAGAATTTATTTACAACTTTATGGCTTCTGAACTGAGAGAACTACATATGCTGTAATTCCTACTGTGAGTCACTGTGATGGAAATAAATGCTTAATGAAAATAGCTCATAAAACAGTTGTATTTAATAGAACATAACTGGAAAATAAAGAGATAACAAGGAACAATGATCCTCCCACACATTTCAGAATATTCCTTTAAAAAAAATGTCTTTGTAAACAGCAATCTAATCAAAAACAGTCCTGAAGAAACAGTTTGTCTTTTGTGGTGGCCTTGAACTTTGACTGAAACAATTCTGCTCTGTAGTCATCTGGTGAACATATGGGTATTGTTCATCCCCTAGATAAATGCCGGCCAAACCCATAGATAATTTTTGTGATGTTTTAGACTGCAAGCCAGACAATACTATGGCTTGATTCTCCTTCCTGGACTTAGGTGGTGGGGGATATATTACTAAGGAGATTGTCAATTGGATTTATGCAAAGGAAATTTTTTTTACTCTGGTTTAGTCTGGATAAACATGGAGAGACAGCAGCCCCAAGAAGCCTTTAGGTTAGAGCTGAGAGTGCCACAAAGCTCCAGGAATGCTGTACCTGGAATGGGCACACCAAAGTAGCACAGCACTCCTTCCAGAGCTTTATCATTTGGACCACCAATGGCAAGGGGGGCTTTAGCTGCAGACCCACACTGCATTTATGGTGAGGGGCAGGCAGAGAGCCACAAAGCCCACAGGTCCAGAGACAGGGAGTAAAGACGTGCCAAGGGAAGCACAGCACTGCACCAACACTGCTGCCTGTGCATGTTTCTAATCTCGACCATCCATGGTAGTGAGCCCCAAGCTGTCATTAAAGTTGGAGTAAGGATCTGGAGACCCACAATGCCTACACCTCCAGGGGTGAAAGAGGCAAGCCAAGGGAAGCACAGCACTGCACCCACATTCTTGCCTTCACAGCTTTCTAAGATGGGCTACCTGTGTCCCAAGGTTAAATTATGTTTAGAGTCAAGGTCAAGGCTGGCCTTCACATAGCAACAAAATTTACAGCTTTGGAGACAGGAAGGATGGAAAAAAGCATTCTAAAGTGGAACAGTAGTGCTCAAACAACTCTGCTTCAAGAAATTTCTGATCTGGGCCACCTATGATGATGAGAACCTCAGCCTCAACCCCAAGATGCCGTTAGGGTCAGGATTAGGGTGCAGAGATCCATGAGGCAAACTGCTCCAGGGATGCTGTACCTGAAATTAGCATGCCAAAGGAAACATGGCACTGCACCAACATTCCTGCTGCCAGAATTTGGGGATGAGATGTGCAATCTTATACCTAACACCTTATACAATCATAGACCTATAGGCTTTAGGTTGGAAGCGACCTTATAGGTCACCTAATTCCAACTCCTCGACCATAGACAGGGACACCTTCCACTAGACCTGGTTGCTCAAAGCCCCATCCAGCCTGACCTTGAACAACTCCATGGAAGGGGGGCACCCACAACTTTTCTGGGCAACCTGTTTCAGTGCCTGATCACCCTCATGGTAATTAATTTCTTCCAAATATCTAATCTAAACCTACTTTCTTTCAGTTTTAATCTAGTCCCCCGTGTCACTACTTTTTAAAAAGTCCATCTGTCTGGCTGTATAAGGTCTCCCTGGAGACTTCTTTTCTCCAGGCCAGCTCTCTCAGCCAGTCTTCACAGTAGAGGTGCTGCAGCCTTCTGACAATATTTGTGGGCCTCCTCTGGACTCATTCCAACAGTTCCATGTCCTTCTAACAGTGTGCACCACAGAGCTGAACAAAACCCTCCAGGTGAGGTCTCACCAGAGGGGCAGAATCATCTCCCTTAACCTGCTGGTCACTCTCCCTTTTTGCAGCCCAAGATATGCTTGGTTTTCTGGATTACAAGCACAAATTGCTGTTATATTGATCACCTTATTCACTAACACACCCAAATCTTTCTCTCCAGAGCTGCTCTTAATCCATTTGCTTCCCAACCTGTATTTATGGTTGTGATTGCCCCAACCAAGTGCAGTACCTTGCACTCGGCCTTCATGAGGTTCACAAGGGCCCAGTTCTTAAGTCTGTCAAGGTCCCTCTGGATGGCATCCCTTCCCTTCAGTGTGTCAACTGCCCCACTGCTTGGAGCTCTGTACATCTTAAAAAAATCACTGAAGTTCAAGGTTTTTTTACCAGAAACTCAACATTTTTGTTAAAAATCATTTAGCAATGAAACAAAAAAAAAAGTAATAAAAATATTCTCTGCACTTTTTCTTGCAGAAATGAAGATACTGTAAATTCACTCTATTTGCTGAAGTTTGTGAGGAATTCTCATCTATGTCATTAAAAAGATATCTCTCTATTGCATTTTGATATTTTAAGCATATTTTACTGTCCATTTGACCCTTTTGACAACAAGGATATGCTCAGACCTTCTCCAAACAAAAAAAAAATTCCAAAACCCTGAAATATAAAATCAATGTAAAATGACAGAATGCAATGAAAGCAATTTTTCAGCATCAAAATTTAAATGAGCAGCAGGACTTCTGGATGCTTATCAAAACCAAGCCAACTAATATTTTAAAGTGTGACCATTATTCCTGCATACACTAAAAATAATGGAGTGAGCAAAATCAGTAAAATACTGTGTCATCACAGAATAACATTTCAGTAGAATTAGCATCCATAGCAATGTAGAAGCTGGTCTGCTTTTGTGGAGATTTTTTTTGGTTTGTTATTCCATCACAAGCATTACAATGTGTAAGTTTTTCTGTGGCTCAGGCTGGTATCAGTAGTATCATACAATTCTATAGGATCTTTTCTTTTATCTAGGAGTGCATGCGCTTTTCTTGTTTACACATCTGACATTACCACCTTGTTGGTGCAAGGGAAGAATCAGTTGAATGAGAATTTCCTTACATGGTTGTCTTAATTATATATAGCCACAACTCTAAACATATATTGTGTACTTTTTTCAGAGCTGGTTAAATGAAATCTATCTCCAGTGACTTACAACATGGTTAATTTTTTTTAATACAACTCATTTATTATAACTGACACAGTTCTGTAACCTGTCCTGAAACAGCCAGTTGGGATAAAAATTTCACTGTACTGTGCTGTGGAGGTGGCACTTTTGTATGTCATTCACAAATGTTCCTTCAAGTTCTGTTTTAGAAATGGAAATTATTTTTCATTATCAGTGTTTCAAATTTAACAGGATTCTGTCTGAAAATAAAAGTTAGTCAAAGCTGATTCAACAAGGTTGGAGATGCTTTAGGATTCAGTTCTTAGCCTTTTCCAGAAGGTTTCTGTCAGACCATTTGCTCAGGAATCATCTTGCCTTGAGCAGCTGACACTGCCTTTAAGTAAAAAAAAAAAGTGAAATACATTTCTATTTCTCAGAGATTTTTTTCTTAGGTTCTCCAGTCGTTTGATCTGGTCTAAGTAACAGATCTCACTGTAAATGATGATAAAAAACTAACAGATAAAAATGGTAATTAAAAATAAAAAATTGAATGTGCACTGGAAAAGCTAGAATAGCAAATATTTTGTGTGTGGGATACCGCTGAAGTGCAAATAATGGAGTCTTTTGTCCAATTTGTGGTTGTGGTTGCAACTGCATGGTAAATATTACTTCCAAAAAGAGACATGACTGTCCAAAACAGATGTTAGATATTTTCAGTCTTAGACTGAAAGTGAAACTACACCAGTTTGGAGACCACAAACTTAAACCTTGTGCTGTTTAAACTGTGTTACAGACAAGAATATAGAATTCAAGAAAATACAAAATGGAAGTACAAATAACAAATAGAAAGGAGTTCTGGGACCCAGCCTGTATTTTCAGAGATTATTTTTGGTTTATTTAATTTTATCAGCTGTTGGAAAGAAGGCAGTCCAAGCAGGGAAAAAGTATCAGAAAACAAGCAATCTCAGCTTTTCCTGCATCTTGATAAATATGCTCAGATACTACTGCATGCTACTGACTCCCCGTACTTCCTTCTGTTTTCTCTGCTTAAGAACATCCACTGCTTTTTAATGTACTTTAATAATTTAAATATAAATGTCAATAACACTCAATAGTATTTAACAACAATAGGTGTTACCTTATCCAGGTAAAGGCCTGGATAAGTTTTCCACAAAAATATGTAACAGTGTAGCTTTATGAACAAAAGAACATTTTCAAAAAGAAAAGGTGGTATGACATTAATGAAAAACCAGCATTTACCAGGCCTGCATATTGTCAGCACAGACTAAACTGCACAATAATTCTCAGTAGACAAATGCTGTTATATCCTTTTCCCCATGAAGGCTCAGCAAGGCAAAACATTGTGAAAAACACAAGTGGCTTATGTTGAGTGAGGCAGCAGTTTTATTCCCAGGGGTCTGAGTTAGCACCCAAAACTACATCTAAACTGTTTCCTTTAACTGCCATGCTAGCTAAAGTATTTGAAAGAGTCATCTATTCCAAGTAGGCAATTTTGACAGAAACTGGTACTGCTTAAATGTATATTAACTTTGTTAAATTGAACTGAATTTAATGCTGGGAAACCTTAATATAGGCCATTAGAAGATGTAAGGAGATAAACTACACATAAGGAGAAAATGCTGTCTCTGGCCATCTGCTTGTCCTGGTAACACACAGAAAATTTGCAATATGCAACAATTCCCTCAACTTACTGAACAGCAGGTGCCCATCTTTTCCTTCAGCTGTCCAAAAACTGTTCCCTTACAACTCTCCCCATTCTCCCTGAAGGATTCTTTCATAGTTTTGTAATGCAAATTTAGAATAAAGAAGAACAGGTTCTGTTTGAACTAGAATTATCTCCATTTACCTGGTAACCAATGGATATAGATCCTTATTTTGTCCTGTGAGCATTCTGCTTAAATGAGCAATCACTTTTTTCTCCCTAGTGCCACATCTTTTATAGATGAAAACTACAGCAGTATTTTGCAAACAATAAAAAGCACAGGGTGTGGGGACTGAGAATTAGAAATACTGTTTCCACTGTGCTGTTTTTCTCAATAAATGCTAAACCATAAGTAAAGCAAAAGAGTGAACCAGAATAAGTTATTGTCTTACATCCTTAGCAATCATTTTTGCATTCACTTCAAGGGCGGTTATTGCTGGTTGAAGTCCTAGGAATGTCAAGCTGAGATGTTACAGATGGAGTGGAGAAGAATACTCCATCAAAAAAAAACAACACCATTTAGGGGATCAAAGGTAAAGATATGGCAATATTAAATTCAATGTACAACTCTGTGTCTTTTCTGCATTTATTTTGAATGTTTATGTCTTTAATTATATGCCATATACATTCTGGAAAAGTCTTGTGACTCACAGTTAAAATTTAATTCAGTAAATGAAGATTTTGGGGACTGCTAAAATGAAGAATTAAAGCTCCAAATTTACAACCTTTTCAAAAAGAAAATATGAATATCAAATTTAGTTGTTAAACATGTAGTCAAAATCTGTGATCTCAGCAGCCATTAAGCATTCTTTAGCTGTCTCCTCATTCATCCTGGGGATTTCATGACCATTCATATAATTTTGATATTCTGCTCCTCTACATGAACCTTTGGATACTCAGAAACTAGGTAGCACCATGCATTTAGTTATGAGGAGTTTGATCAAATAAGTATGATCTAGTTATGGATTAACACCAATCAAAACATTAAAAAATTGCAATTGTGATTGCATTGATTGTGGTGTTTCCACAATGTGCCCTTTGCAGCATGTTGTAGGTTAGAGCAATCCCTAGAAAGAACCAAATTTAAAGCTCTCTTTAAATGGATTTTTATGTAAGTGGATTGGTTGCTCAGCTCTCCAGGGAAAGAGGCTGTTTAGCCCTTCCATCAAAGCCACTGTGCAGAGAGAGAAAAGCTCATGTGGGCTGTAGGTGAAACATGGTCCTGGTGATGAGGGCACTTATCTGGAAAAGTGTATTTAAATTCTAAGAGACAGAGAATGGAATTAACCCACTTTTACACCCTAGGGAAATGTTTAATCTCCTCCTAAACAAGAAAGGGGAAACAATGCCAGCAAAGGGTACCAGCCATCTTCTTTCCCTTTTAGAGAAAAACTAAATTGTCTTTACATTTCAACTGACAAGTTCCTGTTACATAAAACTCTGCAACAGGCTAAGCTGAGGTTTAGGCATCATACCTGAACTCTCAGAGGAGACCCAAATTTTGACCAATCTGTGCTTGAGTAGCTCAGATCCCTAAGTAAAATCCTACAACTGAAAAACTAGGAAGTCTATGGAATTTAGGCACCTCCAGGGCTAAGCACCACGAAGGATTAATTTTGAAGATTTACTTTAAGGACCAAAGTTGCTATAAAGGTTATTTTAGAGACCTACGCACAATACCAGATCTTATCCCTAGTGTTTCAGTGTTACAACTTCTCCAAGCACACCATCAATAATTTCTCTCAGTAGCATGCAGCTATTATGAGGGTGAAATTGATATACAGAGTTAATGTGATGATAATAGTAACACCTAGGAAGTTAGATAAAAATGATACGACATAACACCATGTAAAATGTTGCACAGTATCAGAGACACATTTTAATCCTTATGATTTGTTTCATCCTTAGCAGGTTACATTAATCTCCTGTTCCAGTGACCCCATTTATAGATGATGTGGGCTATAATTTTAAAACCAGCATCTCTTTTCAAGTTCTCTGGCTTCCAAACACTGAAAATTAGAGGCTATTTGTAAGAGGTAGGCTTTACTTAATGTTAAAATGGATGTATGTCTGTTCCATGTGCAATTATAATTTATTTATTTATTTTAGATTCTGTTCCATTTTAGGGACCTAGATAAGCAGCAGAGAGGAAAAATGTTTGCTCTGCATTTTTAACACAGCTCAAGCCTGGGTCAGAAGAAATCCTCTGTACAAAGGGGAGATTCTGCTTTCCTTGACAACAGTTGACCTTGCTCAGCTGGGAGAAGCTTCTGGAGAGTATGATACATTCTGGAGGATGTGGAGTGAGTAGCAGAGTGTGAAGAACACAGAGCAAGCAGAGGGTCCACACCAAGAGGCTGGGAAGCCCTAGAGGGGATAAGAGAGCAGGCACACAGCCAGACCTCCCAGAGGCTATAAGAAGGAAAAGATTTTTTTTCTCAGGACAGGGAAGGAGGAGAGGCTGCTAGAAGCAGAGGAACTGCTAAAAATTTCTGGCAAAGATCGGGACTAGGGTTAGAGTACATTATACATGGGAGGGAGTTTTTTTTTTTTTTTTTCTCTAAGAGGAAGATTTAAAATTTGTAGTTTATTATAATGCTGAATAAAACCTAGATTTTAGTTTAGAAGTCCTGATGATGCTATGCTCACTTTAAATAAAAAGTTCATATATTGTAATCTCAAATCCCACATTATTTGAGTCAGACGTTTCTTATACAAACCCTTTTTCATTTTGAAACAAGTGTCATTCACTCAATAACTCTTTATTATTTTAAAACATTTGTAGATATTCACTGAATGGCAGGTTCTTGACCTGCTGCATTTCAAAGGTTTAGATAAGACTAGATGAGAAAGCCTATCATCAAACTTCAGGTGTACTTAAATCACTGCGTTTTCACACTGGGAAAAATAGTGCCATCTCCCATCTTGTCCTCTCACTCCCAAGCAAAGCAGAGCAAAGCAAAGCAAAACAACAACAACAACAAAACCAAAACAAGGCAATAAAAGATTAATAACTGAACACCTGAGTTATCTGCTTAACCCAGGCAATAATATTCACTGTCATCAGTGACCTCATCAGCATTATTTCACATGGAGGATTAGCTGTGTAAAGTAAAACAGACACAAAATTCATTCCCATTAGAAATGTGAGTAAACTATTATCCTTGTTGATTGAACAGAAGACAGCCTGAAAGAAAACATCCCATAGAAACCTGTGTCAAGAAAGAGACTGCCAGGAAAGATAAGGCAACAGCCATTTCAGTTCCTCAAAATTGCAACAACTTTGTGACTGGATCCCTTTGGCCCTGCTAGGCAGGAAACCTGGGAGCTGCTGATGGTAAATGACAGGACCATCATCATAGGGCACCCATCCAGGCAAATTCTGAAGCCTCATTTATATCATAGCTAAACAGCAAAGGACATGATTTCTGGCAAAGAAATGGTATGTTTCATTAGAGGAAGGAAGGGTGCTGTATTCCCTTGAACATCCCTCTGAATATACATGACAGGTATTAGTAAAGAAACTTCTCCTTACATTTATCCACAGGAAAACAAACATCTGACTTGCCCAGTCATATGGCAGGAGGCATGACATATTTTGGGGGCAGATGAGGAAATCCAATGAACAGAAACCAAAGCTATGTATAATACTCTATCCCTCCCATTTTCTCCTCTGCTGGTCTTCTAGTAATAATTATTTTTAGAACAATAATAATGTTTAAGGAAAAATAAGATGTCACAACCCTTCCATACAATTACTGTGTGAGCAAGTGCTCAGTTTACCTCTCTCTCTTTCACTTAGTGAGTATGGGAAAATGTTGAAACAAAACATCTTAGCAGTGTCATATTTTTAAAAGTGCTGTTACCAGCACAGGATGCTTTTTCCAGCAGAAGGCCTACTAATGTCAAGAGTGCAGAAGGTCTCATAAGTAGAAATAATAGCAGTTTCATGCAACACATGAAATTATAATGCATCTTATGAGTAAATCAAATCACTTTTTCTTTATAATTTCTAAATTCCATAGGGGGCATGAAACACATATTTAAAAGGTGTGCAGAAGGACCTTATTCATTAAACAGCAGAGAGAAGTAGTTGAACCTTTATTAAAAATTGACTAATAGGCATTCCAGATAATTGAACTGACAGGCTGTTTTGACAGCTGCAAGCAAAAATGTGCTTTCTCTAAACAGTTGGTGTAAATCTTTTAGATTTTTAGAAAGAGAAATGATGTACTGGTTTAACTTTAATCAGTTTTATGAAGTTAAAAAAAATTGTAACTGTTCACCTAAGTAGTTGAAACTACACTAATTGAAGGTGCTGCCAGTCATTTCAGTGGTAGATTTTGAGCTGAAAGAATTGCCAAGTTCTCACACAATGAGAAAGGTGGAAGGTGAATGCTTTAAAAAGTTTTGCTTAGCAGAAAATGTAAATTAAGATGGAAACTGAACTCTGAACCTGATTTCCAGAAAGGCACTTAAATATTTAATCTAACTGAAGTTGGATTTTGCAAGAATTTATCACCTTTGAAAATCAAGCTGCAACTAACTAACAAATGTGACAATATGCACCTTGAGTGGACTAATGTAAAGTAATAGGCAATTATACTGTCTAAATGAAAAAAAAAAAAAGAAAAAAAAAAAAAAAAGAAGGAAGAAAAGGAAAAAAAACCCAACAGAGAAAGGATGCTTATCAGATTTTGCAGGTTTGAGAATTCAAAGTAGCAGGAAGCAAGGAAAAGAAAATTGTAATAGTTAGGCAGGAAAGATTAAAGCTGGATTTTCTAATAATTAGTCCACTAAAAAGGAAAAATTGACCCAGTAGGCAAGTGTCAGAAAAGAGAAAGAAATTTAAGACAGGAAAAGAAAAACATTAAATAGGTAAAGTAAGTGAAGACTTAAAAAAATAGATGGAAGATTGGACGTTTTCAGAATATTGTGTAGGTAGTGACACGCTACTTAATTAGAAGCAATGTGACTGTAAGACTTGTCAAGGAAACATTGAAAATAGGAGCATGCTACTTTGTATTCAACCTTTAGGTGTTCTTTTAATCTGTGTATACAAGTATACATTTTCTATCTTGATTTAGAATGGATCTATTATCTTTTTTAAAGCTCACAAAAAGAAGAATAAATCAGATGGACTCTCCACAGTCATGTCGCTTCAACTAAATGTGTATATAGAATAGTAGAGCAACAGCCAAGAGAAGAGAAAAATATTAGAAGAAATTAATAGCTGACACACTGAGACGAGTCTACCTTGTGTTTGATTATAACATCTCAAAAGCAGAAGGACACAGATATTGAATTTCTGTACGCATTTTTATTTTTAGTAAACAAGAAAATGAAGAGTTGTAGTATACAAACACTGCAACACTGCCATGCTGAACTTATCTGATGTTTGATTAATGTATTGGATTGATGCAAAATAACTGAACAAGAAATCTACATGCTGTTTTGAAGGGTTTATTTGATTTGGATGTAGAAGTTTTTTAGTCATTTAGTATGAGAAAGAGTGGTCTTGGAAGATAACTGTATTTCACAGTTATCAGTTTTAAACTACTATTTATTACAAAAGGGAAGAGCAATTGAAGCACTGACTATTAGTAAAACTGGTTTGAAAATGACATTTGATTGATATTTTAGAGTTCTTGGGACTATATGTGGCACAGCTTTGTATAAATTATATTTGTTTAAAATGCAACTGAGTTCAGAACTGCCAGGAACAATTTAGACACCATAAATGTTTCCTCTAAATTGAATCAGAGAAGGCTGAAAAGCCTCTAAACACTGTACAGGGATTCAATGTTTAGGTTTTAAATGAAACAATTTTAAAAATTGGAGCCTTGCCATCATTTATAGCACTGCCAGAGTCAGTGCTCTGACAAAATAGGTTGATTTTCTTCTTCTGTTCTTTGCTCATCTTTATTGGACACTTTCACTTTTAAATGAAGTAAATGAGGGGGATGGGAGGCGAAGAGAGAACAAAAGGGTAAATGAAACATTATTATGGAAAACTATTTTCAGAAATTGCATTTAATATTCAATATGGATATTTTTGCCTACACCCAACACTAAAGACCATTTTTATGAAACACAATAAAGTCATCTCAGGTATTTTCTTGTTTCACTATATCCAAACAGATTAATTTTTTTGTTTCAATGAAGATTTATGCTACCTATATTGCACAAGGTAAGTGTAAATAAAAGCTATAAATTGCTAAGCGGTTAATGTTGCTTGTGAATGGAACTATTGTTCTCTAAACAGCTTGAATTTTAGAGAATCCAGCTAACTTAACGCCTATGAGGTGCCATACAGGAAAAATGCTATAAAAATCTAATAACAATAAATATGCATTGGTATTAAGTTATATTAGCTTGGGTGAAAGTGCATATGTTTAGAACTTATTAGTATATATACACTTAAAATGAGTTTAAATTAAAAATGTTTTGGGCACATGTGTGTCCAGCTCACCACATACATACCTATTCCTTAATTTGATTTGATACCTTGTTATTAATTCATGGAAATACAGACTACCTAGAAGTGTCTGAACTATAAAGACTGAAATTATTGCAAGCTTCCAGTGCAGTCTGCAGTGGAATTCACAAGTGAAGGACACTCTTGTTTAGCAAGAAATCTTTTATTAACCTTCAGAAAGTTAAGCTATTAAGACAAGGTCTAGGGAACACACCAGAACCTACCATTTCTTAGAGGAGATATAGATCTGCTTATTCTGGACGGACAATATCAGGATCCAAACTAAAAGCCTAGATTTAAAATCCTTTCTATAATGCCAGATTTCTGTGGAAGAATTCATAGCAACTCCTTAAGCCTCAATAGCTTTACTGTACTCAGTCCTAAGTAGAGACTTGCTGTATGACATTAAGAAATGGTAAATATGAATGTGTCAGGAAGCCTTAACTATATCTTGATGTATTGTCTAAAAATCAAACAAAGAAGAAAATATGGTAAAGGATCAACTTTCACCAGAGGAACTGGAAGTTGCCAGTGAGTGTCAAAGAAATGCTCATAGCATAACAAAGTTAGCTACAAACCATCTACATTTGCTGTATGAGGACATTACGTCCAGTGGCAGAGCCAGTTATTGCACACCCAGTTTTCATGCTGCTACTATTTTCTCCAGTGCATAACAGTCTACCATTGCTCTACTTCCTTTAAAGGTCTTGGACACATAAAAATGCATTTCTGAGAACCGTTCAGATATGATAAGGAGGTGTCTTAATCTATTTTAACATAAAATGTGCTAATATAAAAATGAGCTACTGGGTGTATTTTAGCCTCTAGGCTGCTACAGCTTATCTTCTGAGGCTGAAGAAATAGGACATAAAACCATGCTTTGAATTAAAACCATACCTATACTCTGACAGTTAAGAATGTTCTTCTGCTGATGGTCTATTTCCACACAATTCAAGGGTAATAAATTTGAAAAGCAACCAAACAGAATAACAACTTTCATGTGCAGTGATTTCTCAAATCATAATATAACTCACTATTGTGACTGCAGTGGTAACAACAAACACTTATTTAAAAGAAAGGTGATTACTTTTCCTGAAAGTAAAAGTACTTTCAGCATCTTTTGGCAGAAAAATGCTGGTTTCAATTAATGAGTATTGATTTAAAGGAATTTGTAAATTAAGGCTGATATGCAGTGGTTCTGAATGGTAATTTTTGACTTACTCTAAGGATGAACTGAGCTTAGAAGAGTGTATCTTGTATTGAAAATATTACTTTGACCAGTAAATCCAAGGAAATTAAGATGAAAAGGACTTGAAAGGGAGTAAGTTTGAATAGATCAGATGAAAATGTGGCACAACCTATAATACTTTAGTAGAAACATATTCCTACAGGTTATTCCTTTTTTTGCTACATCCTTCTCTTTAAATCAGAAAAAGTCCAAGTCAAAGTGAGAAAGAGTACTTTAGAAGAAATATATTCCTTTAGAATACCTTAGAAGAAACATATTCCTAAAAGTTATTCCTTTTTTTTTGCCCCATCCTTCTCTTTAAATCAGGAAAAGTCCAAGTCAAAGTGACCTTCTATTTCTCTGGCTTTTTAGTTTAGTTAAACCTGAAAATCATGAAATATAACAAATTACCCATCAGCTTCATGTTAAACTACTCCTTTAGCTTGAAAGAGACTGGAAGGGATATGGGGAGAAGATGTAAATGGCAGTGTAATTAGGCTTGGGAACAGGATATTTGCTACAATGACTAAAAAATGTTTGGAAGAAGCTCCCTTTGTTCATTAAGGCTCATTAAAATTCTTGCCGCAACATTTTTTTTTCTATATTCATACAGGCCAAAACCTAATGTGGATCATTACACCTGACTGTGGTAGTCTGTTATTTTGCAGTTTGTTCTTCTGTAGTACGTTTTAATATTCCTTGTTATAAGTTTGTAATTGTTCATTCTATGTTTGGGAATGGTTCATTTCCCATTTGGCTTCCCTAATAGTTCAGTCCTGAGTTATTTACCACAGCTTTCCCCGCCAAAATGTATGTCAATCTATCTGTATACCTCCATTGTTCCCTTGTCTTACCCCTGTCTGTCAAAGATAGCACACTCCTTTGGTTCTGGAGTGTTCCCTGTTTTTCATCCCTTCCTGAAAGCAGAATTGGGTTGTAAGGTTTGCTCCCTCCCCATGTAGGCTTCTACTGAGGAGCCCTTACCCTGCACCCCTCCCCTAATGCCCTCCTATTGATCAAGGTTGTGTCCTCCCTGTGTTCCCTCTACCCTTTAAAAGCAGCCCCTTCAGGTTCAGATTTGTCACTTGCTCTGCCCCACTTCGGGAATTCCCCGCTTTGGGAATTAAATCCTTGGAGAATCAAACAAGGGCCCTTCCCTTATTCCTGTGCCTCAGTTTCCCCATGCTCTGCTGCGCTCCCCACGCCGCAGCGATCACCGCCACCCGCACCAGGCTGGGCACAGCCTCGGGGCGGCCGCTCGGTGTCTGCTCTGCTGGGACAGCCAGCCGGGATCCTCCGTCCCATGGCCAAAGAGAGCCAGACTCACCTGACTGCTGCACAGACACCTGCTCATATTTCTTTGCTGCATGTGTAGTTCAAGAATTATATTCAAAGGAGCTTTTTAAGAAATAATTGCCTCATTTTCACTTCATGCTTGTAGTGGATAGCCTTTTGTTAGATATTTTACTGTCTTGTCTTAAAAATCTCCAAAGAGCAAAAGAAACTGTGTGTATCATATTCAAACTTTTGAGTGTGTTAGGCTGCTCAGGTAGTATACATATAAAACTGGAAACAAAACAATATAGTGCAAGGTGTAGGTACTAAATAATTAACATTGTTAATCTTTGTCCTGATGCACAAGTCCTCATAAACTACAGAGATATTGCAAAGCAGCAATAACATAAAAATGAAGTGCCCTGAGCTATCCTTTCCAGAACCACCAGTGTTATGTTGTAAACATTGTTGCTCATCTCATCTTTTTAAAGTGCATGCTAAGTAGGGTCTTATTGTTAAGGTTCCATCCTCCCTTTCCACAGAAAGAGGAAAGGACTTGGCTGGTCTGGCCTCTAGGAAAACATTTTTTATCTGGGTAATTTTAGATATTTTCAGCCAGTCATAAAAATAATTATGGGGAAAAGAGGAGGTGTGGGGAACATGCCAAATAAAAAAGTAGCACATTTGTATGCTTTTCATTTTTTTCCAGACTAAAAAAAAGTTATTATTATCATTATTATTATGCATGCCTTTAATTTGGGCCCTGAGAAAAAAACCAAAACTGTAACATTTAAACATTTAAGTGGTTTTTTTTTTCCCCTCACTTTGAAAGTTTTTACTTTTGCCTTAATGTTCTCTTTATAGATGGTCTTAGAAAACACTTGATAACACAAACTGCCCAAGTCCTACAAGTCTGAAATTGAGCTCCTTTTAGCTCCTACTGGGATGGAAAGGCACTGTTTATCTTCCCTCTCTGTTCTACAGTTTAAATGTGTGTATCATTCTTTATGGTCACAGTCTAGAGTTAAAACTCTAAACCAATACAATTAAACCAGAAAACAGATGCCATATTTTTGGCAGATTTCTTATATATTTCTCCCTCACTGAAAATGCTATAAAACAGTGATGCATTTTTACTGTAACATATCACCTACTTTAAAGAGGAGTACTTGATTGTATTTACTTATCCATGTGCATAAAGCACACATGCATGCATACACAATTTGTTTTCCACATGCTTCTTGTTCAGGAATTACCAGAGCTGTAGAGGAATGAAGGAAGAGGAATAAAAGTAAAGGAATAAAATAAAATAATGAAGTGCAAGCATGTGAGATTTGATTCACAGTAAGTTATGTTGGCTGCTTCCAGAGACAGACTTAGCAGTAAAGCTGTCATGCATACCACAAGTACAACTGCACTGAAGCCCAGAGCCTAGGAAAGGCAAGCTGAAAATGGAAAGGGAGAAAAGAGTACTGGGTCTTGGCTGAAGCAACTGTCTGACTTTATCCCTTTCATCAAGACTCACTGCATCTGTGCTGCTCTGTAAATAAGACTCAAGCACTGGAAAGTGTGGTTTACATAGAGGGACATGAATTTTCTAGTTTATTAAATGCCCCAGGAGCTTTCCCAAAAGTCAGTGCTATTTGACTGAAGAAAATATTTGATCTGAGGATATATATGAGACCTCATAATGCAGATTTGACTTCATGAACATTCAGGTCAAAGTATAGACTACAAACAAGGTCAGCCTCAGTTTCAGGCCTTTTTCTTCTGAAAAGAGATTAACCATTTACTTCCTATTCCCCAGATTTCTCACTTGTGGAGAGAGAAACTGCACTAGGTCTGAACTGCTATGAACCATGCTAGATGAAAGTATTAAAAAAAAATCCAGGCTTGGCTGTTCTTACACAAATTGCCCTCAGAAATTTTAAATGGTTTGACTGTACTCAAGATGTGCATTTGTGAAAAATTGCCTTCCCAAAAATTTGAAATGGTTTTGTAAGGAACCTTAAAACCAATGAAGACTCAAATTCTGACACTTGTTTGGTTTTTTGTTTATTTATTTTAAAAAATTCCTACAGAATTTCAAGAGGACTTTGAAGAATTTCGGAGTGAACACAACACACTGCTGTTATGTTTTTATAATTTTGAGTGAAGTCCTTTTCACTCTCCAAAAACCATTTAGCAATTTTTGAATATTTTGCTAAATATCTTATTAGATCTCAGTGGCAGGAGGTGAAGGAGGACACAAAGTATTCATCTCAGCTGAAAAATGCTCAATGGGCTGTATTTCATATATATGTATGAGTGTTGAAGTCATTCAAAAGAATAGGCACATTGAAGAAATTGTATCCTGTATATAGATATAACCTCAGAGAGAGAGAGAGCCCTTGGGAACAAATGTGTTTTGAAAGGAATATTTTTATGTGCATTTATGGTTTAGATCTTTTAGGAACCTTCACATTGTGGAGTAAAAGGACCCATATAACCTAACAGACGAGGTGACTGTGTCTTTCCCATGGAAAAGAACCTAATGGAAGAGGTCTTCTATTTGCTCCAAATTGTTCTGGATCCTGAATCCTAAATAGAAGGAGAGAGTCATTTCTCAGCACTTTTCTGTGCTACAGTCTGTTTGGGTTATGTTGTGTCAGCTTATAGAGACTGATATGCCTATTATTACTCTAGCAGAATTATAGGAAATAATTGCTTCTGACTTAAGAGAACAAATTTATATCATAAAGCTAAAATAAATAGGAACATGATTGGAAACTAGTGCAGTCATTTAAGATTTAGACAGTTTTGTTTCTTTTTTCTCTAGATATGGTTCTTTTAATATGTCTAAATGATGCTGTGAGGAAAATACTTTCACTGCCATCTAGATTTGGATTGTTTCATAAATTAACAGGAAACTTAGAAAAATGCTTTTTCTCCCTGTCTCTGAAAGCCACAGTAACATTGTATATAGTTGGTTCTCTTTGTATATTATAAACGATTGAGCAGATTGTGAGTCGTGGGTGTGGGTGGCAATTAAGATAATGATTGTTAATAGAATATAGAAACTGCATTAGAAAATGGAGACTTTCCTGCCTCTTTCTCTGCTCATTTAGACAGAAAAAAAATGGTCTTTATTATGTCAGATACTCCACAGAGAAATGTGCATTACTTTTTAAATAAGATACTGGGTGGCCAACTGACGTAGTATTTTTGGATAATGTTTGTAAATGCTGTAAACCAGCAAGCATTTTTATGATTGTTCAAAGATTACAAGCAAGATTAGAGCAAGGCTAAATTCAGAATTGTGGAAGGTTTCAAGCCAACCTCTTTTTAAGATGCTTAAAAATTCAGAGAGGATATAATTTCAAAGGTTTGTTTCTGTTCATGGCTAGTTACACTTCTGTGTCCATTTCTTTTTTAAGATGGTCTTTGCTCTTCCTGCTTTTTTTTTTTTTTTTTTTTTTTTTTTCCCTTTGGTGAAACTACATAATTTTCTCACTTCCTAGACTGTGGTTCCAGTGCTACACAGTTCTTTCTATTTGAAATCACAACATGCCATTAACAGGGTCTATTTTTGTAATCTTTTGACTATCAAACTTTAGCGATCTCTGAAGCCATCCGATAATAAATACTTGATTCTTTCATTGTGAAAATACATTGCATTCTGGGCATTTGTGTGGATTTATATTTCATCCTTTATACCATTTGCCAAGAACCAATTTTTTTAGTCATTTATTACAAAAGAAAAATTAAAAAAAAGAGGATTGCTAGTTATATGATAGGCCTGGTGTATGTATTTAATGACATGTTAGTTCAAGTGGCAGAAAGAAAAAGAAGAGTATAAAATGTGCAGCTAGATCTAGTTTTTTGCACCTATTATAATTTGGCGACTCTCCATAGACTTCGCTGGAATTATAATCTGTGCCAATGAGCATAATATGTGGTTTCCAGAAAAATAACAGTGCATTAATTCATTTGGCTAGACATAGATTTCTGTGGATGAAGCTTAAAAATACATCTTTTTATATTTTTCTTGAATATTTCTTTCAACAAGGTAATTAGGATAATGGATCATGCCCTCACTACATTCTGTGAATCAGTGAGACAACTGTGCTTGTCTATGATAATGCATATCACAACCCTGAGGCAAAGCACATGAGAGCTGGGGAAAGCATTCTCAGGGAGAGCTGTCTAACAAAATGCATTTCTACCTAAGGCAACTAATATCCTCTGAAACCTATGAGTCTGTTTTAGCAAGTCTAACTCGATGGGAATTCCAATTAGGGCGTCCTCACTAAAGATGTCTCTGTTATCTGTAACTTTGAAGACCACCTACATCACTAATTAGTAGATTTTGAGGTGCATTAAATTCTTTTAATGAATTAATATGTACATGCTCTTGGAGGCTGTGGGGGTGTGTGGGGATTTATGTCTCTGTGCTTGTGCTACTTTGCTCGGTTTCTTCCAATGACATTTCTTGTTGTGTCTGTCTGTGGCAATGATGACCATCCAGCTAATTTTCAGAGGATCACATTGACACTAACCTTTGGCTCACCCATCTGTTCCTCGCTTTATTACTTCAAATATTTCCTTTCTGGCTCATTGTTAAACTGGAATAGAGGCAAATTCCTCCAAGCACAGCAGGGGTCTGCTGGGCCATTTCTGACTGCAGAATGCTGCTTGCTAGAGTCCTCTGATTCAGTTGCTCTCACCATTGAGGATTTCTTTCCACTGAACATCTTGCTGGATGGCAAATAAAACATCTGTGGGTGCCAGTAGTCTTTCCTCTCAAAATAATAAAGGAACATAACTCGTCTCCCATCTTCTGGCGTGGCTTTCAAGCTCCCTTTGGGTGTCTTTTTTCTAGGAAATGAGTTCCTCCTAAATTGTTACGCTCAGCACAAACACATGAAACTAAAGGTTGGGATGGTTAGCTCTGAAACCCTTTGGGTTTCTGTAATGACATAATAAATAGCCCAGCAGAGATACAGGTAAATTTCTATTGCATGAAAGCACAGACATATCAACCATCAAAGGATTTCCAGTGCATTCATTCATAATTCCATATATACTGATTTCTAAAGCCTTTAACAGTGCCAGAGTTGTATAAACAAGAGAAGCTACTAAATCTAGTCTATATTATGAATTTAATGTTTTCTGCATTAGCCTTTTCCCATTTTTACAATGATAAAAATAATGTTTCATTTTTAATTCTGATTTACTCCTAATTTTGTCTGACACATTATTTTAATATAAAATATTCCCTTTTTATCTTTTCCCACTGCAAAAACAAATATACAAATGCAAAACAAAGCAAATTCCCAAAATTCAGCATGTAAAAATGTTATAATTATACCAAGCTAGATTTGTTTCCTTGGGAAATTTTGTCCTCCAGATTGCCTTGCTTTCAGTGCATTATAATAAAATATATTTTTAGTTAATTTAAAACATATGTTTTGAAGTGTGTTCTGCAGCAGCTGAAGAAAAATGTGAGCAACTGAGCCATTAAAATTGCAGTACATTTTGAGTACCTTAAGTGCAGATACTAAAGAATTATTTTGCATTGCAATAATCTTATCCTTTTAAATTAACTTGGAGTGTCAGGCTAAAACACTGGGCCTGGATGACAGTTAAATGAAGGATCTTTACTCTCCAGTCCAGCAAGCTATATTGAAAAACAAGAAAAAGGGCAGGGAGGCAACAAAATTATCAAGTAGATGAATACCGCCCCTTAATATCAGCAGTAATGGAGAAACTGTTTGCCATCATGCAAATCTGTGCTTAGTGAGCAAGAAACATCCTCCAAGGTTTTCCATCAATGTCAGTTGAATACCAACACGGTTTAAAACAAGTAGCCTAATGTAATATAAAAACATCGTACACTTATTCCCAATTTTTTTTCTATTTAGCAGAATATTTTAGTGACTAGATTTGATGCATATCTGTGTGTATGTGCTTTCTTTCTAGAATGTACAGTATTTAAAGTAAAATTATTTTATTTTCAGACTATTTGATATATATTTTTGTATGCCACAGTCAATGCTATGGAGAAAAAAAAGAGGTAAACCCACATTTCTCTTTTAAGGAACACATATACTTTAGCTGACTATTTGCAAGTATAATAGGAAGCTGTGAATTTGGGATTGAAAAATGGTTATGTTACTTACAGGAAACATATCAAAACTGAGAGACAGCTGGAAATTGCAGTAGATGAGACAGTGGAAAAATCCAGGGACCCCCTGCCAAAATCAGATACAGAAGTATTAGATCCAAATGGATTTAGTTGCCTTTCATCTACATAGCTACCTACATATGCATGTATTATACATGTCTTAGAATTACGTTTATATTACCTGTACATTTGCAAGACAGTATTTTGGGTTTTTTTACCCCTGTAAAGACATTACCTACTTCAAACTCTTGTCCCCATCTGAGGTTACATGCATATTCTGAAAAATCTGAACAGCTTACAAATTGTCTCTGCTTAAGAGGAATAACTGCAAAAATACTTTCAGACCGCTATTATTTTACTTGTGCACACCTGCATTGATATGTTTCCAGAAAGACTTGTAAGATTTATGCCATTTTAACATGTGGATGGCTCTGAACACTATCTCTTCCCTTTTTATGCATAAGCCATTTTGAGAGTTGTTTTAATTTTACCTGTTTCTAGAATATAAATATTTAACTGTCTATCTTTTCCCACTTATTTCCCTGAAATCCCTTAAAAATGTGAATCAAAATCAAAATATTAATCCAAAATACTTATAACTTTCACAGTTCAAATAATATGGGGGTAGAATTGGACTCCCAGGAATTAAAGTTATAGTAATAAAATGTATCACTGTAGGTATCCCACTAACATGAGCAGGGAGAATCCTTACCTTGCTACAGATATCCCAATGGATATTTTTGATATGTTTTTACAGGATATCTGCTGGTCCAAAGTCCCTTTGCAAAATTTGTTCCTACAAACTGAAAACAGTGTGTCTTTTAAATCATCTCTCCTCCTTTTTTGTCCTTGTTCATTGTATTTATTTTGTGAATTGCTTGGTTTTTATTGTCTCTTGATATATCACCTCCAGAAGTGCAGCTTGATTCTAGAAGTGAAACAAATCAGGAGATTCTTAAATAAAATTAGATAATGAGACAAATTATACACATGAGACCATGGTATGTAGCTTTTAAAGGGCTTTTTTTTTTTTTTTTGAGTGTAAGAATCAGCTAAAAAAGTATGTATGGAAAGCACCTGGCTTATTTGCTCCCTGAAACAGATTTCAGCTGTGGAAAAAGGGGCTGGAGGACCTGTGGTGTTACAAATATTTAGTGTATTTCAGATTAGAGTGTCCAATGAAATAACAAATAGCTGTCCCAAGGAAATTAAGCAGTGCCAGGAAAGCTGCAGAGAAGGCTTAGATGATGTCAGAACATTGTGTGACATGATCATCCTGCTGTTCTGATCAAACAAATAATTTTGATGACCAAATTTAGTGAATCCTTCTTCTCCATCAGAAAAACTTCCATCTATCCCTTCTCTGTCTTCCTCACATCCCAAAACTGAGGTCCCTGAGATAATTTCAGCTCCACTTCCTCATGATGAAGGTTTTGAATTTTTTGTTTTTAATTCAGGATCTGAGAGAATGCAGCACACTTATACATGAAAAGATAAACAGAGAAAAGCTATTACCATGAATGAAGAACTCTGCTTTACTTGATCAGTTACTTAGTAATTATTAATGATTTCATTGGTTGCTTTTCTACTATGTAGACTTTGAAGCAAAGAACTCAAACCTGACAACCGAAGTGCTCCATAAACATTAATGAAGCCTTGGCACAAGCTGTGAGTCAGGTAATTATTCTTAGGTTAATTCTACAAGTGGGTAGCCTGAATCACAGGAATTAAATTACTTCTGTGTCAAGGAAGTATTCGATGGCAGAAGTCATGTACTCCAGTTTCCACTCCCTTTACTAGACAGCGCTCTGTCACTTAGGATCAGCAGTTTTTGAGAAGTTGGGTTTTTAAAAAACTAACATATACATCATTCCTTGTAAAAAAATGAAATTATTAATATTTATATCAAAGAAGACAAGACCTTGACCTAAAAGGAGGGAGTTACACAGCAATGTGGTTGCAGGCAGCAGAAGTGACATGGGAAAAAAACATGCAGGTGTTATTAGGAGAGGACAAGGAGAGAAAAGAAAAATTAACCCTCTGATTCCCTCTGGTAAACCTTCTATCCCGTCTTCTGTATAGGGAACAAATAATGCAAAGGTCTGATAAAATCTCAGAAGCAAAACACTTATTTCAGCAGATGTTTCCAGGTATTTTCTCACTATATGCCTCTTCAAAAATGGCTGAGAAATTACTAAAAAGTAAAGTTCGAGGAAAATGTAATGTTTGATTCCTAATATTTTCTATTTTTCCATACTGAAAAAATAGTATAGGAATTAACAGTAACGATATAGATGTGTTGAAAGAATAAAAAATGTACAGGAACAGCAGAGAGGCACTTGCAGTGGACAGTCTTCATGTAGCTGTGCATCAAGGTCAAATGTTACCAACTACTCCACTGGAATATGCAAAACTCATTCTCACTAAGCTATAGATCTTCTGAAATATTACACGTCTTTTTGGAAAGTGTGCTAGAGATTGTGGGAAATAGTGTTATAAAGCACACACTGAGTTTCATGAGGGTGTATGTGAAAACACAAGCAGTGTAAAAGATATGCTCTCTGATTATAGTGCATTAAACAATTATTTAATTATTTCCCAAAATCAAAAGAAGCCAGATCCAAGCATGTGAGAGGCACAGTAATTCAAATACAGATCCGTTCTTTTTATGTGAAGGCTACAATTTTTGCTGACAGGTTGGGAAACAAAACAGGGAATCTAAGAAGCTAAATGCCTAAGTCTCAGCAATCTGATCCCAAGCTTTTCAGCTGAGACCATGAGAAGCGGATATCCTCCAGGGATATGGCTCACAGGAGAACCTGTGAGGCATACAAACAAGCGGGTTAGACCTGCATCATGTAGCTTTTTATAACTTTTTTTACCTAGATAGGGCTTTGTATATGTGATCCATCAAGACAGCTTTGATCCTTTGGAGCATAGCATGTAACAAAACAATAAAAAAAAAAAAAGCTAGGAGAAAAGATACACATATAAAGAGTTAGGGATTATAGGGGCTTGGCTATGATGGACATTCACAGGCACTCACTGTTTAAAAGATAACACTAGGCATAATACTATTTTTTTTTTCAAACACAATCTTTCCCAATATCCTACAATGTTTCACACAGAAATCCCCACACAAATACTCCGAACAATGACTTTAAAGATTAAGGGAACAAACAGAAAAAGATGTGGAAATTTGAAAGGGAAGATTCACTGATGAAATACCCAAGAAAGAAACAGAACCCAGTCAAACTTTCCTGTGTCAGGCTTAGTTAGAAAGGACCTTGTGAAGGCTGACTCTAACCTTTGTGTGCATCATTTTGGCATAGTAGCTGTGAGCTCCACAGAAAAAGAACAATATAGTTATGTGGATGCACTCAAGAAGACATCTCTTTACTGCTTTTTTTAGTGTTGAATGGAGGAATTTATTTTTCAGTAGACTCTAAATTGTTGTTACCCCTGCTTACAAAAACCAAACCCACATCTATGAACTTTAAATCTGGAACTTTGAAAAAATGGAAAAATGAAACATTTCAGGGTTCACTAGATTCAGCTGCTCCACTCTTTTAGCAGAGATTTCCTATAACCTTGACTTTAAATGCTGAGCTACATAATGCATGATTATATATTCAAATCCCTATTTGACCTCCTAAGTGCACTAAGAAAAGACATTACTAATGGGATTGAAAACATACCATGACAAAAAAATACAATAAAAAAACTCTCACTAGAATATTTGGTCAAATTAGGCAACTTTGCATTATAATGGATTTGAAAATGTAAAAAGCATTAGA
Source organism: Lonchura striata (assembly GCF_050655825.1). Lineage (NCBI taxonomy): Eukaryota > Metazoa > Chordata > Aves > Passeriformes > Estrildidae > Lonchura > Lonchura striata. The sequence goes on from NC_140705.1 coordinate 37,471,780, forward strand.
ATTCTTTCTTTTTTAGTAATTTCAAGTATTTAGGATGATTATTTCATGTTAATGAAAATATGCAGTGTTATTCTGATGTTAGGTTTTTTAAATATTTAAACTTAATTTCTTTCTGTGTGGCCATTTTTATAGTGTACTGGTAAACTTCGTATATAAGTATATATTATTTTATCAGACTGAAGGTTCAAAACTGTAAAATTTAAAATATTCATGCTTTCAATATCGAAGAACCAATCAAAACATAGTTGTTCAAAATTGATATTTCAGAAAATACAACATATTTTGCTATATTTCTTTTTCATTATTGTCCATCAGTGCCTTTAGCTTTTCTCTGGTCTCTCACAAAATCTGTATTTAGCTTTAGTTCCAAGATTATGCTTGAGGTGGCTCAACCCTTAAAGGCTCTTTGCAGTAAGTTCTGCTGCCCTCTATTCCTATTTCACCTCCAACCAACTTCATTACTCAGGAAGCTTGACAATGTACAAGTAGGTGTCTGTCCTGTGTGCTTGCGCTTGTACCCTTTGTCCAGTCCTATCCTCACATTCTCCAGCCCTGTCCCTAAAAATTGTTATTAGCACTTTGGTGGCTCATAAGTGTTTCTTACAGAAGTATTATTTTTCACCCCAGGATAATTTTATTACATCAGACTTCTTCTAGAACCTCTTTTTTTTTATTATTTCTCAGAAGACAGTGAGGTTGCTTCCTGCTACTCTTATTGGAGGATTTTCACTCACTACTATTCAAATGTGTCATGGTTTGACATTGGCACAATGCCAGTGCCCCCATGAAAATGCAATCTCTCAATTGAATGCTGTGAAATGAAATTGAGATCAGAGCAAAGCAGGCCCAAGCTTAATAACAGAAAGAAAACTTTATTAAGCTACTACTATAAAAGAAAAAAAAAAGAAAGGAAAAAAAACCCACACACACAAAGATCAAAATGAAAACCTTGCAAAGCATTCCTCCTCCCACCACCCAACTCCAACAAACCACAGTGAGACACAATCTGGACCCCAGTCAGGTTTCCACCCTCTAGACAATCAATACTCAGCCCATCGAGGGAACAGGGTCTCTCCTGTGCCACAGAGCCCCCAGGAAACACAGCTCCACATCCTGTGTTTCCATGTCACACATGGCACCGCCTGGAGAAAAAGTTTTCCATGGTGACCCTTCTCCTTTCCATGCACAATGCTCTCACCACCAATGCATGGATGGAAAGACTGCTTTTAGGATGTTTCCTTTCAAGGATGCCTTGACAAGAGTGGAAAAATAAACAGTTCAGTTTTTCATTGTTTGGGACCACAGTCCCCCCCATTTCCCCCTGGGGCTGAGGGTCCAAGAACAGAGATCTTCTTCTCTTCTCCTTCTTTGAGGACAGGGGACACCACCACAAACCCCCTAACTTTTCTCTGTTCACTCCACTTCTGTCTTTTCCCAGCTGAAGCAGGTCTCGGCTCACTGGCATCCTCCTAAAATACAGTCTCTCTTGAAGGAGAAAAATCATTTCAGTCTATGGCCAACAAGGAAAAGTCCACCAAAAAAACTACTCCTCATCTCCTCCCACCTAGAATTTCTCCCTCTAACATCCCAGGGTCCAAGCTGTCACTCTTCCTCTCTTTCAACTGAGGAGGAGTGACATTTCACAAAGCTTTCATTTCTCAGGAATGGTTAAAAGTCCCAACTCCCTGGCTGGCTCTCTGCCCAGATTCCGGCTCCCACAGGCAGCTGGGCACCTTGCGCCCCCCCCCCCCACTCTTCTCCTTCCTTGCGCTGAAATTGCTGACAAGCCGCCGCTGCCAAGAGACTCTGGGGGGGAACGGAGACATCCCAGATTTCTCCACCCTTCCATCTGCAGGGGCTTCCAGTCTCTCCACCCTTTGACCTACCTCAGTCAGGCCATGGGCCTTCCCCTCCCCACCCAGCCACGGCCGGGCAGGGGAGAGGCTGCACTGTGGCTGACCGGAACCAAAGAGAGCGAGTTCTCCTGGGAATTCTGCTTTTAACCCCTCTGTGTTCTCAGAGGCGTGTCCACTTTCAATTGGTCAATATCCAAATTGACCTCTTCCTTCCGAGAAAATTCTTTTTCCGTGTCAAACCACGACAAACTGCAAATTTCTCTCCCCTTGTTTTAGAAATAGTTTTTGGTTTAGTGACTGCTCTTAAGAAGAACCTCTTCACTGGTTTCAGTAGCCAGCTCATAAACCCAGAAATTAATAAAAGGTTTTGACAGTTTACTAAATTGTCAAGATGTAAGACTTTGGCGCAGAATTCCCATAGAATTTTGGAACTTTTGTAATTGTCTATGATATGGAGTGAAGCTTTATGCTGTACTTCAATCATTGCAACCACTTACAATATACTTCCTATTTTATTCTGGTTTTATCTGTTTACCTGTCATTCCAGCTTCTGGGTATATCATGATCTACAAGAAGTTCCAACAAAGAGTTTGGGTCATTCCTTCCTGTATTTTTATGCTGTTGCTAGTTACTTGGAAATCTTAGCACAGTGTAGTTCAGCTTTACCCTGGCATTCATCTTTACTACATATAGAAAGTAGACTGAAACTGTTTATTTTGAAGGCAAACTTTGGAAATTGAACTTATTTCCAGTTTTATCATTTGTACAAAAGTGCCAATTTTTTTTTAATCGAGCCTATCATGCTTTGAAGGAAATTAATCTATTTTACTTAAAACATCAGTAATTATGCATTAAGTCTGAGGCCAATTTGAAATTTTAATTTTTTTTCCTGTTTATTGCAGTGAAAGCAATAGAGAGAGAAATATGCAATCAAGTTCCATTAATCATGCTCTTCATTAAGTAGAAAAGTGGGCTTCCAGAATTTACCTATGAAAATTAGATGCCTAAGTCCCTTGAAGTTTACAGATCCTTTAAAAGATTCATTAAATAAAAAAAACCCTATTTAAAATTACAATCCAAGTCTCCTTGATTTTTAGCAAAGTATCACCATTGACTTTGGTTTATGTTTTAAGTCATAAAAGCAAGACTACACAAAAGGTTAAGTAAAGAATCCAAAATTTGCCTGTTTTGGCACATGTTGAGTTATTCTTTAGAAGGATGCTGAACTAATGTTCTTGCTGTTGTAAAATAATAAGCAAGAATATATAATAGTATTTGACACGTAAGAGTGCAAATTTAAACAAAAGCAGAGCTCACATATTACTTTTACATTCTACCTGCCAGTCAAGCTGAGACTTTATAAAGAATGGCAAGGCAATTTTCAATCATGTATGTTATATCGTGTAGGTCAAATTATTTTATGTAAATCTCTTTCACTTGGGTGTTTAAATTTCAATAAAAATGTAATGATAAAAAGTGTGGCTTTTATTTCTCCTTCTTTCTCCAATTCATTCTGAGTTTTGGAGAACAAGTGTTTTATTGAGCATGACACCTAAAAGAGGCATTGTTTTAAAAAGGTGTTAAAACAAGAGTCACATATGTTTTGGATAATGGAGGTATTACAGGAGGCTTCCCCACACAACCTTTCTTTCCTGTAAGCTGGGGCTCGTAGAGCTGGTTTCTGTAGGTTAGTTGGAGTTCACTTGAGCACTTCAGATCACCACATGATGGTAGCTTACCTGATGACTTACAACAGCATGGTGAATTTTCAGTTTCCAGTTGTTATTTTGCGTTTCATTGCTGTTTTCATATGAGAGGTTCCCCGTGTAATGAAGATAAATTGTTCTTAATGATAAATTGTGCCTAAAATTAACAGTAACTTGCTTGTCGCAGCACCTAAAATAAAAAAAGAAAAAAAAAGAAAGAAAAAAAAAAAAATAAGATTCACTGTTTTCCAAGCTTGCCTAATAATACATGCTTTTCTGGGTCAGAATTCAGTTGCCATGTCAGGCTTTCTCTTTGTAGTAAACAACCTAGGGAAATGGATCCTAAGCTGATCTCCCTTCAGTATGTAGATGACTGCATGGCCTCTGAAACACTCAGCCTTTTTGCCTGCCTCATTATTTACTTTTGAAGTAAAGAAGAAAGATGACATGCACCTCTGAGAGCTAGAGTATTTCCTAGCAGCAAGATTCACTTTCATGTGTGATGTGGGTTAGATCCCAAACACATTGGATAATATGACACATACTATGCTATTGTACAAGTTGTGAATAATAAACATTAGAGAAATCCACACAGGGAATACCATGTACTTTTGGGGCAAATTCTGAATTCAGAAACATAACTGCAGCTCAGGGAAGATTTTAAATACCAATCAAATGGAATGCATTTGTGTGTATCTTCAGTTGTGGAACTATTATTCCTTGCAAATAAAAGGAAATAAGCTGGTTTACACCACTAGAGAGTAAATATTTGTGGAGTTTTTTCTCTTCTGTCTGATTGCCCCAGGAATTTTTGGAACAAGTTATTGCCAATGTTAGTACCACAGAGCTAAAGAAATCATAGGCTAGAGTAAGAGGAACAGGGCAAGAATTAATGCTTTTGATTTGAGAAATTATCTGGAGGTTTACATTATTTCCTGTCCTTAACCAAATCTAAAAGAAGAAGAAAGGGGCAATGAAAACAAACTGAGCATAAACGAATCTTTGTTGGGATTAAGTAAACTTTTTTTTTTATGATGTTTTTGGATTTCAACATTAAAAGAAATTGTTCTGATTATGAAATAAAAAAAGCATTTCTAAGCAGCAACTTAGTACAATTTTTTTTCATTTTCCAAACAATTTGGGGCAACATAATGCAATCCATTATTTCCTTCCTGAATTATTTTATCTTTGACAACTGAAACTTTTCAATTAAAATTTGTTTATTTTGCACAGATTCCCAAGTACCACCAGTATGAGTGACTAGCAGCAATGTGCAGGGAAGGGGAAGAAGCAACTTTCAGTTCATTTAATGTTTCAAAATCTGTGGAAATTCTTGGTCAAATGAAAATGGAGACTGAAACCTAATGATTTAAAGATTTCTCTTCTGTTTTTCTTAACCCTTTTTCCTGTTAGAGAAAATATAATGCAGCTTGGTAAATTTTTTTTTTTTCCACAACATGCTATTAATTTCCTGGCACAAGATATTGTCATGCACTAATGTTGTCAATAATATGGCTATATTAGATAACATTGGTGACATTCCAATGTCACAAAATCTGTCTTTCCTCTTTCTAGAAGCTCATGTGTAGTTTTGCCTTGGTCAAGAGAAAAGCTTAACAGCAAACTGTAAATGACTACCCTGAGTTCTGAAGAATAAGGACAACTATTCCCTTGTATTTTGTAGAAGCTTGTCAGGAATTGCACAAGGATACCTGCACATGTAGTACATACTTTTATATTTTTTCATTTACCAACATATTCTATCCAGACAAATTCTCTGGATAATTCTTCCAGCATGCTGTCTGATAGGTGTCAATTCCTTCCACTTCCTCTTACCTGGAAACCCTAGTTGGAAAAATTTTTTCAGTTTTGTTTGTTCCTAAATAGTTGTACCAATAATTCAGCCTCATCCACAGTTATCTCTTCTGTTATCAACTAGGAAAAAAAAAAAAAAAACAACAAACAGAAAAACAACCACATCTTCTGCTTCCTCAAGTGTTAAGTACATTTTGGTAACTCCCTGTAGGGAAATGTGAGCTGACAGGGAGCATTGGCAGTACTCTTGCTGATGAGAGCGGCTCCTTTTCTTTATATCATACAAACTCAGCTTTGATTCATCTCTGCACTACCCTTATGTTCTTAAAGAGTATCAGGGACATACTATAAAATCAGTATCAGTCAATGTTACAGAAAGGCTCTGACACTTTCTCTGTGGGACTGCACAGAAAGGATACTACCTTGTCATGTCACCCAAAAATGGAATAACTTCTAAGAACCATATTTTACAAATATTCATTCATCTGTTTATGATCTGAACAACTTTGGTGGCTTTTCCAGAATTGCCTGCTGAGTCTTAGGGTCAACATATGTGTGAGTTCATGTGGGACTGCCTCACGTTAATGAGGCAGAAATCTTCCTGTTAGTTCAGGGCTACATGATCTACTCTGAATGAGCTCAGGATTTGTCATGGAATTTGTAATGGGAATATTGTAAAGAACAGCCATATACATGGCACAAAGCATAGGAAAACACATGTAGTCGATTGCTTTAGCTTTAAAAAATTAGTCTGTTCATATGTAATCTCAAAAACACTGACAAATCCCTCCATGTCAAAAATAGATAATTTCATCTATTAGTAACATGGATAGATGGCAAAATATTTGTATCCTTCTACCCACTTGGCTCATGTCTGTGAAATAAATGTTTTTTAGTAACATTACATTGTGAGAACATGCTGTGATAGACAGCCATATTCTGTGTAACTATCAGTTTTTGTTAGACATATGTAAGACAAGCCTTAGTGAGCTGAGTGAGCAGACCATTGAACACCCATGCTACAACTGATTACCTGTGTTTTAGATGAAAATATCAATAATAACCAAAGTGTAAAAGGAATTTAATTTCTTCCTTCCTTGGTTTTCTGGATTTTTTTTCTCTCTCTTTTTTTTTTTTTTTCTCAAGTTTAAAATGTCACTGTTTAAAACACTCAACAGGTACAGTAAAAACTAAGCAACAGAATGGAATTTTTTAATGTCAGCTGGACTGCTTTTGGATAATACTTTGGGATTTATCATTCTCGTATGACTGCAACTGCTATTAATGAGAGTGATCCAGAAATATTAAGAGAAAGACCCTGAGAGCTGGTGATGGAAAGCTCTTTCAATATGTCTATGTACATATCTGTGCAAGCACTAGTGGCATACCAGAGACAGCTTCTTACAGATAGGAGAAATACATAACGCTAATAAATGACAGAAAAGATTGAAATTAAATAGTGCCCTTTTGTATACATAAAAGATAGACTTTTTATTTTTAATTTTACCTTTAAAATTTGATGTCAGTAACTGATAATGAAGTACAGTAGTAAATCTTTTTCATTGCCTTAAAGTAGTATTGATTCCCATTAAAAATTACTGATAATTATTGAATGATAGTTAGCAGATTCAAAATTCGCAACTTTAACATGCTTTGCATGGCAAACAAGCTCATTTGTATTTTTCCACAGAAAAGATTAGTTACTTTGTGGATATAAACAAAACTAGATATTTTTTATTATCTCTTATGCCAGTTGAATAAGAATGAGTTTTGCTACCACAGGCATACACAATACTTGGAATTTAAATACATAAAATTTAGAAGAAAGTAAGATGAAGCAGCAGTCACCCTTGGATTTGTATGGATCTGCCTATAAATATCTGTTCCTTTGCCATATGATTATTCTGCAAAAAATGTCTTCACTTTTCTAGTTTTTATACATGCAAATTTCAGTTAGCTCACTTCCATTTTTCCTGGAACTGACAATGCAATATGCAACCCTTACCATTGTTAAATCAAAGATGACTGGATAAATTCTTCTGGTGGAACACTCACCAGGCCAAGCATATGAAATGGTTACTTACATTAAGCTATGATTTTACTTTGATGAGAGACCTTAATTTGACTTCTCCCCACTGAGGTTCTGGTATCATAAGAACATATATACAGTCCACATGAAATAGAAGAATCAGACCTACTTCTCAATTTGGCTGAAATCAATCAACCAACAAGGAGAACAACAAAAACATACAATCACCAAATAAACAAAAACCCCAAATCAAACACAAAAAACCCCCAAAAACCCAATCCAAACAAAGAAAAAACCAAAGAGGCGATCAGACAGGAACTATTTGGTACTAATTTTTAATAAGTTTCTATAAGAGTCAGTGATAAAAAATGCAAGCTAGGGTACTTAAACTGGTTATGGTTGGTTGATTAGTTTTGGTTTGCTTAGTTTGGGGTTTTGATCTTTTTTTGTCCATGTAAAGAATTGCAGTCCCTAACTGTGAATTTTAAGTGTCAGATCTGGGGATTCACTGCCATGAACTCTTGCATTAGCTATCAATTTACTTTGGGACATTGAGCTATGTGTGGGACCAGGGTTTTTTTTATTTAAAGAGCAGGTTTTGCATGTACTAGCTGAGAGTGAGTCATCCTTTTCAAACCATTCTGCAATACTACTGTGCCTTTTATCTAGGTGTATTCTGTATTTAAAACAAAGCAAAACAACACTAAAAAAGCAGACCCCCAAAAGAAGAAAACAATTTTTAAATTATAACAATTAGAAAAGCCATAGCCTATAAACTCAGTTTAAAGCAAGTATTGATTGTAAAAACCAAATGTACAAAAATCACTATTTAATTGAATGGCATTTAGCAAACATTTCATATTACAGATTCAGAAAAATAAGCACCTATGTTCAGCTAAAGATGTTTAAAACTTACTTAATATGTTCAAAATTATCAATAAAGATATGTCGCAAATTATGGGATGAAAGACAGGGGTGAACCTTTCCCTCCACTCAGCATTGTTGATACCCCAAGCGGGAATAGAGAAGATCCCTCATTGGCCATCAGGAAGCACTTTCTTACAGTGACCAAGTACTGGCAGAGGTGATTCAGAAAAGCAAATGAATATTGCACTTTGGTGATATCCAAAAGCTATCTGGACATGTTCCAAGGCACACGATGAGCATGGAGGTCAGAGTAGTTGACAAGAAGAAGTCCCTTCCAACCTCAGCCAGTCTGTGATTCTGTAAAACAACAATCCAGTCTTCCTTCTGGACTATTTATATATTTGTTCTCATTTTAAGTTAATGCAATACAATACACACACTTTGGGATCTGGCTGTACTATTTCATTTTGCTTCCTGTAAAAAAATCACTACCCCTCAGAAATATTTCTGAGAAGAAACAAATATTCCTCTTATGTTCCCTGCTCTAGAGGACAACTAGTTTGAAACACTTTAAGTTCAGCTTCCAGATTTTCTTAAATACATGGCCTTCACAGCTTATTTGTTCTTCTGACCTCCCTAAATTTTGCTTTCTAACCATTCCATGAATACTGAGATTTGCAGTAATAACCATTCTTAAGTAATGATTGATTCTTATGTAACTATACACTTTACAGATACTGAAATTTTATGTAAAATTTAATTCTGTCTGAAACAGAAAAATGACATTTTGAACTGTGAGTTAACTGTTTTTTTTTTTTTTCAGAGCCTCTCAGTTTAATTAGTCTTTAATTACTAGTTAATTATTCTCTAAGTAATCTGGTTTTCATTCACATATTTAATAGCCATTAGTATTTAAGCAAAGATGAGATCTTTGTGCATGGATTTGAAAGAGAGATATTAAAGCAACTTACACAGAGTAATGTTGAACTCAGCATAATTTAAAATGAATTTTTTAATATGCAATATTTCCTTTAAATAAGTTTTTCAGTCTGATTCTTCTGGCGCTGATAAATAGCCTCTGTAAGTCATAATTTAAACATCATGGTTTACTTATTGCTTGTGTGATTTTTTTTTTGGCCTCTGTGTTCATCTCCTCTCTTCATGCCAGCACTAACAGGGCTTCAGAGGATGTGCAGATCTACACTGGGATAACAGCATCAATCAGATGTCACGTCTCAGCACTTCAGCCACCCAAAATCAGCAATACTGTCCCTAAAGCACAACTGGATGAACATTTTCCAATTCTGTTTTGTTTATCTACTCCTTCCTGGACCCCTGCAACTTCTTTCTTCTGAAATAATAAAGATGAGACAATGACTGGGGCAGATCTGGGACATGATGGAAAACATCTTCTAAGTGCTCTGGTGGTGACTTACTCACAGCTCAGAGCCTGGTAGAGCTGCAAGATTTGAGGTTAGGAAAATAAGTGTCAGACTACTATGGGAATAGTGAGTTTTTCAGTTCAGAAATTTTTTTTTTCCTGGTGAGAATATCTAGTCATACCCACCAGGCAATTTCCAGCTGAAAGACTACCCTAGATTTGGCAACTAGCTTGATGTTTTCTGTGATCTGCCTGAAAACACAGATTATTGCCTGAAAACATGATAGATAAGATGTGTTAGATCAGACTTTGAGGTAAATAAATTTGTCAAAATTTATGTGGGAGACACTGCCTTACACTGTGCAAGATATTTCAAATAAAGGATGTTTCCTTCATTCCTTCTCCCTTTCATTGTCTTAAGTATTTTAGAATAATCTAAAGAAAGCTTTGGAGTAGCAAGGACATTTCTATTTAGGATCTCTGCAGACATTGCTTCCTCATTCAAAGGAGAGGAAAATTTAAGTGTCAGAAACTTTTGTCAGTAGGGCTTGTCTGTCAATCTTTCTTTTTCTGAAGAATTTAAAATTCTCTAGAAGATAGATTTCTAGACAAATCAATAGTAACTTTACATCCTGAGACAAAAAAGTAATAAACTGTCCACATAGTAACTTAAAAAGAATTAAACCTCAACTACAACTTGTAGACTGTTTATGAAACTATGTAAGAAATAAATTGCTCAGCAAAGAAGAGGGAAAGTTTCTAAATAAGACCTGATGTCAGAAATATTGAAATCTTTGTGGTTTAGAAGGTAAGGAGAGAAAGATGCTCTTTCAGTTCCCTGACAGAACTGATCCCCATAAAAAAATTATTTGCATCTTCTGATAGGATGTAGAAAAAGTCGTGGTCATAGATATGCACTCATATATGAGGTGAGCAGACCATAGGAATAAACAGTCCCTCCAATGGGCACTCACACCCAATTTTACCTTATTCTCTTTAATCATTGTCCTGCTTCAATGTGTAAGAAAAGAGAAAGAGTTTGCTTTCTATTGAAGAGACAAAGATGTGGAGAAGGTATCTGAGAACAAATATTTGTAGATATATGTGTCTGCCAGGGTCTAAAATGCTTCTGACCAAGGCCTGGAACCTCTAAAAATGTCTGAGAGACATTTTGAGTTCCCACAGATATAGATAGGCATCTTATTTTTGCTTCACTTTCTCATCACATAGGATGCTAGGATGTGTATATAGAAATTAATTTCAGTTTTCAACAGGAGAAACACAACATGGTAATCTTATCAGTATATTAGATCATGAATAAAGACAGGTATTTCTCATGGAAAGGGAGCAAAAAAGACAATAAAAAATAACAGATGTGAATTTTTTTTGTCTGCAGAGACAGGTTGCTGCAAACCAAAACAAATCTCTGAACAGACATCACTACTTCTAACTACAAGTGTCTGGAATCATGGAGAGCTTGCATCCTCAACATGGGAGGAGGTGAGATATCTGATTCCATAAGTGGCTTTTTTGGTCTGAAGAAGGAGAGAGGTTAACATGTAAGAACAGCATAACTGGTCCTTGGGAATACATCTTTATTCAAATGTAAATCCTATGGCAATTATAAATTGAAATCAGTGAGGTTACAGTGGTTACAGCTGAGGGAAGAAATTAGATATTAGCTCAGAGTTTCTATCTGTTAGGACAATGATGAAATGGTTCTACTATACCTCGTTATTCAATAGTGTTTAAGAATTCTGTGCATATATTTTCCTTGGCTAAACTTAACATACCAAAATAATTTTGCTCTGTTTTTTATGAATGTTGATTTAATATAGTGCATTTTCTTTGACACCAGATTTTCAATAAACTTCAATTCAACCCTGGGAATACCAAATGTATTGAAAGAATTAGCATATCTATTTGAAATAGTGTTGTGCAGAAGGAAAAACCCAGGATATTTGATTTTCAATAAAACTTCTGGTAAAATTTGAACTTCTATAAACTGATCCCTGGCTTTTTGAAAATAAGAGGAACCAATTTAAAAATGTGAAATTAGAGCTTGAACTGGAGGAGGAGGAGTGAACCAGCAGGAAAATACTGCTCATTGTAATATATGTTATCAACAGACTTCCATAAATAGAATCCAAATATCTAAAATTAAATTTATTATGTACATTGGGACTAAAAAGAGTCATTGGTTTATTCTGGGCATTGGTGTACGCTAGTCAGAGATGTGCTTTAGATCTCTTATTCTCATTGTTGACTGCAGATTTAATGTAACTGTTATTCAGGGCCCAGTACTTTCAAATGAGATTTAGTATTCCTTCTCCATTAGATTGCTATAGATGAGGAAACACAAATTTTAACAAGAATATTTTGTGTGTGTGAAAATAATAAAAAAACAACCTGTTACCATTTAGAAAGCCCTGTTGCAAGAGTCTTACAGGAGTTCTATAACTGTAAAAGACTGACCCTGCCTATGGAGTTGCTGAACCTTGATCATCACACCTTCTGAGCCAGCTGCCCACCAAATAAAGTAAACATAAATATAATATTCTTCCATTTCTCTTATGTCAAAATAATCTTCTGGACATAATTTTGAATCCAGGTGTGGGAGGAAATACTGAGAAATATTGAATGACATAATATATGAGGTTTGCTTTTGTTTTTGTATGATTTATTTTTTTTAATACAGTAGAGTAAGCATACATCATAGATATTTGATTTTTGAATCTAAACAGAAGCAACCAAGAATATTCTGTTTCATGTTTTATCTGCTATGCCAAAATTCTCAGTTCTGACTTTTTTTTCAGAGAGTCTATGATAGCATAAAATGTTTTTTATCATGACTTGCCTGGCTGCAAGGCAGGACCAGGATATCTAGCCTGTGGGAAAAAAAAAAAAAAACAAAACACCAAAACACCAGAGTGAGGTACAAGGCAGTTTCTTGGCTTTATTCACTGTCTTTATGTTGGACAATAGATATAAGTGACTATAATAATTGCAAAGAGCTACTCATGGTAAAAGATGTCAGCCAAGGCTACCAATCCTACTGGGATGATAACTACAATTAAAAAAAATCTAAGGTTTCTTTGTTTGAGACTGATTTAAAACACTTTAAAATATTGTTTATTTGTTCATTTTATTCTTTAGTGTAGGTGCTTAAGTAATGCCTTAGATCAGGGCCTGGATGTTTATCACCTAGGGCAAGCCCATCAGGGTCAATAACTAACTTTCAAAAGTGCGTGATCTTGAAAATTTGTTCTCTGAACATAGCTGTTCTTGTGAATGGAAATGATGTTTGGCATGGGGGTAAATCAAATGGGAATCTCATTGTAGCTGTTCCAGAACTGTAATCCTGACTTGGTTACTGGCACTGTGTTTGGCCTTGTCTATCTCCCAGCTCTGTGCCTCATTTTTCCTGCCTGTAAGGTCTGGAGGACAATGATTGACTCTGAGACCTAATGAGCAGTTTGTATAGTACAGACTAGATGTGAAGTGCAACAGTTACTGGAGTGACTGCCTAAGAACTGTTTTAAAGAGAAGCTTAGTGAAATCAAGAGAGCTTTTTCCCCATATATTCATCTGTACTTGTTTCTCTAGATCTAAAAGGGATTAACAGCTATTCCAAGGTTAATTGGCCTCCATGCATCTCTTCTCTCGAGCCTGGAAGGGATATGCTGCCTGTAAATCCAAACTCCCTGATCAATTTTAGCAACTAATATGCTAAGTGAATCAGCTGTTTTTTATTAGTTTTTCAAGCAGTCTGATGGATCTTAGTCATCTAGAAGGGCCCAAATCAAATGACAGCTGCTCTTGCATGTTTTCTCTGCAGATGTCATTTTAATTACTAACATCAGTGTTACATGTACCTCCTACAAGCTAATACTGTAATTCTTCAGGTGCAGATTTTCGAGCATTTCAGATACTCTATAAGCTTAACTACTTGTGTGGAAGATTAAAAATAATAATGAAGCACGTCCTATAAATCAGAATGTCATTCTTCAAACTTGTTGGAGGATGGCAATACTTCTGTCTGTTTGTCAGACAAGAACAGCTGTTATCAATTACTTTGAGTTCATTTTAAAAGACCATCCAAAACAGTGCAGTATTCATTGATTGTATTATTTTAGCAATCATAATGTCCTTATAAAAGATTTCAATAATAAAAAATATGGCACTGGAGAAAATAAATGGATTCAAGGGAAGTTAGACTTCTGACTGCTTTTAAATAGCTGAACCCTAGTCTCATCTTTTAGTGATTTAGCCAATATTATCATGTCAGTATGCCATACTACTAAGAGCTGTCAAACATCAGATGCACTGGGGCCTGAAATCAGATTTTTTCCAAACCTGTGAAGCTGCCATTCAAGCATTAGTCTGTAAAACTTGTGATGAAGAAAATGTGAGGCATAGATTGTCTATGAACAAATCTATAATATTTCAAAGGTGGAAATCTTGGAGGATGCAGCAGACTACAAAGACAAGATTTAATACTTACAAGATACAACAGTATGACTCATGCAAAATTCATTTTAAATAAAGTATTTAATGACTGGAAACAGCTGTAACCTTGATGACACTAAGTGTTTTGGGACTGCAGAAGGATAGTATAACTTGTTCAAAGAAGAGCCACAAAGCTGGTGAAGGGCATGAAGCACAAGCCCTGTGAGGAGCAGTTTAGGGAGCTGGGGGTGTTTAGCCTGGAGAAGAGGAGGCTCAAGGGTGACTTTATCACTCTCTTCAACTGCTGAAAGGAGATTGTAGCCAGGTGGGTGTTGGCCTCTCCTGCCAGGCAACCAGCAACCAGATGAAAAATCATGGTTTTAAACTGCATGAGGGGAGGTTTAGGTTGGACGCTAGAAAGAAATTCTACACAGAAAAGGTGATTATATGTTGTAAATGTTACCAGGGAGGTCATGGAGCCTCCACCCCTGAAAGTATTTAAGGAAAGACTGGATGTGGCACTTGGTGTAGTGGTCTAGTTGACAAGGTGGTTTTCAGTCACAGGTTGGACTTGGATCTTAGAGATCATCTTCAACTTTATTTACATAAAAAAATACCTAAACCATAACTATTCATATTAAGCAAAAAGACTGTCTTTATGTTTCTACTGAATTTCTCAAGCAAGCTTTGTATAGATGGAAGTCAGTGATTTTACTACCTCATTTTGTATTACTGCTATACCCAAACAGCAAAGGTTTTATCAAGGAGTTTAACCCCTGCTGTAATTTTAGTCTTCATTTCATAATTAGGTCTTGTTTTATATTATCGTTTCCCCTAGGATTATTATTTCTATAATTTACTATGGATGGAACAGGGACTTCTGAAAATGTACATAGATCCATGTATTCATTTGAAAAACTGAATAAAGAAAACACACCCACAATTGAAAAATTCTGTGTCTTCTTTAGTGTGTCAATACAACAAACTAACATATAAACTACCTGTGAAGAAAGCAAGCATTCAATATCACTCTGTTTTTAGTGATGCTAATAATAATAATAATAATAATAATAATAATAATAATAATAATAATACTGATGCTCCCAGTGTCAAAATTCTCCTGAGCTGGTGTGGGGAAGAGGGACAAGGAAAATCATACCACATAGCTGTCTAAGATGTTAGTTTGTCTTTTACTGTAGTTAAACAGATTTGTTTTCTTTTTCGCTAACATTACTCACAACAATTTTCAGGTAAGACCTGTATAGAAAATAAATGAAGTACATGGATGAGACAAAAAGATCCAGTGGTGTTATTACTGGAAGGACAGAATACAAGAAGAATTACCTTATAGCAAGATGGAGAGAGAACATCTGCAAGGAGGACAGCATCATACATATATATGAAAATAAACATTAAAAATTCAGAAGTGTATGCAGACACATAGAAAATCTTTTGATATATATAATCCTGGGCTTAGTAACAGGGAAAGTTTTCTTCTGTGTGCAGAGCTGTCTATAAGAAAGCACTGTGTTTGTTTTCTAAAATAATTTTAGAGAACAGTAATAACATGATGGGAAAAAAGTAAAATTGCTTTTTAAATTTGATTTATGCTTTTGTGGTTCTTTAGGGGCATTCTTCTTCTTTACACTTTACAGTATAAACAGAGAGTGAGAATTAACATTCCGTTTACCTGTATACACCTGATCAGTTGATGAACAAGATTTTATGTCCTAAAAGATAAGTCCTAACAAGGTTTATAAAACCTAAAATATGTAAGACATTCAGAGTGAGAGGATAGGACTCTACCAGCTGTATACATGCACTTAGGAGCTTTAATTCTTTCATTTTCTGAGAGAGAGAGAAGGAAGATTGTCCATATAATATCAGAAGCAACATCAGCTTGAAAATCTGAGAGCAATGTGATGAACTCATATGGTAAAACATTAAATACAGAGAATCCCCCAAGTGATATTTCCAGTCTGGTTGATCATAAATTATTTTATTATGTTGCTTGGCATGTGACTTATCAAAACATCCCAACACGATCCACTGGAAATAGCTCACTGCAGTATAATATATCAAAAATGTAGGAGCACAGGAGGAAGCTGATACATCTCACCCTAATGAAATACAGATTTTGTCTATCCATTTTGTTAATTAGCAAAGTACCTCAGATCTAATTATGAATCTATCTTTAATATGCTTGTTTCACCCTGCACATCATGGGCATAGCATGGTAATTATGCTACATGAAACTAAATAGAAGTTATGTCCTCTGGTGTTTGACTGCAGAATCTTTAACTTTGGGGATATTTTAATTTCTGGAGTAATTTTATAAAAATATTACTTAAATAAATCCTCCTCTCTCATTTTAGCTTTTGAAACTACATTATGAATGCTTGATGATAGACTATATTTTATCTAAGTATCTTTACAACATCTTCTAAATCTATATTTAACCACAAGATAGAAAAGACAGTGTTTTGTTCTTATCTGAACTGCCCCACTCTACAAAGAAACAGCCCTCATCAGCAACCTCTTTCTTTAAGGAAACATGGGGGACAACTGTTATGCTTCTTCAATACTTAGAACCTCCAGACTGGAGGTGAGTTCTGGAAGACAATTCTGGTCTTGGTAGCGCTGTCTGCAGGTAGTACCTTGCTCTGGTGTACGCAGAGACCTTGTGATGGGCTTGGGGTCAAATAGGATGCAAAATATGCAAAATACTTAAAAGCAGCCTAGACAGATATTTTCTTTAACCTTGATAGTGCTGTATCTGTATGTAGGAAGAAGAAAAATGCTGACTACCATCCCTCTTTCAGTCCTGTTTCTGGAAGAGAAACTGATCCTACAGGCAGGGATGTAGCTGTGATGCAGTAGGATAGACAGCTGGATACCAAGGAAAGGGTCATTTTGGGTGCATAGCCAATATGACCTCTTGTGCAATGTCCATTTGATCCCAAATTTCTCCAAGCGTTGAACAATACACTAAAAAAAGGGAGTAATGAAGAAATAATCATCACTTGAAGAACTAGAAATAGAAGCTCTCTTTTTTTGCCTAGTATGTGAAACACTAGAAGCTATGTTGCATTTTAAAACTCAGTACAAATGAGGTAAACTTGCCATGATACCTGGCAGGGAAGACTGGGGTGTTAGGAGCAGGACAGAAAAGTGCAGTATGAAAATTTGTCTGAAAACTCACTGGAGGGAAATGACAAACTGAATCAAAGTTTAAATGCTGTGGGAACATTTGACTGAAAAAAATTAAAATATGTAAGATAATATAATAACACTATTATATCTGAAAACTTGAAAGCAGAGGCAACAGCAGAAGTCAAATCTCATGTTCAGAGTAGTAGTAGAATGTAGAATTCCCATTGTCTCACACTCTGAAGAATGAGAATCTCATTTCTCCTTCTACTCATTTCTTACAGTAGGACCAAAATGTATTTACAAATGTGTCTCTTGACTCCATAAGCACTCTTGCCTATTTATACTTCAGTTATAAATAAAGAAAAGACAGTTTGTCCTAATTTAAAATGATATTTTTCCTGCCAGAACAGTAAGATAATGAGCTAGTAAATGGAGAACAAAGAAACAGTAATACACTATGTTAAATACAAGTGAGACAGCTATCACATTTCTATTCAATACTTGAAAATCTGCCCACCTTTTCTTACACTCATCCTTAAATAGCAATTCTGGCATAATTGTTCTACTACTACATGTAGATTGCTAGTGTCTGAAAAATTTTAATCTATGCATTCATGCATTTATGATAACAGCTATTAGACAAAATTAATAAGTAGCCGGTTGCTAGTACCCACAGGATTTAATTGTTATTTTCAAGGAAGAAGCTGCAAATTTTGTTTCCAGCATTGTTCCTTGATCAATTAATTCTGTTTCAGTTCAGTTCAGTGTTTTCATATGTAAGTGGCCATATCTAATTTTAAGAGTTGTCTTTCAAATCTAATAAATGCATGCATAGAAATGGAGTTAGTAAAAGAGTGGACAGCATGCATGTACCTCTAGATACTGTACTTTCACTAAAAATACTCTTTGAATTGGAGCATCAGCTGTAATGCAGAGTTTGTATGGGATTATTTCAGTTCATGCCTGCCCTTAACTAGACAACAGGTACTTCATCTGTTGATTTTTAAATTGACTTTTGATGGAATAGTGAATGTCCTTGTGTCCTTTTTCCTCAGGACTGAACTTTACAGTAGAGAGTAAATCTGTCTTGGACCAGAGACAGGGCTCAGTGATGTCAGTGAAAGGTTGGAAGCCATGACAGAATCTGCTGTTAGATGGTGAAGTGGGAAGTGATTTCCTGAACTGAGAAGTCTAATCCTTGATCACTCTGAGGAAACAC
This sequence comes from Lonchura striata, assembly GCF_050655825.1. NCBI lineage: Eukaryota > Metazoa > Chordata > Aves > Passeriformes > Estrildidae > Lonchura > Lonchura striata. Next base: position 37,490,255 of record NC_140705.1, read on the forward strand.
ATCAGAGTCCTTTTTACATAATTGTTAAATTTTGGTTTAGAAAATAGTATTTTTGCCTTGGCATCGTACCTTCTCTTTATACATACTATCTCCCTGGATGACTGGCTTTTAATTTCACTGCCCAGTATTAAGAAAGACTTTCCTAGTAGATAAACAGTTTCTACTGCAGCCAAAGCAAAGGTCTATTGCACCCCTAAAACCCCCAAGTAGGATTTAAGAAATATTAGGTTTCTTTTAAATTTAGACATAAGAACAGTAAGTAACAATGTGTAAAAACATTTTTGGATTCTGTAGTCCTGTAAAAACTAACACTTTAGGGAATAAGCTTCAGGCCTTCGGCTAAATGTCCCAGTTGTGATCTGTTAGGAGCATTAGCAATTTTCCCTGAGAACTTGTGATGTGAACTGGAATTTGTTACATGGCATTTCTTGCCAGGATGTACAGTTTTGAAAGCATGGAGAATTTACATGTTTGAAATATGGATATATCTTCAAAGCAAAGGCTCCAGAACAATAAGTAACCTGCTCACGGACAATTACTGCTCACTGAAAATATGCAACCTTTATGGAAATGAGGAGGCACTGGGCAGGGAACTCGCCATAGCAATCTCCTTGAGCACTCTGCAGTACCTCTGCCACTGCCAGACTCACACAAGTCAAGAAACTCAGACATTTTACAAAAGGGAAGATCCCAGACATTCTGCGCACATCAGTGTACCCCCATGGAATAGCTCTGGAGCCTGCTCCTTTTGCTGGGGTGAGGCTGACTGCTGAGGGGACAAACACTGCAGGACCAAGGGCTCACTCACTACTTACAATGTCTACTGAGAGCAACTAAAAATGGGTAAGGACTAAGCATTAGTATGAAGGGCATCAATGAATATCAATCTAGTTAAGTTTTTCTTTGGTGTTCAAACTGACCAGGTGTATCAGATTTGCAATCACAGTGATATTTAGGTGTCTGATACATACTTGCACATGTATTCAGTTGCTGCTATATCAGTTTGTTTTCTTAAATTATTCTTTTTAGTAGTTTTAGCCCTACGTGCTGCACTTTTAAAACTGATATCTACAAGATTTTGTTTCATATCTGACCACAGTCTTCATATTGAAAAGATGAAGAGGCCAAGTCTAATTTCCTTTTTATGGTAGATCTCCAGGCAAATATCAAGGAATCAGAATTAGCTCTGGTCTAGGGCTAAGCAAACTGAACAGGACATGATAAACTGTGAAATGAGAAATCTCTGGACACAACAGGTAACGATGTAGGAGAATGCCAAATGTTACAGTTAGCACTGTGAGGCTGTCAGGGATGCCTGGGTTTCAGAGGTGGTTAAAGAGGAGGTGAGACCTGAAGCTAAACATCACAGACAACTGGAGTGGAGCATTGTAGACCTTTCAGGGAGGACAGCTTTACAGGATAAACAGCACTTCGGCTGCCTTGTTAGTTGAGCATGTAATGCTGAGATCACCTAGTTAGCAGAAAAAGAAACATCGGATTTAACAATGGATGCAGCAAGACTGAGCTCTGTGGAGAAAATAATTATCAGTAATTATTTGGGACAGTGATAGAGTGCAGAAATGATGGTGAAGAGGATTGTAAAGTAATAGGAAAAATGGCAATAAAATACATAAATGATGTGTTTGGCTATGTCCAGGGATATCTCCTGTGCTTCACTGCAGCTGGAGGAGGACAATAAAGCCGAGTTGTTCCAACCATAACACATGCTAATTCTGCTGCCATGATCAGGAGAAACTGGGATCAATGGAGTGAGGTGCTTTCCCTTGCTAGCAAGGAAAAACCCAGGGCAGATGAATTGAGCAATCTGATATCACACTGTCAATGCCTGGTGCAGGCCTGAGAACACCAGCATCCTCCTAAAGATGTTTTGCCTGTTTTGGCCTTGTCTGCCTTGATAGATGTCTAAAGCACAATTTTGCTATGCATTCCTCACTGAAATTCATGTTTCCTGGATATGGTAATCTGACTTACACATGGCACTCAAGACATGTTTTACAATGATAATTCATACTTTTCCTTTCCCATTGTACCTACTTGAATTTAAATACAAACATAAGACCAGTGTCTCAGCAAACACCACAAACTCAAGGGTATTTTAAAATATAACATATGGTGATCTTCTGACATCCATTTTCAAGTTAACACAGAAGATCCTATTTCTTCCATAGCACAATAGCTCTTCCAGATATGGAATTATTTAGAAGTTAAGTAATTCTAAAATTTCTCATGTCAAAAATCAAGGTGAACTTATCTAGGCATTTTTACAAAAAAAAAAAAAAGGTCAAAATAAGTGTAAACCATGGAGTGAAGGGGAAATGCCTAAACTCTCCACTACTTATATTTCAATTAAAGATAATAAAGAGGTTTTAAGAGAATAACACTCTTTCTTTGAAGGACAATGAGTGTGAGTGCACATTTCCCTTGAGAAGGTCTTTATTTACAATCTGGTCATATCGATCTTTCAGCAAAACCCTGGGGCAGTAATTATACTAAAAGATGAAGAAAGTGAACAGATATTTACAGCTAGTGAACAGTATGATAGACTTATTCCAATCTCCAGAACATTTTGTAGAAAGGTTTATGGTGAAGTCTAAATAGTTGTTCATACTATATCACAAACAAAAAGCATATCTGCTGCCTCCTCAGAGCACTCACTATATCACTTGATTTATCATTAAAACATCAGCTGGTGAAATTGTGACTCAGACACAAAATTCAGAATTTGTTTACTCTCATTCCAAACTTGAACTTTTGACTGCATTGCTTTTTTGTTATTAACACAATATAAACCCCCACAGCCCCGACATTTGCTGAATAGGTCAGATTCTCTCTGGTTAATTTGTCATACTTCAATGAAACATACTGAAGTTTTTCAGTGCTAGCATGAAAAACTAAGTTGCTTTTTTAAATGTACATCAGCTTGCTCCAGATTCAGTCTAAAGACAAAGTAGAATCCTTTGGCATATGGGGAACTTTTTTCAGCCAAATAATTAATATTTAATACCCTCTTGGGTTAAGAGAGACTGGTATGAGATAAAATAGAAAATGTTTGCAAAGGTCTGTGGAGATCAAGGCATAGAACCAGTGAAATAAGATTTTTATTAGTTGTTTTATAAAATATTTGTTTTCCCATGTACCTAAGACAGATATTTATTCTGTATGCTATGCTGTGACCCTTTCAAAGCATAAGAATCAGGCTCTGAACTTGAGGCTTTGCAGAATGGCTTAGATATAAATACGTACTACCTCTTCCCAAATCCCTTTCCTCAATATTACCTACTACCTTTGCTTAAATAAATAATTTTTTGTCTTTTTGAAGTCTTTAGTTAGAAAAATGTAATAGTTGTTCTGTGCTTTAGTCACTATACCTGCACATCTCCTCAACAGTTCACCCCACCTATACAGATTAAACTTCTGCTGCCTTTTGAAATCAACAAAGCAAAATATTGCCCACCTCTGTGTCTTTCTTCTTCCCCCTCCAACTCAGAAATCAAGATCATGGGGTAAATAATGTAAATAAAAGAGAAAGCAAATAGTAAATTGTTTTCCATTAAATACCTCTACAGATTCTGTAAGTAATTAGAAAAATACCTGTAATTGCAATATTTTTTTTCCTAATTGTCTAACATATCTGATTGCTCTTCCATTGAGACAAGATGTAGGAAGACTGGTCTTCCTGCTGAAGCACCCATTGAATCTTCCTTCCCTTGCTCAAAAAACTTTCTCTTTCCTTTCCTTGTGCCCTTCTGTCCCATGATGTAGTTGGATGCTGATTTCCTACCATAGAAAATTGAACAGAGTTCAGTGTGGCAAGCATTGTTCTGGTTTCTAGAAAGCTTTATCTCCTCCATTATGGGATATAACAAAAGGATGCTGAAAATTTCTAATAAAATTTCTAATTCTATGGCAGCTGTAATATTTCCTTAAATTAATACAGATTTTGAGGTGGTGATTGTTAGTTTAAGTGGCTTTGGCCTCATTAGAATATAATGAATTTTCAAGGTTAGTACTGTATCGTGTAGGTAGTAATAATAAATAATTTCCTTGTCAGCAGGGAGTCAATGAATATTTTGGGACTCCATCTGCAGACTATTTGGCTAGCAGGAATGCACTTTACATATACTATGCTATTGATGTGCCTGTAAAACTCCTGTTAATTATAATGGGGATTTATAAATGGACATCAAAGACCAGTTTGTGAGCTCTCTGAAGCCCTGATCCTGCAAAGGCTTATAAATGTGCTTAATTTTTGCACTGTTAGTAGTACAGTTGAAATCAATGTGACTTAATATTAGCTACATGTGGAGTGTTTGTAGGATTGGGGACTGGTAGTGATTTTATACAGAATATACTTAACTGGCTTCACTGAGTTTGCTTGTTGTGATTTGCATTAAAGTCAGAAAACTATGATCTGAAGTGGGCACACAATTCTAATTCTAAATAGATTTGAGATCACTGCAAATCTTTACATAAAAAAATACTTTTGAATAGCAGAGCTTTTTTGGAGGGGTAATTGGGCCATGGATAACATAAACTTAAGTTATACAAGAATAGAATAATTTACAAAACTTACTTATGGTTTTACCAAAAGGTCACAAAAATATTAATTTAAAACATCTTGGTTCTTTTCACAGGTGTTACCCAAAGTTCTTTTTTTTTTTCAGTTGGGATGTAATCCTAGATTTAGTAAATCTCATCCTATAAAATGCATTCTGTGTTACAGGCTTTTTACACAACAGAATTTCAACAACTTATTTAGTTAGAAGAGTCAATAAAAAGATCAGATCTGACCTTTTTGATATGACCACTGCTTGCTACCATGCTTCTCTAATAAGCAGAAGCTATTAAATAAGTACCTGCATCAGAGAGCACTGGGGGCAACAATAGGGAAACTTTTTTACTAAGAGCCCCTGCCAATCTACCTATATGAAAAAAAGATAAAGTTACAGACAATTAAAAAAAAAAAAAGGGAAGGAAGGAAAAAGAAAAATTAATGAAAGAAAATGTGTGGGGTTGAGCAGAAGTATTCCTCTGCAACTTACATTTTAAAATCAGGGACTTCAAAAAAACCTCTTCTCACATCATAAAATGCATGGAGGTGAAATCTAAGTGGGCTTCAATTTCTCAAACAGTGGAGGCAAGGCGTCCCTTTGTCCTTGCTCGGTTAGTGCATCCCTGTGCTATTTGTCTTTGTCAGACCTATGCTTTTGAGTACCTGCACTCCTAAGTCCCAGTTTGGGCTCTGCTCCTGTGCTAAATGGATGCGCTGTAGGATATTGACTACTGCGAGTTTGACAAGGCTGCCCTTTTGACAAGGTGAAAGAGGTCATTATATTCACCTCTGGGATGCAGCCAATATAAATCTCATTCTTAAGGAGACACAATGTGTTCAGAAGCTGAGCCACAAGTCCAACAGCCTCCTGTATTCTGCCTAAGCAACACAGATCTTAGAAATTATTAAAATGTAGTCAGGGTCACCCAAGTATGATACGAAACAATCAATACTGTTTGTTGTTCTCTGTGGTACAATGTCTGTGTCTAGGACAAACACAGGAGATGTATCTTGGAGCTTTCTGTGACAAAGAAGTGTTGCTGTTTGAGGGGAAAAGCATGAGTGCCAGAACGTCAGCTCATCCACAGGGGAGATGAAAACATATGCAAATGAGAAAACCTCCACAACCAGTGCATTTCTTAATCTTCTTCATCTGTCCCACCCCTTTTTATGGTTAAGTGAGTTATTGCAGCCCTAAAGCTGTAGAAATCTTAGCACAGTTGCCACTAGAGACTGGGGCTGAATCCCAATGAGTGGAAAGCACTGATTAAATGACAGAACAGTCTTTTCCATTCCAGTAACTCCAGTGGTCAGGCATTGTGAGAGCAAGGACTCTGAATGTCATTGAGCTAAAGGAGCTTTCATACTCATTACCATTCTTTGCATATTCAGCCACAAGGTGTGCCCTGGGCTTCATGGCCTCCTTAATGCTCTCTTCAGGCTGCACAAAATTCAGATGACCTCACTAAAGAATCCCATATGGCGCTAAGGAACCTGGCCCACTTTTACAGACCGCTGGCAACTGAAGATCTGCTACAAGGAAACAGTTTTGATGCCCAAAGGACAAAGCTGACTCAAACATAGTACACCATATATTATCACTGCTAAATCTTTATGTTGCAAAAAGCTGAGATACACAGATAAATAACTACTCACAGAACCGTAGAACCTCTGAAATATTTGCCAAACAAATACTAAATTTTAAGAAGCTTCTTTGCCTACCTGTTATTTACTATTTAATAATTTTCTGCATTAGGAAAAACATAGTCCAAACCAACTATGAAAATGCTTAAATTGTTATTTATATAATGTGTCTATAAGCTCTCAGCAAAGCTGACCATTTTTGTGAAAGGCTGTATATCTGTGATTCAGACTGCTAAAATCTTCAATATATATTTATTATCAGAGATACCTATTGTCTTATTTTGTGGTTATCTTGCCTATGTGGCCATTTTTGGCAAATTGTGGCACATAATTTATATTTAATATCTCTACATTAAGTCTAAATAATCACTACATAAAAGTTGGATAAATTATATTCTGAAGCAAATATAGGTCTGCCAAAGGTCTGATCTTTTTGAGACCTAATATAGTCTATACCACAAAATAGGATGCAGTCTCCCACGAAGCAAAAGCTCTTGAGTTTGGCCCTACTGAAAGAAAATATCAGATAAATTCCAAAGCTTCTTTTTAACCCAAATTATCCTTTCTTAAGAAGTTGATGGCAAATTTTTCTACCAGCAGTTTCTCACATATCTCTCCCTTATTTTAAAGGCACATGTGAAGTGGAAGCCTGCTGTTGGCACTCTGCATAGCAATGAATTGATGGTTGTCTGTGCAGGATGCTGACTAGCTGTGCATTTGTCATATGTAAGAAGGCATATTCTTACCTTTCAATCAATCCTTAATAATTTTATTTTGCAGATCTTTTCTTTTTTATTTCCCTCATATTTCATGTGAACATCTGTCTTAACCTAAATCTCTAATCTTTTTGTATGCATAGGCATTGATAAAGAACCCATATATTTAAAATGTCCTGTGTTTCTGACTGTTTTGCAACTGCCTTCCTGAAAGGATCTATGCAGGCTGCTGTCAGAACATCTTTCCTCAGATTGTTTAGTATTCAGTTCACTGTCTGTTGGCTTAATCCTCTTCACTCTCTTCTATTAAAAAGGGGATTAAGAATTTCTAAAAATAAAAATAAATGTTGAAAAGTTTGAAAAGGTGATTCAAGTAACTGTGTGTGACTAGCAGTTGAAAGAGTTCAAACATTTTCTAATTAAACACCAGTGCCAAGGAATGTTAAATGATCCTAGGAGTTGAGCTCATCTGGGGCTTGTAAGTACTCATGGATACAGCCAACCTGCACTCTGGCACTGGAAGAACAGCTCTGTCCCTAAATTCTGACAGAAAGAAGGTGGGAAAGCTAGATGATATTTGAAAAGTGACTCAGTAGAAGATGGACAGAGTATGGACTTGAAAGTCCTTTAACTTGTCAAAATAACCCCTATAACATATTGCTCCAAGCTTATTCACTTCTGATCCAAATGGAAACCAAGCTGCTAAACAGAAAATTCTGGTAAAATTCAAACTTTATCTGCTCACTACAAATTAACTTTTTTCAGACCTTAATCCTTATTTCTGTCCTCAACTTTGTTTGAAACATTTTTACTATCAATCCCCAGAGAAAGTGGAAGCTTAGGGTATTGGGCTGTTAAAAAACTTTTAGAGATATTGGTAGATGTCTCTTCTTCCAAGGAGATATTGGAGACTAACACTTTTAACACAACTGTAATTGCTCTTTCACTGCACTCCCAAGTTCTTAAGATATACATACTCTTCTAACACAGAAACCTCATGGGGGAAACTGAGGCAAGATAAGTGATGACCCAACATATGGGGGATTTTAGCCAGTTCCAGCTGTTTGTACTTCAGTTACACCTCTGCCTTTTCTGCAATTTACCTTCATTGGTGTTGAGATGAAACAAGCTTTCATAACCTGTAGTAAATTGTGTGTTTTTATTTATGTTTTTACACAGATAGAAAAATAGGAGCTTAAACTGAAAATTAGTGATATGAAGAAACCCCCACCCACTTATCATTAGAGAGCACTTTTCTGTTCTTTCATCAGAAAAATACATAATTTAATAAGTGCATATTTTACAGATGGAGAACACTTTAATGCATAAATATAATACAGAATAAGGATTACTAAAGATTATGAGAAGGTATACAATGAGAAGATGAAGGCTTAAATTTTTGTGCTAGTGAAGTGTAAAAGTCAGTGCAAGATGTACACTGGATTCATTTAAGACCCTTCACTGAAGCTTAAAGAATATTATAAAGCATCCTTTAAAGGCAGTTTTAAACTATATTTCTAAAACCAAATTATTTAAAGCTGAGTGTCTTCAGAGAAGTATCAGTTAGAGAGAAACTAAAAAGGCCTAACAAATAACAATGATATTCTAATAAAGGAGAATGAGGGAAAGAAGCAGCATGTAGATAAGACTAGTCAAAATGCTACATGAGATCGTCCCAATGACTGTGAGGTTATTGAAAAAGCCATGATCTGCTTGATCTGGAGTTTCTAGAGAAGCAGACCAACAGCCTCATTTGTAAGACAGTGTGATAGAAGTTACAATGAGAATTTCCAATGACATTTGAGAAAATTTTCATAATTTGTACCTTATTTTTTCTACAAAACATAATACTGTTTGATGAAAATTGTTTTGTCAGAAAATGCACTAGTAACTCAATTAGTGCCATTTCCTTTTTTGACTCCAGCCTAATTTTTAAATTCCCAGTTTTGTTGCAAAAGTCTATACTTTTTGTTTAATCTTATCCCTAGGAGAAACAAATTCATCTGTTAAATTGAGTCTTTTTCTGTGATAATTTCAAAAAGAGAGAATTTATCCAGTGTCCTACTTCATGTCCATATTTAAGCTAAATCATAAGAACATAAATCAGAAACCCAAGTAACAGCCGTTCAGCTGACAGATCAGGTAGGAGGGAACGCTTAGTCACAGTGATTAATAGGTCTTTTCAGGAAGCACTTAGATACCATGGTGATGGGTGTTACAGCAAATCCTCAGATAGTCCTTGATGACTTCATATGGTCTAATTCCTTTTTGACAGTAAAGGGAGGGTAAAAATTAGACTTCTAAATTGCCTGTTTGATATTCACATGGAAATAGACTGAACAAACTACATGACTACAGGGGTCTAGGTTGAGATTGTCATTTTCAAGGACACTTGAAAGGACAGCTTCTAATTTCCTCAGATGATTTTGGAACTCTTGCTGAAGGTCTCATCTTGCAAGCTGTTATGCACAACTGCACATAGATAAATCCACAACTGCACATCCCTTCAAATTTTTTAGTAGTTTATTGTACAAGCATTAAACTTTTATAGATTGAGGTTTAAAACAATAATAATTAAAATGCGCTGATTAGAGTCCTTAGGCAAAGAGGGAAATGTGCAGGGCTTTTGGATCCAAAAGATGCCTATGACTACAGGGAGTCCTATGCCTGGCTGCAGCCTGATAAAATCACCGTGGTCCCTGCAACCTCATTTACCTATGCCACAACTTCAGCCAAACCACTCTTGTTATTCTTATTGAAAGAATAATCAAAGAGTGTGGGAAAGCAGTCATTGTTTTAAGGGAGAGTTACAGCTGCTGCTATTCCTCCTGTCCCTCAGCAACAGGGAATGCTTCTCATTTTCAGAACTGGTAAATATTTTGAGTGCCCCAGAGATCTCCTTCCACTTTCTACTTTCCAATGGAAAGAGCAACTAATTCTAACCCTTCCTCTCAAAGGCAGAATAATTGTTTTCTATACAGTATTCTTAATCCTTAAAATTTTCTGGATCACCACACTGGCTAAAACAATATCTGCCATTTCCACTTTGAAATTATACTGTCGTAGCATTTTTAGTATAAATTTACCTAAAATGAAACCCTATCAAGAAAAGAAATATTTTAATAGGTAATCTTGAAAAGAATAGCATATTAATAAGGCTATTAATTAGAGAGATAAAGAAATAAACTCTTTTTGTAAAAATAAGCTTTCTAAACAAATTAGAAAATGAAAAGCCTGTTGGCATTTTGCCTTTCAATTTTAAAAATGGATTAATTTCTTTGGATACATGGCACTGTTGACCTGATAGTGAGATATAATAAACTGGCAGATTTCCACAGAAGTAAATGTAATTGTTGATTAGCATCATCAGTGGGTCTAATATTTACATCTCAGCTGCTTTATAATAATTACTCCAGCAAAACTTGTACAGAGAACCAACACAATCCTCCAATTTTATCAGAAAGGGAGTTACTAAGACTTTTTTTGTGTTTACAAAATCTTTGTGTGAAATAGAGTGCAAGCTTGAAGTAACTTATAGTGTACTTTATAAGATTCCTGTCTCCTGATAGAACCATCCATTTCCAAGGGTATTTAAATGCTGACATGTGATTCTAGAGTTTGTTCTGAAGGGTCAGATCGCACAGTGAAACATCAAAGAAGAAGGGATCAAGGAAGAATTTCCAAAGCTTCTGAACACCAGAAGTTATACTGGGGGGGGGGCTATCCTTTGTGGTAGTGGCTCATGTTCTTCTCCAGCTGAAAATGAGATCAATCTTAGATGTCTTTTCCAACCTAAATTATTATGTGAAGTAAGCAGTTGCTTATTCAACAAACAGGACTCATAGGCTTTTGGAGATCACATATTTTGAATATATTTAGTCATTCATTCATTTGTTAAATACATTCCCTTCAAATTTCTATGTTTCAACCCATTATATTTTAATTTGTGCTTGGCAGGAACAGCTTTTCAAAATAGTGAAATACTTGAGACCAGTCTTATCCTTAGGGCTTCTCACCTTAAGGAGAGTGGAACTGCTTATCACCACTGCACAACTGTATGAGAAAAAATATTTCTTTCATAAGAGCTGAACTTTTCCATTTCTCTGAAATTATGCATTTCTTTAGGAAGGGAAAATTAATATTTGACTTGTACCATGATTTTATGCCTCTGGTTAGAAAAGTTCTCTGGAGGTCATCTGTTCCAACTCTCCATCCCTAGGCTGAAACAATTATGTCTTTAGCATCCCTGACAGGGGTCTGTCTATCCTGTTCCTTAGTCTACAGTTTATGCAGACTGTTACCACTTTCATTATCAGTCTATTTCTGTGATTTGCTATTTTTAAAGTCAGAAAGTTTTCCTTATGTCACACAAGGCTCTTATGCTGTAATTTCAGTTCATGTCTTCTTGACCTGTTCTCCACACAGAGAGAAAGCAGATTGTTTTGGTTTTTTTTTTTCTTCACTTTAGAGGAGCCTTTTATATATTTCAGAAGTGGTATCATGTTTCTTTTCTGTCTCCCTGTCTAGACTAAAGAAACACAGTTCTTTCAAACCTTCTTCACAGGTCATGTGAATGGGGTTCAATATTATTTCTGATAATTTATGACATGTGGTCATGTAGTTTGATGTCTGTGAAAGACCCAGCAGAAGCTGTACTAGGAGTAGAAGAAGGAAAATATTGCTACCTATATTTCAGATTTGGTTAATGCATTTCTCTGTGCTGTTCTATACTCTTAAAACTACAAAACATGTTTGATATATGTTCTGCTAATCTTCCTCAGCTCCATTTTTACAGTTAAATCATCAGCTGGATTAAGAAATATTCTAATCTACAGGCAGAGTCTTGCATTTATGTTTATTGATTTTTTCTCCTTCCCAAATAATTATTCAATTTGACAAAATTGTTTTGATTTTGGAATCTGCCCTGCAATTTATGTTTACAACTTTGAAAATTATGTTATGTCAATTTAATAAATCTCATTTCTGCTTCCATTGTCTAATTTGTTGCATATTGGAAAATACTAGATCTCTGCTGAAGCACATCCTTCCATTTTACACTCTCAACTGTCTCTGCTTTCTATATAAGGTTTCCTATCACAATCTATACCAGGCTTATTCAAATACCACCATCTGCTATAAATTCAGTTATGAACAATTTATTTCTGACAAATCACTTGAGTCCTAGAAACATGTGAATACAAGATCAGCACATTACTGAGGTTGAAAGGGATATTGGGAGGTAATTTAGCCCAAAGATCAAAGAGGGGAGGACAGTGAATTCAGACCTGATTCCTTGGTTTCTACTGTCCATTTGAGTCTGGAAAACTTCTAAATTCAGGAATCCCATAGCCTCTCTGAGAATTCTGCTCTGGTACTTAATTACCCTCATAGAGTAGATCCCTTTCCTTATATACCCACAAACTTGTCTTGTTTCAATGTATTACAAGTGTGTATTCTTTTTCCTCTGATCATGGTGTCAAGGGTCTTGGCTCTGTTTTATTGGTTGCCTCTTCCTATGTAATAGAAAGCTGCTACTTTGTCTCTCCATGTTGAGCAAGACTCATCTCCTCTCAGATTAAGCACCCCACCCTCAACCATTTTGGTCACCTTCTACTGGACTCTGGGCTCTGGATTCTGCCGTACTCTTTCTACTTTACTATAGGATCATAGAATCAAAGAATATCCAGCATATTAGAAAGGACCCACAAGGACCATAGAAATCCAGCCCTGGCCTTGAATAGGAACATTCCAGTAATCACAAGTACCGGAAAGTGTTGTCCAAACGCTTCTCGAATTCTGTTTGGCTTGGTGCTCTGACCTCTTCCCTGGGAAGTCTGTTCCAGCACCCAGCCACCTTCTGCATGAAGAATCTTTCTCTAATATTCAACCTAAACCTCCCTTGGCACCATTGCATGCCATGCTATCATTGGTCCTATAACTGGTCTCTGGAGAGAAGGGATTGGTGCCTGATCTTTTGCTTTCCCTTCTGAGGAAGATGCAGACCATGACAAGGTCTCTTCTCCAGGCTGCACAAAGTGGTGTCAGCCATGTCTCATAGACCCTTTACCATCTTCTTTATAAACACTGCTTGTACCAAGGTCCTGAAAAACAATTGCAACATTCCTGATGGAGTGTCTTAATTGCTGAATAAAGGGCAATAATCTCTTCCCTTGGTCTGCTGGCTATGCTCTTTCTGTTACAGCTCAGTATGCAATGAGCTTTTCTGCCAGGGCACAGGGATGACGCATATTTGGCCTACTGCCCACCATGTCCTTTCAGCAGAACTGTTTTCTGGCAGTCAGTCCCTGGCCAATCCCTGGCAGCAGGGGGTGAGTATGCCTCAAGCACAGGACTTTGCAGCTGTCATACTTGGATTTCATAAGGATCTTGTTAACCCACTTCTCAAGCCTTTCTAGATGTTTCTGAACTGCAGTGTTTCAAGCATATCAACTACACACCCTATCTCTACAAACTCAATGAAGACACACTTCATCTAGGCTTACAGGTCATTGATAAAGACAATAAACATGATAAATTCCCTGTTTAGTCTCTGAGTAACTCTACCTATAACCAGTCTCTACACAGATTATGAACCACTACCTTTTGAGTATAATCATTCATCCAATTTTTTACTTTCCTGGTAGTCCATTCATCTAGACCATAATTCCCCAACACAGCATCCTAAAGACACTGTAGCAGATGGGATTCAAAGCCCTGTTAAATTCAAATAAGCATTTTCCATCACATCCACAGATCTAGGAAACTCATAGAAGTGTATCGGGCTTATAAAAAATAGGTTACCTTTAGCAAATACATACATGTTATTCCAAGTCACCAGAATTATTTCTAAGGGAACCTGCTCCTTGGAGACCTCTCCCAGGGATGAGAGAGAGACTAAGCTGTAGATCCCTTCTTGCTTCTTGGAAAGTGACTTTAATATTTGCCTTTCTCCAGTCCTATTATATTATTTCAGAAATAAAAAAAATCAAAGCAATCTGTGAAAATCAACACATTATTCAAGATCTGGGATATGGGGAGAAGTTGAGTTGATACAGTGGCATAAAAAATTTCCTGCTGGCACAGGCCTTTCCTTATACTCTATTTACTTTTCTTGACTGTCACTGCATTAAAGATTTCATACAACTATCTGTGTAGTCCCAAGGATGCATTCTGCTGATTTAACAGGCTGATCTGATTCCATCTATGAAAGTCTGTTTGGTTTTGATACTGTGCTTCGTTTGCATTTATCTTCACTGACTTCTGTTTGTCATTGGTGTCTCAGGTATTTGATTGCATGAGACTTCTTCAGTCCTCACAGCTGGTTTTCATTTGCACCAGATAATTTTGTTTAATTGCAGACATTGACTACTCACTATCACTCTCTCTTTCTTGGTCTTTGGTTAAGTTTTCTTTGGTCCAAACAAAGATTTCACTAAGATTCCACTCAAAAATATCATATACTTTCACATCTGATCTTTAATTTTGAAATTTTTTTTTCAATTTTTCTTTTTTAACTACTTTTTAAACAGTTCTTCATTTGTATAGAAACTTTCTGTGGTCTCCCACTTGCAGAGTGGAACTGATCAAAAGATACTAAAATATACACTAAGTTTAAATGGAAAGCAGAGAGTATTTTGCATATGGAAAAAGAAAAAAAAACCCACACAATTTAGTTATATAATATAATTAACCTACTTAGAATTAGAATTACAGGATTTATAGAAACCCTTCTCTAAGAAATACTTTTGGAAATATCTTGGATTAAGGGTGTAAATGTTACTAGATTTAAATTTTATTTAGACAGAGGACAAGTTTGTGTTTCTGAAAGGTTATCTGATTATACCATTTCAGATTTAAAAGCTAATACAACTCTACACTTGCCCAAAATACTAAATTCAGAGTCCCAAATATGATATTGGATTAATTCTGATTTAGAGGTAAAAACATTATCTACTGAATCAATAACACCATCCTTTTAATATAAGTTCATGGTGAAGTAAATAGAATTTTTTATTGACTTTAATTGGATTCCACCTCTAAATAGCTCTTAGAAGCTTCTTAGCCATGTAGCAAAAGCAGTTGATGACCTTGTCTACGATGCTAGATATCATGAGATTTCAGTACAAGGTGATATATCTTCAAATTTAAATTCAGTCACTGGATGTAGAAGGGACAAAGTGCTGCATAGACAAATGTGAGTAGGCAAAAAATGGGTGGACAAAATTGTAATATGGAGCATAATGGTTTTTTTTTATTTCTCTCCTTGCCTTTCACTGTTGAAACCATACCTTAATCTTGAGATCTTTATTACTATAATTTGATAATAAATCACAGAAAATCTATAGTAATAATAAATTTTCTGACATTTTCTTAATGTTGGTGGTTCTTAACTATGGGTATTGTTACAATTTCATTTTCAGTGCTAGCTCTGAGGATTTTAACAGGAGTGTATTTCAACTTGAATGATATATACTGACTTGCTTTTTCAATGAAGATTTTGAGTTAATGAAGTGAGGATGAATTACTGAATCTGAGGAGAGAATCATAGAGTGATTTTGGTTGGAAGAGACCTTCAAGATTATGTAATTTCAACCTCCCCATGGGCAGGGACACTTCACTAGACCTGGTTGCTCAGGGTCCCATCCAGCCTGGCCTTGAACACTTACAGGGATGGGTCACCCACAGCTTTCCAATGTAACCTGTTCCAGCACTTCACAACCCTCACAATGAATAATTTCTTCCTTATATCTAATCTAAATCTGGTCTCCTTCAGTTTGAAGCTGTTCACCCTAGTCCTGCCACTACATACTCTTGTGAATTGTCTGTCTCCATGTTTCTTGCAGCAATCAAAATTCTCTTAGTCTTTCCTCAAGAGAGGGGTGCTCCATCCCCCTAATCATCCTGGTGGCCCTCCTCTGGACTCTCCCCAACAGGTTGATGTCTTTCCTGTGCTTAAGACCTGAGAGCTGGATGCAGGTGGGGTCTCACCAGAGCTGAGAAAATGGGCAGAATCCCCTCCCTTTCCCTGCTGGCCATACTGCTCTGAATGCACCATAGGACACGTTTGGCTTCTGTGCTGCAAGTGCACATGGCTGGGTCATGTCCAGCCTCTCATCCCCCAGCACCCACAAGTCCTTCTCAGCAGGGCTGCCTCGATCCATTCTCCTTCAGCCTGTATTTGTGCTTGGGATAGCCCTAACCCATGTGCAGAACCTTGTACTGGGCCTTGTTGAGCTTTATGGATAATAAATCATTTGTCATCAGTCTGAATCTCAGATAATGGAGTCGTGGCTGAAGATGATCATTTTTGGACAGGGGTTTTGAGCACCTCTGTGCTGCTTGCGAATATGACAGCTGTTGATTATTTCTATGAGAGATACATTGCATACATCAAAAACTAAAGATGCTTTCTCTAGATCTGAGTATTTTGGTAAGCATTTTATCTGAAAATTTGTATCACATCCTAGAGCATAAAATTACTACAGAAGATATTTCTTTTTCTAAGTTTCAAAATTAGTGTCGGTTTATACTGAGATACTTTCTATGACCTTAGAGAAATCTGCTCAGTATCATTTGGTACATAGATTTCCTGGCTTTTATTTGGATTCTTCATCCAGAGGATCCTGGAACAAGCTTCTCAGGGAAACGGTCAGAGCACCAAGTCAGACAGAATTTAAGAAGCATTTGGAAGATGGTATGACACTTGGGGATGGTCTTGTGTGGGGATATTCTGATTCTGTGAAAAACTGTAAGTATGAAAGTAATAAATACAGCATTTTTGTGGATTGAATCAAAACAATTTTTTTTCTATTTTTAAGAATATTCATATTTTGGTTAAGAACCTGTTAAATCACTCAGTTTTACAGATATAATTCTCAACTGCTAAATAAACCCCTCTTGCTGTGTTATATGATATTAAATAGACATTTAAACACTTTGGAATGATTCCTTGGTTTGTCTATAAAGAAGTACATTGGCTATGAGATGCTGGTGTTTATGAGTACTTTAAGCTATCGTATGCTATCACTGCCAGAAACAATGCTTACCTTTCACACCTGCTCTCACTTCAGCTCTGTGCAATGAACCCCTCTGGAGAGCTGATGGAGCTGAAAAATAACTGTTTCCTTCTGCTGTGGAAGTTTTCATGGCTCTTGGTTCTGCTGCTGTGAAGTTATGCCTGCTCAAAGGACTAGGTAACTCAGGGTACTACTAGCAGTTTACACAGGTCGAGCTTCAAATGAATGTTCTCTTTTTTAATGAGTGGCTTTAATTTTCTCCATTTTCTGCTTTATTTTGAAAGATTAATTAGCTAACATGGTACAGTAAAGTTTCCTTGGTTTTCCATTCTAAATTTCTCTTAATATTTTGTATTTGCTTTAAAGTAATCGTAAATGAATGAAAAGCTATTGGGTGAGGTATTATTCTTGAATCTCAGAAAATCAAGGACATGATTCCAACCCTGACATAGATGGAGGTGAGGGAAGAGGAAAAGGGTGATGGTGGGGGAAAGAGCCTTTGCAGCTGTGTAATCACAGCTGCATCACAGGATGCAGGAGACAGCACAGCTATTGAGTGTGAATGATGAACCTGAGTGCCATAAGCACACCTGCAACTTGGTGTGATTAGTGCAGCACTCTTAGTTTTAGAGAATTACATGTTTTTAACTATCTAAAAGGTAGCTGCTGTATATCATGCTGCAGAGGTGACACTGTTTCCCCCGAGTTTACACTAGACCACTAGCTTTTTAATGATTATGTTGCAAAGACACTCACAAATGGACCATTAGCTAAAATCTTGTCCGCTAAGATCTCTGCATAGGGTAAGTCTTATGTGGGGAATCAGATCTCTTGGACAAAAGGTGGCTCTCCAGACAGAGATGGGCACTCCCATTTCAAGAGTCCTTGCAGCAATATCTTCATCTGGCTTACTTGAGACTCCTCAACCCACTGCTCTGCTCACTTCTTGCTTCTGCGTGACAACCCCACTATAAGCAAGCTCCACTGCAACAGATTATTTCAAGCTGCAGACAAAACATCTCCTAATTGTCTTAACTGTCTACAAAAGACTGCCCCGTTGGACTTTTCTACATACAATTTGATCAATTTTGTGGCAGGAACCTCCTGAGAGTCTCTGAGATAGCACATTTTTACACCCAGGTTGTTAATCAACATATTTAAGCACAGAAATTGGTCTAGGCACTGCAGGGTTTCCTGGGGGAAATCTTCAGGGCAGTCTCAAATTTCCACTAGGACAGCTTCTGCACCAATTAGTTAAATCCTTAATTGTAAGGGAGGCTAGAAGTTTGGTCAATCACTGTCTCTAGTCAGTCTATTGTCTAAATTACTCCATTATCTCCTCTATGCAGCTGTATACACGGGGAGTTTCTGGATCACCCAAGGAGTTAATGACTTGAGTGCATCAGGTGTGCACACAGGCACAGCCCTGTTTCTCAGCTACACCACAATTATAACTATAGGACAAATTTGAATTTCATACTCATTTTTATACTTAAATTCTATACCTCTTGCTGCAATTAAAAGCCAGGCAACATGAAACTCAGTACCTCAGTAGCTGTAGCATTGCCTGAGGAGTAAGACTCTAAATTATAATATTTTTTTTGCAGAAATTATTTTAAACAAGAATTTTTCCAATAATATTTTTATGCTTTTTAACAGATTCAAATTGTCTTCATATATAGTGCAAAGTGGTTAAAAATAGATACATATCCTCTAACACATTTAAGGCATGACCTATCTTCCTTGTGCAGTAAGGGCCTAATGGAACCATGAAGTAAAAGGCTTACACATGTCCTTTTCCTCTCTTTAGAACACTTAATATTATTTCTACCACCTACCAAGCTGTAGAATAACAAAACCTCATTAGAATTTTTACATAAGTAATAGTTCTTACATACACAAAATTAATGTACACTGTGGTTGCTAACTCACAGTAATGTCTAACTTTACAGAAGTGAGAACAAACTCACTGAGTTTGAAATGCCAGTCTAGTGGAGTAGTAATGGTCTTTCCTTTATTGGTATTTAAATTTTTTTAGGTCATAGTATTTGAAAGCCAAATGACTACACACAATTTGTGCTGAAGGTAACTTGGGCACCATTTATGTCTCCATTCTCCTGTCAGAACAACTGACCTCACCCAGGGGTGAACCATGGTCTACTGAAAGAAACCACCAGCTGATTACAGCTAGGAGCATCCAAAATGAGAGAAGGGAGGAGTAGTTAAGATGTATCTTGGGAAGATAATTCTCTTGGACATCATTTTGGGACACTGCATCTGGTAACCTCAGTTAATAGGAGGTTATGATCAATTTGTAATTGAATGTTATAAATTCATATCTATTTTAGTTCCATATCTTGTCCTTTATCTTATCAGTACCAATGTTAAGCTAAAAACAAGCAAGAAAATGAAAACAAAACAAGTCTCCCTGCTGTTAAATCTCAGCTGTTGAACTGCTTTACCTACATCTTAAGAATTACTACAAACACAGGTTCTAGCACTTGGTGCTCCTAAATCACTTTGGAAGCTGTTTTTAGCAGGTATTTCTGAAAGAAAAGCATCTTAATGAGGTGTTGTTAATGCAGACTTCTTAATCTCAAGACCTTATTCCTCCCTGCAGAATATCAGCAATTTCTACTGACTTTAAATAGAGGCAGTTCGTGTCCTGCAGGGAAGAAAAAGACCTAGGGAGCATTAACTAAAAAAGCTTTAAGACAGAAAACTGTAACTGAGGTCATCTTAATTCAAATATTTTATACTGTGCTGGCCTTAAATGAACTAATTTGAGACCTATGACCTTAACGGAGGGATTTCTCAATTGACATATATTTAGCTGATGCAAAGTCTACCTGAAATAGCCTTAGGAACTCTGTATAAGCATATTACTAAGCATATACTACAGTAAATGTGAAATTCTTCTGGATTTAGTAAAATCAGATATTCATGTAGAACTTCTATGAGGAAAGCTTCAGATTTTTGGCTATTAGTAAGTTTTTGAGTGTAAGTAAGAAAGTAATAATGAATTCTGATGCAAGCAGATTAAAATATAAAATTATAAAACTTTCCCGTGCATAAAGTTACATAAAGTTATGCAATATCAATGGCTCTGTTTCTCCTGTCAACTAGAATAAATTCTGAGACTAACCATTGTGTGCAAGACCCCAAAACAGCAGCTAGTATGAAAAACTTGGAGCTAGCACCATCTTTACAAGAGATTAGGTCTTCAAATTTTTTGAAATCCAAATCAAAGCCAGGGATCCAATTATTAAGAATATAAATGATCAGAGCTTAGGTTCAGGATTCAAGATTCTCCATATGATTTTCTCTTATCAAATATAAGAGGTAGATAGTTGCATGATAAAGGAGAATTCTGTTTCTAAAATTATCAATGTCCCATCCGTTACCTCTGCCACACCCCCAAAAATAAAAATCCAAACAGAGGATTCCAGGCAATAAAACTTGTTAAAACGAAATAAATTCTTTCTAATTGTCCCAGTTATTACATCTCAGTTGGCAATGAGTATAGAATGGTTGCAGGTATCTATTGTGGTTTCTCAACCAAAGTCTACCAGCCTGATTCCTCCCAGCTATGTAGTGTGGTCAACATTGGGCAGACAAGCATGTTTCAGTTCATTCCTGGGATAGGCTGCTCTACCTGAGAGGGGGTGACCGTGCTAGAGCAGTCTCAGGTGTGAGAAAATAATATGGGGAGGGAGTTGTCACTGGCAAAAGGAAGGAATTGTGGCTCTATTGCATCTCTGCTTCCTAGGAGTGTTGGCAAAGCATTTTCCCTTCTCTCTTACTTATATTAAGTATAAAACTTAATCTCAACACAGTAATTCACTACTAATTTTTTAAGAATTGTAAAAGAGAAAGGGACAAATAAGCACAGGAAAAAAACCAAAACATATATAGCAAATGTTTTAAAGAACTTATGCAAAATACATTTTCCCAATATGTGTGCATGAAATGCTAAGCAGACCCACACAGCTGGGAATTTGTGCACATGTAATTCTGACTTCTATCTTCACATCAAGCATTTGGCATGTAAGAGCATGGACAGTTAAAAACATTTGGACTTCATTGCATTGTTACAGATGTTAAAACAATATAATACTTGGCAATATCTAAACAGAGCATCAGTGCACGACTCCTACATCAGAACCCTGGTAATGGAATGCTATTCTATATAGAGGTTTGGAACAGAAACAAACCAGAAGTGATATAAAGTTGTGACTTCTCTTCCCATACAAAAATACAATACTTTTTTTTCATTTGATAAAGATTGCTACTCTCAAAATTGTGTGTTAGGTTTAGCTCCAGAGATTATACTCTTGTTCTCATGTCTGCTTCTTTTGGGTTTAATGCAATCTGTTGATTTTGGACTGCTGAGTCTGGCTACATATATCAGGCAAAGGTATTGGATGCATGCCTTCAACATCCCCTTCACTCACAAAATTTGCTTTGCAGAAATGAGATCTTTGGTGTTACAGATCTGAAGATATTCCCATGCTGCTACATTATGTCCTCTCAGAAGGATATACTTATTTTTTCTACCTAATTTTCTTCTGTGATATACTAGTTGATTTCAATTTCTAGTTTAAAATTATTCTAGCTTTATGAAAATTTCCTTCTTAAAAAGTTTCATACACTTCCACCACACATAAATAAAGTGATTTTACAATAACAATTAATTGTTCTTAGGAAAAATACCAAATTATGCATGTGGATATTGCACAGTTCTTCACCTATATTTTTAGAAATGATTGGTTAACCTGTTTTTCTCACTTTGTCTCCAAAATCACATTATTTTCCACCTTAAGGTCTAAACATGTTTATGGTAATGACTAATAATGTATAGAGCTGTTCATATGTCTCTTAACTTTATTTTCCACATAACTTCTTTACGTATTTGACAATAAAAAGGAAAATTATATTCATTGTTTGATGATATGCTGCAGACTTCTGCCAGAACATCCATGTCAGTTGGGATAGATGTGGTGTCATTTGAAACTGATTTAACTGTAGGAGCAAAAAACCTCTCCTGTAGACTACACTGGCAGAACCATATTTTTGTCAGCTCTCTGTGAGAAAATGTGCTTTGCCAGACAATAAAGATATGTGTCCAAGTAAGAAAGCCTTACTGACCTGATGTAACAGTTTAACTGTACTTAGAAAGTAGTTGTAGTTTGGTATCAATTTTTTGAGGGTTGATTTGGGGTTTGGTTTTTCTTTTTTTGGGAGGGGGGGTTTGTTTGGTTGTTTTTTTTTCTTCCTTTTTTTTTGCTTTTATTTTGGGGGGGGGGGTTTGGTTGGTTTTTTTTTTTTTTTTTTTTTTGTTTGTTTGGGATTTTTTTTTTATAGCAAATTTAGGCAGATTTTTAATGACATAAAATTAATGAAAAATTAATGCTTCTGCATCTAGACTCTTCCTTGCAATATTAGGTGAAGAAAAAAAAGACCATGTAAAGCCTCAGAGATTTAGTACGTTTTTGGTTCTGAACTAGTTGTCTGCTGTATCCAGTTACCTTAGTAGATTATTTGCCACAGGTTTGGTTCTAGTAAGAAAAAGAGTGGGGCACAGGTTGTCCAAATAGAAGTAAATACGTGGGAAAAGCTCCTAAAGAAAATAACTTTTTTGGTCCACCTGTGCAGTATGTGTTCTTTATAAATTTATTCTAAACAAGATGACATAAATCCCACAATATGATGCTGTTTCCAAGAGTATGGTTTTCACTATGATTTATTGTTTTACATGAATCTTGATCAAAATAACTTTTTAAATTTGTGTCTCTATTTGAGGATCCAACACCAAGCAAATGGATATTCACCCTATCTCAAAAATAAAAGTATAGGTGTTATGGCTCCCACCTTATTAAGCTTTTTATCAAACTCCTGTCTATCATTGTGACAGCTGTACTTGGCAATGGAGGGAAAATGCCATGGCTGATACTCCAACAAGGAGCTCCTACTCTGTGCTAGGGGAGGTCTTGGTCAAAGACAACTCTAATTTGTTCCCTCAGAAAAAGATACTGTGGTTTTTATAAAAGGATGAGATTTTAGTCATGAGTAAACTGTACACCATAAGGACCCAGATGAAAACTTGTTTCTTCAACAGACCAGAAACATTCAAAATATCCCAAAAAGTGGTGGGGAAATAAACTTAAAACTGCTTTTCAAGAAATAAACTCAATATCTATTATATTTTTGGAGACAGACTACACACACAAAAAAAAAAATACTAGACCTGAATACAAAAAGTAAATTAAAGCAGTGTTATTTTAGTGATGCTAGGAATATTTTTTTAAATATTTTTATTAAAAAACTCCAAACTCAGTACTTCTGTATAAAATTGCTTTTTCACTATCAGATTTTTAACAAACCTTATAGCAGATGTCTTTACACTTTTATTAGTTTATATATTCCATGAAGACTCATGATAATACATTTCTGATGAGATATTGTGGTTCAGACTTCCAAGTGCATTCTCTTATCTTATTATGTTGGGTTTTTTTCTTTTCTTTCCTCATTTTTAATAACTTAGTTATGCACATATTTTGCCATTATGTCATACTCTTCTCCTGGCTGTGAGATAAAACTTTCAAGAGCAACTTGTTATTATTAGTCTAGGTAGTCTGGCTCTTCTTTATTGTTATAAGCTGATGAATGATTTTATACTCCATTTTTGCCTTGAGATTTTTGAAAAAAGTAGACATTATATCAGGCTGCTGAATTACAGGAAATATATTCTCTAGTATTATTAGGTGCCTAAGCACTTACCAATCACAACTTTCATCTATTTTAATCTTCCCTTGTATTAGTCTACTTAATTTGCTCTGTCTTACCTTCAATTAGGTTCATTTGTTATCACAAAGGACTTATTTCTCTCTCTTCTTTTCTGTAATCCTCAAGGAAAATATTGATAATTATTCATTTATTGCCTTTGGATATTTAAACATCACATTTTACCTTGCAAAATTATAGCAAATAGAGAAGTACAAGTCAAATGTAGATTTGCTTTATGAGTGCTGAGGTGGAAAATTTCTGTAACTTTTGACTGTGTTATACAAGTGAGATGAATATTGCTTTAAAGTAACTTTTGTGTCTCAGCTAATTTATGCTTTGTGAAAGACAACTGGATTCCTCATAAGCATAGAAAAGGATTCTTAATATTTCCTTTGTTTGCAGAGCAGCACCCTATATCATTTGAATTGACAAAACCTTAGAAAGGTTCACCCAGCTGTTTGCATTGCCAACAAAAACTTAAAGCAAAGGAAATTTCAGGAAATTTGTTCTGTATAAATATTTTCTTGTCTTTGACTCAATGCCTATCACAAAGCTCATTTTCATCTTATTGTCTGAGGTGCTGTCCTTCAAAACAGCAGGTGTTGAAGTTTATCATATAGCCAAATTCTTTCTTATATGCATAGAGTTAGTAGACATTTAATATAGAGGTACTTGAAGTGAAGCCTAACCCACATGAACCACAAAGCTGTAAAATTGATTATAAGACACCATTTCAAGGCAGCTACTTTATTCACTTCCATGGAAGAATGAGTTAGAAGACAGAAGATTAGGTTGAGCAATTATATTTCAACTACCCAAACTATTCCACATTTTGAAGCTGAGCATCTCTGTGATTTTAGCTGTTGTAGGTCCCTTGTTGTCAGTCAGAAAAGTTACCATATCTAGCAATATAAAGAATGTTTTCATTGCATGACATTCAAGGAAGTAAAGAAGGACATGTGTTTTTCTTTGCACAAATCACTGGCAGTATAGAGTTAGCCAGAAGGGAAGGTCTTGTGGGAAGACCTGCTGGACTGCTGCCAGAAGGCTTTACTGACATACTGTCCCTGATAACCTGAAAGGGAGAAATTCTGAGTTTCCTTACTATGTCAAGAACATTGTCAGGAATAAATGGTAACTTTATAAATTGTAGCTCAGGACAAAATGACAGTCAAGATTAGTATAAAAATAGGTGCAGATTATGCAAGAATCAAGGGATCTATGGCCTTTTCCTTTCCTGTTGCTAACTATAAAATTTTTTGTCAAATCTTGTTTAAATATTATATATTATATATTTAATTGATCCCTTCCTGTGATGGATATTTTTACTTTTGTTATTGTAGTATTTTGCAACTTTGTCTGTTTGTGCTTGCACTTACAATTATAGTGAACAAATACTATTTAGAATAACAGGTTCTTCTCCAGAAAAAATGAACACTAAAGGAATTTTTTTGGATATTAAAGCAGATATATAATTCACCTATCATGTCAATTAAAGAGCCCCAGTTTTTTATCACTAAATACTAATCACAGAAATAATATAGTAATGCAAATATATTGCAAAACAATATATGGCCAATATAAATATATATCACGATATAAGAGATATGACACATGTAAGAATTTTTAAAATGCCGGACCCCTAATTTACTTCCTTGATGTATAGGTATTATATAGCTTTTGATTATTTTGCTGCATATTATTATTTTTCTTCATCTTATTATTTTGACTGGATTTATCCTCATTCAATTTACAGGTAAACTCTGGAAAAGAATTTATACAATATAAGATCATTTTTTGCATTCAAAAATTATTTTAATTTAGTATATATGTGTTTATGGGTTCTTTACCTTCCTAAGCTCTATTTCATCAGTAGTTGAAACATATAAATTGAGAGTATGTAAGTCTGTCTACAGTATTCCCCTTATGTAACATTGAAAATTAAATGAAAAAAATTAACTTATTGATTTTGCTTATTGAACTAATTGGTAAACCAAAATCAGCATCTTTTGTTAAACTAAATACAGCCGATCAAAACTGATGTGCTTGTATAAGTATCTTCTTTTTTTTTGGCTTTCTTTTCACTAAGTCAGCATGAAAAAAAAAAATAAAATGGAAAGATTTGTTCAAAATGTTATGAAATTAACATACAGGACATGATTTTATTTATCTGAAGAAGTGTTCAAAGTATCTCCAGGACCTTGAGCAAATCCACAAGAGATGTAATCCAGTCACAGTAATGGGTTGGCAGGGACAGTGTCACCTGCAGGACAGGCTCAGAAAGTCATATATGGACTATGTGCAATGGACCAGGCAAGTGCAACTGGTGTCCAATCTGATTTTTAACTCCAAAAGGCACTATCAACACGCAACTGATCTGGCACTGAGTGTGTCAAACCAGCTCTGTGCCTCAAAGAAAATAGCTCTGTGCACGTCCAGCAAGTCTGAGGCACTGAAAGACGTGAAGCAAGAATACAAAAATAATGTCTGGGACCTTTTGGCTTCTTGAGAAAGATCTGGAAATGAGAATACTGGGGAAATAACTCTCCTAAGGTACTAAGATGAAAAAATTTAAAACTTCCATATTAGTGGCACATATGACTAACACTGGGACAGAAAACACCAGTGAAATCTATCTCAGTAGGAATTTTTCCCCCTTTTCTGACATGGTTATAATCATGCCCAGGTGTAATACTGCTGAAAACAAACATAATCTCATTCTTTAGCCTTGTAATTTATATTTGGTTAAGGAATTTATATAAAATTTAATGTTTGTTGAATCAGTTTGGATAATAGTTCCATAAAACCACATTTCTTTCAGGGAAAAAATATCAGAGAATAACACCAATTTTAGTTTTAAGAATCTCATATATCATCCACTGTCTGAACAGATGAAGTAAACAGCATGAGAGCATCTTGAAGCATTTGAAATGTGTGGTAAAGGGACTAATGATCACATAAACGTAGCATATAGTTATTTCTACTTATAAAGGGACGATATTTCAATAGTATTTTGAAAAGTCATATATTTTGTCATGAAATATTCACTTGAAAAGAACTTGAGTGTTTGAACCACAGTTTATCTCTGAATCTTTGAGCAAATTAACAGCAACTTGGCTTCAACTCATCGAGTTTTCTTTCCTTCCTGGCCACAGCAGGAATCTCTCTGAGAGTGAGTAAGCTGTTTTACAACTGAAAACTTAATTTGAGACAAACAGATGTAGTGCTTTTCTTATTGTAGTTGTTTTGTTTATTTCGCTGCTGGAAGAAAAAATAAAAAAAAACCCCGCAGATTATCATGCTGGCTACTTTAACCACAATCAATAATTTGAAATTCACCATTAATTCACCTGTAAACACTTTTAAGTCCTTACATGTTTTATAAGTAACACCACCAAAAGTGCCCAGATCTCCAGAGAATGGATTACCCTACTCTAAGAAAAAAATATAGAATGAGGATTCACTCTTCAACTATGCTACATCTGGAGTCTTATGGCTGAGTTAATGTTTAAATTGTTTGTGCTTCATGGCAGAAGAAATCCCTGAGAGAGACAATCTGAGCTGCAAGAACAATATAGCACCACATAGCACAATAAAATACCCAGTGTGGACTACTGGCAGGAGAAATATTAAAAATGCCCTTTCTCCAGAACTTAAGTGTAGGATGAAGAAAGAAGTGTTAGGTAACACTGACATCCTCAAATGTCTTTTTAAAAATCAGGTATGTTGATAGAACTGCTTATTCTCACCCTCTGTCATCTGTGTACTTTTTGCATTTTTACATTACATATTTTTCTTTTACAACCACTGTCCATTCTCACATTTTCAACAGAATTATGGAATGTCCCCTGCAAGTATATTTTTAGTATTTAGCAATGTTTTGATTAATTTCCCAAGTGCAATGAAAAGCCAATTCAGGCACTGGCAAACCAGTATATGGAAATCATGGTTGTTTATTAACAAACTTTAACATAATACTTGCTTCATTATTTATATAACTTCTTTAGCATGTGGTATCCATCATGAAAGAAATGCAAAATGTGTATTAATGCTTCTTGTGGACAGATGCAAGTAAGTAACAATACCCATTATACTTCTGAAGTAAATAATGGTGGAAACTGTTGCCCATGAGTGGAATCTGTCACCCTCTAGAGGTGCCTATTTATTTCTTATGGCTACTGGGTTAAATAAAGGCTTATTGAGTGTGAAGGTGCCTAATCGATGAAACATGAACTTCATCCTTGTGGGAAGATAAGCCATTTAAAAAATTCAAGCTCACCAGGGTAAGGACCCTGATAAAGGTTGAGATTACAAGAAGACATAAAATTAAAGAAGAGAACTTGAAAAAAGTAATACTGGAAGATCAGTAAGGACAAAAAAAGTAAACTGGTTTTGATTATCCTTTTATAGAATTGTAATGTTATCCTAAATAGGCAAAAGGTTAATCAGCATACAAGACAAAAGGTATGAATTTTGCAAAGAAAATATAGGAGATGGATTCAGAAACTGACAGTGCTCTTTGTCATCTGCTCATCCTTCACTGAGGCTAAATAAAAGATCTCTATTTTGCAAGGACAAATAAGAACACAAATAAATTTCCTGTTACATTATAGTAAACCTTCAACTAAGCTATTTATTTCCATGCTGGTAAGCAATTTTGCATAAAAGATCTTCTACTCTAAAATGTAGTCCCTAGTGAATTTTGTACAAGCTAATTATGGATTGGTGAAAAATAAGATAAGAGAAGTGCTGACACAATCTTAAATAACAGCATGCTAGACTAAAATGCCTAAGTTGGATAACAACTTCTGAAACTTTGCTCATTGGTGTGTGCAACATTGGCTTTTAAGCAAACGTAGCTGTTTGCAGTTCAGCAACACAGCTAAAGAAATTTTATACTACATAAAATGATACAAATGTGATTAGCATGTCACACTCAGATCAGTATGCTACTCATTGTGCATCCACACAGTATGAGTGGTTCCTGCACCATGAAGATTAGGGCTTAAGTAATGGAGAAATTCAAGTGTTATCTGTTTTGTATAGTTCAGAAGTTCAGAAGGGAGATTATTGACAATATTCAAGAAAATTTGTTGGGAAGCTGAGGACTGAATGAGGAGCTTCTCATAGCCTGATACAGTGTCTTGAATTTGTGTCATATTCTTCTGTTGGTTTTTTTTTTTTTTTTTCAGTTTGATTTTAGGAAGATTTTTGTATTTGTGCTTTATTTTGAGACTATCAACTTGTTTTTTACTTATTCACTGGTTTTTGTCTAAATAAATTCAAATAGCTTTTGCAGACTAAGGTGAGTTGGTCCTGAGTCTCTAAACTTCAAGCTTAGCAGTGCTTACTTGTACAGGGAAAAAAACTGAAGCTAAATTTATGAAAGAAGTATTTACTAAATTTAATTTTGCATACATCGCTGGGAATGATGAAACACAAAAGAGAACAAATGTCTTCTTACTTATCCATTATGATCACTTAATTCTCTTGGAAATATTAAACACACTTCCTTGGGCATATTGGCAGGGAAATTAAATTCTGTCTGTGCAGCTGGACATAGTCTGAGTTTGTCAAGGGAAAAGAATCATAGTTTTCTCAGCATTGAAAGCAAGCAATAAAATGTGAAGGTAAAGTCTAAGCATACCACTGAAGTATAGGATTTCTTGGATAAGATGTTCACTGCCTTGTTTATTTGTTTTCTCAGATATCTAGCCTCTGACATGACTTTGCCTCTGGAAGAACAGAGCTTCTTAACATGCTAAATTTGTATGTCCTTCTCTTGAAAGTGTATGTTACTTGGGAGGAGAGCCAGCAACCATGCTGATGTGGTTATCATCCACTGCTGAACTACAGTCACCATTAGGATGGGGTCTGTGTTTCTTTTCTTGAGAGGAAAGATGAAGACTACATCCTTAGTAAGACATCTGCACAAAGGGCAGGACGGTTGCTGCATGAACATGCCATGGTTTAAGAGCACCAAGGGCTCTCTCACAGTTTGGTGTGTAGAGGATAGCAGTTCTTTCATACAAAGAAATAACATTTAGATGAACATATCAATCATTGAACTAAGGAAAGGGGGCAGAGAGGAGATGTTTCCATTTTTTTTCCCTCCTACATGCAAAGATGAGATCTAGGAATGCTGTAGTAATGAAAAAAGCACCAGCAGATCTTCCCACTCTTCATTTATTTCTCTTTCTCTTAGTAAGTGCATGTGGCCTTAAGCTTAACAATAATCAATGTAAAGTTAAATATTTATAAAAAAATATTTAAAATATCATTTGCACTTTTATCTTGCATGTTTATTGTAGATAAGAGAAAATGTTTTCAGTCAAATGGAAAAAAATCAACATTCTAATTCCTGTAAAGAGACTAAATTATCTCCCATTAAATATAATGTGCAGGAAGTTTCCAAAAGCTTCAAGATCACATAAACAATCACATTTCTGATACAGCTGCCAACCCTTTTTTGACTTTAAAAGAATCAACTCCACTGTTTGCTGGAGCATCTAATCTCTGCTAGATTAATTCTGTGGAGACACATTCCAGTAGTTTAATCTCTGCGCCATTAGATTTCTTGAAAAAATAAATGAGAGGCTTCTGAGCACTGAGGTTTTAGATTCCAGCCACTTTATTTCAAATTAAAATAAAATATGATAACACTAGACCTGGAATCTAGCTCCTTAAATATACTTCCAACACTTGAAGAAGTATTTTGCTTTAGAAAAGGCCATTGTATATGTCAGGAATTATTACATGGTATATAGTGCATTGATCCTAATATGACAGACATGTACAAGACCAAAGACTTGACTCATTGAGCATTGGTAACAACAGGTTTGGTGGAGCTAATTATAAGGTTCATCATGCATATAATCATTCATATAAATTTTTGCATGCATATTATTAAAAATTCATTTTTATAAATGCCTTTATCCTGTTTCCATCAAGATTCTACTTCTGGATCCTATATGTGATAAAAAACTGAAATATAATTTGAACCTTTCAGAATTTCCATTTTGTGAACACTAGAATAGAGGGAGCAAAGAAAATGTGAAACAGATATGTACTCACCTTTATAAAAAGAAATCGTAACATAAAATCAAAATGGATTGACAAATGGACTCTGCACTGCAGCATTTTCATACAGGGCCTTAGATGAAATTCTAATTATAAATTATAGTCACTTATCAATAATAGTTATATCTCATTTGACATAAACATCTGCTGAAAACTCATTGGGAGCAGACATTTTTTATTTGTTCCTCTGTAGGGTTGTGTGTATTCTTCCATTTAGGTAATATACACAAAAAAATAAAATTGAAATGCTCCCAAAAACTATGTTCAAAATGAATGTAAAACACAAAATTATTTTACATCTCTCCTAGTTATTACTCAGAAAGTGTAGGATAAATCACACTGTCTCTCACTGTTCATATGATTGCAAACAGCTAATATTTTAAGCAGAGAAAGACTGAAATGTGAGAGTACATGAAATTACTGCAGATTCACCCAGAAAAAAAAATTATTAGTTGTCTTTAAGATAGTATTGAGATAATAGCCATGATCTTACATCTATTAAATAAAAGTAGGATATCTGTTTACAGAAGATAACCCAGAAGGGAAATAAAGATGTACAAAAACCTGTTTGATTTATATAGTTCTATGACTTAGAATACCAACCTGGGATTCTCTTGACAATTTTACAGTCAGAATAATAAACAATTTTCTTCTAGATCAACTGATGAATTCCAAGTAATAACTTGTTCATCTCAACCAAGTGTTCACTTGACTTCCTTTGCCAGTTTAACAGTTATCCTGTGAATGAAGGAAATTATAATTTTTTGCTACATCATTTGTATTACTAGATAAATATTTATTTGTAATATTTCCCATAGGAAAATTTCTAAATGTATTCATCTGATTTTCCAGGAGTTTTGGTCTCTTGACAAAGATAATAGTGATATCTTGTCTTAAATTCTGTGAAAAAGTGATCACTTGCTCACATACAGATGCAGACATTGTTGCAGCCTTTGTAGTAATAAAAGCTTTTATTTAAAATCCTCTAATGAGCCATTGAGGAAAGGATATGAGTAATATTTGAAATTTAGTTCATATGACCTTGACAGACAGCCAGTACAAAGCATGGGAGAGGCACACACAATGAAACCTGTATGAAAAAAAAGGATCCTTTTAAACATATCTATTGAGAGGGAGTTTTTCTCTTCATCCCTAATTCACAATGAAAATAGATTGAGGTAAAATAAGTTTCCATATCCTCACATATGGACCAGTGTATTCGCCAAACTCCCATTTTATTTAATATAGCACCATAAGGGGATCAAAATGGATTCACTGGAAATTTTATGGTAAATATGCATCCACAAGTCCAAGAAGTTAAAGAAATGAACATCAGAAAAGGGTATACATGTTTCAATATCCTTTTGAGTGAAACTCTTTTTTCCAGCTAAACCTCCTATAATAGGTCACTGGAATACTCCTGACACCAGGTTAAAATGGTCAGGGGTCCCTTTTCTAACTTTCCACAATTTTTTCACATGGAATCTAAATTACCTAACACTTTCTTGAATGGATTCTGCCGTAACTCAATAAAATGTACTAAGGGGAACTGAGGAGCAATACTGGAGTAAATTTGATTTCAGCTACCACCCACCCTTTAATTGCTTCAGTGTCTGAAGTCTCTGACCATTTAATCTTTGAGGCACTAATAATGTACCTAAATGATCAGTTACAAGTTTTTAAAAATTGCCTTGTGTACAGGCATTAGGAGCTCTTGGTAGGCTGCAGCAGAAAGAAGTTGCTATAGAAACACCACCTTAACACACTTCATTCACTGATGGCTATAAAGAGATACAATGGTCCCTGCATAACTACTACTAATCCACATGATATTCGAAAATTGCCAGTTTTTTTCTCTCAAAATTCTTACTTTCATTGCCAGGGGAACTCCCCCTCCTTCCCTGCACCTTAGCCTCCCACCTTTCCATTCAAACCTTCCCAGATGGAACTTTGCTTGAATATCTACTTGCCTGTGTTATTTTGTTCTGTTTTGTGCAGTTAACTGAATTCAACTGTGATCAACACAATATGAAGAACTCAACAAGATTAAATAAAATCATCTGCTTTGTCAGAAATACCCATGCAACCAACTGGCAAAATATATTGAGAGCATCAGGGTGGAGTAACGCTTTGAAAAAATGAACCTTTTTTATTTCCTGTAGCTTTTCCTATCTGATTCAGATTGCTAGCAAACTGCTGTCCCATCCACTCATCCATTTTACCTTCTTTCCAGAATTTTTCTCCTTAATCTGGTAGGTAATTAGATGTGTCCTTTCAGCCATTCCTTATTCATCTTTTAACATTCCCAAAATTTAATCACTTGTAGGGGATAGAAGTACATGCACAGTACTATTAATCTTTCTTGATTGTAATTGTGATTCAATTTGAGATGAGAATCTCTGAAGAAAACTCAAAAAATTAAATCTGCCCAGGACCAAAACTAAATCAAATACATCTTGTGGAGTTTACTACAGTCAAAACTTAAACCATTATTCAGGAGGTAGACGACCTGACTTCTAGACTATCCTTAGCTTGGAGAGAGCTATCAACTTAAGAGAACATGATGGCCTTTTTTCCCATTCAGATTGTTTCCTCTTCTATTAACGTAAATCAAAAAAACTAACCAAACAAACAAAAAACAAAAAACAACAACAAAAAATAATAATAATAAAAAAAAAAACCAACAAAAAAAGAGCATGTATTTGAAGCATAATAATTAGAGAACTTATCTAGAATAAATTATCACAGCTTGATTGTCTTCCAAGGGCACTGAAGCAAAGGAGAGACTTTAAACAGTATTTTTTTCTGCAGAGGTTATATATCTGCTTTCCTCTGCTTACTAAGTTTGCAGATGGTTCTTTTTGATTACTTTGTTAGTGACCTTCTGCTTCCTAGATGTGAGCCTCTACAGTGTAATCTGGGTAATATCTTGGTTAGATATCTAAAGTGTTAAGAATTCCAAATTCCAGATTAATTTCTTCCTTTATAAAATAACCAAATCATCTAATTAAAAGGAATGTATTATTTTTTTGATCTGTAAACACTTATGAAATTATTCTCCCTGTCAGAATTTTCCATTTAACTGATTGCCCTGTTTTGGACTGGGATAAACTTAGTTTTCTTTTTATCTGCTGCAGGGTTGTGTTCTTTTATTAAAGATAAGAAAGAACTCTAGTAACATGCTAATGTTTTAGTTGTTGCTAAGCAGTGTTTATACAAAATTGAGGACTTTTCAGCTTCTCATAGCACCCCAGATGTGAGTAGACTTGAGGGCACAAGAAGCTGGGAGGACACACAGCCAAAACAGCTGACCAAAGCTGGCCAAAGAGATATTCCATACTGTATGATGTCATCCTCACTTTATAAACTGGGGGGAAAGCTGCCTGGAGTTTGCTTCTTGGAAACTGCCTGGGCATCAATGGCGGGGTTGTGGTTAACTTCACTGTGCAGCACTTGCTTATTTTTAGTTTGTGTATCATTAATATTATTTGTCCTCCCTTTTCTGTACATATAGCATGCCCTAGTATATACAGAGGATAATATAGTGTATACTATATATATAGTCTCCTTTTCTGAGTTTAATATGCATATAATCTGCTGTAAAAAAAAAAAATCAAAAACTGTCAAAAGTCTATGATTGTGTTCTGATTCCAGCCAGGACAGAATTAGGTTTTGCAGTAAGCAGAGAATATTCTATACAATTCATATCATTGCCAGGGGTACGGAAGGAAGTCTCTTCCGAGAAGAAGTGATTCCTTCCAGTCAAGCAAGTGTGGTGGATGGAGCAGTGAGGTAATGCTGGTCACAAGATGGAGCAAAGAATGGCTTGGCACTGGTTCTGAGCTGTTGAGGTAGTGTGGCTGTGGTTGGTGGAGCTCTGCGGTGAGCACATTTGCATGTGAATCACTCTCTCTTTTGTGCATTTTTTTTATTAATATTGTTGCTGTTACTGTTTTTTCTTCTTAGCTCAGTGCTGTTTCCAGTAAATTGTTCTTATTTCAGCTTGTGATCTTTACCTCTTTTCCCTCCAATCCTCCTGTCTAGTTTGACAAAGGGAGTAGAAGGATGGGAAGTGAAAGCGAGCATGCAGCACGTGATTTGGAGTGTCTAGGTTTTTTTTATTTGGGAGCACTAAGTTGGAAAGTTCCATTCTTAAATCATAACAGGTAGGTAAAAGTTATTTTGAAAAAAATATTTTTTCTGTCATAAAGCTGTAATAATATAATGTATTTTTAATGTGAGGAAAATACAAAATGTTTTTATTTTGTTTTTTCTTTTTTTATTTTAACTGTGAAAACAGTGAAGTTGCTTTGATTTTAATGGTATGTTATCCTATTTTTATCATCGCTACAATTTTAGAAAAATCAACTTCTTTTTAAGATTTAACAATAATTGTTTTTTAATAGTTTTTGCAACACCTAATTTTTTTGAGGTAAAATTTATTTATATATAAATGTAAAAATTTATCTCTTGATAGTACCAGAATTTTGTTAACACAAAAAAGAAAAATAATAGAAAGGTGAAGAAAAAGAATTCTTAGTTAGTAAGATAAAATAATTAAATCCATCTGGTTTGTGCTCTTTATAAGCAATGAGAATGGATTGCAAGAAACAAGTGTTCCATGAACTTCATTTCATTCATATGTGAAGAAGGACCACTTTACCCAATGTGATTAATCTGAAAAAAAATATTGAATGTCAGGTTCTTTATTGTCATCTTACCTTATTAAAATGGACATATACAAGTGTTGTGTTAAAAAATACCAACAGTTTTAACATGAACCCTGCATAGGCTGATTTATACAAGATTAAGAGCATTCTTCTTCTTCAATATTTAGATAAGTGATATCTCACCATCCTATACTATTAGGAATCAATCTCTGGTCTGATGTAACAAGAATTATCTCCTGTTGTATTACTACTTCTTTACTTTTGTGCTTTATTTCCACTTTCAGAGATTTTTGATAGTTCAAAGACTTCTCATATAGTGTGAGTGCACAGTTCCCACTTCTTTCTCACATTGAATCATTGCTTATTTATTCACCTCAAGAAGTGGTTGACAAC
Source organism: Lonchura striata (assembly GCF_050655825.1). Classification (NCBI taxonomy): domain Eukaryota; kingdom Metazoa; phylum Chordata; class Aves; order Passeriformes; family Estrildidae; genus Lonchura; species Lonchura striata. Next base: position 37,526,133 of record NC_140705.1, read on the forward strand.
ACACTTGAAAAGAATAACTTTTTTAGACATTCTCACAGTAAAACTGTTGCCTTTCTAATGCTCTCTGTATTTCCTTGAGAGGAATTAGTGTATTGCTAGCAGGTTAGCTATTCCTATGGAAAATATAAATTTCTGTCTTTTCATTATCTATTATTTTTATGCTTATAACAATTTAAATGGATAGCATGAAAACATGGCACATCTCATTCTGGACACCAAATTCATAATAATAATAATAATAACAAAAACAAGAAACAAACAACAACCAACTAAACAAAAATACCTAACCAAAAACCTCAACCATCTAAAAAATCAATTTCTTCTCAGTTTCCATTTTCCACTGCCTCAACCTGAAACACTGAACATGTATTTTCCAATTGTAAGTAGGATGAGAAACAAAAATTTAGGATAGTAATTATTTCACCTCTGGTTTAATAATGCCATGAACACAGGGTTTTGAAGTAATTTTGCAGTTAAAGTGTTATCCTGACTGTGCAATGGTAGCTGGTTGTGTATGATCACTAAATTAATAATCCTGCTAAATAACCAGACAGGTTTTGATTTTGACCAGAAATCAAAAGGATTTTTTTGATACTATGTTTTTTAATATTTTTGATATTTTAATACTGTACTCTATACTCAATGAAAACAGAAAAAAGTCACTTATTATGTCTGTAATCATTATGTGATTTTGAAGGTTAATTGGTAATAAAATCTGAACTGTCCAAGCTGTTACAATCATAACTATAATATCAGTTTTAGAACAAAGATCACATAACTAGTGAACTATAACAGACCTCCCAGTTTTTATGAAATATGTCTCAGGAGGTCTGTTAATCTCTTCTGGGCCATCTGTCCTGTTTGAATCAGAGAAGATAAAGACTTTTTGGGATCAGGGAGAAAGTAGGTCATTGCATTCTGGGACATATCTAACTTAGGTAGAAATATCCAGGAGGGGCTGTTAAACAAGGATCATTGAACAGGACACATGAACGACTAGAAGTCTGGCTAGAAGATTCCTAAAAGTGTGATTCTTTACAGAGAATTTTACCCCAGCTTGCTGAAGTTAGCAAGAGAAAGAAAAATTACAGTGATTTAAGTTTGGATTCCCCAGACTTAATTGGATATTACTTCCCTCATCTTAATGATATTTGTCTCTTGACCATTGTGCTTTTTGTCTTATTAAGAAAAAAAATAAAAAGTCCTTTTTATGTAAGTATGTATTGAAAAATGGCAATATAATTTAATAAGTCTATTGGTGTCAACTATTGAACCTCTGGCAGAGAAAGAGATTTTTGTCATTTTTTTCTTTTTTCTCTTCTTCACTAAAAGCATACTCATGGTATAAAAATCAAACAACCACTAAATAAAGCAGCAATATTTAGGAAAATAGAAAATTATGATAATGAAATTTAGAAAATTTTAGCAATTATGGGAGGTTTGTATTGTCTTGGTAGAAAAATGCAGCCACCTGTAGAAGCAGGTGCCAGAAAGGCTCTGGCAAGTCCAGCTCCTCAGCAGTGCTGCCCCTTGGTGCTCCCTGAAGGGCTAATCCTCACACTCGTTCTGTCTCCACTGCTAGAATGGCTTGCTGTTGGCTTATCAGTCTACCCCTGGGAAGAAGTACACAGAGACTTCTCTTTAATTGGGACTATGCATTTCAGAACAGCTCGAGATATTTTAATGGCCTCCTAGATATCAGTAGGGAACCATATGTTTTATCAGGTTCAGCTATACAACAATGGACAAGCCTTTCAGAGCCTGTCAGTGACAGGGAGTTTAGACTGCTGTATGTGCATTTGTTTCTCTTTGAATGCTCCATCTCTCTGCAAGTAATATTGTCCAACAAGGGAAAAGGACTTTTTTATTATTTCAACCGTGAACATCAAAAGCTGGCTCTCATCTTTTCCCCTTCAACTTAGTACAAATAACCAACTAGTCAAAGAGCAAGAACTGCCTTAAACAAACTACAAAAGATTCAGAATAGCCAAAGATGTAAAAAAATCTGAGCTTCAGATATGGCTCCCTGATAATAACATTGTTATGTTAAGCCACTGGGTTGACTAGACTAAAATCACATACTGAACCTTGGTTTTAAGCACATCATTTCAGAGGCTGAATTTCAGACTTCAGATTTCCTAAGCTGTGAAACCTCTATGTACAACATAGTTAAAATATTATTTTTAATTTAATTTGTTAAAAGCTCTGCTGTTTTTAGTTTGTGCCTTGGAATGCGGTGCAATGCCATAAACAATATTTAATTATATTTGGGTAAAAATAATTCACACAGAGAACCATCTTTAAAACTACCAGATATACTGATAGCAGAGCTCTCAGTATTCCAAAATATTCCCAAATCAGTATGTTTCACATAATCTCAATAGTGCAAATATGCAAGCAAAGAAGAAAGACATGGTGTTTTATGTAAACCTAGGTATATTTAGTTCTTACTCTTGCAACTGAGCACTGTTGAACTAGTAAATGCATGCAGTGGGAAGATTCTAACTGATGAGAGGCTACTTTCATTACAAGAAGAGAAATCCAAACACTGAAAAGCCCCAGATACTTCATTAAGTTACTTTGGCTTGTTGAGGTGCTGTGTGTAAGCTAAATCACTGTAACAGAGCCATATTATACTTTCATCTGGTGGAAAATGTGAAGTAAAACTTCTCCCAAAAACCCAAATGTTGGGTTGGTTTTTTTTTAAATTTTGTTCCTTTGAAATTGCATGCTTTATTTCTTGTTTGCAGTGGGTTAGGATTCACATTAACTTAGTTAAAACACCTGTCCAAGGTGTGATAAGTCAATTCTATGTCTTAATCTGTATATCCTGGGCTGATATGCATTTAAGAAGATCTAGAGCCAACACCTGGTGAATCTGTTTCTGACTATTTTTGCTCTAACAAATTTGTTAATTAGCTTAGAGATGAAAGGAGGCTATAATATATTCTAATGTCAAAAGAGACTGGATGACAATATTGATGGCTGAGCTTTCAGATCTCCTCCTGAAAACATTCAGTTCACCTTACTTCACCTAAGGCTTATTTAAAGATGATCTGGCTGCAGTTGAGGACTAAAATTAATTTTCCATTGATGTCAGCCTGTTTTGAATGCATCCACATTCCTCAGGTCACCAGTTGCATTGTCACCAGCAGCTGTCAGTGCTCATGCCCCTGGACTTCCTGTCACAAGGCAACAAAGAAAGTGTCACCCTTATTTAAGGTAAGGATAACCAGATTCCTAAACACAAGTGTTATGGAACAATACTTTCATATGTTAAAATTTCATGATCTTAGCATATCCTTGTCTTCTTCTGGAGCAACTGGGCAGGAATGCATTTTGTCAAGGGCTATTGCATTTCATGCTATTCTAGTTGGAGGCTGTAATATCTTGTGGCGGGTTGCAGATAGTAGGAGAAGGAAGAAAACAAGAGGAAGAAAAGGGAAGGTGTCCCAAAGACATGAGACTATCCCAGAAGTGCAGCTTCCAGATGATGCTAACCTGCACAGGGATTAGATATTTGGATGTGATATGCTCTCATGCCCTGCTTTGGTCAGCTCATTATGGAGAAGATGAACATGCTCTTGTCTGGAGGAAATCTGGCTAACGCTGCTGCTTGTGCCATACTAAAAGGGCTTCACTCCTCCCAGTGTGTGCAGAAACAGAAACAGAGGGAGGTTGATGTCTGAAGGCCGGACTTTCAGTGTGTCTCCAGCCATTACAGAGAAGACACTTCCACTGTCTTCAGCAAGGCTCCCAACCCTACATAAGCACCCCACAGCCATGTGTGGGGTCAGTGTGATACCAGTAATTCTGCTGCTCTGTGTATGCTGAGAAGGGCTGGATATTCCCACAAGCAAAGAAATGTAGGAATATAGCACTGTGTGTGAGAAGAATCAGGTGTAAAAATTTAGGCACAAATATCTTAAGACAAATATTTCTATATTGCAGTGCAATTATGACTAAAAATCCATTTTTTAAGTGGCATTTATATAGCTAGTGTTTCCATAGCATTCAGAGTAAGGATACTTTAAGCACTTTAATGTTCTCATGGATTCTGCCTACATTATAGCTCCTTAAGAGCCTTAAAGCTAACAATTATTTTAAATTATATTTTAAGTATGAGGTAGAAAAGAACTTGTGTTTCTGCTTTCCCTCATCTCAGAAGTATGTTCTATCATGAAATATAGTTTGCATTTGTTCCTACAGAAAACAACCTCAATCCTTGCTTAGAGGAATAAAGTAATGGAGCTAAAAAAGGTCATAATTTCCCCAGCGTATGTGGAAAATTATACATAGAACACATCTATTTTGTATTTGTGTGCAAAAATTACAACGACAGTAGCAAAGACAGCAAAGTACCTATCCTTTTAAAAAGGGATCTGGAGAGCAACATAAAGATCTGAGCTTCCCCAGCACTTCAGCTTTGGTCTTTTCGTACTCTCCTTAAAGTGTGACAATTATAAAATTATTTCAGTGGATCTCTGTTTGTCATTAGCTCTTGTTGTTCCTCCTCAGCAATGAGGAATGATTAAAATCACCCCAGGAGAGTTAAAGCTGCAGTGAAAGAATTTTGTGATTACTGTGAACTCCGAAATATTTTAAATTGGATGCATAACAGATAAAATAACTTGCCCATAAGGGCAAATCAAGAGAATGCACATTTAAGTTGCATTACAAAAGGGAAACTAAACTATGTACAGTACAAATTCTTACAAGTTCTTTTCCAGCAATAAAAATCAGCCAAAATTTCCAGAGTAGTTTAGACATTATTTTCATTCTTGTTTTAATCTCAGTTTATCTTGCTCCCTTAACAAAGTTGCTTGATGCGCTGCCTTAAATAGCATAAAATGTTATATACATATGATTCCATCTATGTACAATCTTCTTCAACAATGAAAGATCTAATTTCACCATTTCTGCTGTCTGCAGTGAATTTTTTTCACACAGCTCTAGATGGCAGTGCTGATAAACAACTAGTACATTCAGCAGGGATATATTTTACTTGGTGAACTGCTACAATTGATTTGGAGTCTTAACCTTTCCTCCACTTACCCTGTTTCCCACTCTACCACCTGCAGCCCTATAAACAGAAAAGACTTGCATGATGGAAGCCATCTGTACAGTAACTCATCTCATCAGAGTGCTGAAGAGCTGTTCTGCTCAAGTGTTATCAATGTCTTCCAACTCACTGTGTATTTTTCTTATTGCTAAAAACAATCCCAAGCATTCTCTTTGGCAGATTAGTAAGGAATTCAAGTAGCAGATGTTCAAATCACTTTTTATTTTTTGCATATTGAATCTCCATAAGGATACCAAGATCTGTTTCTTGGTCTTTGTGCTAAGTGTAGCAGTTCAATCATCTCTGCTCTATAGACAGAAACCACGGAAATGCTTGTGAATATATTATCTGAAAACTCATGTACATTTTTTAAAAATTATATTTAGCTTCCCTGGGAAATACCAAGAACAACAAACCTGCTTTTTGTTCCTATGCCCCCATGAAAAATAAATATTGTGTCATAGGGAATACCTGAATGCATGTTTACAAGCTACTGTTGCACAAACTTCCTTCAATCAAAATTCTCCCTAATGTACAACAAATAGAAATGTCTACCTGACATGCCTCAGTATAAATTCAGCATACAAAGTTGTCCCCTGAAGATATGAGTGAAGTTGTCTGAGGGGATAAAATCAACTGGATTAGTTGGACTGCAAATCCTTTTGATACCATACATGTTCTCTGTCTTGCATAGATATAGAATTCTTATTATAAGTTATAGAATCATAGAATATGCTGCGTTGGAAGAATCACCATGCAATATGATCATAGAGTCCAACTCCTGGCCCTATGCAGGACACCCCAAGAGTCATGCCATTTCCTTGAGTGCTGTCACTGGTCACACAAATGAAGGAATCAGTGCTGCCCCTCCTCTTCCTTTTGAGGATGTTGAAGAGCACAATGAGGTCTCCTCTTAGCCACTTCTCCAGGCTGAACAAATCAAGCATCCTCAGCTGCTTTTCAAATAGCTTCCTTTCCGGACCCTTTACCATTTTGCTGCCCTACTTTGGACACTAATAACTTAAAGTCTTTTTTATATTTTTGCACCCAAAACTGCACACAGAACTCAAGATGAGGCCACCCCAGTGCCAAGCAGAGCAGGACAATCCCCTCCCTTGCCCAGCTGGCAATGCTGTGCCTGATGTCCCACAGGAAAGGGTTGGCCCTTCTGGCTGCCAGGGCACTGCTCATATTCAACTCATAATCAACTTCCCACTAACCAGAACCCCAGGCCCCTTTCCACAGTGCTGCTTTTGTGTTGTTTGCTCCCTGGTCAATACACACAACCAGTATTTCCCCATTCCAGGTGCAGAATCTGGCACTTGCCTATGTTAAACTTCATACAGTTGATGACTGCCCAACTCTCTAATTTGTTGAGGTCTTTCTGCAGGACCTCTCTGCCCGCAAGCAGATTGACAGCTTCTCCCAGATTAAGGTAATCTGAAATTTGCTTAATGTTTCTTCAAGTCCTGTGTCCAAGTTGTTAATGAAGATGTTGAAGAGAGCTGGGCCAAGGGTGCTGCCCTGCAGAACCCACCAGTTCTGTTTGTCAGTTTGATATCACTCCATTCACCATAACCCTCTGTGCTGACCCGTGAGCCTCTTGCTCCCCCACCATGTAACTTGGTTATCCAGTTGTGTGCTGGACATTTTGGCCAGAAGGCAAAATAAGAGACAGTTTCAAAAGCTCTGATGAAGTCAAAAAAGATGTTATCTACTGGCTTTCCTAAATTAACTTGTGGGGCTTCATTATCATAGAAGAAAATAGGTTCAACAAGCAGGACTCTTCCCTCATGAGGCCATGCTGGTTGTGACTGACTGCACTGTCCTCCAGGTGTTTTTCAGTACCTTCTAGAATAATCTTTTCTATGACTTTGTCAGGCACTGAAGTGACCAGAACAAGTAATATTAGGTACCTAGGTATTAGGTAGGGTTCTCTTAGTAAAATATATAGTGCCATGCAAAGTTCTAAAGCATTTTTATGGGATCTTCTACACTGGTAAATCTTAGAAGGCCCTCAAACACAATTTTGGCACATGTTGGCTAGGACTTGCCCAGCAATTTTCATATCTTATGGGTAAGGACCTTCCACGAATCATTACCAATGGTCAATTTGCATTTAGAAAACTTATTTTGGAGGCAGTAAAAATTATACTAGCATGCCCACATATTTTTCTGTGCCAGTAACTTCAGTGCTCCAATATATTCTTGGAGAGGTTTAATTTTCTCCTGCAGAAATAACCTAAATTTTCAGTGCTTCCCTTCTTTAATGAAATAACATCATTGCTTTCAGACCATAAGTTTATGAACAGACAAAGGTACTGCAGTTTCAGAATCCAGACAAAAGAAAAGAATAAAGGAAGTAGTTGGAACCATATGGGTGTGAAGATGATGAACAGTCTGGAGCAAGAGTATTATGAGGATTGGCTGAGGGAGCTGGGGCTGTTTATCCTGGAGAAAACAAAGCTCAGGGAGAGCCTTATCAATGTCCACAACGCTCTAAAAGGAGGTTGAATCCTGGTGGCAGTCAAGCTCTTCTTCCCAAAGTGACAGGACAAGAGGAAATGTCCTTAAGTTGCATTAGGAGAAGAATAGATTAAATACTAGGGAAACTGACATCACTGAAAGAGTGGTCAGGCATTTAATAGGGTTCCCATGGCAGTGGACAAATTGCCATCCCTGGAACTGCTTAAAAAGGTGTGAATGTGACTCTTGGAGATACGGTTTCATGGTGATTGTGGTGATACTCATGTGAAGTGGTACTTGTGGTGGACTTTACAGTTGGACTTGGTGAACTAAGAGGTCTTTTCCAAATGCAATGATTTGATGATTCTGTGGTTTATACCCATCATTCTAAGGAATTCTTGCTGAAGCATGAGGAATATTTGAGGGCTTTTTGAGAGGTATTTTTTTGAGAAGGTTTCATATTTATTAAACCAATCAAGATAATATCAACCAAATAAGACTTTATCCCTTGAGCATGATACAGAAGAATGTTGATGTTGGGTCAGAGAAGGTTTTTATCTTGGAAATCTTGGATTTCTACCACATGGTGAAAAATGAAACATATAATCCTTGTGTATCTTGATTTACTGACATTAAAATCACCACAAAATGAACATTTCAAAAAACTATAGAAATAATTTTATTCTTCAGAATCTTTAAGATCCTTCAAGAAATTTCCCTGCATAACTAAAAATTGTTATATTTGTTTTCAGTTACCCTGTACAGTTAACCTATAGCTTTAACACAATAAAAAGGTATAGAGTATCATAATTTGGCAAATGCATTTCAAATCCTACTGGATCCATGTGCTTCATAGCCTTCTTAGTTGAATGCTACTTATCTGAGTTTCTGATCAAGGTCCTTGAAGGGAATTATTCTATAGCTCACATACAAAGGTGCCTGATAACCCTGTGTAATGATGGCTACAAAATAACAGAAGTACAGGTACTATTTTAACATAATCTGCTCAAGAACAGAGTTTATCTTGATAATATAAGAATAGACCTTACTGCAACATGAAATCTGCATATTCAACTCATAAATAGTGCAGTGAAACTAGTATATAATACAAGATTGCGATGTGTAGCTATATTCAGGTCTGTTGGATGTATTATCAGTAGATAAAAGTCACCATTTCTTCTGTTGTGTTCAACTCATAAAAGTGATCTTACATGGGTTTTGTCACTATTGACTAGAAAGCTAATACATTTTTCATAACTATACAAAGCTATTTCTGACTAAAGAAAAAAACATTTCCTATCTGAAGAAAAGAAGGATATTGCTTTCTCTCTTTCAGGATATTCCTGCAGTCAGTTCCTGCAGTTAGGCAAATTGTGACATTTTTGAAACTCAAAACATTGTAGATATCGATCATTTTTGATGAAGATTCTGATAGGAAGTCTTCTGAGAGTCAATAGGGACTGAAAGGAAGCTATTGCAAGTTTGAAAATGCCATGCCTAAAAATACAGTTTTGAAGTAAAATATATATAATAGATATCATACACTTTCTGTAAGATTGCACACTCATTCTCTAAGATTATTCATCTGCTCATAAGACTAGTTTAAAAAAACTCTGGAAAAGCTTGGCATTCTATATTAAGGTAAAAGACCCACAGCAGATTGCTGCAAATATCTACATATACACAAGAGGATGCCTTGACAGGATTTTTAATTTTTGTTTCAATCATTGTACAAATGAATTTTCCTGGTTAATATATATTTTTGGGAAAAAAATAGCTGTTCTGGTCAGCTGATTTTACTGATCTAACCACAGTAAGATCATTCTCAAGCTTCATTTCATTAATAAGACATACTGTTTCACACAATTTGCCTCAGAAACATATCTAAATAAATAAATAAATAAATAAATAAATGCCCTGTGTTTTTTTGCCTGAAATAGGCATAGCAGAAGGACACATTAAATATCTTAAATGATGACAATGTTTTCCATTCTTTTGGCATTTTTGCTTTATAATTTCTCAATCTTTTCAGCTAAAGATTTTCTTAAATTTTCTGTCTAGAGAGAATGCTCATTCCTTCTTCCTCTGCCCTTGTTGGCTAATGAGAATAATTGGTCCCCATCCTCTTATAACATTCCTTTATGTATTTGTAGGCAGTTATCATGGCTCCCCAGTGGTCATTATGTTTAGGTATTGAACATCTGCTCAAGATTTTATTGATGCTGTAGATAGTACCATATCTGCTGGGAGTAATAGCACACTGCACTATGTGGCCATTTGGGGATCCCTACCTGCAGGAAGGTCACTCAGTAGTAAATCCAAAACACCTACAAAATGCAAAGGCCTTACCATGAGCACAAAGAAGGTATATATTTTTTCACATATCAGTGGATTAGGCTGTTGCAAACCAAGAGGCAAGATTTGTTAAAATCACATATAACTGTGACAATTTTTTTTAAGAAAAGAGGCAAAGATTTTATCTGATGTTTTCATAGTGCCTCAAAACATCAGATAAATGCTTTACTTATTCCCAGACATTTTGTACTGAATTCCTATGAGGTCCTGACATTTCTATATTACCTTCCATACCTGACGGGTGTTGACAAGCAAAACATTCAGTAGTAAACATAGTATTAATTATAAAGTTTTTGTCCTTTGTTTTGATCCCTGCTTTGTGTCAGAGTAACTTTTAGGTAAGAAACATGTGATTTTAAAGTCTACAGTAGAAATAGAGGAAGTTTTGGACAAGTTTATAAAAAAATAGAAGGTGACTTTGAGCCAAGAGTACAGCTTGATCTACAGATAATTTCTCTTTTATTTATTAAATAATGCCATCTACAAAAGCACATTTAAATTCTCCACTGACAGGAAATGTTTACATTAGGTTTACATTGATTAGGTTAACAGCAATAAAAATGACATGTAATAATTCAATCAGCGGGAAATTTTAAGTGGAATAACAGGGAATGAAACTAAAAGGCCTCTGGGTTCCTGAAGTTTAAGTGAAAGACACCTTCACACAGATGCAGATAATATCATACAGCATTTTGTATCGTCTGGTATAGTAATCGCTGTATCTAACAACACAGTCACTCTGCACTTCCTTTTTTAGCTCATTTTCCTTAGTCCCTAACAACAATCTGTGAATACTATAAGGATTAGACAATTCCAGAAAGGGAGTGAGGAAGGGAGGAAAGAAGGAAAGTATTTTAATATCTAAATGAATAGTATGTGCTATTTTTAACCAGGAATATATTTTTAAATTAATTATCTGTTTTACCTTATTGTACAGCCCCAAAAATGTGTGGCCATGTACCATGATAGAGATGTGACACCTAAGCTGAATATTGTTGCACCGTGTTTATGTACTGATAGAGCACTGGGGTGGTGTCTTACTCTCTGTTAAAACTGCTGGCAGATTAGCAGCCAAAATGCTGAGAGCCTTCCAATTTGAAGGCATGGGGTGGGCCAACTGGCACACTATTTATGAAAGGGACATTCAAACTATGCACATTGCTAAGCTGCCACTGTGAATGAGAAAAAGAAAGACAAGCAAAGTGTTATTGAAGCAAAGCCTAGAAAAAGAGCATCAAAGAGACTGGAACAATGAAGAGCTGCTTTCAGAATGGGATCATGAAAGCCTGAAGCCCTGTGGCAAGGCTGGCAGGTGGACACATACTGCTGCAGATCACAGCAGCAGGACAAGCCATCAGGATACTATACAGAGTTGGCAAGGTTGTTAGAATCGAGTTGGGGTAGATTAGGAGCCCTGCAGTGAAAGGATTAGCAGCTATGGGCATAGTTTAGACAGCAGGAAGGTGAAATGAAAATCCACAGTCAACTTATACCTACCTTTGTGCTTTTTTTCCTCCTTGTTTTCAGTGAAAAAGGTCATTGTGAACTGAAACACTTTAAAGTTTTGTTTGGATACATTACTCTAGAATATAGTTCCTACTATTCCTGGCTCAGGAGACTGAGAGCACTGTGTCTCCATGGATAAGGAGAGAAAAGCCCAGGTATCTATCTTCCACTACCTCTGGTATCTTGTTTTCATTCAAGATAAATCTGAGTCATCAAGACCATTTAAATTTCTTTTGGAATACTATAAAGAGAAAACTACAAGCAAGTGAATGCTCTACATGTGTTTTGTCACACATACACTAGTTTCTTACAGATACACTAGAAATCCAGCATGTATGACTAGAGATCTGGGGTGTGATGAGTATTCACAATGAATTACATCAAAGTCCAATGACCATGCTTTGGAGTGGACTCTCTAACACTCCAAGCTTATGTCTCCTTGATGACTTAAGGTACAGGAAATTTCCAGTTTTCTGCACTTTAGATAACTTTCTGCTGAGGTTTCAAATTTGAGTGCCAGGCAGGTCCTCTGCACTACTACTTCACTGAAGAATCTGACTTCTTTTGGAGTGAAGCTGAAGTTTGCAGGATAATTTTTCTCCCTTTCTGTTTGGTTTTTATTGTCCTTATATGAAAACAGAGATAATAACTGGAAGAAAATGCCTCTAATGGTAAAGCTCTCTTTTGGTGCTTTGGGGCAGAAAGTGGGAATGTGCAAAAACAGGACCTCCCATCTTGTACACAGTGATCCTGTTTAAGTTCTAAGGCAAAGCACTCACTTCAATGAATATATCAAATCAAAATACAACTGCTATAAATCAGTTTTATTTATTTATTTATTTCTCTAACAGGTCTAACCTGGATGAATCATAGATTGCATCAAGCCAATAACAATAACATTTATATTGATTTTATTTCATGAGGCATATGGACTGGCTTTCAGTTATTACTCAGTTCATGTAGTAATAGGTCAGCTCTGATATTAATGAATAAAAGTCCACGTGTATTCAAAGAAGTATTCACTTTACTGCTTGCCTTGTCTTTTGCTCTCAATAGTGATTGAGGGATTATTTTATAACTATATATAAATATTGCTAACAGGGAATTTTAAGTTGGATCTTTTCACTGGAGTGATGTTAGCAAACTTAAAATTACAGCATCTGGCGAATTTAAAATTACCTAGGCATACTTTCCCACATTTTTATACTTGCAAGTAAAACATATATGATTCTGAAGAATTCAGGTGAGTTCCTGCAAATATCACTTTTTATGTATTTCGATATATTTCATTCTTTTTCTGTGACTGAATCTCATCCTTCCATAAAATTACTGATTACATAGTCTGATGGGAAGTGTAGGTGATAGCTGAGAGTTATAGCTGAGAATTATTTTAATGTTTGTTTATAGTTGTCACTCTCAGTGACATATTTAAACCTCACTAAACCAGAATTTGTCCAAATCTTCCTTCCTGTGTTACTATGAAAAATGTAATAATTTTACTTGGAATCTGAAAGGCAGCTTCAACATGGGTATCCTTACACTCATACCATATTTGGATTATTTTCTACATATTTTTGTAACTGCAAAGACTTTTCTTCTATACTTTTCCAATTAAGTAATATTGCTAAAGCTCACTGATTTCATATTGGATAACTTTTACACCCTCTTTATCCCTAGCAACTCAATTTTCTCATTCATGTGTATTCAAAATAATGCTGCAAATCTATTTCCCACTTCCTCTTATTTATATTCTTTACAACACCCTTTTTTTTTCTGCATAATACTCTGTAAAAGCCTTGCTAGCTTTTTTAAGAATGTCCTGCCTCTAACTTTCATTTGTTATTTGCTACTGAGAAATTGAAATTTACCTTGAATCCACAAGGCTGTGCCCAGCCTCAGTTGTTACATATCCAAAGCAAACACAATGACACTTTCCTCCTGGCTTTCAGTCCCATCAGGGAAGGGATAGTATTAAACTTCTACTAAACTATATCACTACCTTTTTTTTAATCTTCTAAGAATTTTTGCTTAATTGGATACCAACAAGAGATTTAGTAGTGGTAAGCCATGGACAAGAATTGTGGTGACAAGCGTTGTCCCTTTTTTTTTAAATTGTAATTCCCTTTTGTTTGAATCTGCTCTTTTTTGTCTTATGGTTATATAATAACTTTTTAGTTTTGGATTTTTTTGTTTTGTTTTAGTATCTTTCACAAGAGGGCATGGGAAATCATTAGAGTTCCTTTTTGCTAAATATAATTCCAATAATTAGAATCAGTAAGTATTTGCAAGAATATGATAGTATCCTTTTTTTTTTTTATCAAGCCGTACCATCATTTGATGAGAATTTATAGGGACTTAACGGCTTTATCATATTTCACTTTCTTACGCCAAAGACGAATGAACTCTAAATTGGAGGTGCATGATAAACTCAGTTTATATTTAATTAAAAACTGAAGTTAAAAGCCAGAAGCCAGGCAGGAGTAAGCTTCCAGTGAAGGTTGAGGCTGCTATAAACCTGATAAAGAAGAAAGTGTGGGGTTTTAAATTGAGATTGCTGGTAGGATGGCTGTGGGTTTCTGTAGTGACTAACTGTACTTACAGATTCTAGGAGCCCCTGATGAAAAGCTGTTCTCATTCCCTAATGCTTTATGGGAACACTACAGCCTCTTGGAATATTTTTCAAGAAAAAAGACATCATCATGACAACACTGGAAAAAGAAGGGCAAAAATATTTCTTTCTGGTAGGGAAATAAAGACATCTTAAGCTCGACTTCAAAAGCTCTCTACAGCAAACAGTAGCTGTGGAGATACCGTTTCATCTTTGCCTCTGGGATATTATTAAGCCTTTCTAGTAGCTTTAACTGCAGGAGAAGGGATTACAGAAGTTGCTGCTGTGTAGCTGCCTGACATACAAATATCTGGAAAAGCACAGATCACGTTTTTGTACAAGGGCCACTTATTAGACAGCACTGAAAGCTTAACCTAGAATGAATAGCACACCACACTGCTAGCTGCAGACAAACAAAAAACATGCAAGAGCCTCATGATTCATGCTGGCCTTTTAAGTGCTTTGGGTGAATATCCAGGCTCCCGGCTTCCCTTTTGTCATGGCTGTGTGTACAGAGATCGGTGCTAATTGAGGCTGTGCTGTTTCGGTACAGAGAACCATGCCATGCCATTCACCCTGCTTCAGTTCAGGCTGTGTCAGCATTTCCATGACAAATCCTTACTTTCAAGGGTTTACAGCTTAATCGGAGCAAAACCCGCAATTGGCTGAAATGACACACACTGTTACCGTGTTAAAGGCTTTGTGCACAGGAGCCAGAAACACAAAGAAATTATTGCAGGTGCTTCTCTTCACTTCGAGCTGCTCCTTTAGCCTGGTAATGTCTCTGTATTCCAAAATTTAATGTATAGGGTCAAGATCCTTATTGCAAATTACTTGTTACCTTTGAAATGGGGCAGGAGGCGGGGGGGGGGGGGAATAACTGTATGTTTTTTTCAGTGCTTTTCAGCAAATCATTGAGGATTTTGCAGGATTAGCTTGGTGAATTAGGGATTGGAAAGTAAATTTCAAAGTGGCAGGAGTCAGTACAGAAACAGATGTGCTCAAAACAAGTCAAGTTACACTTTGTTAGTCCTAAGAGGCTGTATTAGACTGACCAGCCATGCTTTCTGGGCATCCATAGAAATAAGTCTCTGGCAGTGAGTAGCACATGATGTCCTTAGCATCTGCTACACCTTGTCAAATATCAGGAACCTGCACCGAAAGACAGATTTTGTTTTTTAAAGATTGGCATGAAAAAGGAAATTCACGTCCTCTAAATACCAATAAGATAGAGTTTGATGTTATAAAGCAAGAAAGCTGTCATGGTCAGAGGGCAGTCATTGCAATAAATAGTCCTTAGGGCAGCTGTAGAATGTGATTCCTGGCCAAAGGTGATGCTTCAACATGACTGTGTAAAATCAGGCATCTGAATAATTGTTTGTAGGTTTGAGTATAAGCTTGATATTTTTCCATATCAGTAAGTTAGGTGCTGATGGTGTCATTTTTTTTCTTAGGAAGCTGATCTCTGCCACTTGCAATGCTTATAAACAGAACTGTTGTTATGAACTTGAGGGAATAAAATTTTTGTTTTATCCCGCATGCAGTCAACATGTTGAGGGATATAGCCACTGAATCTCAGCTATTTAATTCTATGATCAATGTAAGGACATTATTTGGTCTGCACTTTGATCATCATTTAATCTTGCAGTATTCACAAAATACCTTTCCCATTTTTCATTTGCAAATATTGTATAAGTCCAAACACACTAGGAGTTGGTTTATAAGAGACTTGAATACCTCATGTAAATATAAATATTCAGAGAAAGATTTTATTTATAATTCTAGTTATTTTTATTATTTCAAATAAGGGTATATAACAATGAATTATGTAAATCCATCTCTTCTCAGTGACTTCATAATTCAAATTGTTCATGTGTTAACCATACAAAATTATATATTTTAGAAGAAATAATTGATGAAACAATAGCTGATATTTAGACTTTGAAAAGGAAATCAGATTGGGTGGGAAAGAGTGTCAGTTAATTAATTGAAAAATGCATAAGTAACTTGGAAATTGAATTCCTGAATGAAATAGTCGTTAGCAATGAAACAACGTCTATAAATAGCTATTTGCAAAATAGGTCCAAACTTCCACTTTGAAGAATCAATTTTTGGCTTTAGTATGTTCCCTCAAATAAAACTTTAAATAACAGAAGACTTTGATGAATAATATGTATGAACAAGAAATTAATAAACAATCTTTGGTGAAGTGAAGAATCAGAAAAAATATTCTTCAATTCATTAAGCTGTTTCTTTCATGTTACAATGAAATAAAGTGAAATAAAATGAAAGGTATAAGGGAGTATTGCTCTTGCAAGACTGTCCTTTTGCTTTTCTTAGGTTGCTCATGCTGTGTAAAAACTAAATGATTGACATAATATCATCAAACTGAGTGGAAATTGAAATGTTGAACTTCTATGATACTTCTGGTTTTGCACATATTTATCATTGAATTCTCCATTTTCTGTTTGGTAGATACAATTGTGCATATTCCTAGACTTTAATACTATAAGATTATGGCAAGCTAAAAAATTCTCTGATAGGTGTAAAATTGAGAAATTATCAACAAACTCTTAAAATAAACAAAAAACCATTATTTTAAACTATTTAAAATCAAACTAGAGCACTGATGAGACAGAGGGATGGAATGGCACAAGTGGCAGCACAGTTCTTTGGCACAGCATCCCTTCTCCATTGGCTCTTGAAAGGCAAGACTGTCTCACTTGTGTACACATACAGGGTGTCATAAAAGGAAATTGCATAATCTACCAATTTTGGGAATCTGAAATTTTGGGGGTTTCTGGGCCAGGACCTGCTTGACATTGTTCTACATTCTAGAGAAACAACAAGGGTCATGTTGACTATTGATGGTCCAGAGATACCATAAAGAGAAATCTGGAAATTATCTTGTGAAACTTGCTTTAGCATCCCAAATTTTCCTTTCTTCTCTGCTCTCCTTCCTTCTTCCCTTTTTATATTCATCCATATACTTAATACTGTAACTATGGGGTTAAATGTTTATACTTTTTCTTTCCAGGCTAGAATGCCTTCACAGTAGATAGGTCGTAGTTAGTGACTTCATAACAGGGATATCTGAGTAAATCTGAATACTGTTGTTACACAGGATGTCAGTCTAGAAGCTTAATGGTCCCCTCTGACTTTACAATCCATGAATCTGTAAATAATTGCAGTAGTAACTCAAAGATCTTAGAACACTTCTGAGAAAAATGGAGTACTTTATATACAAAATTCTTGCAAGAACAAGGAAAAGTCCTCTAAGCCTATAACCAATCTAGCACATTGTAGAAAATTATTTTTCATGCTTGTGCTGTCAACAAGAAATTTGTCGCTATATAGAAATTATATGAAAAGGATAATAATTTCCTTTACAACAATGTCTGCTGAAAAGGAAATCTTGTATAAACACTCTAGGCACAAATAGAGTCTTTGTTTTTCTCCTTGGAAAAAATGAAACTGAAATGCATTTAAAATTACCTGCTGTAAATGATGTAGCATATCATGATAAAAAATACAGCATTTTTAAATTAATATGGTATTAGATTTTGCAATAATATTAAAACACTGCTTAAATGAATTTAAGTTGCTGAATTACATCTCTGTAATTACATTTAATACATTTCAGAAAAAAATGTAGAATTGATATCAGATTCATATCTTAGGTTGAGCATAAAAACCAAACACTTGTAATTTTTCTCTTATATGAATATGATAGTTTCCATTTTTCTTTTTCAAACTGGGTAAACAAGTGGATCAATAAAATATAAAATAATATCTATTCTAACAGTTTGGGTTCCTTCACACATGTATTATTTTACAAAATCTCATATTCTTTAATTATATTTTACTTATGATCAATTAATCAGTAAAAGTAAACAAAATCTATAATAAAACTTACAGTGATATACTATATTTCTGATATTATCCAAGCTAAGAATATAAATAGATATATTAAATATGTAAATATCTTGATAATTTGTGGTACAGTGTATATTAAGTAAATTAACAGTATTTTCTTCAAAATAAATTTATATGTAAAAAATTTTATCTGATTTTTCTTGTTCTAAAGTAATAGTTTCCTTTCCTAATAGAAATAGCAACTACTTTATCTAGTCAGACATTTAATATTTTAGTAATAGAATGGTACTTGAAACAGCTACAATAATTTTTTTCTAATCTAAACTGTTGATACTTGAAATAAAGTTTTCTGTCTATTTTAAAAGTAGAAAATCCAATTTCTACAAGTTATATTGCTAGTAATTCTGTAAAATTATCAGATTAATTATTTATAATTCTTAGTTTTCGCATATCTATTATTGTTCTGATAAGGAAATTTATATGTGGCTTTAATACTATCTTTTAAATTTTAAAGACTAAAAAGTTTAAAATATATAAACCATAAAGAACACATAAAGCAATAAGACAGCACATATGATGCTGAGATATTCAGTGGAAAATAATATTTGTTGTTCAGAATTTGTAACAGAAGAAATTAATATGGAAACTGATATAATTTTTATTTTTACTTTTATTTTCATGTACAGTTGAAATACATGAAGTGCCTGTTTAGTATTCTGTACTTCAGTCTTTGAATGCTGGCCTGCCTGTATACTTTTAAAGAATAATTACTTTCTTCTTAATACTGTAAGAGGAAAAATCAGAATGACAAAGCCTCTATGAAAAGGTCTGCAAAAAGCTGCTGTCTGTAGAAAGGAAGGAGTGGGAATGATGTCAGAAAAACTCCTAGTGCACTGATGAATTGTACATAATCAATTTTAATTTTAGGATCAAATACAGGGGGGAGAAAACAAAGCAAAGATTAAATGCAAAGCGAAATCATTTAGTGAAATGATCTAACACCAAAATGTAGCAAAGCACCAAAAATGTAAAAGGAAATAAATTTTATTATAATCATTCTTATAAATTGTAATATATAACCTTTAGTTTACTCCTGAAACCATAATATGAAGTTTTTTTTAATACCATATATTTAAAATTATGTCTCTCTGTGTCATTAATGTACTCAAGTAGTGGCAGCTGATATGTCAGCAGCCCTGGTCATATTACTCCAAGCCAGAGGAACAGACACAGGGTCTTTTTGGGGCACAGGTGAAAACAAGACTGTCAGCAACATGTCCTGTATTCTTTTAAAAAGGTGGAGCATGTAGTTCTTCCAGCACAACTCTGCAGCAACGAATGACCTTTTAAGTGAGGCAAGTGGTACCATGTTATGATAATCAAAGCCTTAAACAAGAGGTAGAAGCAGTGGGAAGATGCAGGAAAGCTTTACGCAGAGCATAGTGATATGCTCTGCCCCCAGGTATCTTCTGTAGCATCTATGAGAAATTAAAAAGCTGTTCACACTGTCAAATCCTCGGAGTGCCTCAGCAGTGAGGGTGGAATCAGAAAAGGGATGGAAGCCCTTTAAAAACATCTTCTTCAGAAGGAAAATAAAAATGTGGCAGAAGTATAAAATATTAAGGTATGTGAATTAGTGCTAAGAATTAATCTCCATTTTTTAAGATAAGAAGAAAGGCTTACAATGCAGACATATGGAAAAACACTAGAGGCATGACTTAGTATAATGAGAAATAGGGGAAAAGGGAGATTAATTTTCCCTCTAGAACAGAGAAAGTGCCTCTGGCACAAATTCTCATGTGTCATATCTCTAAGTTGGTGCATACAGCTCAGAGATCATACCAAAGAAAAAACTGGACATAGAACTGTCCCTGACTGAGATAGCCCTGTGGGCACATTGTGGTCACCATCACTGCTAGCAGCTTCTGTCTATGCAGAAGAAGTTAGCTTGCAGGCATGGGATAAACAGTGATTTTCAGCAGGTACTCTGAAGCATCTGTGAAAGAATTTGAAGCTGAATATAATCTAGTATTATGATTATGTTTAATATTTCATAACTGTTTCCATCCTTCAATCCTCTACTCAAGGCAGGTTGGTGTAAATATTTCTGGCAAGTATTCCTGAGTTAGTCCTGGAAGCAGTGGGTAAGTCTAAGGTAAAATAATGTGCACAGCCCTTCTCTTGGAAGAGCTCTAGTTCAAAAAGTTAGGGGACCCAGGGCACTCAGGGGCTGTAGTTGCTCTTGGGAGAAACACTGTAATGCTTGGAGGCACAGTCTTAGAAGTCCTGTCTGTCAAGCATCAGTCATTGCAACACCTGCAGGGACAGTTGCATGATGGCTTGGAGCCTCTCTTGATTTCCTCTGACAAATCATATTAGCTTTATCAACCAAACAAGGTATTTCAGATAGTAAAGAGAACCACACATTTTCCCAAGGGTCATGTCTTGCACTGTACTGCATTGGTGAGCACAAGCCTCTCTTCACAGGCTGCAGTAGTGACTCCTGGGTACCTTAGGAGCAGACAGCTTTGTGGAAGTGCTGTTACATGAGAAGACCCCTTGTACCACAGAAAAGCTGTGAATAATTTCTTGCAAAGGAAATGTATTGTCGTTTCATGTGTGGGGGTATCATGTAAAGGAGCTCTGACAGTATGGTGGTTTATCACAGCACTATAATATTTTCAACTCAAATAATCCAGCGATGCAGGAAAAAAGGGTGAATTAATAAAAGAGCTTTATCAACACAGTAGTAGTACAGTATCTGTACGGTACAGTGCAGTGCCATACATACCATGTGCCATTCAAAAAAAGTCAATAAAAAGGCCTTTTAATATTATTTTTGCTTAAGTGGAATTAATGCACAAGAACATCATAGTTGTTAATGAACTGAAAATTTTCTCATTCCTGAAGAACAATCCCTTATGACATTGACAGTGAGCTTCATTTGGAAAAGGTAGTGAGAAAGATTCTGAAAAATGTCCAATGAAGAATCAAAAATTCTTACGAGTATAAACTCTGACACAAAATATATGCAACATTGCAAGTGCCAAAATAAGAAAAAATTCATTAAAATTTTCAGGTTTAAAAATGATGTGGAAATGGGGTGCATGCATCATTTGAGGAAGCCAATCTTTCCTTTATCTAAAGTTTATATAAGGTTTCATGTTAAACATAAGCATCTTACTAAATTTTCTATTATTCATATTTCGGAATTACCTTTTTTATGAAGAGGGAATTTCACGGGAAATTCTTAAGCAATTGCTATGGACTACAATTGAGTTCCTGAAGACCGGTATGAAAAATGCTGAAGCATTAAAATCATAAGACTATTAGCTCCATTAAAACTCTCAGTAACATTTTCACATCTTTATTAAAAAGAAATGTCAAATGAGTTAGCCTGTAAGAAGGGATATAATTTTGAACAGAGTTATTTATAAAGATGCAGTTATATGATCTGCAGTAACATTTCAAATGCCTTTTGTCTCCACCTCAGAAATAAGCACTCTGTTTATCTTCCATTTGTCTTTTGTTGTTATTTGCAAATTTACTTCCATCAAAAGTTACAAATTGTTCATTTCTTCTTCTTTTTTGTTTCTCCCTTTTTCTTTCACTGGTGGCATACATACAGCTGTTCAATCCCTCTGAGTCATTTTGAAACCTGTGAGAGACTGCTGCAAGCAATATCTTCCCTGATCATAACAATTTGATGTAAAGTCATTTCCTGTGCAGATCTAAAGAGAAAAGTAAATTGGAATTTTATTTCAGCTGGGAAGAAAGCAGCAGTGCCAAATACCTGAAGTCATTGAAGACCTGATTTCAAAGATGATCTTAGGATTTAGGACCCAGGACACCTGTCTCAGTTAGGATGCTACTGGTAATTGTCTACCAGATGTGGTTGCATCCTTTTGAGCTGGTAGAAAGGTAGCAGAGCATTAGGAAAGGCTAAAATTGCAGAATTAGCTTTGAAATGGTAAAAACAATGCTAAAGACTATTTCTATTGGAAAGAAAGTTTATGCCCTCAGCTCAGAGATATTTTAATATAACAATGATAATTTTTAATCAATTTTGGAAGTAGGCTTATGCTCTTCATTAATTCATGTACTATTTTCTATTTAATCCCATGGTATAAAGTTTAGCAATTTTTTTAAAAAGTTCCATAAAAGTAACCCTTTTTCAGCAAATAGGTAATTCAAATATATTAATCTGTTTCTGTTACGCTGTATTTTGATAGTACATACAGCACCCACCTACCCCCTAAATTATTGTTTCTTCCATGTTGGGCAATATATTGAGTACATTCAAATGTAATAAACAGAAAAATCTTGTTCTACATGGCACACTGTAAAAAATGAAAACATAAATGTACAACAACCAGAACACTAAACAGTAAAACTGAAGTACTGTGTTAGAAGTATGTTGTACTGAATTATGTTGTTGGAATGAAGACATTCAGATATTCAGAATGAATTTCAACTGCATTGTGACATTTGGCATGTTTTTTAAATCCTCTTAAACACTGGGAAATACAGATAAAAATGTGCTAAGAGTTTCTGGTACAGATAGAAAGCCTCAGCTCCAGCCCTAACATCAAAACTCAGGAAACCTGCCCAAATTTGAATTGTCTGCTTATTGGGAAATAATTTAGGCAGCAATTTGGGAAAAAATGAAGTAAAAGATGTCAGCTAGAGATCACAACCATGCATGAATCAAATGCATCAAACCACTAAAAATAAAAGAAGAAAAAAACCCTAAAACCCTGGCCTTCCATCTTGGTGGAGGTATAGCAGTTATATCTGTAAAGAGTATTGAAAAACTTGACTTTTTTACTTAATAAAAGGAAGTCACACCAGGAAACAAAATGTGTAGCCACTTATGCTGATAGGTAGGGCAGAAAATTTGACCAAAGCGAAAAGAAAAAAAAAAAAGTAAGAAATTGAGTAGCTTAGCAAAAGAGAAGGTTGAGGAACTTTTGTAATAATCCTCAAATACCTCCCAGGAAGATGCAGAAAAGGAGTATGCTGCTCACCACGACTAATGTGAATAAGTTGAGGAAGGGGTTTGAATCAAAGGATCATTTATGTTGGAAAAGACCTTTAAGATCTTTGAGTTCAACTGTTAAGTTGCCATGTCCACCACTAAATCATGTCCCTAAGTGCCATACCTACAGTCTTCTAAATACTTCCAGGGGATGGTGACTCAACCATTTCCCTGAGCATTCTGTTCTAAATCCTGACCACCATTCCTATGAAGAAATTTTTTCTTCTTTTGAGTTGGAACATAGAAAAGACGGATTCAATATTAAGGGGAAAATAATGCATGCTATATCTATCTTTCCATTAATGAAATTTGTTAGGAACATGGTTAAGCAAACAGCTTCCAGGAAAGATGTAACTGTATTTAATTCTGATTTGGGTAGGATCAGATGACTTCCAGAGTATATTTATGTATACTTCTTTAAATTTTCTTGAAAAACAATATTCTCTCAACAATGAGGCATATAAAAAGCTTATATCCAACAATAACAGTTTTGGACTGCATAACTGTATATAGGTAGTCACTGAATAACTTTTGATTATCTAGTAACACTTCAAAAACCTGATTGCCATATTTTGCTGCCTACAGACCTGCAAAATATGGCAGTGTTGAAAAACTCCTATAACTTGAGGTTTTCCCTGTTTCGAAATATGCTTTTGTACAATCCTTAGTCTAATACTAATTAGATTTTAGGAACCCTTTCATTTATAGTACCAAGACACCTAAGTTTAACTTCCAAAATTATTTATCATTCCGCATAAATAGATAAACTACCTTAAAAAATCAAATATTAACCACTTTGTGAATAAATGTCCTTCACAGAAAGACTAATAAATGTGGTTCCACATGCTCAACATCACTACAAACACAACTTGTTCATTTATGTCTGTTGTGCCTTTTATGTGTTCAAATCTCAGGCATTAATATGAATTCTAGGGCTTATGTATTTTTAACTGCTCTGAAGATGGAGGGAAGAAAGGCAAAATGGGAAAAAAGACAATTCAATTTTTCATCAGTGTTTTTCAATATAAGATATATCAAAAGGGTTTTGTAGCAGGAGGAAGTTTTATTACTATGAATGGTTTTTCACTCTTTTCACTTCTTTCACTGTTTGTAAATCACATACAAACATTGCTATTTTAACAAATTTTTTTCATTGGTTGAAAGTGTTGAATAAATGTTATGTATACTCAAGCCCAAAAGCAGATAATGAGCTGCTATGGATACAGCTCCAAACAATCAATACATGCAATTTTGAATAGCACCTGTTTGATAGGCTGTTAAAAGCATGTGACATCAATCTATCCCCTATATGAATAATTCCCTCTTTTACTTTACAGTTTCCAGTTTTCACTATTACCACTTTCAATCTGTTGAAGTTACTGCAAAATCTGCTGCTTTGGCAGCCATTCCAGTCAGCAAGATTGTTCAATGTTCAGTGCTCCCAGGAAAAAAATAAAAGGGGTTATGTGCAGAAATCAAGAACTGTATCTAAAATAGGAAATAACTGTGAATATATGTATGAGTATATAACAGTGAGTAACTCTGGGAGAGTCATTTGGGTTTAGGCACCAAACTGGCATTCTTGAGTTGCTTCTCCACATGTGACAACATTGAATGTCCTAAAACAAGTCATCTCTTCTCTCTACTACTTTCTCTCTCAGTGATCCTGACTGCCCTTGTAAAGTGTTTTTTATATTTATACTAAATCAAGACTACATGCTATTTTAAGTATTATGACTATATAAATAAAAGTGGCTGACCTGGTCACTTATCTGCACATCTCCATATTAGAGCTACTAGAATGTTTTATCAACAGAAGACCTGTAGACAGTGTTCTGTATTTTGTGTGAAGATCCTACAATCCTAAATATCTGATTAAGCAGTCAGAGTAAATGAAAAAATCTCAATCAAGTGAATTTTTAAAGGACAGGCCAATTAAACCACAGTTTTTTTCTAACAGAATACCATATATTCAAATGAAAGAAAGAACAAACCAGGACATTTTGGTTCTTACAAAATATAGAGAAGATGTGGGTTTTTTTGGAAATTAAAGCAACAAAGAAGGAGAAGAAAGATCTGTGGTTAGCATTATTCACATGTTAAAGAAGTACAAATTAAACATCTAACAGATCAAACTTGCATAGTTTTTTTAAAGTAGATCTTTAAAGTAGTATTCAGACTATTTCCCTCTTTCAGAATTTGCAGGTATGTAAGTCAGGTTGAAAATATTTAGAGACCTTTGAACTATTCTATTCTACCTCATGTCTTTGAAGATTTCAAAAAAGCCATTTTAAGGAAAAGAAAAACACAATAATGCTATCAACAGACACACAAAGGAAGCACAAGAAGTAAAAGTCTATATTAAAGAAAAGTTGATGGACAGACATAGTAGAAGTTGGGACATAAAGATACGTGAATATTTCTACTTTTTCCAAATGCTTTAAAATACTTTTAAATAGCAGTGCTCAAGTCTTTGAGAATCATTCTTGTTATTATCATCTATTTGTATTAATTACAGGAGATGCATGCTGAGCTGACTAGGTTTGAGTACTTTCTGGTTCAGTCTAAAATTCCAATTGTTTAATTCCAAGTAATGCTCAATATAATTTCTTTACCTAGTATTCTCCTCTTGTCCTGTGTGTGGCATACTGCAAAATCCTATTAGTCTGTATTTAGGCAATCTGCAAAATATCTCCTCTCTCCTCTCCTCTCCTCTCCTCTCCTCTCCTCTCCTCTCCTCTCCTCTCCTCTCCTCTCCTCTCCTCTCCTCTCCTCTCCTCTCCTCTCCTCTCCTCTCCTCTCCTCTCCTCTCCTCTCCTCTCCTCTCCTCTCCTCTCCTCTCCTCTCCTCTCCTCTCCTCTCCTCTCCTCTCCTCTCCTCTCCTCTCCTCTCCTCTCCTCTCCTCTCCTCTCCTCTCCTCTCCTCTCCTCTCCTCTCCTCTCCTCTCCTCTCCTCTCCTCTCCTCTCCTCTCCTCTCCTCTCCTCTCCTCTCCTCTCCTCTCCTCTCCTCTCCTCTCCTCTCCTCTCCTCTCCTCTCCTCTCCTCTCCTCTCCTCTCCTCTCCTCTCCTCTCCTCTCCTCTCCTCTCCTCTCCTCTCCTCTCCTCTCCTCTCCTCTCCTCTCCTCTCCTCTCCTCTCCTCTCCTCTCCTCTCCTCTCCTCTCCTCTCCTCTCCTCTCCTCTCCTCTCCTCTCCTCTCCTCTCCTCTCCTCTCCTCTCCTCTCCTCTCCTCTCCTCTCCTCTCCTCTCCTCTCCTCTCCTCTCCTCTCCTCTCCTCTCCTCTCCTCTCCTCTCCTCTCCTCTCCTCTCCTCTCCTCTCCTCTCCTCTCCTCTCCTCTCCTCTCCTCTCCTCTCCTCTCCTCTCCTCTCCTCTCCTCTCCTCTCCTCTCCTCTCCTCTCCTCTCCTCTCCTCTCCTCTCCTCTCCTCTCCTCTCCTCTCCTCTCCTCTCCTCTCCTCTCCTCTCCTCTCCTCTCCTCTCCTCTCCTCTCCTCTCCTCTCCTCTCCTCTCCTCTCCTCTCCTCTCCTCTCCTCTCCTCTTTTCCTATTCATTCACATTCATGCAATAAGGCTCTCCCTGCAGAATTCCCTACAAGGAATCTATGTTTCATTTTGTTTTATCACCTACAAATACACTAACTACTCTCTTAATAGGTATTTATAGAGGAGGGGGAAAGAAATCTTTCCTGGAGTGACTTCATAATGAATACTGATAATAAAAAAGATTTCAATTAACTATTAGTAGAAAATAAAATTAAAAAAACCCTCAAAGATATAGTGTGCATTGCATGTTCCTTAGAAAGCATAGTATGAAATAGTTCTGATAAGAGATACTCCAAATTCAGTGGTGGTTACAGATCCAGCCGGGGCACAAAATGACAACACAAAGTATTTTTTGCTGTGAATTTTCTCTGGGCTTATGTGATCTGATAGAATTTAAAAGATTTTTTTCATATGACATCTCTCTTTACTATACAACAGGTTTTCCTCTGAAAGCTATAAAACACTAAATTAAGCTGAGCATAATGAACCATTTTCCAATTAGTTGCAGCTTGTCACACTTATCTATTGGACTATATGATCAACAGAGTCAACACCTGAAGCAAACTTCAAATTTTAAGCATTTTATATTTTAGTAGTTCTGTTATTTTCTCTTCTTCTTGTCTCTATGGAAGTTTTGGACTGTGCATGACTAGTACACACATCTGCTGCAGAACTTTGCTTGGTGTCTCAGGAAGAATATTACATGACACTGACACATTAAGTCAGAGACAGTCACTTTAAATTATTTGCTTCAGCTGTACAAGCAGAACGTAGGCGAGAAATATTTTCAGCATCATTAAAAGTATGAAAATTTATTAGAAAAATATGAATACCAAATTTTTCACCAGAATACTGAACATCTGTGGTTGAATTTTTTAAATTTATAAGTCCACTAAGATAACCCACATAGCTTTTCTTAATGCTTTTCTCCATTGTGTCTTGATAAAGGTTGTCATTTTTGGCAGCCTTAATGCATTTTATTTGTAGGTGTTAGTAATTAATTAGACTTTAATCAGAACAATGTTCTGTTTCATAAAACTCTTCAACTGTAGGTATTCTGGAGTAAGAGGTATAGGATAAGAATTAGTGAAGGATTGTATATTTGCACTGATTTTTTGCACATCTTTTGCTTTTAAAAACACTTGAAAACAGAAATAAATGCTTATTCAGAAAAGAAGGGAGCAGAATGGGACAAGGAACAGAGGTGAGAAAAGTTTAGATTGAATGCTTAATACATTTAAATTTAAAAAAATAATTATAAAACCAGCATGATAGTTCATACCAAGAAGGAAAAAAAAAAAAAAAAGAGCCCTTCATTTCAAAGCTATCTTGTCAGAAGATAGAGAGGAGTACAAGATTTGTTATTTTTCTCAATAATAATAATGATTTCCAGTAGAACTGTGGTCTGTGGTTCCTGTTAATACTAATATTGAGACTGCTTAATTTTCTTACTTGCACTTTTCTACAATTCAGTCTGTAGCCTGCATTTGACTCTGTTGGTCAGAAAATTTGTGCTCATGCTTCTGATCCCTCATCTACATCCCTCTCTCCTCCACTGACCCCCATCTTCCTCTAGTGTCTCTTTTTTCTTTCCTCAAACATTTTTCACCTTGATGTCGTACTTTCCACTGCTGTTTTCCTCTTGAAACTACAGTTATATTTTAAGCCTCTGCTCTCAGAAAAACAAACTCACTCAACAACCACAGATTTTCCTTGCATTTGTTTTATTTTCTGATTGTTACCCTTTTCAAAATTACAGAATGTTTTTTTTTCCGTTTTACCACTACAGCTTATTCAAAAAAGTACAGTGGTTGAGCTTTTTCATTTATTTTTTAAACCAACTGTAGAGCAATATGAGAAATTCATTATTTTAATACTGCTCAATTTACTTTTCTCCCAGAAAAAAAAAAAAAGTGGTTTAAAATATTCTTACACTTAAATAAAAATATTTTAAAATATGAGCTTTTAATTTAAGTAATTTAAGTTGAGTTTAAATTACTTCTCTACCTGAAAAATCTTTTATTGATGGGAAATGGATACATTAGAGGAATACTTAAGCTCTAAATGCCATTATAAAAGCTTCATAATTCTGGATTAGAATCTTGCTCAGTGACATTAAGCAACCAACTGATTTAAATGTGTGAAGAAGACTGTACATCATAGAGTTGGTATGTAAGAAAAAAAACAGACCAAAAGCAAACCCATCTCATCAGAAACTTCTGTACAGCATAAGGATTTCCAGGACTTTCATTTTAATTTAATGAACTTCAGCAACAATTAAGTTTTGCAGGGAAAATGCTCTCTTTGCTTGCTTCAGTCTTCTGTCAGCTATACACTTGATTGTAACCATCAGCAGAAAGTGTGCTTGGGAGTGGCAGTGGCCCTCTTTTAAAGAAATATGAAACAGGTTGGAAAAACACTAATAAAACTTGGGAGCAAAATAGTCTATGATGTCAACACAGCCTTCAAATCCATGAACTGTATTTATTAAAAAAATAAATATACACTTATGTCACGCTCTTGTCATTAACATTTAATGTGCAAAGAGTGGGTGAACATTCTATATTTAATTAAAACACAAAATTATTACTTCCATCTGCACATGCAGACCTGAGAAGTGGCTTAAGGTACACAAAAAATTTACATCTGGTATTCAAATATAGGTGTGGGGGGACATTTTAACCATATCAGGTGTCACACCATTCCTCCAGAGTAGAACAAATATGATACGTTATTTATTAATATTTGAAAATATTTCCAATATTTGAAGTTTCTTGGGCACTTGTATAGTTTAAATCATGTAAGTGAATCACAGCTTCCCAGGGTTAGGAGATCTCTTAAGTTATTTTCATTTCTTATTTTTATTTTATTTTTTGGTTCCTCTGGAAACCCACACAGAATGTTCTTTTTCTCAGTGTGGCTTTTTCAGTAATTCGTTTGTTCTACATTTAGTGCCAAGGAGCACAGACCACGTTAAATCCGTACAGCAGCTTGCAATCTCCTGAACCATATGCTATTTTACAGCAGGTCACCTGTGGAAATGCTTTTTTCAATCAAATCCTCCTCTTGGCTTGTCACTCTGCTGGTTCACACTGGGGCTAATCCTGGTGCTGTCACTCTGCAGCCACCAAAGCCACCATCTGCTCTTTGCCCTACTCAGGCCTTTGATCAAACAGTAAATCAATGCTTCAGGATAGGGAAGGATTTCCTGGGTGCTGGCCATACGGCAACATATTTGGTCATTGCATGGAGCCCTGGGTAGCACTGTGATCTCTGGTAAGTAACCTACCTTCCCATTATCTTCACTTGGACTTACAAAGATTTCTCAGTGCAGAAATCAAACATTCTCATCTGCCTCAGAAGTGGCAAAGCTACTTGTGCATGGCTTTGAAATAAGATTATCAAGTGGATATCATGTGCTTCAGAGCAGCAAAGGCTAACTTCCTGCGGGGACAAGGGAAAGACCATACTGGCATTCCACAGTCCTACCTGAAATCTGTTTGCTGACAAGGAGCTCTGGTGGCCCAGAAAGATTTTGTTTTCTTGGCTACATGTGATCAGACCTGAACCAGAATGATAAGGCTGGGTAGCTGCAAGAGGAAATCCAAAATGCCAAAGGGGATCATGATTTTTCTGACAGAGGAAGGAATCTGTAATAACACTACAATAGTACAGGCCAGTAAACTTTAGCAGATCTTGTTTTTTTTGCTGGGGAGGCCACTGCTGAGCAAAGATGGGATGCAATGTATCACTTGTCTCTCTGTGTGCATGGGGTTGAAGTGCTGAACGGTAAAATTCTTGCTAAACCCTGCAAAACTGCATCTGACATTCCTTGAGATAGGACAGAGGCTAACTCAGTCGCTGAGTAAGCATAACTGGTGGGCCTTAAAATATCTGTAGACTATAAGAGAATTGCTGAACTAACAAGCTGCTGAGCCAGCATAATGAATAGAACATAGCAAAAATAATGCAGTAGCTTTGTGGTTAAGACAGCTGTAAACGAAAGAAAAGAGAAGCTGTCTATCAGCTCATTTCAAAGAACTGGCTCCTCAGTCTCTTGTATTTGGACTAAAATGGATTCAGCAAAACAGCAGAAGGATAGTCTGGACAGCTGAGAATGTGTGTGGCCTGTGGGTCACAGCATTATAAGAAGATAAAAGAGATTCAGAAATTCATCAGTGTGAGTTCATCAGAAGAGAATCAACATTGCAGATGCCATGGGCTGAGAAAGGTGAGCATTTTATTTAAATTAACTTGAAATACTGGTCAGGATATGCTTGTGACTCCCAAGTGGCAGCAGCAAGCATCTTGCAGACCTTTAAGATATGAGAACTTAGAAATCTGGGCAGAAATGTGCCTCATAGCAAGAATGTTATGCTGCTAATGTCTTTGCTAGGGAGTTTATCATAAACATCCACTGCTTTTTATATAGTTTTATTAGTTATCTTTTGGGATAGATGCAAAGATAGATAGATAGATGATAGATGATAGATAGATAGATAGATAGATAGATAGATAGATAGATAGATAGATAGATGATAGACACATCCATCCATCCATACATACATCCATACATCCATACATACATCCATCCATCCATTGCCATATAATGTATTATCACTCATCATTCTGTTGCTGTACTTGCCTGTAGTCATTGTCTGGGTTTTGTTGCTGTATTG
The DNA here is from genome assembly GCF_050655825.1 of Lonchura striata. NCBI lineage: Eukaryota > Metazoa > Chordata > Aves > Passeriformes > Estrildidae > Lonchura > Lonchura striata. Next base: position 37,557,262 of record NC_140705.1, read on the forward strand.
CTTACTTGTAGGTATATTTGCTGTGCTTTCATTTAGTAGAACTTTTATATGCTACCAGTCAGTGTAAGGTGTTAAAATTATCACCTTCTGAATGTTGTTGATCCCTGTGGTTGTACTTCTACCTACTAAATAATTTGTATTAGTTTTCAAATATTTACAGTTATATCTTCAGAAAATTAGAAAAAGAGCTGGATACTGATAGGTAATCATTAATATTGCTAACCTGTTAGCCTGGTTTCTTACAGATTTAATCCAGGAGAACTGGCAAAACTACTAAATTACCATAATAGCTAGCATGTCTGGGAATGCTTTAAAGGGTAACATGTTGGAAGCTGTTCCAAGATGGCTAGTTGGATGTCACCAATATATTTTGGAGAGAGGAGAATTTGTTTGGAAAGACACACACTGCACTATGTCTGCTGGCTTTGGGAATGAAGCACAGAAGCCATTTTATCTCATATAACACTTACCCACAGCCTGATGTTTTTCCTACTCTTGTCCATAAAATTTTGAATAGAGTTCTACAGCTTGTAGTGGGGCTTCCCCTTTTTTATCTGAACAGTTTTGCAAAATGAAACTTTCTGAAAAGTTCAAATGAATAAAGCAGTGCTTACAGCATTTGAATTTATGCATAAATGTTTGTTAAAATTCTACAAAACTTAGCAGAGCATGATAGCTTTTTACAAGGTTGTGGATGATCTTATAAAATAAATGAACTTTAAATCCCATTCAGAATGTACCAATAGCCATAAACAGAATATTTTGTCTTTTTTGTTTTATAATTAACTTATACAACAATTTAATATGAGATTTTATATTGTCCTTTACAGAGAACACATCTTCACACTCTTTAGAACATTTTTTCATTTATTTCTCATTCTTCATTTTAATAAAAACCAGAAAAACGTATGTAAAATATAGCACATTGAGATCTCCTTTCAAGCACAAACAGATCGTTTACTCTTGAATTAGTGGAAAAATGCCCTATGTCAGCATATTTGATTTCAAGTTTATATGAATTTGAGTCATTAAGCTGAAGTCTAGACTCAAAATGACTCTTTTTTCCTGTCATCTGGTTTTAATTGGACCATAAATTTATGTCTTCACAGAATGACTCTGATATTTTACTAGTATTTTAGCAAAAAAATATATGTAGAGAGAAAAATACATTAATTTCTTCTTTCACTTCTTATATCCTTTTCTCAAAGACTTAAAGAACTGTTTAACATGTTAATGACTATTCCTTTCCTCTTCTGTTTCCCAGACTAATTTCCAAAATGAGGGGAGGAAGTTCCCCTTATCTCTTTACAAACTTATTTGTTGCCTTGTGGGATAAGTCACCAAAATGGGAAACATGAAAAAATATTCAGCAAGGTAATGCCTCCAGAGCTTCTGTGGATGCTCACTTCAACCAACAAAGGCTTGGAAACATATTGGGAGGTCAAATATGTTAGTCTTTTAAAATCTGTGCCTACATTCAAATAGACCATAGTGAAAATGCAGAGAGCTGCAGCATTCCCCCTCTCAAGCAGCAGTGTTCCAGGTCAGCAGCCACGCTGACAGCAGCTGTTCCTGCTGTGCCTGAGCCCTCCTCGCTTTCCTTAAGGAGGGCAGGGTTCCTGTCTGTGCTTAGTCAGTGCTCAGATATCTGTATTCAGCCAGGCAGCTATTCCTCTGTTCCTCACCCCCGTCACAACAACACTCAACATACAGCCAAGACACTCTGATTTTATGGTGCCTGTTATGGCAGAATATGCTAAACAGGGAAAAATACAGTGCTGCTACTGAAAGCATTCATAATTCCTACCAGAGAAATAAGCATATATCATGATCTATCTAAATAACAGTAAAAAAAAAAAATTTAGCTCTAGCTAAATTATAAACAATAATAATAAAGAATAAGTGTAAGATATCTTTTTTTTTTGTCACCTCTTTTTGTTTTGTTTTTTTTTTTTCTCTCTCCGAAATGAAGATCAGGACACATTTTCAACATGAAACCTGCAATCATAAGCACTTGGTACTTCATTGCTACTTAACGAAAAGTAAGATTCCAAGTAATAATAACAACAAAAAAGAAACTCCTAGAGTTGAGGGTTCAAAATAAAGCAATTACTAAAAACAGACATCAAGGAAAGAATACTGTCAAATGTTGCTGTTTGTTTTGTCAAAATTAAGGTGAATTTTCTACAGTACTCACACAAACTAAACTCTATACTCCAGGACAGTACATATTGTCATTCTTAATTTTTCACCAAAAATTAATTGCCCAAATAAATAGGGAAACAAATACTGTTAAAATGTGGTTGCAGAATTTATTCTATATCTGTTATTTTATTCCTTTCTATTTATTTAAAAATTTATTCTGAAATTACCCCTGCTTTCAATTGTCTTTTTAAGGCTCAGGGAAAACCTGTGTCACTGCCAACTTCTGCTGCACCTGATGTTTTAGTTTTTGCAGCTCTCTCCAAAAACCTTGAGACATGAGCTTGTTCATGAGGCAAGCTTTTGCTACTAACCTAATGCAAAATAGCCAGTGGTGCTATTTAGTCGGCATAAGATTGCTTCTTTAACCACTGCACATGTTTAAAATTTGTGATGATGTTAACTGGAGTTTGATGTATATATTAACAGGAGGCTGGAGGCCTCACTGGATTCCTTTCTGCTATATTCAAAATCACCATAGGTGTTATTTATACCACTTCTGTTCTTAGTGCATTTGCCAAGAAAGAAAAGTCAGTCCAACACAGTTGTCATCTAAAAATAAACACCAATGAGATCTTCTTCCTGTGGGCTGTAAGGTCATTCTGTAACTCAGCATGGTTCATTGATCTATTCTACCCCCTGTGCCTTTCCAGATTTATTGGAAATCTGTTCAAAGAAGAATATATCTTACTGCTTGCTACTCTAGGAACTGCTGCTAAATGCTGAGTAAAAGATTCTTTTCTATTCTCTTTATTCCTTGCCCTTAGAGACAGAACCGAGGAAAATCATCCCAAGTCTCTCAGACATCAGCTGAAAACAGATGAGCTGGGAATACAGGTTGAATACCCTTTGCAGTTCTTCCTTTGGACAAGTTCACTAAGTTCAGGAAACACCTTGGGAACAATTCATGTCAGTGTGTGTCTGTATTGCTTCTGTCATTAGCATGAAGAGCCTCAAAGTAATCTAAGTTAATGATCTGATTACTAATAAAGAGCAGCACTGGGTACAGGTCAGATGTGTGCTTTGTATTTCCCTTCCTTTCAATATTTCACAGTATTAAACAGTACTGTGAAGAGAAATATCTCGCTACTAGCAAGAGATATATCTATATACCTACATACTTCCCATCAACCTAATCACATAATGCATTTCATGCAGTTCAAGCATTCATGTAAAACATATGTAACTCATTAGAAATAAATGGAGTTTCATCCACATTCACTCAGGTTATGTCCCCTCTTCACTGCAAATCCTGAAGCAAATGGGAAAATGTGAACACATGTGCTGGAGGTTTTACTAGGAGCTCAGCAGCTGGTATATAATCACTGAGGTTTGATTAATTTGTTGTTCTTTATTCTTTTTCTTACTTTAAAATAAAGGTTCTTAGCAAGATTAATGTATATGCACTCAAGCCAGCAGTATGAGAGTAATGTGAATTAATAAAATAGTTTATGAACAGTAGGATCCTGGGGTCTGTGGAGCTCTACTGAAACAAATGGCTCACCTTTGGGGTACCCCTAGAAAATGGTGTGCAAAAAGAGAGAGAGGCTTAGTGCATCAAGAAAAAGAAAGATGAAGCCCTTGAATTCCTTTGATTCCTGCTACAGAGGCACATCTGACAAAACAAATTTGTGTCAGGCTTTTTGCAAAGTGTTATCTTCTGCTTTCCCCTACTGCTGGGCCAGGCAGCTGCATGCCCCTTCCCCATCTGTGCCTCATTCGTCTCTTCCCTCTCTTCTATAATTTTCTTTATATTGAACAGTTGCCAGTTTTTGGCCTGATATTTTTGCTTTCAAGCATATAACGGTGGAATAGAAAGGTAATGTTTTGAGTCCTAATAATTTAATAATCTTACTCACCCAGTAAATTTGACAGGATACTCTCTTTAAACCATTATCTGATGTGTATATTATTAACAGTATTTTTTTTTCTCTACCTCATCTTTCTTCTTCATCCCAAAGGTGAAGTGGTACTGAAGAAGCAAAAGAGTTTAGAAAATGAATATTTCTCTTTGACTAGATATTCAAACAGCTCCATATCTATCAATCCCTCTCATTCTGCACACAACTCTGCCTTCATTAGTCCTTTAGCTTCCACCCAGCAGATTCCTTTGTTCTCTTCCCTCAAAAGAACATGCAGTGCATATTGTGAACCTTAACTAAATGAACACAGTGGCATTTGCAAAGTGGTTTTAAGGCTGGGGTGAAAGGTGGTGTTTCAGCCCAACAGAATGGCATGCAAGAAACTCAGCAGTCATACCTGAACACTGCTACTTGGCAGATGTTCTCTGTGAACTTAAAAAAAATTAAGGTCTTTTGCCTGCTATCACTGCTGCATAAGCAAATGACCAGTAGTAACAGCTGCATTATCAATAACAAAAGCTTACAAAAGAGAGAGAGGGATTCACCAGAGAGCCCGGCCTGATCCCAGCTGTGACACCTGACCACTCCCTCTGAAACTGGCACTAGCCAAGCCCTCCCTCTGGCTCAGAACTGGAACCACCCCACTGCTCCCTCTGCTATGCTTACTCCAAGGGAAGGTACCTGGTGCCTTTTAATAGTCCTACAAGTCCAATGGGGAATGGAGACTGACAGTGGAATACCATGGCCTGAAGGAAGCCACACCATCACTGAGTGCTGCTGTGCCAGACACGCAGGAACTTTAGTATGGAGTCCAAGGCAGCAAAGTGTCAATGTTAATGCGTTTTTCTCCATTCCTTTAGCAGCAGAATGCAGGCCACAGTTCATGTTCACCTAGAGGGGCATCCAGTACACCTGGAACCAACTGCCCCAGTGGTGGAATTACAGCCCTAGTATTTGCCAGACACTGATCTGAACTGCACTGGGAAATGGAGAGGCTCCATAACACATAACATAAAACAATATATTGGTGATGTCTTCATGTGGGACAACAGAGCAGAGGAATTTTTTTAGAAACGGGAAAAGATATCACAAATCCTCCTGTCGGCCAGTTTTGCCATACAGCAAAGTAAGGTCAAAGGAAATTTAATTTATAGGAGTAAAATGGCAAGATGGACGTCATCAGATTCCAATGGATGTGGTCAAAAAAATAGCAGCTATTTCCTCACCAATTAGCAAGAAGAAAACACAGGGTTTTTGTCTCTATCAAATGACATGGAAGAAGAATGATTTCAAGTGGGATCCTGGACAATAAGTTTTTGAAAAAATTAAAGAGATTGCTCATTCAATAGCCCTTGGGCTAGTAAAGAAAGGATAATACATGCAAAATGTATTCTACACTACATCCAGTGGATAATGGTCCTTCCTGGAGTCTCTAGCAAAAAGTTCATGGGGAGACTCGAGAACAACCCCTGGGCTCATCTGAATAGAGATTTCAAGGATGGTACAGCTGACTTACAGTACTCAAACTCCACCCAACCCTCAGCTGAATAATGTGGTTTAGGAATTGTACTCCCCAGTTCAGTGCCCCCACTAAGACTCTCCAAACCACACAGCACTCTCTTTTGCTTCCCCACTTTCCCCTTTGCTGCTGTGGTGTGATGGACAGGGAGGCAGAAAGGGCAAAGATCAAGGGTTGAGATAAAAATAATTTATTTGAAACAGCAAAGAATAAGAAAACAAACAGTAACAATACAAATGACAGAGGTTACAAGAAAATAAATTATTCACACCAAAAAAATCCCAATAACAGACAGTACCAGACAATTTCCTCCACCATGTTTACTCAACTGGAAGAGAGGTCCTTTTACCCACCCCTGGAAAAGATGTGAAGAGATAGAGAACAATCTCTCTGTCCTAGGGATGCCCCATCCCACCTACTGCATAAAATTAACCTTGTCCTGGCCAGACCCGGGACACTGGGAGCTACAGCCACTTCTGAAGTTATTCATCAATTCACAAATGCAAGAAGAAAATAAACCAATATTATTGTTTTTCCCAAAGGTGCATTATCACCTTATTTTATTTATTTTTAAATAAAAATTAAACCCACATTTCTCAGGATTATATTCTTTCATTTAAAAATCATGTGTGAAAAGAAAAAGGCCACCTGCAGAAGACGCTGAGAGTCTGTAACAGTTTTGCAGTTAATGCTTTTATCCAGACATGACTGAACTTCATGCCCTCCCCAAGCTCTTCCCATCTGCTCAGCGAAACATAGGCTAAGAAAACATGTCACCGCTGTAAATTGATCTTGAACTTTCCTGCCTCACATTTATGTCTTCTAAAAAATCCTTAAAGCTGTAACTAGAGCAGTGATACACTCAGGTAAGAAACAACATTGAGTTAAGCAGCCAAAATCTGGACATTTTCTCTTTATTGTGAAACTGGCGTCATTTCACTGAAGATAAAGGTGTAGGTTCTGATTTATTTGTCCAAGACCATTTCTAATTTATGACCTTAGTAGATTGGCTCAGGTTCTCTTTCAGTTTAAATAAATAAGTAACATATAATATCCTCCAAACCAATGCAATTGGGGAAGGTCTAAGTGCTACATCACTTCTGAGTACAGAAAATACAAGTTTATTGTGCATGAGGGATATTTTCTTTTATCAAGATTGCTGAAAATATAAAGGGAACTATATACCCACACAAAAATTACCTCCAGAAGCACATTTAAATAAGACTTACAGAAGACAGTTAGAGGGGAAGAGCAAGAACAGAAAGTGTCTGCTCTGATTTACTCTAAATCCCTCCCTGGGTGATTTTGATGACTCAAGACCTGAGAAGCTTAGAAAAATATATATGACAGAGTCAGATGCTGTTAACTCTATGGATACAAACAATACATATTCTATCCTTCACTACTAAAGAAAATTATGGTATCTTGATCTCTGAAAGAGTAACAACAGCATCATAGGAATATTTTACTTCATAAGCACGTGCATTTATGAATCAAAGGGAGAAAAGAAAATGCCCCAAGTCTCTTTTTTTAATAGACTTTGTATTTATGAATAACAATATTTACAAACATGCCTCAGTCCATATGGTACTGGAAATATTTAATTATCAGGAAAATGACTGAAATATTTTAACACAGCAAAAGTTTCCACAGTACAATTTGTTATTCTACAAAAAGCAGTAAGTCTTTAGCTGCTGTAATTGCCTTGGTGTACTTGAATATCTCCATACAGATTTAAAAATAAAAAAAAGACACAGTCCTATTTCTCTATTCTGTTCTCATTTCATACTTAAACCTGTCAATTTCTAGACACAAATATACATCTTAAAGTCCATTTATGTGATAAATATAAAAATTGGACAAAATTCTGCCAATGCTTAACTGTGATTGAATCCACCTGATCCAAATCCCTTTGATAAATTTGACAAATCATTCTCATAAGCATTCTGTTTTGAAGCTATTTGGACTTGGTTCATTTTCTTTGCTTGTTCTGAGTAAGGTGAAGCTTTTAGTAAAACCAAAAAGTCTTTTTCCACAGATGAAGACAGTCTATTTTAAATACCACAAAGACAAAAATTTAAATTAAATGTTTAGATTAAAAAATAATTTAAAATCTGTGGTAGTGTTCTTCACCTAATATCTGTTATTCAGAAGACCTTTGTTTTGCTGTCTTATCTTGCCTTGGTACTGGCTGTCTAGTGATGATTTTGGAAATGTTACTTTGGGCTATCTGATCAGTAGTAAATTAAACTGCCCAGGATAATTTTCTGCCAAGGAAGCCAACTAGAATAAAACATATCTTACTATTTAATTATTTTAACTGCCAAAAAATGCAAGACCTCTTGACTAATGGATCAAAGCCTATGCTGTCTCCTGAACTGTGAGTGAGATAGGTTTGAAATCAGTCTGTCCTTTGTTATAGAAGATTGAGTTTTGCTATTATGTTGGAGCCCCATTTAGTTCATCTGTTTAGGTGTAGCTTTTACCTCTTTCTTCTACAGTTTCCCCATCTGCAAGGAGAGGAACATGATGCCTGCTTCTCCTAACCCACACTTTGAAATGTCTAAAGGAAAGCATTAGCTATGTCCCTTAATAAAGAAAATGAACTGTTAGAAGATACAGTACAGACTTCTCCACTTGTAATCACTGTAAATCTCCCAGTCTGACATCCACAGAAACCCCTTTGTGTCATTGCTTACTCTAAAATGAAAATATGCTGAGGGAACTGTAGCATTGACTTTCTATAATGTCTTTTAAATGTGTACTAAAGATTTTTTTCAGAGATAAAATCCCAAGAAATATAAGGTCAGAGTGCTGGAAGTTTTCTCATAGTTTTAAATATTATTTGTATTATTAAAATTGAAGTTACCTAATATATTGAATATAGAATCTTCAATTCAGCAATATTTTCTCACCACTGGCTTGTAAGGTGACCTGTTTAAGTTAAGAAAGCTTAACAGGAATTATAGAAGGCAATCATTTAGCAATCAGTGTCATGGTGATGCAGGCCTATATATTTAGTTTAAAGCTTCAATGTGCAATCTCTACTGTCTATAAAAGACAGCTACTAGCACTGTGTCTGGTTTGCCTTCTAAGAAGTGGCATTTCAGTGCATATTTGTGTTCTAGTGAACTGGAAAACAGATTTTTCTTAGAGAAATGGAAAATTTTCCTATGCAAAATAATGTCTGAGGTATTTTTCATAAATTTTAGGAGTCAAAGTTGAGAAGTAATGAGTGCCTTGGCTTGAGCGAATAATATGATATTATGTGGAAGCTGAGAATTGCTTTGATTCTCTGGTAATTTCATGATGTTCAAATAATTTCCTTTAACAAAGAAAGTATAACTTTTATTTTTAATTATTTCTATCATTCCTTTCACCCAGAATCTTTGGCCTGTAATTATAAAACAAACCAAGCAAAAAATCCCAGTGTCTGTTTATTTTCTCTGAGTGTTTATAGTGTAAGGTCCTGATCTTACATGTGTGAATAATTTTAAGTAGATGAGCAGAATTAAAATGTTTGCAGAAGTATTTATAGGAAATAAGGCTTAAATCCAGTTGGTGCTCACTGCTTGTGCTCTTTCCTGATACAGGACTTGCCTTTGTTGCTTCAGATTTCTTAGTTCTTGAGAAACCGTTTTCAAGTTAGAGCATGT